>NC_080684.1:95118289-95720430 GCF_030445035.2 Dasypus novemcinctus
CCTTGGCTTTCAGCAGAGGCCAGGGGGCAGAGAGGTCAAGGACTTTGCCCGGGGTCCCGTGGTATTTCCAGGAGGACAACAATCCAGTCCTCTTTTGCCCCCTTGTATGTATTTTATCACATTTTTTAATTACAAAAGGACATGTTTTAGGACTCAAACTGCACAACAGTGATGCATAAAGACAAGCTTCTAATCTCCTCTTCCTCAGGGCTCAGCCCCATGCCCTGACTGGCCCTCCCAGGTGACCCCATGCTCATGTCTACCCAGAGGCTGAGGACAAAGCCATGGCCCCTTCCCCGCTGGTCTCAAGGGCGCACGAGAGGACCCGGCACAGCAGGGCTGCTAGGACTGCCTCCCCTGCTGGATTCAGGTGGCTCTTCTCTGGGACCCCCCGACCTGGAAAAGAAAGGGGGTGTCCATCTTCATTCTCCTAAAGTACATTCCATCGGCGATGTTTAGAAAGACCTTAAAAAGGCTCTGGGAGCGCCACCTGGAAGGAGAGCCCTCCCGATCGCCTGCTCCAACCTGCCTCGGAGCTCATCGTCTCCAGCCTCGTGGGTGGTCTCTCTGCGTGGGGGACTGAATCGTGTACCCCCTCAAAAGACACGCTTGTGGTCTGAATCCTGTTGGACCCACAAACACGACACGTAGAAGATGATATTTTTAGTTAAGGTGTGGCCAGCTACATCAGGGTGGACCTTGATCCATCTTACTGGAATCCTTTGGAAGCAGGAGAAAGGCGGACACAGAGAAGGCTGCAGAGGAAAAGCCAGAAGTCAGCAAAAACTGAAGAGCAGACAGAGGACAGAGACAGAGAGAGGTGGCCACGGACAGGAGGCAGCAGTGCCAGCCAAAGAACCCCAGGATTGCTGCAAGCCAGCACCAGAGGCCAAGGACTTTGGGGAACACGCGCGGCCTTGCTGCTGCCTTACCTTTGGACTCCTAGCCTCTACAACCATGAGCCAGTAAATGCCTGCTGTTTATGCCAACCCGCTGTGTGGTATTTGTCATCGCAGCCTGGCAAACCAAGACACCTTGAATCCAGAATCCTCCACTCAGTCTGTGCTCCTGAAACGCCCCTCTGAAAATCCTTCTGTGAACTGCAGTTGCCAGGACACCTCCAGACGCCCTGCTTTTTGTGATCTGCCCCCACGATACCCTCACAACCTCATCTTCAAGTCAACCCCCTGAGCACTCCCCATTTAATTCCAGCCACTTGAAATCACACGCAGTTCCTGAAATAGAGTATGCTTTTCTCCCTAAACGTTTTTGAGATCACCGTAGCTCTAAGAAAGGGCACAGAGACATCCCATGTATCTTTTAAACCATTTTCTCCAGTGGAAATGTGTCAGACTATAGTTCAATATCACAACCAGGATACTGACATTGATACAGTCAAGAGAGAAAACATTTCCAACCATTTGAAGGTCTCTCATGTGGCCCTTTTGTAACCACATCTGCTTCTCTCCCACCCACATCCCTGGCAACCACTAACCTGTTCTCCATTTCTAACTTTGTCTTTTCAATAATTTATATAAATGGAATCATACAGTATGTAACCTTTTGAGAATGGCTTTGTTCAATCAGCGTAATTCTCTGGAGATTCACACAAGGGTTGCATCTATCAATAGTTCATTCCTTTTTATTGATGAACATGAGTCCATGGTACAGATGTACCATTCACCCGCTGCGGAACACCTGGGTCTCCTCTACTCCTATTTTCCAGTTATGAATATGGATGCCATAAATATTGGAAGACAGGTTTCTGTGTGAACAGAAGTCTTAATTTCTCTGGGATGAATGCCCAAGAGCATAATTGCTGGGTCCCATGGCAGTTTTCTAGAGTGGCTGCACAATTTTACATTTCCCCCAGCAGTGGAGGAGTGATCCAGTTTCTCCTCATTCTCACCAACATTTGGTGTCATCACTACTTTTTTTTCCTTACTACTTTTTTTTAAAAAATGGTTAAAATTGCAAATTTTATGTGATAGATAAATAACCACAACAAAACTAAAACAAAATACATGTCTACCTGATTCCAGGCTGCAAACTGAGGGTTCCTACCCTACTCCACCTTGATGGATGTCTTTGGCTGGCTAGCTTTTTCTCTTCCTTTCACTTATATTTAGGGTGAATCTCCAAAACCAGGGTGAGCTGGTCAAGCAGTGCGCCTACTTTTGGGTACTCTGCTGATACGAGTCAGCACCTGCACAGCAAGGTGATCTCATGAGCTTCTCCCGAAGTATATTGCTTAAGTCTTTTTTTTTTTTCTCTTCACCAAAGAGATCCAGATTTAATTTTGTTAATTCCATCGTTGCACTAACTTTGATAGAGGAAATCTTGGCTTCCTGCTACAGAGAACTTCTCAGGACTTTTGAGCAACAGAAATTACTGATACAGAGAACTTCTCAGGACTTTTGAGCAACAGAAATTACTGACCTTGACTTTCACAGAACTTGGGATGTAGCAGAAAAGTCATGGCTCAGAGTTGCCAGAGTTCAATCCCCCTTCTGAAGCGTGACTTTCTATTTTAGCCATCATGATATGTACGTAGTGATATTCTCTTGTGATTTTAATTTGCATTTTCCTAATAGTTCATGATGTTGAACATCTTTTCATGTGTTTATTTGCCATCTGTATATCTTCTTTGCTGAAATATCTGTTCATGTCTTTTGCCCATGTTCAAATTGGATAGTTCACATTTTCCTGCTGAGTTTTAAGTTTTTATAATATTCTAGCAACTAGTCCTTTGCCAGTTGTGTGGTTTGCAAATATATTCTCCCACACTGTCACTTGTGTTTTCATACTCTTAATAAGGTTCTATTAATTTTGATGAAGTCCAATTTATCAATTTTCTTTTTAAGGATCTTGCTTTTAAAGTCAAGTTTAAGACGGACTTGGCCCGGTGGTTAGGGCGTCCGTCTACCACATGGGAGGTCCGCGGTTCAAACCCCGGGCCTCCTTGACCCTTGTGGAGCTGGCCCGTGCGCAGTGCTAATGCACATAAGGTGTGCCCTGCCACGCAGGGGTGTCCCCCGCATAGGGGAGCCCCATGCGCAAGGAGTGCACCCGGTAAGGAGAGCCACCCTGCGCGAAAGAAAGCTCAGCCTGCCCAGGAATGATGCCGCACACACGGAGAGCTGACACAACAAGATGACGCAACAAAAAGAAACACAGATTCCCGTGCCACTGACAACAACAGAAGCGAACAAAAAAGACGCAGCAAATAGACACAGAGAACAGACAACGGGGCAGGGGTAGGGGAGGGTGAGAAGAGAAATAAATAAATAAATAAATCTTTTTAAAAATTAAAAAAATAAAGTCAAGTTTAAGATGTTTTGTCTAGCCATAAACCCCAAATATTTTCTTCTATGCATTTTCCTGAAAATTTTATACTTTTACCTTTAAGTCTGCAATATCCATTTTAAGTTCATTTTTATATAAGGTATGAGACATCAGGTTTTTTGTATTGTTTTGATTTTTGTTTTTTTCCTGTGGATATCTAGTTGCTCCAGTGCTTTTTGTTGCAAAGGCTACCTTTCTTTCACTGAATTGCTTATGTCCCTTTGAAAAAAAAATCTGTTGGACATATAGAATAATCTTCTCTACATCTTCAAAAAATCCTGCAGATATTTTGATAGGAATTACATTAAACATGTGTATCAATTTGGGAAGAAGAACTATGTGGCATCTTCTAATCCATGAATGCATTGTGTCTTTCAATTTATTAAGCTCTTCTATTTCTTTTTTTGCATTGTGTGGATTTTAGCATGCATATCTTATGCAAATTTAGTTGTATTTACACCCAAGTGGTTTTAGTCATTGTAAATGACATTGTGTTTTCAGCTTTTGGTCCATGTGTCCATTGCTAGTATATAAAACAACAATGAATTTTGTATGTTCATCTTAAATCTTGCAACCTTGCTGAAGTCACTTATTAGATTTAGGAGCTTTTGCAGATTCCCTGGGATTTTTTTGTGTACACAAACATGCCATTTTCAAATAAGGGCAGTTTTATTTCTTCCTTTATGATTTATATACTTTTTATTTCCTCTTCTTGCCTTATTGCACTGCCCAGAATTTCCAGTACTATATTGAATAAGAGTGGTGAAACCACACATCTCTGCCTTATTTCTGATCTTACATGGAAAACATTCAGTCTTTCACGTTAAGTGTAATGTTAGCTGTAGGTTATTTTGTAGATGCTTTTTTTAAGTTGAGAAAGTTCTCTTGTATTCCTATTTTCTGAGAGTTTTTAATCATGAATGTATGTTGAAATTTATCAAATGCTTTTTCTGCATCAATTGATGTGATCATGTGATATTTTCTTCTCTGGCTTATTAACATATTCAATTTCATTGATTATTTTTCAAATATTGAACTAGCTTTGCATCCCTAGAATAAACCATACCCCATCATGATGCATAATTTATTTTCTATATTTCTGAATTATATTTGCTAATATTTTGTTAAGAATTTTTCCGTCTACAGTCACAAGGGATATTGGTCTTTAGTTGGGGTTTTTTGTACTATCTTTGTCTGCTTTTGATATCAGAGTAATGCTAGCTTTATGGTATATTTGAGACGTATTCTCTCCTCTTCTGCTTTCTAGAAGAGATTGTATAGATTCTGTGCTAATTCTTTTTTAAAAGTTTGGTAGATTTCTCCAATGAAACCATCTGGACCTAGAGTTTTCTTTTTGCGGATTTTTAAATGATCAATTCAATTTTATAAGGCTATTTAAATTATCTATTTCATACTAGGTGAGTCACAGGAGTTTATGTTTCTCAAAGAAGTGCTTTAGTTGATTTATCACATTTATTTGTGTAGAGTTCTTTATAGCATTCCCTTTTTATCCTTTTGATGTCTGAAGAGTCTATATTGATATCTCATATTTCATTCCTGATAATAGTCATCTGTCTTTTCAATTTTTCCTTATCATTCTTGCTAAAAGTTCATCAATTTTGTTGATTTTTTTCAAAGAACCAGGTCTTTGTTTCACTGATTTTCTCCATTGCTTTTCTATTTTCAATTTCATTGATTTCTGCTCTTATCTTTGTTATTTCCTTCCTTCCACCTGTGTTGAGTTTATTTTGCTCTTCTGTATCTAGGCTGTGGGTTCTAAGGAGCCTAGATTATTGATCTGAGACTTTTCCTTGTTTATAATGAATACATTCAATGCTATAAATTTCCCTGTTAGCACTGCTTTAGCTGTGTCTTACAAATTTTGATATTTTGTACTTTCATTTTCATTTAGTTCAATATATTTTTATTTCCTATGAGACTTCCTCTTTGATCAAAGCATGTTGATTAGATCCTGTTGGTTGATAACATGCTGAGTTCTTCTATACCCTTGCTGCTTTTCTGTCTAATTTTTCTATCAGTTGTTCAGAGAGTGATGTGAAGTTTCCAATGATAAGCATTGATTTGTCTATTTCTCCTTTCAGTTTTGTTAGTTTATGCTTTAGATATTTTGCATCTCTGTTTTTGCTGCAAACACATTTGGTATTTCTGTATCTTCCTGGCGACTTGGCCCTTTATCATTTTACAAGATCCCTCTCTGCCCCTGGTGATTATCTTTTCTCTCAAGTCTCTGTCATCTAATATTAATATCGTCACTTCTGCTTTCCTTTGATTATGTTTCCACAATATGTGGCTTTCCATCCTTTACTACCAATCTGCCTATGTCATTATATTTGAAGTCAGTCACTTGTAGATAGCATATAGTTTTGTTAATTTTTTTAATCCACTCTACCAAGCTCTATTTTTTTTCATTTATCCCCCTCCCCCTCATTGTTTGCTCGGCCCATCTCCAGGAGGCACTGAGTACTGAACCCGGAACCTCCCACATGGGAGGCAAGTACCCAACAGCCCGAGCCACATCCACTCCTCACGGGCTGCAGCATCGCTAACTGTGGCATCTGCTTGTTCAGGCATCTGCTCATTGCAGTGGGTGTAGCGTCCAGCTTGTTGCGGTGGGTGCAGCATCTGCTCATCTTTAGGGGGGCACTGGGACCCAAACCTGGGACCTCCCATATAGTAGGCAGGTGCCCAACTGGTTGAGCCACATTCACTTCCCTAATCTCTATTTTTAATGCATATATTTAGGCCATTATAGTTAACATTTTATTTTTGTTTTCTCTTTCTTCTCTGTTTTTCATTTCTCTGTTTTCCGTTTCCTATCTTCTTACAGGTTACTTGAACACTTTTTAGAATTCCATTTTGATTTATCTGTAGTGGGTTTTTTCCTTTTTTTAATTAATTTTTTATTTATAAAGAAGCTTTAGATTACATGAGTGTTACATAAAAAATTATAAGGGATTCCCCTACGCCCCACACTCTCCCCCACCCCTACTTTCCCACATTAACAACATCCCTCATTAGTGTGATACATTTGATACAATTATGAACATATATTGAAGCATTTCTACTAACTATGGATTAGAGTCTACACTTTAGTTTACACTCTAGTTTACACAATTTTGTAGTTTATGACAAAATATACAATGGCCTGTATCCATCGCTGCAATGTCAGGCAGGACAATTCCAAAGTCCCAAAAATGCCTCCATATTACACCTATTCTTCCCTCTCCCACCCCTCAGAAACTCCAGTGGCCACAGTCTTTACATCAATGATTAGAGTTCTTCCATTGCTAGAATAATATAGTAGAATAATAATGTCTATTTTAGTCCATTGTTCTATCTCCAATCTTGAAGATTTGGGGATGGCAATGTCCACTCTTTCTGAGAGGTGGCTTAGATCCCATGGGGCAGATGAATGGAACTGTCTTGCTTGCCGTTGCAGACACTCTGTTCCTTGGAATGGGTGTTGTCCATCATCATCTCCTTGTTAGTTGTCGTAGGTGAGTCCAATTAAGTGGAGGGTAGGCATTGCAACTCTGCTGAAATTCAGGGCTCAAATGACACATGGACAGATGGAAGATTTAAGACTCTGGGACATGTATTTATCAAGTATAGTGCTAATTATAGGTTCAAATAAAAGGGACGGAAGAGCCATGTGTAGAGAACCTATAAACGAGTCGAACTCTGTTACACTGGGAAGCAGAAATTCCAGAGTAAGGCCCACTGACAGGGTGTCAAACTCCTGTGCAGTCTGTCCTGCTTATGGTTTCTGAATGTCTCTCGAGCCCTTGGGAGCCCTGCTGTTTGATGCACTGTTTACTGTGGCAGTCAATGAGATCCTGCGGAGACTTGCATAAGTGTAACCTCTGGAATGACCTCCCGACTCACTCTGAAATCTCTTAGCCATAAAAACTCATTTGTATTTACCATTTCCCCCTTTTGGTCAAGGTCTTTTTCCAGATGCATAGCTAGTGGACACTTGGTATTAATGTATCTCTATAGCTTTTTCAGTGGATGCTCTAGGTATTACAGTATGTTACATGACTTATCACAGGCTACTGGTGTTGTCATTTAACCAGTCAAAGTGACATATAAAAACATTACCTCCTTTTACAACCTTTTTTCCTTCAGCTATTTATAATTGTCTTAAATATTTCCTCTAGATACATTTAGAATCACATCAGCAGTGTTATAATTCTGCTTCAACTCTGAAAAATAATTTAGAAAAGGCAAGAGGAGAAGTACATTTTATTAAATTTATTCATGTATGTTCTTATGTTCTTTCTTCCTTCCTTGTGAGCCCAGATTCCCTCTTCTATTATTTCCTTTCTGTTTAAAGAAAATCCTTTAGCCATTTTTTTAGGATGGATCTGCTAGTTTCTTAATAATCCCTTCATCCCTGATAGATATTTTCACTGAATATAGGATTCTGGGTTTACATTTCTTTGATTTCAGCATCTGAAAAGTATCCTACCACTTCCTTCTGACCTCCATGGCTTCTGATATAAAATTGCTCTCCTTCAAATCATTTTTCCCTTTATCAGTAAAGTATCATGTTTTTCTGGATGCTTTGAAGACTTTTATCTTTAGGTTTCAGAAGTTTAAATATGAGGTATCTTGGCATGCTCTTTTTGAGTTTATACTCTTCAGCGTTTGCTTAGCTTCTTGAATCTGTAGATTTATGTCTTCTACCATGTTTTCCTGCTCTTATTTCTTCAAGCACTTTTTCAGCCCCAGGCTGCTCTCTTCTCTTTCCTGTACTCCAGTAACGTGAATCTAGACTTTACGTTTAGGAAGAGGCAATAGACATACTTTTCCATAGTTCTCTCACTAACTACAGCTAAATATCCTGAACATTACGTACAAAGCAAACATAAGATTCTGAGAGGTAGAAAGAAAAAAGCAGGCAGACGAGGGGATCTCTGGACCTAGGGAACAACCTGGTGGTGAATTTCCCTGATTTTCTTTTTACCTCATAATCCCAAATTTGGAGCTAAAGAAGCTGGCAACCCAGAAAAGCCAAGGCCGAAAAAAAATGCCCAGCAAAAGCTGACTCTCCCTAGCCAGAGCAAAGGGGCATCCTAACAATACCTGCTCTGCTACAGCTGAACACTACAGATAGACCTGTGGCCCCGCCCCCACCCCAGCCAGCAAGCGCCGAGTGGGGGCCTAGACGTCCACTCTCAGCAAGCCGCAAGGAGCCACCCCAACGTCCCTGCCAGGGCGGTATCTGAGAAGCCAAGTAAGGTGGCAGGAAGTGCCTCCCACTGGCCAGTAGCAACCCCTTACCCCACAGGGACAGTGGGAAGCCCAGACCTGCACCCTCGTGGGCAGTACCAGGGCTCCCCCGCCCGCTGCTGTCAGAGGAGGTCGAGTAGAGAGCCGGGAACTTCACCACTGCCCCGTGGTAATGAGGCTGCCTCTGGAGGGCTCCAGGACGCCCCCCAGCAGTAACGAGAGCTCCTTGCCCCTCTGGACTTCTGCCTCTACCTGCCAATAATGAGGCGTGTCCCCCTTTCTCCTGCAGAGCCAGAGTCACTAACAGTCGGCTAAAAAGAAGGTTTGAGTAAGATCAGGAATATCCGAACATGACAGAACTTCCACTGAAAGTCACTTGCCATACCAAGAACTAGGAAGAGGAGGAATCCAACCTGCCAAGGGCAAAGGACAGTCGGGCCAGGAAGTGTCCAGGACCACTTATCTGCACCGCTCACGCTCTTTCCAACATACACACTTTCCACATTGTGAAAGTGGCCTCCATTGAAGAAACAGACACCAAAGGGCTGGCCCCATCCCCTGGTCCAGGGGTCTGAACACAAGGAGTGGGATGAGCAAAGGGTCCAGATTCCAGAATCGTCAGTCCTCGGCTTGCGTCCCACCTCTGCCACCACCTCCCAGCTGTGCGGCCTTGAGCCGATCCTTTGCTTTCATAAGCCTCCATGTCCTCATCTGTAAAGTGGGAATGATAAGAGCTCTGACCTCAGAGTCATCGTGGTGGCTCACTACGGCAGTGTATGGCCCTGGCCCCAGCAAGCATACCGTTCATGGCACTGAGAATTATTATGCTCTTCTCCAACGTGCCCGGTCCTGGCACTCTGAGATTCCAAGGTATGACCCATAATCCTCAGGAAATGTGCATCTGGCCAGGGGAAGAGAACATACGGACAATAAAATAGGTCAATCCCAAGATAATGGCCTGAAGGCGTGGCAAAAGCAATCCTGGCAAAGGGGTTTGTTCAGTAAAGGGTGAGATGAGCAAATGCTTTGAGGGGTCTGAAAAGGAGAGAGAGGGGCAGAGGGTTGGCTTTCCAGGAGGGGAGTGCAGCGTGAGCAAATTCCTGGAAGCAGGAAGAGAAGGCTGGGGCCGGGGGCTGCAGAGACACACAAGAGGCCTCAACTGCAGCCGAGAATTGGGAAGCATTTGATGGTGAAATCCCCAGAACCCCGATTCTCCAGGTTTGGGTCCTGCCTTGACAATTCCATCAAGATGCAGTCAAGGACAAAGTTGTGTTCTTATCCAGCGGGTGATCTCTGGAATCGCATCTTCAGCACTAAAGCAAAGTTCAGTTTCAACTGTCAGATGGCCCTCTGGAAGGAGATGTTCATTCCCTCGGCTACACTTCCTGTGTACCTACTGTGTGCCGACCGCTGCGGTAGTGCCAGGGATTCAGCAGTGAGCAAGTCAGTGTGGCCGCTGTGCTCTCCAAGCTTGCTTCCTGGCAGGGGAGTAAGAGAGAAAGCCGCTTCCTCCACAATCGCATTCATCATGCCCGGCGCTGAATGCGTGATGGGGATGCCGATCCGGCCTGGGGGCCGAGGGCAACCAGATGGGGGGTGAAGCCTCTGGCAAAATCAGGCCCAAAGTTACAGCAGGGAGCCCACCCCCAGCCAGACAGACCACATTTTTAAGGGGCAAAGAGGCGCCTGCCCACATCCGTGGGTCACGGTCTGTCATAAGGCGGACACTGGGACGATTTTACAGGTTACAGGCACAGGGTCTCTTGGGGATGACGGGGTGCAGGAGAGGAAGGCACACTGACCCTGAAACTTCTACGAGGGCCCGGTCGAGGCTCCGATCTGCCACCTGTGACCTGGACAGCTCTGGGCAGGTGATCAGGGTCTCACCTGGTCACAGGAATAATCAGAGTCCCCACCTGGGTGAGGATGAGACCCATTCGTCCCTCAGACTAGAGTCTGGCAGGTCGAGGGGAAAATGTGATTATTTAGAGGCGCCAGAGGCCAGAGCTCCAGAGGAGGGGCTGGGGCCAGCGGAGTGGGTAGGGGCGTTTACGTATGTGGCCTTTGGACCAGACTCTCAGGGTTTGACTTCTTCTTCTGTTCCTTGCTGAGTGGGTGAGCCCGGGAAAGTTTGGAAACTTCTCCAAACGTCTGTTTCCTCATCTGTAGAAGAGGCATGATCACCCCCGACCCATGGAATGCTTGAGAGACTTTGCTGAGAACATGTGTGGAAAATCCTTAGCACAGAGCCTGGCCCAGAGTCGGTGTTTGATAAGGGGTAGGTGTGTCATTCTTACTCTCGGCAATAGACAAGCGGGCCGGGGGGGTGGGCTCAGCTGAGCCTAACCCACCTGCCACAGCGGGGGCTGCCCGGGCCCTCTGGCTCCAGCGCTCAGCAGCCTTGTGCCTGCGCAGCACCCTTCTGCGTCCACGCCCTCTCCCACACCTGCCCCACCCCCACGAGCTGGCTGGAGGGTGTCTCCTGTGAGCCCCATCTTCCCCTGCCCAACAGCCCTGGTCCCTTGGGGTTTGCGCCGCGGTCAAGGCGCGCACTCCTCTCTGCCCTTGTCACTCTCCTACCAGCCCCTCCAAGGACGTGTGCACATGGCCAGGCCTGTCCATGGCCCCGGAGAAGGGAAGCTTCAGGAGCCCGGCGCGGAGGGCCAGAGCAAGAGCACAAAGAGCTGTCAAACGGGGGCTCGCGGGGCCAGATTCTTGGGGGGAGCCGTGGCCACTAGTCCACACGGCAACCCTGTGGGGCGCACCCTCAGGCAACTGGACGAGGCTCTGACTTGTGCTCGTTGAATGAACAGGACAATCCTCATTTTCCTAATTTTACAGTTGAGGAGGGGGCCCCAGGCCACATGGCTAGGGACAAGTTCAGCATCCCCACCCTCTCCACAAGCACACGCGTGCCCACTCGACCCTTGGGCCGCACACGGAGTCCAAAGAGGCAGATCCCTCCGTCGACGCCTGGATTCATCGGCTGAGCCAGGCTCCCTGAGAAAGTCACCCAGGAAGACCCTGAGGGTCCCAGCACTGGGAGCCCCCTGCTCGGTGTGGTGGGCGTGCAGGAGGGAGGGAGCGCGTTCTCCAGCGGAGCTGCTGGTGGCCCCCAGACCACCTCTTTCAGGACTGAAAGGCCTCCCAGCAGCTCCCGCAAGGAGGCGCCTGCGCAAGAGCGGCACAGACCCCGCACCGGGCATGGAAAGCTGGAGCGGGGCCTGAGCACCTGCAGAACACGCCCGGAAGACGCTCGGGCAGAGAGCCGGGGTGGAAGAGAGAAGGATGGGTGAGTTCAGGCCCGGCAGGATCAGAGCACACCCCCCGGGGCACGCTCAGCGGCCGTGGCAGATTCAGGGAATACCTGAGGCCCTGCAGGTGATGAAGGAGGACACGGGTTCAAATCTGCCACAGCTGGCCGTGGGACCCTCAGCGATTCCCCTACAACGTACAGTGGGGATTCCCCTACACGTTCATTCAGGCTTTACTGGCACAAATGCTTCCGTGAGGGTTGCTGTGAAGCCTGGGGGGAGATAGGAAATGAGAAGACACGTTGTCCACTGCGGCGCATTGCACACGTGGTTGGGACAGCCGCTGGGACTGGCAGGCTCTTCCCCCACACCACCAGTTCCCTCTCTGGTCTGCTCCCTGGGTGAGAGCAGAACTGAGTTAACCACATTTAACCCGAGCCTGAGAAGCTGTCCCGGTGACGCGTGGCTTACAAAGCGCTCTCGGCCGCTCAGGGCTGCTGTGGACCAGCCTCTGACCCTCAGCTTCCTCGTCCACAACAGGAGGTGGATTCGAGCCTCAGATTCCCTGGGCCTAGGGCAGGGGGGTGGCAAACACTGGCTGTAAAGGGCCAGAAAGTAAAGATTTTAGGCTCCGGGGGCCATGTGGTCTTGTGCTGTACACAAGAGCAGCGGAGAGTCACATCAACAAAAGGGGGTGACTGTGCTCCAATACAACTCGACTTAGGAAAACAGGCCAAATTACTACATGGCCTCCAAAACCCTGCTGGAGTGCTGTGGTGGTAAAGGGGATTTGAACTCTGTTTTAGCAGCTGGCCGCTCATTCTGACCACCCCACCATGTCTTCTCGCCACTGGCACTCGATTCTGCCTTTTGAAGCCTGAGTAGCCCCAGTGAGGACACTGGCAACAAGTGCTTCCCTTCCTCTGACGGAGCTGCTAGCTGGTGACCACAAGCAGCTTACTCTGCCTCTCTGGGCCACATTCTCCCCATGTGGATGTGCACTTATGAAGGCGTCCTCTGACGGTACAGCAGCTGGGGGGCGGTAGTCCCGATAAACGGCCCAGGCATTGGTGCAAGATTGCCTCCTATGGAGGTAGAAACTGTGAATCAAGAAGTTAAGCAACTTGTCTGAGGTCACAGAGCTAGAAACTGTTCCGACTAAAACTCAAGCCCAGTTCTTTGGGCTCCAGAGGCCAGCACTCCTGCCTCTTCCCTTTTCAGGCAGGGTGATCCCAAGGCCCCTTAGGTGCCCCTTTCTAAAGACTGGGCAGGTGAAGGGCCCCACGAGAGAGGGGAGAAGGGTGGCACAGGAAAGATCACCCTGTAAGAGGCACCTACGGTGTGGCAGGTAGTGATCTCCATTAAGGAGATTTGTCCTCCCTGTGACCAGGGCGGGAAACAGGCTCAGAGAGGTGGAGGGACTCGCCCAGGTGGCACAGCCAGGAAGTGGTGCACCAGCCACCACATGGCAGAGCTCGGTTGACTTCTCTGCCAGTGCTCTGCTCTCAGGGGCAGGAGCCAGAGAAGACCTCTTTCCCCAGGTGACATACAGGTGAGAGACTCAGAAGGTGGCTCCTCCAGGGCCATCTCGGGGCACCACCTGAGCCCACAGGCATTCGTCGGTCCAAGCCAGGACCCATTGACAGCACCCCCCTCGTTCAGGGCAGAGAAGCCTCCGGAGCCGGGGCACCAGCTGGCTTTGGTGCCCAGGGAGGGTTATCAGCTGCCCAGGAAACGCCTGGAAGTCCTGAACTTCTGAACTCATCGCTCACCTCCACCTGAACCCAACATAATGGCCTCTTTGCTGTTATTACTTTATAGCCTTGACTGTAAATTCTTCCCCTGTCCCACTTTATGGCTGCAGGATAAAAACATATGCCGGCGGCGTAGGTCTCGTGGAGAGCGCCCGGTTTAAAAAGGGGCGCTGCTCACAGCAGGGAGGGGAGCTTCTCCTGGCTCCAAGGTGCAGCGTCCCGGCTCAGCAGGTGGAGCCCCTCCAAGCCCGGGAAGGGCAGGCCGGCCCAGCCGCAGCCACAGCCCCCGGAGAGGCAGATTGCGGGGCCTTGAAAGCAGAGCAGCAGGTCCCAACCCCGCCCAAGGACGGCAGGACCCACGCATTTTCACAGCCAGGGCTCACTGCATGCTCAGCAGGACACCGAGAAATAGGCCAGGTCTCAGGATCGCCTTCGTTCTAGGATGAAGTGGCATGTCCAAGACGCTCTCGCACAATGATCTCTTGCACACCTACGGGGCAGCAGATTTAAGCAGAATCGGCTCGGCTTCCCCGAATCCTCAAGCCCTCCTGGGAGAGCAAGTGTCGCCCTCCCCCCTTTGCAGATAGGCTCATTTATTGTACAGAGGTCTCGGATGTGCCCCCTCTGGGCCCTCTGTGAACGAGGACGCACGGGCCTCACTCCTGAGGTTTCCTTCCATGGCGAGGAATATGTATTAGCACCCCAAGCCCGTGGACTGGCCACTTTGGAAGAAGCAGGACCTGTTCAGCCCTGCCCCTTCCTCACAGGGAACACGAGGCCCCCCATCCTCCACGGGGGACGCCGCACAGGGATGCAGAGAAGGGTCGAGGGCTGCCGGATCTGGCCTCTGGATTTAAACCACATTCTCTTTATCCTGCTTGATCGGCAATAAAGGTACTGACTTGGCATCCCTCTGCCAAAAGTTGGTTCTTTGAAAAGATCAATAAAATCAACAAACCTTTAGCTAGACTGACAAAGAAAAAGAGAGCGAGGGAGCAGATGTGGCTCGAGCAGTTGAGCACCCACCTCCCACATGGGAGGTCCCAGGTTCAGCTCCCAGTGACTCCTAAAGAAACCAAACAAACAATGAGCAGGCAAGAAGCAGACAACAAGCAAAAACAACAAGGAAGACAACCAGCAAACAATGAGCAGACAATGAGCAAAAACAAAAAAACAAGCAGGGAGTGGATGTGGCCCAAGCAGTTGAGGGCCCGCCTCCCACACGGGAGGTCCCAGGTTCGGTTCCCTGTGCCTCCTAAAGAAAAAACAAAAAGACAATGAGCAAAAAACAGTCAGCAAAACAGATGAGGGAACCACTGCGGGGGAGGGGTCTGAGGGTAAAGATTCTTTTAAAAAAAAGAGAGGCCACAAATAATTAAAATCAGAACTGAAAAGGGATACATTCTTACCTTACCACAGAAATAAAAAGGACTATAAAAAGTGTATTATGAACAACTATATGTTAACAAATTAGGCAACCTAGATGAAATGGAAAATTGCTAGAAACACACAAACTACCCACACTGACTCAAGAAGAAATAGCAGCTCTCAATAAAACAATAACTAGTAAAGGGAGTGACTCAGTTATCTAAAGCTCCCAACAGGGTTGGGAGAGAAATATAACAAATGTAAGATATAGGATATAGTTAGTAGTAATATTTTGATGATGCTCTTTCATGGTTTGTAAAAAACGTTTCAAAGCAATGGACGGTGGTGGTGGTGGTGTGATGTACAAGAGCCCTATTTGACAATACGCATATTTGTTTTGTAAGTTCACAACTTTTACTATACAATTATTGTTTATGTATATTCATGTATGAATGATGTATTTCAATAAAATGCTTTTAATTGAAAAAAAAAAAACCCACCTCCCAACAAAGAAAAGCCCAGGACCAGGCAGCTTCACAGGTGAACTTTACCAAACATTCCAAGTTGAATTAACACCAACCCTGCACAAACTCTTAAAAAAAAAAAAATAGAAGAAGAGGGAACACTCCCTAACCCAGACTATGAGGCCAACATCACCTTCATACTGAAGCCAGATAAACATACCACAAAAAAAGAAAACTGCAGCCCAATTTCCTTGATGAATATAGAGTCAAAAATCCTCAGCAGAATACTAGCACACTAAATCCACCAGCCCATTGAAAGAATTATACACTATGATGAAATGGAATTTATCCCAGGTATGCACAGGTAGTTCACCATAAGAAAATCAATAACAGAAAAAGGCGGAAAAAACAATCATCTTAATTGACGCAATAAAGGCATTTGACAAAATCCAGCACCACTTCTTGATAAAACGATTTAGAAAACGAGGAATAGAGGAAACTTCCTCAACATGATAAAGGGCATATATTAAAAACCCACAGCTAACATCTTTAATGGTAAAAGACTGAAAGCTTTCCCTCTAAGATCAGGAACAAGACAAGGATGTCTACTGTCACTACTGTTATTCAACATTGTACTGAGAGTTCTACCCAGAGCAGTTAAGAAAAAGAAAAAGAAAACGAAATAAAAAGGCATCCAAATTAGAAAGGAAAAGGAAAACTTTCCCTATTTGTAGTTGACATGACCCTATATACAGAAAATTTTTTAAGATCCATAGCAAAGCTGCTAGAACTAATAAAATAATTCAGCAAAGTGGCAGGATACAGGTTCAACATGCAAAAATCAGTAGTGTTTCTATACACTAGTAATGAACAATCTGAAGGAAAAAAATCCATTTGCAATAACAATTAAAAGAATCAAATATCTAGGAATAAATCTAATTAAGGATGTAAGGGACACGTACACAGAAAACTACACGACATTGTTAAAAGAAATCAAAGACCTAAATAAATGGAAGGATATTCTGTGTTGATGGATTGGAAGACTAAATATTGTTAAGATGTCAACTCTACCCAAAGTGGTTTACAGATTCGATACAACCCCAATCAAAATTCCGACTGCCTTCTTTGCAGAAATGGAAAAGTCAATTATCAAATGGAAGGATAAGGGGCCCCAAATAGCCAAAGACATCTTGAAAAGGAAGCACAAAGTTGGAGGGCATGCACTTCCTGGTCTTAAAACTTATCACAAAGGCACAGCAATAAAAATAGCATAGTAGTGGTGCAAGGACAGGCATACAGAGCAGTGGAATCAGACTGAGAGCTTAGAAATCAGCCTTCATGTCTATGGCCAACTGATTTTTGACAAGCAGGCAAAGACCACTTAATTAAGAAAGTACAATCTCTTCAGGAAATGGGAAAACTGGATGCCCATGTGCAAAAGAATGAAGGTGGACCCCTACCTCACACCATATACAAAAGTCAACTCACAATGGATCAAAGACCTAAAAATAAGAGCTAGAACTATTGAATCCCTAGAAGAAAGCAGATGGAACCATCTTCAGGACCTTGTGTTAGGCAGCAGTCTCTTAGACTTTATACCTAAGGCATATGCAACAAAAGAAAAAATAGATAAATGAGATTTCATCAAAATTTTTAAAAGCCATGCATCAAATGACTTTACCACAAAATTAAAAAGACAGCCTACACAATGGGAGAAAATATTTGGAAACCACATACCCAATAAGACTTTAATATCCAGAACATATAAAGAAATCCTACAATTGAGCAACAAAAAGGTATAACTAAAGTTAGAAAATAGGACAAAAGACTAAAACAGACATTTCTCCAAAAATGAGAGACAAATGACCAAAAAAGCACATGAAAAGATGCTCAACATCATTAGCCATCAGGGAAATGCAAATCAAAACCACAATGAGATACCATTTCACATTACATATATAGAAAATTATTATAAAAATAAAAAATTACAAATGTTGGAGAGGATGTGGAGAAAGAGGAACATTCATCCTTTGCTTGTGGAGTGAAAAATGATACACCACCAGGTTTGGTGGTTCCTTAGAGTGTTAAGTATAGAATTACCATATAACCCAGCAATACCACCTCTAGGTATATACCCAAAATAATTGAAAACAGGGTCACGAACAGATATTTGCACACTGATGTTCATAGCAGCATTGTTCACAATTGCCAAAAGATGGAATCAACCTAAGAGTCCATCAACTGATGAACAGATATAGAAAATATGGTATATACCTACAAGGGAATATTATTCAGCCATAAAAATGAATCAAGTTCTGGTACATCTGACAACATGGATGAACCTTGAAGACATCTTGTTGAGTGAAATAAGCCAGACACAAAAGAACAAATATTGTACACTCTCTTTGATATTAAATAGTTAGAACAAGTAAATTTATAATCAGAAACTAGATTATAGGTTACCAAGAGCCAGGGTAGGGATAGAGAATGAGGAGTTAATGCTTAAACTGTGCAGAGTTTCTATCTGGGTTGATGACAATATTTTGTAATGGATGGTGGTGATGGTAGCACACATTGTGAAGGTAATTAACAGCACTGAATTATATATTTTTATGGGGTTAAAAGGGTAAATTGTAAGTTGCATATATATTATTAATACTAGAATGAAAAAATTTTAATTAAGACTGCTCAACACAACAGTGAACCCTAATGTAAATGATGGCCTATAATTAATAGTACAATTACAAAAATGTTTTCTCATGGATTATAATAAATGCACCACACTATACAAGGTGTTAGTAATAGGATGGCACATAGGAACTTTGAACCCTATGCATGATTTTCCTGTAAAGCTACGACTTCTCTAATGCACGCACACACAAAAATTGACTGGAAGGAAGTGACACAGGGGAGGATAAGGCCATGAAAGGGGGGAAACCAATGAGCAGTGAGATGGCTCAACGGCTGGTGAGATGGGTAGAAGCAGGAATGAGGCAGTCTGGTCCTAGCCTCCACACCAAGTCGGACGTGCCGGCCGCCTTCGGCACACCACTTTAGCACACCCATCCTTGAGATGAAACAGTACACCTCCCCAGGGTGAAGGCAGGACACTGAGCCAGAGCATCCTGGGAGATTGCGCTAGGGCCAAGATCTAGATCCTGCGCCTTTTTCTAGACGCATGATTCTCAGTGTGGGCAGCACATGAGACCCACCAGGGCAGGTGAGTGCACCTCCCCCGTCAAGCATGGGGGCTCCAGAGCAGGACTGCCTCGTTCCCTCACCTGCCAGCTGGGTGGCCTTGGGCAAGTCAACTGTCTCTGCATGAGGGGGAAGCTGATGATATCGTCATCCTGAGGGTAAAATTAAGCAGTCAGTGGTAGCTCCAAACACAGAAGGCAGTGACAGTAAGTTTTCAGCACAGGTTTATTTCCTTCTTCTTTTCTCCTGCACTTCTAGCCGGGCTCGGCTATGGGCACTTCCTCCTGCCCTGCCAACTGCCCTGGGTTGAGAAAAGGAACATGAAACACTTTGTAGATCTGGAATTACTTTGCAGGGACACAGACCAAGGCTGTGGAGGAGACCAGAGCTCCCTCCCCGCTGGGGGAGCGCACCTGTGGCTTTGGCCCCCTGCATTAGCTTCCTTTTTGAGGTAGATCCCCTGTCCACCTGTCTCACAGTCCATAAGTAGAAAGAGAAATGGTCTTGGAGTGAGACAGCCCTGCCCTGTGTCCTGTCCACCACTTACAAGTGAGACCCTCAGTCTCCCCACAGATAAGAGGAGAAATCAGTACCTGGTGCAGAGCTTTGATTTAAGGATCTTTGAGGAAAACTGAGCTAAGGCTCTTTCCCAATGAAAAATTGGGAAATTACTTCATCTCTTACAACCTCAATTTCGAAAATTGTGAAGTAGCAAGGATAATATTAGCCTCCTAGGGCTGTTGTGAAAATTAAATGAGACAACGTAAGTAAAACACTCAGGACCCTACCGGGAACATAGTGAGAGCTCAATTCACAGGGCAGTAGCATCCTCATTGTGGTTAATTCCACAGAGCCTTCCCTCTGCCCCCCGGGGCAAGGATGGCCACCCTCTCTCTACAGCTGCAGACAAATTCTGGTCCAGGGACTCCAAGGCCTGAAGGGAGCTTAGTACCCAGCCTCCCAGCATCCCCCGGGCTGGGCCACCCCCCAACTTCCCAGAATCCCTTGGGGCGGGTGCCCCCAACCTCCCAGAATCCCCTGGGGTGTGTCCCCCAGGACCTGGTAATGGAGCCATTTCAAAACCAAGGAACTTCTTAGACTGGCTCGTTGTTCAGCCTGGGTGCACACAGTACCTCTACAAGGAGTTCTTTTAATCCTTCCTCACAAATCAATAACTGCTTACCTTGGAGGAGTTTTAATTAGTTAGTGCCTGCTGAGTGTTCCACTGATAAACAAGCCTGCTATTAATGCTCAGCGCCTGCCCGGTGGTTGCTATTTTTATTATTGTTGCTGTTGTTCTGAAATCCTCCTCTCCAGAGCCCCACCGGCCTAGGCTATTATAAAAAAGACCTTCGACTTGGGAGCCCCTCCCAGAAAGCTGGGCAAAGGGGCCCTTCTGGGGGTAGCCCAGCCCCTCTTCTCCCACCGCTAACACAGTGTGACTGAAAGAGGCTTCCTTCAAGCACAGCAACAGCCTCCAACATTTGGCTGGAGAGACCTCCTCAGTGAGGAGAGCCCCACCCTGCGGTGCCCATAAATCAGCCCCCAGCAGGGAAAGCAGAAGCCGAGAACATTCATGAAATGCCTCCTGTGTTCCGGCAATGGCCATGTGCTTCCTGCTGGGACCTCACCCAGTCTGTGGAGAATCCCCAGGTACCAATACAGGTGAAGCAAAGGGGCTGCAGCGAGCTCAGAGAGGTGAGGGCACTAGTTCAAGGTCACAGTGGCTCTAATAAGCACTGCCCTTTCTGGGATACACTCTGTTATGCCCCTGGGGGATCTCTAATGGCCTTGGCCAACTTCTTTCCTCTTTTTCCATCCGCCATCATCGCTCCAGGGACACAGCCTGCCTGCTTATCTTGCCCTCTTTCAAGCTGGCCCTGCTTACTCCTTCCCTTGGGTTTCTGCCCCCCAAGCCTAGCTGTGGGAAAGACGCAGTCTCAAGCCAAAGGCTAACTCCATAGACCTTTGTGAGTGTTCCTTAAAGAAGAGAAGAGGAACGCAAATAAGAAAAGTGGAGGAAGAACTTGACAAAGTGGTTCGGACTTGGGCAGAACCCACGGGGAGGGGAGGCCTGAGTTCAAATCCTGACATGCCTCTCATCAGCGATTGGACTCGGGCACCTGTTGAAGTTCCACTCTTCTCATCCATAAAACGGCAAGCACTTTATTCTCTGCCTCCCAGGGAAGTTGTGAGGATTAAGGGAGAGAACCCGTGCTCAGATCTTAACTTGGCATCTAGCACAAAGTAGTGCTTTTTCTGTTGTTAGCAGTAATTATTGCTAACATATAACAAGCAATTACCTTGTGCCAGAGGTTGTTCTGTCTTGTCTCATTTCATTCACTTATCCTGAGAACGCTCTGAGGTACCTCCATTTCACATTTGGGGATCTGTGTGGTATCTCTAGTTTACAGAGGGGCAATCCTGAAGCTGAGAGAAGTGAGGAAATTGGCCTCAGTCACACCTTTTTTAATTAAACTGTTTATTTTGAGATCATTGGAATTTCACGTGCAGTTTTTAAGAAATAAGACAGAAAGGTCCTGTACGCCCTTTAGCCAGATGATAACATCTTGCAAAACTCTAACACAATATGGCAACCAGGATACTGACACGGATACAATCAAGACACAATCTTCCCACCCCACACCCACAGCCCTCCCTTAAATGCCGGCAACCCCTAATCTGTTCTCCACTGCTAGAATTTTGTCCTTGAGAGAATTGCCATATAAATGGAATCAGGCAGCATGTAACCTTTTGGAATTGGCTTCTTGCTGTCAGCATAATGCTCTAGAGAGTCATCCAGCTCGTTGCGTGTATCACCGGCTCGTTCCTCTTAAACGCTGAGTAGCGTTTCCTGATCTGGATGTACCAGTGTTGGCTTTGCCGCTCCCCATTGAAAGGCATCTGGGTTGTTCCCAGTGATTGGCCATTATGCATAAAGCTGCAATAAACATTTGAGCAGAGGTTTGTGCATATACATAAGTCTCCATTTCTCTGGGATAAATGCCCACTTGTGCCATTGCTGAGTCATATCATGGCTGGGGCATTGGGTTCTGAGACTCCACTCTGGCAGGAAAGGGGAGGGTACTGGGGGGGCGGGTAGAAGTCCCTGTTGGCCACTCACTGCCACTGACACCCGAGCAGGGAAGCGCTCCTCATTCCTGCTGGGCAAGGATGGGCGTTCCGGCTCCCCTGGGGCTCCCCTCTGACTCCACAGTGGGCGTGGCGTGTGACTGCCCAGTGATGGGGGAAGGAGAGGCAGAAGCCAGGCTCCCCACGTGGTCTCCACTGAAACCATGGGGGTCTGTCACCACCGGCAGGGATGAGGGTCCCAGCAGCTTCCTCAGCCTTCTCTGACGCCACTCCAGATGGGGACCTGGGGGGCTCTTCGTTTAGTCTCTCAAGGGTGGAAGTCTAAGCTCCCCGCCCATCCTCTGCTGGTGTGACGGGGGCCAGGGGCGCAGTTGTTCCGTGGGGTATGGCAAGGGTGGGGCAGTTCCTGGCTACAGGCTTGTGGTCTTGCTGTGCCCCTTTCTTGGCTCTTTAGCTAGAGAGAGCAGGCTTTTGTTGGGGACATTTTTATCTGTGCTCTTTGGCCCTTCTCAGTGACCGACTTACTCAGCTACCAGTATGGGAGATACGTGACCAAGAGGAAACTACGGGGGACTCACCACTGTGCTGTTCCGCAGGTCCTGAGGTCACTGGCCAACCTGCCTTCTTCCCTCTACCTGAGCAGGAGGAATCTGGAAGAATCTGTCCACTCCCTCTTCCCCGGAGCAGAAGTCCTACACATTTTGATACGTGTTAGAGCCTGGATTCAAGCCCGGGCGGTGGAGACTGGGGGACCCTGCATGGTGTCCCTGGGTCACACTGCCCCAGATACCTGCGTTTATTCGGGTGCGTCCATCTGAGGACTGTCCTCCTGCTTTATTGTCCCCATCGCTGTCACGTTCTCAGAAGCAAGAGGCAAACATCTCTTTTCATGAATGACACCTGAAGATCCTGCTGGTCTGGCACAGACATCTTTGTAGAGTGCAGACAGAGGCCTCTTGCTTCTGCTCGCGTTAATTATCCTCTGAGCAAGCCATCTAATCGCTTGAGCCCACTGACCAAAGTCCAGCCACTCTTTCTTTCCGTTTATCCGTCCGTGATTTATTGAATGTCTGTCATGTGCAAGTTCCTAGAGACACAAAATTATAGCAACTGCCTTTTAAATTTTGCTCTCGCTTTGTACCCAGCATCTGCAAAGCACTCTAGATGTTGGCCATTCCTTGGGCACCATTTCACATCTTAGAGATGCAGTCTCATCTCTTATTCCAGGCATGCCACAAGGTTCACAGACACACAACTCGACAGGCCTCACCTCAAGCCCCCATTTAAGCGCATCTCTCTTGCTGCCCCCTGATGCCTGAGTGGGGAAGCCCACTCAGAGGTCAGGTGCAGCCTGCAAGTGCAGGGCAGCTAACGCCAAATGGGCAGACCAACGAGGGACAGGAGCTGGTGGGTAGACATTTCCCCTTTCTTTCTGTAGGCAGATTACTATGAAACCTAATCCAGAACATTTCTAGACATTACTTTGGGATTGAGCAACTGGCCCTCCCTAAAGGTGACCAACCTGAGAGCAGGTCCTTGGACAGGCTTCCCTTTTTTCCTGTTTTTATTCCCACTGACGCTCACTCCTCCAGCCTGGGATCACATTCCTGAAAAACTATTCCCATGTAAACCTTTGATGAAACCCAGGCTAAGGCATCTGGGACCCGCCCTGACCCTAGAATGCAGGTCCCTCAGGATGATGTTTTGGAACAACCTATAACCCCTGGAATTCAGTAGCATCTCGGCTGCTCAGTCTCTCCCCTAGAGCTGACGGGGATAAAATACAGGTGGAAGGTGAAGCTTTGTGTTAGGTGGTCACTGCGGCACTTAGCCAGCCTAGAGGTGACAGTAAGTCTGAAGTTGGTGGAGCAGGCTGGACTCAACGGCTTGGGAAACCTGGAAAACAGCAAACAGCAAGCCCAGGCAGGCCAGCGGTCAAGCCAAGGCAGAGCTGTGAAAGCCAGAGGGTGCCCTCATCTCCCGCAGCTGCCCGGCGGGATGTGCTGAAAATCGGGGGTGGGCTCTGGCTGGAAGGGTGGGAGAACTATGCGGGAGACTGAGTGGCCAGGCACACCAGCGCTCCTGGGACCGTTGGGGGCATGAGGAAAGACCCTGAGACCAGGGAGAGGGACATTTCCGTGAACTAGCCCGAGAGTGTTGAACCCAGATTCCTCACTCGATCAGGCTGCTAGAAACGGCCCCTTCCCCTTTCTTAGAGGAGAGGAGCTGCCCCTGGCCTAGAGGCCTGCGAAGTCCCCTGAGCCTGGCGTCTCCGAGGCTGGTGGAGGCGTGTCCTGCCCTGGGGCTGCCCCTCCCACGTCCTTGCCAGAGGCTCGGCTTGGTCCCGCATACTTGTCCAAACGTTGCACCAGCGGCTTGTCCAAACTTCAGTGTGGGCTTCTCTAATGCTAGGCCATGTTCCTGGGCAGACCCCCATTCTGAGCTCATACCTAAGATAAGGCAGTGCTTCCGAATACTCTCAGAAGGACCACACAGCTTCGACGCTCTTCTGTAAGCCCTTTCCAGTCCCCTCAGACCTCCCCCAGACCCTCTTAGTAATTTTCCAGTTCCCCATTTCCCTTCCCTCTTGCGCCCTTTTAAAAAAATCTAGCTATCTCTGCGCTAACCGGAGTTGAGACCAGCTGCTACCAGCTTCTCTTCTCCTCCCGCAGCATTTTCAATAAAGCCTGTCTTGCCACTTTCACTACTGTCTGTTGCTTTTCTTTGCTGCCCTACAGCTCCTCACTGCTTCCAGGATGAGAAACGGGGCCAGGTGTCTGCACAGCCCATGGAGAGAAACACCATGGCTGCCCTGGAAAGAAGTCGCTTACACACTGCAGGAATTGCAGGACCCCTCTAAAAAGGAGATGCTTGCAGGTGTCTCACCAGGGACTGTGAAATAGAAAGGTGGGGAGGGGAGAGTTTACTGATGTGGGAGCACCTATCTGTGGCCTAGGATCAATGACCCAGCCAGTACACTTAATGCCATCCCAATACTATGCTGAGACAGCTCCTTGAGGCTCGCGCCCAGGATTGTTCTACCATGGATGGGGTGGAGATGCTGAAACTGCTATGGCAGAGTATTGGGAAAAGGGCGAGAAGTCTCGGGGAGGCAGTTAGGGTGTATTAGTCAGCCAAAGAGGTACAGATGCAAAGTTCCAGAAATTTGTTGGCTTTTATACAGCATTTTTATTTGGGGTAGAAGCTTACAGTTACAAGGCCCTAAAGAGTCCAACTCAAGGTACCATAAAAGGTACTTTCTCACCCCAAGTCTGTGGCCATGTGTTGAAGCAAGATGGCGGGCGATGTCTGCAGGGGTTCAGCCTTCCTTTTCTGTGTTAAGGCCCCGTGCGTGCAGCTTCTTCCGAGCTCAGCTGTAGACTGGCATAAGGTTCGTCTCTTCCCAGGACTCGTTTCTTTCCGGGTTCAGCTGCTCTGTTCTCTTCACAAGGTTGGCTGGAATGTAAACTATCAGGTGAATTGCTCAGCTCTCCCCAGGGCTCCAGCATCAAAACCAAGTTCTCTCCTCTGCTGTGTCTTTTTCTGTGTATCTCTTCCGCTTAAGATCCTGTTTTATCGGCCCACGAAGGGGGCAGGGACTCATCCCTGCATGCCCTAATGGTCAAATCAAAGCCCTAATGTTAGCATAATTTAATCAAAGGCATCTCAGCTGAGTCCAACACAATCAAAGGGCATCACACCCAGAGGAACAGACCAGTTTACAAACATAATCAATTATCTTTTTTGGAATTCATAAATAATATCAAACTGCCACACAGGATAACTGGATTGGTTCTATGAGACGGGTGAACCCTCTCATCGCAAAGGCAATAAGGAAGACACACTGTGGGGTGGGGAGGCCACAGCAGCACCTTTGAGAAGCTGGGGGGCTGCGGGCCTCTGCAGGCCACACTGGACGGTGGGAGATGCCGTCACAGCTCGTCTCAATGGAGATGTGGATCCGGCCACGTGGCCGCTCTCCTCTTCAAAGGCCAAGTGATGGACGGGCTGAGGCGGGCAGCAGCCAGGAGCCTCACATGCTAGACTTTGCTCGGACTCTGCAGGGGCAGGAACTCGGGCTTAGGCGTGAGCGTTTACCAAATGTCAGTCTCACGGCAACATAGTGACATAGAAGAGGGTCCCCCCCCAGTCCACGAGCAAGGACTTCCAAGCTCTGAGGGATCACCGGAGGGAGCAGTGGACAGATGCGTGCTGGCCTTGCTGGCCATGGAGCTGTTCTCAAGGCCCAGGGGACGGCACTGTCCTCTGTCCTGCCCTGGCCACGTGACTCCTGGGCGGATTTAAATCTCGCTGCCCGCTGACAGACTTGTCACCTGTCAAAATTGCAAATTCCATTATTATCATCAAGAGCGGTCATGGATAATTAAACAACAAACGCACTAATCTCATTAAGCCATTTATTTAATTCATTTAATTCTTGTAATTAGTTAATGTTTTCTTTCATCCAAAGACAGCCTGCAGGCTCTCCAAGTACCATCTATGATTATTAATGGATTTTCACACATTGAGAAGGAAGAAGTTTGGGGACTTGCTCAAAGTCACAGAGGCGCCTGCCCAGCCGGGCTGGCATGGGCCGTGGGGCAGGGCAGGGTGCTGCAGCCACCCCATGGCGCTCGGCTCGCGCTGGCGTCCTTGCCTTGGTCCCGGCTGTTTTCTCTGCTGGGAAGCCCTGTCTGTTTCTCCCTGAGCAGCACCTACCGCCCATCCCTCAGGACACAGCCTAGAGGTCACCTCCAGCAGGAAGCTCTCCTGACTTCTCCCAGGTGGGCAAGAGCAGGTCCCCTCAAGCACCCTGCACAGCCCACGTCACGCTTGGGGAGGAAGTGCCTGCCCCACTGAATGCAAATCCTTCGAGAGAAGGGGCTGAGGGACCAGACAGCCCCAGCCGCCGCCACCGCAGCCACGACTGCCACTCACTGAACCTCCACTGGGCAGCCAGCACCTTGCAGAGAGAGTCACCTTCAGTCCTCAGCCCACCTCAAGGGTGGGGACTGATTCCTCAGAGTTGTAAATGAAGAAACCCGAAACTTCTAGCAGTCAGATAACTTGCCCCGAGCCACAAGAGAGCTGGGATTCAAACTCCGGTGCAGACGGAAGCCCGTCTTCCTTAAACCACCACGCCAAACTGTCCACACGTCTTGGAGCTTCCCCCCAGCTCAGGGTCACTCAGGAAATGCTTCTCTGATGAAGGAGCGCCCCAAATGCTTCCTTAATGAGTTCGGATCCCACAATGAGAGAAACGGAGAGAGCCAGGGCTGAGGCAGTGACGAGAGGTTGAGAGCAACTGTTATTACATTGGTCGTTCGTGCTAAAGCTTCAGGATATTAAATTGCAGTGTTTTTGATGGGAGTACATTTTATTCTACAGGCTTAAAACCACAAACAAACAAAAATAATAATTCCATTAGTAGCTGAAAATGGTAATAATCCTGGTGAGTCGGAATTTTATCGCTATGGTAACTGAAAAGCCCAGAGATGATAAATAAAAAGTTGCTGTGTGTTGTGGGGAGTACATTTTGTTGCCAATACTCCATCAAACATCATAATTCCATTAGTAGTTAAAAACTGTAATAGTACCCTTGGCAATAATTTTTATTGCTGTACCTGTAAAACACAAAGATAAGAAATAATTTTGTCAACTGGAAAGTGGTGATAATAATTCAGCTGCATTAGTGAGACGCCTGTGGTTTGGTTTCAGTGTGACTAGCATCTTGATTTGGGGGGCAGTAGCTGAAACAGTAATTCAAAGAGCTGTTTTGCATTTACGCTGTTTCTCTTTTCCGTTTCTGGTTTTGTTGTAGCAAAGCAAGAACGCACTGGGAACCAGGTGGGCGGGGACCGGGCCGCCTTGTGACCCACCTCGGCCCTCAGGCGGCCCATCTGCCAAATCGGACCCTACAGATCGCAGCTCAGTTTCGCCAAGAATCTGGGGATGGGGATATGGCCTTGTGTGACCGCAGGGAGCTTATGGTTTGGGGAAAGACAGATATTAATCGCTACTCGTGCATAGTTCGTGTCTCAGTGAGGAATCTGCCTGGAAAATGGAAGTCCCTCTATGTTTCCCAAGCAGGAGGGGCCTTCCCAAAGGAAAGCAGAAGCTTGCGCAGCAGCTGGAAGGGCAGATCAGCTGACCCTCCCGCCCACACCTGCAGCACCCAGAGGAGTGTTTCCAAGGCCGAGGCCCCTGGAAGCTCCAGCGGGTACCCCACACGCCGAGCCTCTGCCCTGCGCCCGGCCCGGCTGCCGTGCCTCTAGAGAAGGACGGTTCTCTTCCCTCCCGTGGCCTGTCCCTCCCGTGAGCGCCTCTCCTAGGCCGGCGCTAACCTGGAGCCCTCCTGGGAAGAGGAGTCTGGGAAACGGCTTCTGCTCTGCAGTGGGAGCAGGTGACGGTGATGCAGGACCAGCCAACACAGCGCAGCCTAATTCGTGAGTTACTGCTGTGATGAGCGCAAAGGAGGGTGAGCTTGAGGGCCACGAGGGTGCGTGAGGGAACAGCAGGGGACCTTCGGGGATTCCAGGAAGGCTTCCTGGGGGAAGCAATATTGAACTTGAGACGGATGAGCAACACTTGGTCAGGGGAAGAGAAATTGGGGGGGGGGGGGTCGGGGAGGGAAGAGGAGAAGGGATAAGCATTCCAGGCAAGGGGAACAGCATGTGCAAAGTGGGGCTCTGCTTCATTTGCCACCTCTGGGGAGTTTCTCCTGCAACTCCATGGCCAAACCCGTCCCCTGGTGGGCTGGGAGGGAGAGTGGAGGCCGCACAGAGATCTCTTGAATGCCGTGGTGGAGTTTACTCCCCCGGATGCCACAGGTGTCCTTGTCAGCAGACTTCACCATAGTGTCCTTAGCGTTTTTTTCGATGAAAAGTTTGCCATGAATAGAGCATCTCAGAGTGAACAGAACAGTGACTCATGTTTCACAACTTATGTTCCTCACTTAATTTACTTTTGACAGTCCTGTCATATTTTTGATGATTAACTAATTTATTCCCCCTCCTTGGAATTTAGTGGGAGGGGGCGGGTCATGCAGCCCTTAGCAACACCAACCGCCCCCTTCCCCATGTCACACCTACGTTCTTCCACATGATCTAGCTCTTGATTTGAAAAAATAGATATTTAGGAGACAGAAAAATCAGGACCAGGTGTTTGGGGGGGGAAGGCAGGGAAGGGAGACAGAGATCGTGAGTTCAGATTTGAACATGTGGACTTAGTGATACGATGGAGACATCAAATAGGGGTGACAAGTGATCATTTCCATATTGGTCCAGAGCCCAGCGGCGAGGTCTGGGCTACAGATACAAATTTTCCTGCAGAAGGCACGGCCGTGGGTGAGGATGTAGAGGGAGGGGGCAGAGGAGCTGGGGGGGCGTGGAAGAGCATCAGCATCTAATGCCAGGTGGAGGACAGTCAACCTGCTGGGAAGACGGGGGTCAAGTGCCCAGAGAACCAGAAAGAGACCCGGGACATGCCTGAATCAAACAGGCCAACCGAGGAGGGTGTCTCAAAAGGAGAAGGATCTAGAAAATAAGCGTGGGTTGAGCAACACAGAGGACGCTGGTGACTCTTCTGAGAGCGCTTTGCTGGCGAGTGGGGAAGAATCAGATTGGAGGGCGCTGAGGACCGAGGGGGTGGGGCGAGGGGACAGAGGCGTGCAGGCAGCTGTTGAAGAAGTTTGGCCCCAAAGGAGAGAGAGGCAGGGTGGCAGCTGGAGGAAGGCGTGGGGTCAAGGTTGTGGCGATGCTGGTTGTTTTTCACAGCATGGACCTGAGCATGTTTAAAAGATCCAGGAGTGTGGACTGCACGAGAGCCCAAAGGTCCCCAAGCAGGGCCCAGGTGAGGCCTGGAGCATCCCAGCTGCCAGGTGGACAGTGAGTGGCCTCCAGTACTCTGGGCCACTGGTGCCCAGCTGGCCTCCCCCTGGCCTGGCCCTGAGCTGAAGGCTCGTGGGGTCCTGGATGTGACAAACTCCAGAGCACAAGGGCTCTCTTAACAGTGCTCTTTCCCCAGAGAAGCTCAAAAAGGGAAATTCCAGTCGAAGACTCTTTGGGCTTGAAAGAGCTCTGAAACCTGTCTGCTTCCATGGGTTTGCAGACTGTCTTTGCTGCGAAACCCTTTCTCCAGTACCCCGTGAAGACCCAGTAAAGGAAACAGGAAAAGCAGGATGACACAGGAGGAGCGGGGAAGGAGGGACTTGGAGCTCTCTGGACGAGGTGCCTCTGAAGCCCTGAAGTCCCCTGACCACGGCTGACAAACTTCTAGCCTGGTTCCAGACTTCCCTTCTCGCGCTGGTTCATCTGCTGCTCTCTCAGTCCAGCCTCCGCACTGGGAGAGCCCAGAAAGCCTGCATGTCTCTGCGGCATCCCCCTGGGCTGCAGAGGTGGACTTTGCTTTCACCTAATCTGACACATTTAAATTAAAAAATTTTTTTATCTCTGCCCTGCCTTGTTCCCCAAAGGATTCAAGGTGGTGTACAAAGATATATACAAGGCAACAAGATAAAATACCTAATGTTATACACAAGGACATAATAAAATAAAGCAAGGGGAAATTAAAGGAAGAGAAGGTTAGACTTGCTCAAAGTCCCAGGCACTTGCCACCAACGGGGTCATGCTGACTCAGCCTTCTAGCAATTGAAGCAAAGAATGCAGATCCGTTTAGCAACGATAACCTCAGCAAGATTTGAGTTCGAGCTTGGAAAATAGAACTTGACTTGCAAATTTTTAATTTGTTCCTGATAGTCTAAGAATCCCAACCTCCCTCGAGGGAAAGCAGGGTCCTCCATCATAGAGGAGGCCTCAACTGCTCTGGGACGGTCAGGAGCTCCCAGGTGTTAAAAGAGCCATCCTGCCTACAAAACTCTCTCTTCCAGAATAACCCAGGTCTTTGAGACACGTGGAGGCCATCAGAAGAGTGGAAAGGGCTGCTCAGGACAATTGGCGCTGGGGTGCTGTGAGATATTCAGGACCCATGCGATGCAGAGGCACCTTCCTGGCTCCAAAGGCACAGCTTTCCTTGTTCCAATCCCAGGAACTCAGCCAGAAGCCTTGGATCTTAATTTGGTCCCTGAATCCACTTCCCTCCAAGGAAGTAATAGTTCCCACTGCAGGCTATTGACTCATTAATTACCTTACTCTTCCCATTTCTTGAATGTCTGCTCTATGCCAGTCATTTTCATACCCATTCTCTCACTGGCTTTTCAACAACCATGTGGGGAAGGTAGATGTGCTCATTCCCATTTTATAGATGAGGAAACTGAGACTTAACACTGTTGCGGTAACTAGCCCAGGGACGCTCAGCTAGTAAGTGGCAGAGCCGAGATGGGAACCAGGGCTCCTGCCTCCCAGCCTGGCACCCTCTGCACTGTATCATGGAAACCAGGGGTGCAGAATGCCTTGAGGCTGAGGGTCAGAGGATTGCCAGTGGTCCCCAAACCCGGCAACATTCAAGAACCAGGAAGACCAGACCAGGGATCCAAGAGCCTCATAGGAATTGAAGGGCAACTTGCTGTCTTAAGATCATGGACCCAGCAGTAGGGTTTCCTCATCTGCAAAATGCAGGCCGTCACCTCTCCCTTGAATGTTTGTTGTTTTGAGTGGCCATGTACAGTGGTGCAGGCTGTGCACTGGACAGCTCAAGGGGGCACCGTTCACGTAATCATCCTAGATTTCCCTATTTATTATTACAGTGTTCTGGCAGATGGCAGGAAAGTGTATCAAGGCATGGTCACCTTTTTCTAATTAACGCCAAGATGCCCTAGGGTCACAGGAAGGCTGGCGTGAGCCTTACAGGTGATAACTCATGTTTAGTGCCCAGCACTGCATGGGCCCTCAATAATTGCTACTTCCTCATCCCTTCAATAATTGCTAGTTTCTCATCCCTTCTTCTATAATATGAGAACCATTCAACTTGCTCAACCTACCTTGCAGTGCAATTTTTGAAGATTAAATAAGATAATGGTTATTAAAGCATTTTGGTAGACACCCTGGGCCATTGCCAAGCACAAGTGCAGGAATTTAATAAATGGACTAAATAGGTTGAGGGGAAGCCCAGCACCAAGACTGGGCCCTGAGCTATGCAGGGAACACATTACGTGTTTCCTTTGTTAAAGACCCTGGCTCAGGCAGACAGAGTCTGCAAGTTGCCCAGGCAGGGCCCCGGGGTGGAGCAGAGGGGAATTTGCAGAGAAGAAGGGGAGGGGAGTGGGAGCGGTTCAGCAGGGACACCTCTCTGCTCCTCAAGTAAAGACAGTTTACAGCGCTTCTCTGATGACTTTTGCAAAGAGAGAGGGAGAGAAGGAGAGACACAATGTCTGTGGATGGGAAGGTAGGAGGTCAAGTGAACAGAACAGAAGACCCAGATAGTAGAGAGATTGGAACTCTGCCACATTCTCTAATGGAAGAGCAAGATCCCCCGAGTACAGGGGCAATGACTAGTGAAGGAGGATGGTCCAGTGATGGGCCCTTAATATTGATGACTCTACTTAGGAACCTTTACTTTTGAAATTGAAACTTAGTCTAGTATTATAGGGTACTGTATTAGTCAGTCAAAAGGGTGCTGATGCAAAATACCAGAAATTGGTTGGTTTTTATAAAGGGTATTTATCTGGGTAGGAGCTTACAGATACCAGGTCGTAAAGCATAAGTTACTTCCCTCACCAAAGTCTGTTTACACATGTTAGAGCAAGGTGGCTGCTGATGTCTGTGAGTGTTCAGGCTTCCTGGGTTCCTCTCTTCCAGGTTTTGCTTCTCTTTGAGCTCAGAATTCCTCTCTTCCTGGGGCTTGCTTCTGTTTCCTCTGTGAGCTTACTTCCCGGGGCTCCAGCTTAAGACTTTGACATCAAATTCCAATTTCAAAACTCCAACATCAAAAACCCTCTACTCTGTCCTTTGTCATGCCTTTTATCTGTGAGTCCCCACCCTTTAGTGCCCTAATAATGTGGCCCAATCAAAGCCCTAATCATAACTCAATCATGCCCAGGTACAGACCAGATTATAAACATAATCCAATATCTATTTTTGGAATTCATAACCATATCAAACTGTCACAAGTGCCTAAGAGTTATCTCCTGAGACCCTCCTTGTTGCTCAAATGTAGCCTCTCTCTAAGCCTAACTCAACATATAAATGCACTACCTTCCCTCCAGCATGGGACATGACTCCTGGGGATAAGCCTCCCTGGCACTAAGGGATTACTACCAAGTGCCAACTACTGATGCAACTGGAGAAAGACCTTAACCAAAAGGGGAAAAAGATAAAGACAAATAAGTTTATATGGCTAAGAGACTTCAAAGTGAATCAGGTGGTCATTCCAGAGGTTACACTTATACACATCTCAGCAGGATCTCACTGACTGCCAAAGTAAATACTACCTCAAATAGCAGGGCTCCTGAGGGTTCTGGAGACATACAGACACTATAGCCAGGGCAGAGAGCTCAGGAGTTTGGTGCCTTGCCAGTGGGCCCTACTTTAGAATTAATGCTCCCCACTGTGACAGAGTTGGACTCAGTGTGGTTTCCTTACACATGGCTCTTCTGACCCTTCTATTTAAACTGATAATTAGTTCTAGAGTTGATAGGTATATGTCCAAGAGACTTAAATCTTTGGGCTGTCTATGTACCAGCTAGGCCCTGAATCTCAATGGAGTTGCAACACCTACTCTGCAGTTCATTGGATTCATCTAGGACAACTAACAAGGAGATGATGATGGGCAACAACCATCCCAAGGAATTGAGAAAGTCTACAAACATCTGCCCTATGGGATAGAAGACCCTCTCAATTAGAGGCAAATGGGCATCACCATCCCAGAATCTTCAGGTTTGGGGAAAGAATGGTGGACTAGAGTAGTACACATATTGTTATTCTACTATAGACTTATTGTGGTTCTAGCAATGTAAAAACTTTTATCATCATTTATGTGAAGGCAGTGGCCATTGGAGATTCTGAGGGGAAGGAGAGGGAAAAATAGGTATAATATGGGAGCACTTTTACAACTTGGCAATTGTCCTGAATGACATTGCAACGACAGATACAGGCCATTATATATCTTGCCATAACCTACAAAATTATGCAGGAGAGAGTGTAAACTACAATGTAAACTAAAATCCATGCTTAGTGGCAATGCTCCAAAATGTGTTCATCAATTTTAACAAATGTAACACACTAATGAAGGATATTGTTAATGTGGGAAAATGGAGGAGGTGTAGTGTTAGAGGTTTGCAATAATTAACAAGCTGTAACTCAGTTTCCCCTGATATGCAATGGGGAAAGACTAACCCCATCCCCCATAAGCCTATGTGTCTAAGGGCATGGCACTTCCCCACAGGTTAAATAAAGAAAGCACATAGAGACGGGAGTAAAGAGAAATGGAAACCTTCCGTGTCTACACATCAGAGAGAGATAAAATTCCTACAGGACAAAGAAACATCTGCTCCTGCAGCATCCATCCCAAGAAACTGTAACTCCCTAACCCACTACCTTCTAGTCACTATCAGGGAAAAGTTCCACCTCTAGGGCTTCTATTGGCCCCTGCGCTTCACTTGGACCCTCAACCCCCTCCCACCAACTATCATTCCCCCGCCTAGGAAAGTTCTGTATAAATTCAAGTTCCCCCCTTCCAAGGGGGGGCTGAAGTCTCTCCTCAGGCCCCCTCCATTGGGAGAGCTTCTCAGTAAATCTTCCTTTGTCTATAGTCATTTCAGTCTCCATGTCCCAATAAGCGTATTTTCTCCAACATGTAGGGAGCAGGGCGTATGGGATTCCCCTTTATTTTTAATGTAACATTTATGCAATCTAAGTATCTTTCTAAAAATAAATAAATAAATATATTAAATAAATAAAATGGGTTAAGAAAAAAAAAGAAATGAGGGGAATGGAGGTGGGAAAAGAGAACAAGAGAGAAATTCAGAGAGATGAAGCAGAGAGAGGGGCCAGAATGAGATGCGGAGGGCGGTGGAGCAAAACTAAGTCAAAGAATCACGAGCAAGGCTCAGGCAGGAAAGGTCTGAGCAAGCAAGTGGAGGAGGAGTTGGAGAGGGCAGGAGGGCGGGATTCAGACAAGCTGGGATTCCTCGGGATTTCACACAGCTTGTCCCAGGCTGAGCCAGCCTGAACAGGCCCCTTTCGGTCTGTAGCCTGTTTCCTCCTGTGTTCCGAGTGAATAATGATGGCTGCTTCTTCCCATCCCCATCCCACCGACTCCTCTGGCTCTGGTGAGACCCCTGGATGGGCCTTTGGGAGCCTGGCTGAGAGTCGCTGTGCTGCTCCTGGAAATGGAGGCGTTTTTTAATCCCCTCATCAGCCTGGCAGGCTCTGCAGCCTCCCTGATTTGGCTCCCACGAGCCCCAGGGCCTGTGACAGGGCCTGCGGGGCGGGGGGGGGGGGGGGGGGGGGGGGGGGGACACACCTGTGAGTCGAGGGCTCTGTCCAGCCGGGGGGGCCCTTCACCTTCTTTTCCAAATGGAAAGGCTGGTTCCGGGCTGTGGGCTCTCCACCACTCGATCCCCCAAAAGCTGTCGGTCGACAGGGGCCTTCCCTTTACCGCAGCCCCCACCCCAGGGCTTTGGGGATGCGGGAGGGGTTGGCAAGGAGGCAACTGTGGGACAGAAGTCCTAGAACCCAGATGGAGGTGGCCCACATTTCTCCTCTCTTCCCTAAGTGTGAAAAGCCCATAAAACAATTAGGGCCCCCGGGCTGCCCCCCTGCCGGGAAGGGCGGGTGCTTGTGCCCTGTTAAGTGCAATCCGCGCAGATAAGGGGTCCGCTGGCAGCTGTGGGTGGAGATAGGCAGCCCATAAACCTGGGTCACCAGCAGGGCGCGGGGTGAAGAGGTGAGCGGGAGGAGGGCCACCGCGCCCTGTCCCGAGCGACTCGGGCTGGAATTCTGACCTGGGTGGGGGAGAGCGGCAGGCACCCTCATCAGCGCGCACCTTCCCGGGCTCCGCCCTGGAGCTTGGCTGGGAAGAGGAGGGCTGGGCTGGCCCAGGCTTGGGGAAGGTGGCTGGCGAGTGAGAGTTAGAGGTTAGCCCACCTTTCGCCAACAGCCAGGTCATTAAGCCTGAAAGCACAGGTACGGCTGAGAGCGGTGGTCAAGGTAGGTGCTGACGTAGAACCCGGGTTCTGCTTGCCGAGCCGTGCGCCCAGGGACAGAGTTCCGTCTACCTGGAGGACGTACCTTCTTCTAAGTCACAAAAATGTGCCCTATGGGCTTGTGGCAGTCCTGAACGTGACGCTTTCTAGCTCAGTGGCCTCGGTCAACTTAGAGAACCTGAGCCTCGGTGTTTTCCTCATAGAAACGGGGCTCGTCAGTGATGATGTGAGGCTGAGCTGAGAAAACACACCTCCAGTGCCAAACGCAGCAGCTGGTCCTCGGCAGCTCCGGCCTGTGAGAGTGGATTTCCTCCTGCTCCTCCCCACCCGGGTCTCTCTTGGAGACGTGCTCGTTAGTACTCGGGGCTGGCAATGACCTCGCTCTCCGTGGTAACTCTGCCCTTACAGACCATCTGCCGGGGGGGAACCTCCCCGCACCCCCATGCCCACTTCCTGCTGACACTGTCCTAGAATCCCACTCTCTCCTTAGAACACTCACCCAAGGTAGCACGTGCGGCTTCCGTGTTCTGACAGGGAAGCTGAGAGAGCAGCTGAAGGCTGGGTGAAGATGCCACACAGTAATTCCACGAGTGGACTTTCGCTGTTGCACGTTAATTAACCCGAGGACTTGCCAAAGGTCGGGTTCTCTCCCGAAGGGTTTCCGCATTCTCTCTCCATCTAAGTTCTTCTATTTGCCATTGGAGACACAAAGATTCTGAAGAATGGGCATGGAATTCTGAGCCTTCGGCTGGAAGGCCCTGGAGAGATCATGAGGTGCCATTACAAGGGCACGTGTACGACGTCTCCGGCCTTATCCAATTACCACATTCTTGAACGCACTTGCTGCCCATTTCCCACAGTGCTGAGAACAAGTTGCTAACAGCTTTCTCAGGGATATAATCACCCCAATTTTAGAGCTGGAGAGGCCCTGAAAAGTGCCAATTGGGACTCACCGAGTGGCAGCGCACCTGCCTGCAAGCTCCTGGTGTGTTCCGAGGTATTCATTCTTGATCAAGTCTCATCTTCCAACCTCGCCATCACAGGCCTTCTGTTTCTTAGAATTGGGAGAACAGGAACGCTTCTAGGAAATCTGGAGCAGGGCTTTCTCTCCATTGGCCCCTGCTCCCAAGTCAGCAGTCGACGCCCTACTGCCCACTGGACTCTCCAGCTCGTCTATCTGAGAGCTCCCTCCGTGTCTGGCCCTTTGCTGTGTTCAGAGAAGGCAGAGATTAGTAAGATCAAGACGAATAAAAATAAGAGTGGTGGAAATGCAAGTGAAGGAGGCCAACAAGTAAATAGAAAATGAGGGAAACAGCTACCATGGAAAAGCTGCACGTGTAAAGGGAAGGTGGAGGAAAGGCAGGCAGGGGGACTCGTGGCCTTTGACCATGGAGAGAGTTTCTTTTAAGACGGTCATTTTACAGATCGGTGTGAGACCTAGAGAGGGAAAATGGCCTGCCCAAGGTTGCCCAGAGAGGCAGAGACAGAGCAGGGACTAGAACCCCGAACCCCTGAGGACAAGTTTGGGTTCTCTTTGTTCTACAAATGGTTCTTAATTGTTGAGTCCCCTTCTTTCCAGTGCACAGCTACAACCTGGTATGGTGAAAAAGAGCACTGGGGTGTGGGAAGAGGGGGCTAGAGCCCGGAATGTGAGTGTTGGCTCTCTGCTCTGTGACCTTGAGTGAGTTGCTTCACCTCTCTGAGGCTTCTTTTGCTCATCTGTTGTTCATCTACCAGAATTCAGCTCCTTTAGGGCAGGGATGGTGGCTCATTTGTCCTTTCCCATGGCTGATCTGGGGGACTTAAAGGGGAAAAATAACTGACACCCCCTTCCTTACCCAGACTCTAAGCCAGTTGAGAAGTACCTAGAACGCCACCTCCACTGACCTCGGTTAGAGCCCCACCTTCTGCACGGAGCGACCCCCGGGAGCCTGAACTCCACGTACTCTCGTGGGCAGCCTGGTGAGCTTGTTGCCTCGATCCGTTCAAATCTCGCGTGGTTACGTAACTGCTCGTGTGCTTCCGTCTTCCTTGACCTGTTAGTGTGCGAGCTCCTGTCACTCATTCATTCACTGAACTAATCTCTCTCGAGCATCACTATGTACTAGGCACTGAGATACAGGGATAACAACAAGATAGCCCCTGTCCTCCCTGAGCCCACATTCTGGTGCCAAAAAAAAAAGGACATGTAACCAGCAATTGCCATAAAATGTCATTAGACCCTCCCATAAAGTACAAGAAGTTACCCTAGGACCAGCTAGCACATCCCTCTTTAAGCTGAAGCATGAGCAAGAGTGAGCCAGGAGAAGGAGCTGAGATAGGAAGGGGAGCAGGGGAAAGGGGCAAAGACGGGGAACGGCATTCCTGCCTGAAGGAACAGCAAGTGTAAAGCCTCAGGGGCAGAAGGGAGCAGGTGTTCCCAAGTGGCTGAACGTGGCCCAGGGGGCAGGAGCAGCAGGCTGCATGGGGCACACTGAGAGGCTGCTGCCATTAGTGAAGGCCCAGACTGCCTGGGTTCAAATCCTACCGCCGCCCCCTGCGAGCTGCCACCTCGAGCTCCGTGACTCATTATCCGAGTGCCTGCTTTCCCATCCATAAAATGGGCTCAGTCCTAGCGCTCATCTCAGGGGTTGTTAGGATTAAGTGAGTTAAAACATGCAAAGCCCTTAGAACACTGCCTGGCACATAGTAGGTGCTCAAAAACATTAGATGTTGTTGCTGCTGTTTCTGCTATTATTCTAATATCTGCATGCTGCCCCAGTGGGACTCTTCAGTGGTCACCTACCACAGGGTATGGCAGAGTGCTGGACAAGTGTCAATTACCAAGACCTCGCAGTCTAGGGCCCCCGAATCACACGCGACGAGCCGTGGTGATCAGCAGGGCAGGTGCCGCTTCAATGCATTCCTATTGCCGCAGCAATCGGGCCTTTTAAAGCCGTTTGCCTCATCTTCTCCCCATCTCCCAACAGGTGGTGAGGCTGAATGCAGCACATTCAGAATGTGCAGAAAACCCAAAAGAGGGATTGTTTAGGAGACAGTCTGGGCTGGCTAATTGACACGGGGCGCGTTTGTAGACTGCGATGTGGCTCTCCCGAGAGCCTGGGAATTCTGGGTAATCAGCACTCACCTGTCAATGGATATGCCCAGTACTAGGCACTGGGGACCCCTGGAAAAATAAGCCAAGCTCCTGCCTGCAGCGGCCCCAGAGGCCCGAGTTAGCGAGGAAGAAAGCAGGCAGGTGTATGGGCAATCGCGGCCCCCCACGACAGGTTTCTGAGAGCAGGATCGCCAGGGTCCACAGGAGTGCAGGACGAGCTTGCTGAGCCACAGGAAGTGACACCTAGGCCAGGTGTGGGCAGGTGAGGGTGCGCCAGGTGGGGAAAGGAGAAAGGACACTCCAAGCGGAGGAGAGTGCCTGAGTCCCATCTGCACAGGCAGTGGCACCAAGACACACCCAGGCCACAGAGTCCCCTCAAGTCCCCTCTCCTGGGAGAGCAGCCCAGTGGTCACTGGACTGTCCACCTGGCTCTGGGCACTGTCCAGTGCCCTCACATTGGAGATGTGTGCTCTTCCCTGCTGGCCAATCACCCAGACCTCCTTCCAAGGGGGGCTCCAGGGACACCGCCTCTGGGAGGCCTTCCCTGATCCTTCCAGGCAGACCTGTCCAGACCTCTCCCAGGGCACTTCTGCCATGCAGGAGAATTGATTCTCTGTTTCTGCACCTGACCATGAGCTCCTTGAGGGCAGGGACTGGGCTTCATTCAGCACAGCACAGTGTGTCGGACCCAGAAGGTACACAACTAATAGCAACCACCACCACAGCCGTGACTGACATCTGCTGGGACCAGACGTCATGCTCAGGGCCAGCCTCAGAAGAGTCCTGTGAGGCCGTGCGATAAGTGTGCCCATGTTACAGATGAAGAACTGAGGCTCAAACAGACTTGTCAAAAGTGAGGCAGCCAGTACATTGCCTGATCCCAGCGCATGGGCCTTAGCCACTAAACATCTCGCTGCGAGAGGGGGTAAATATGAATTGAATTGAAATGAACTGATAAGAAAAGGGGGGACAAAGTGGTAGGTGACTATGAAGGGAAAAGCTCCAGGAAATGAGATTTCAAATGGAGGAAGGGCTAAGGTTAGAAACCGCTGCCCTTCCGGTTTTATTAGTGCTGATCCCAGTGTCTGGTGAGGTGACGGCTCAATAAACGTGTTCACCCTGAACTTGAGTTAGCAGATGATCCTGGGTAGCCGGAATGCAAACTGCATGGAAGCGAATAGCAGGAGAAGGGTCCAGAAAGGCAAGCTGGGGCCAGTCAGGAAGGGCCTGCAATGCCAGGCTAGAGGCTTGACTTGAAACAGGATCGGGGGAAGAATTCACGAGAGATGTTCCAGAAGGACCCTCTTTGGGAAAGGCAGGGACCTAGACAGCATGGCGTTGGCACACAAGGGCAGGAATTTCACTCCCCCTCCCAATGAGGGGACGTCGGGAGAAAGGGCATCGCCCCGTGGAGAAGCAAGGCTGTGACACCCCTTGGGCTGCCTTTTGCTAGTGGGCAGGATGGGTCCACCCCTAACCTTTGTGGGGCCTGGGGCGAGAGTGTAAATGGAGGCTCAGAGAGCACACGCAGTACGGCCCCTCCGACAGGGCCCAGGCCTCGGGGGACCCCACGCTCTCCCGTGCCTCCTCCAGGTTCTAAGCCCCCTCCAGTGCCTGAGACCAGCTGGGGCCAACCAGCCTGGAGCGGCACCCCAGGGCCGGGCAGGGTCCCACATGGCCCTCAGTCCCCGTTTCCCTCTTTTGGGGCACTCTGTTTCTCGTTGCCCATTGCCTTCACGTTCTCTCAGGGAAGATGAGCTTCCTCCGTGCAACAGAAAACATGGCTCCAGGATGCCCCAGGTGAGCGACGCATCACCCCTGCCAACACCTGCTTGGGGAGGAAGGCTTCTGACAGGTCTGGCTTGGATCTTATGCCCAACCTGTGGCCCACTTGGACCACAATCCCAAGCCGTGGATGGGGATTGTTACTGGGAGGAACATGAGCAGAAGAGATGTATGCACTGGGGAATCTATGCATCCCCAAGTTATGTCTGCCCCCACCGCCAAGGAGCCTCTCGTCCTGACGATGCGATTCAGCCATCTCCACTATGGCCAGCTCTCCCAGCTGGTAATGAAGCCTGGGCAGCATTTGACAGGCTTTTCCAGCTCCACCCAGAGGCGACCTCCCCAAGAAAGCTGGGATTGTTGTTGTTGTTACCAGTTTGCAGACAGAGCCACTCAGGCCCAAGAAGGTTAAATACCTTGACAGTGAGAGGTCACCAGGAAAATTGTCTGCATCTGGGGTCCAAGCGAGCAGTCTCTGCTGACGCTTTGTTCAGAGCTCAGCCCTAGTCCACGGGGCTCGGGGAGGCCTTTGGCCATTCCCGGAATTTCCTGAGGAAAATGCTTCCTGGAGCGGCTGGCCTGGTTTTTGGAGAAGCAAGTGAGGAGGGGCCATCGTGACCCCTGCACCCCCCTCCACCTCGGCCTGCTCTTCCCTGGCACACGCCTGGCACAAGGCAGGGCTGAGGGGGGTGAGGACTGGCAACCATTGAGCTCCCACTGTGTACCATAGCCCTACCTCCAGGATTTCATATTACAAGTGCTTTCAAAATTGGTGTTGACCTATTACAGTAATGAAAGGCAAAACATCAGAAAAAAAATTGTTCATATTTTTCGTTTTTTAATACTCCAATTTTTTTACTTTATTTTAGTTTTTCTAAATTATTATATTTTTCTTTCTAATATTTAAACCTATCATTACTATTTCATTTTCCTATTCATTGAACTTGGCAAGATATTAGGCTTCATTTTTGAAGAAGTTTTAGATCACAGAGGGGTTCAACTATGGCAGGGGAGGAGCATTAGGGTGGGGTGTCACTGATGAGGGATGCACAGGAGGGAGTTTGCCTGAGCAGGCATATAGGGTATATAGATATGTTCAGATGTTCATTGGGTATTGACATAGTGGGTAGAGATTCACACACGACAACTGAGGGAGTGCTGGGTTCCCATCCTGGGAGCTCTGCCACATTCTCCAGTTGAGCTCTGCAACAATCCCCCAAGTGCAAAAGCAATGACCAGTGAAGAAGGACGGTTCAATGATGGACCCTTGATACTGATAACTATGCTTATGAGCCTGTTGTGCCTGAAATTCCAACTTGGCCTAGAGCTGCAGGGTTCCTAAGAGTTACCTCCTGAGAGTATCCGTGTTGCTCAAATGTGGCCACTCTCTAAGCCAAACTCAGCATGTAAATGCATTACATTCTCCCCAGCATGGGACATGACTCCTAGGGATGAGCTTCCCTGGTACCAAGGGATTACTACCAAGCACCAGCTGGTGATTCAAGAAAAAGACCTTGAATAAAAGATGGAAATGGTAAAGACAAATGAGTTTATATGGCTAAGAGACTTCAAAATGAGTCAGGAGGTCATCAGAGGGATTGCTCTTATGCATGTCTCATCAGGATCTCAGAGACAACCAACACAGATACAACGCCAGGTAGTGGTGATCCTGAGGGCCATGGAGACACTCAGGTCCTACAGTCATGGCAAATGGCTCCAGAGTTCAGTGCCTTGCCACTGGGCCCTACTTTGGAATTTGTGCTTCTGAGTGTAATTGAGTTGGACTCAGATGTGACTTCTACGCATGCCTTTTCTGTCCCTTTTTTTGCAGGGTGCTGGTTGGTGCTGGGGTTGGTGTATGCCCAGGAGACTTGAATCTCTGGTCTATCCATGTGCCAGCTGGGCCCTGAGCCTCAGCAGTGTTGCAGTACTTACTCTCCACTTTGTTGGACTTACCCAGGTCAGCTGATAGAGAGGTGAGGATGGACAACCACCACACCACCACACCGGAAGGCATGAGAGTCCCATCCACCAGCCATGCAGAATCTAAGCCCCCTTTCAATTTAGAGGTTAAGTGGACATCACCATCCCAGGGTCCTCAGGATGGAGGAATAAAATATTGATTAGAGTGGACTTACCGGTACTCTACTATAGAATTATTATGACTCTAGCAATGGAAGAAACTGTATCATTAATGTGAGCACAGTGGCCATGGGAAGGGAGAGGGAGGAAGAGGTGTGATATGGGGGCATTTTTGGGACTTGGAGTTGTCCTGAATGATATTGCAGGGACAGATGTAGGACATTATATACCCTGCCATAACCCACTGAATGGACTGGGAGAGAGTGTAAACTACAATATAAACTATAATCCATGCTGTGTAGCATACTCCAAAACGTATTCATCAATTGCAATGAATGTACCACACTAAAAAAAATAAAATAAATTTAAAAATTGGTGTTGAATGATACCAATAATACAAGAATCTCAGTAAAAATTCTAAATCATTGCAGAGAAAATTCAAAGTGCTTTTGAGTACCATACCCAGTCTCTGTCCCCATAACCACTGGGAAGTTTGACCGGCATCTTCCAGTCTCCATTAATGTATGTACACAGAGGCTCCACAAGGAGAGCTGCCCTGCGTGAAAAAAGCGCAGCCTGCCCAGGAGTGGCACCGCACACATGGAGAGCTGATGTGGCAAGATGATGCAACAAAAAAGAAACAGTTTCCCAGTGTCTCAGGACAACGCAAGCGGACACAGAACACAAAGTGAATGGACACAGAGAGCAGACAATGGGGAAGGGGGAAGGGGAGAGGAATAAATAAATCTTTAAAAAAAATTCTAACTGATTTAAAAAATCAGTGCCCATAAAGAACATTGCTTTTGACGGGACTACGGATTTATGAAAACTGTTGAAATTTTCTGTGTCCATTAATTTTTTCAGAAGGGTTATTATCAGAAAATGAGCTGAAGGCATGAAGTATGTCAAAAAGGAAGTGAAGCCTTGGGGATGGACTTGCAAGTGGCGGCGTAGACTGTGCGTCATCCAGAGGACCACCTCCAGATCACTGGCTCTTTGAAATCCCATTCTGGAGAGTCAAGGGAAGCAGAGGCCAGCGTGTCTCCAGTAAAGAGGGCAGGAGAGAGGAGAGAGGAGAGAGGGAGGAGGAGGAAACCTGTACCGGCAGACAGCTGGCCTTCATCTGGGCCACAGCTGGGTCTCCACCAGCTTCACCTGGGAGGCCCTGACACCAGGTTGTGTCTACACAGTGTGGCCTCCCGAGAACCACTCATTCCCTCCACAGTGGGTGTGGCAGGCTGAAAAGTGCCGCCCCCCCCAAAAAAAAAAAGATAGCCACGTCAAGCTCCTGGAACCTGTGGATGTCCCCTAACTTGGAAAGGGGGACTTTATAGATGATTAAATCAAGGCTCTTGAGAGGAGGCGCTTACGCTGCATTCTCTGGGTGGGCCCTGAATCCGGTGACAAAAGTCCCTGGGAGAGAAGAGCAGAGGGAGATTTGAAACAGACCCCCAGAAGCGAGGCAACGTGGAAATTGAGGGAGACCTTGCAGGGGTGCATCCACAAGCCCCTCAGCACCAGGGCAGCCGCGGTCCCCAGAACCCGGGAGACAGGCAGGGCACGGTGCTCCCCCAGCCCCCGGGGCCAGCAGGCTTCCTTCCAGGAGCCCAAGGTGGCCTCAGATCCTTCCCGCCGGGACCTGCAGCCAGCCGGTACCGAGCCGGCAAGGATAACCCGGCTCCCCTGCTTCGAGCAGCGACTTCCGCTCCAGGGCTCAGGAAGGCAGCGCGGGGAGCGGACCCCGGAGAGCCAGCGCGGGGAGCGGACCGGGAGAGCCAGCGCGGGGAGCGGACCAGGAGAGCCAGCGCGGGGCCGCGCTCCTTCCGCTGTGCCTGGCCGCGGGCGCACTGGAGCCGCCAGCCGCTGCCGGGCGCAGCAGCGGGGTCGCTCGCTCGCCAGCCCGAGGGCCGGGGCCGCCCACTGCCCTGCCGGGCGCGGGGACCCCGTCCCCCCCGCAGCGCTCAGCGAGGGCTCCAAGTAGCTGCCGCCGCCGCGGCGCCCGCGCGCCCTTCGCCAGGCTCCACGGGCTAGTGCTGATGGTCTCGAGGCTTTCCCTAACTTGGGAGACAAATTAACAGGCACCCAAGGTGCACGGGGGGAGTGCGGGAAGGACCCCCGAACAGGCTGCCGCCGTCGCGCAGCTCTTTCCAGCCCTCTCTGACAGCTGGCGATCACCGCGCCCCTGCAGTCGCCGCCGCGGGGAGGTGGAGAAAGCCCACAGTCCTGCGGGCCCGAGGACACCCCCCACCCGAGCCCCGGCAGGCCAGGCCTCTTCTCCCACCCTCCGCTGCCTCCTGAGCCGGGGTCCGCGGCGGGAGCGGTGGAGCTGGTGCTGAGGGCTCTGTCTCCCCCTAGCGGCCAGACCAGAGGGGTGCCCGGAATGACTGTCCCACGTCAAAGACAAAGAGGAGGAAGCAAAGGGGCAGCCGAGAAGGGGGCTGCCAGCCGCACACCCCGGGCGACCCAAGGCCACTGTCGGTTTCCTCTTTTAGAGTCTCACGGTCCAGTTTTCACCCCTAGCGCAGTAACAGCAGGGACCTGAGCTGCCCAGCCCTCCTTTCTCCCTCTCACCGCAGTTTCTGCTCCTCAGCTGCCTCTCTCTGCCCTGTCTCTTTCTCCATCTTTGAACATAGCCCCTTGCTCATTCAGCCCACAAATACTTCCTGAGCTTGATAAATGAACTAGATCCTGGAGATGGAGAAATGAGTAAGGCCTTTCATTCGTTCCACAAGTACTTACTGAGCACATACTAAGTACCAGGCTCTGTCCTAGACACTGAATTACAAGGAGATACAGACGGTGGCTGGTGGGGAGACTGACAGGCAAACACCCGGCATTTCTTCCCTAGGGTGGCACTGAGTGCCCCGGGGGGGCTCAGAGGAGGAAGTAACCACCTCCCAGGACAGTGGGGAGAAAAGGAGTCGGGAAGCCACAGGGAGAGGTGATGCTCCTGCTAAGCATCACCAAGTGGTGCTCAGTGAATATTGGTTGCCCACATGAGCAAAGAAATTAAAGGGTGCATGTCTAGGTGGACTAGGACCGAGCAGAGAGAAGGGGTGGGCAGGCAGCAGCAGAAAGACAAGAAAGAAACTTGCCCCAGAGGTGCTCGTCCTCCCCGAGCCGACATCTGTTCTGATCTGAAAGTTAATTACGGTATTTGGATGTTTTATTTTCCATTCTGCTTAATAATTACAACAGAGCCCAAAGTGTGAGATAACACTGAATCATTATAAAATGAGATTTAATTATGCTCCCAACTCGCAGGAATTAACAGGCTTCCGAGAAAACACATGCTTTCACGTAGCCATTTGGCAAAGCCGGTGTCTCCCTCCCAATTCCTCCAGTCCCTCGGCGGCAGGAGGCAGAGGGCTGTGACGGCAGCGTGTGCACGTGGGACCACAAGTGCCTGCGGTCGCTGTGTACCCAGAAGCCCTCGGGGTAGTCTTGTGGGGCTTGGAGTATTCCCAGCAGTCAGGACTGTTGATTTCTTCATTCAGCCATCCATTCACTCAGCTGGCATTTATTGAGTGCCGACTGTGTGCCAGGCAGCAATCTTCCTGGGTCTTGGAAAGACAAGGTGAGCGAGGCAGGCAGGACCCTTCTCTAATGCTGATTATATTCTGGTCAGGAGACAAAGACCAATAAACAGACAAAATATCAGACAGCAAGAAAGGCGACGGGGAGAATTTAAAACAGGACTTGTGATAAGAGAGCGGCAAGTTGGCTACTTTGGTGGGGTGGCTAGAGACAGGGTCCCCGAGGAGGTGACATTTAAATTAAGGTCTGAGCGAAAAGCAAGAGCCAGCCATGCAAAAAAAAAGCAGCTGCAGGGAAGAGCAAATGCAAATAAGCCAAGGTAGACTGAGGGACCAGAGAAGGAGCGGAGGGAAACCAGGTGAGAGGAGGCCACCCTGAGGTAGGAAGAGACCCGATGAGCGCGGGAGGTCAGGACGAGAGGCTGGGTTTTATTTCACGGGCAGGGGGCCTTTGAAGGGCTCTAAGGAGTGGGGCAGTTTGGTGATGTCATAAACTGATTTTTTATTTTAGAACATCACTTTGGCTGCCGTGGGAAGAATGGCTTGCAGGACAGAGGCAGAAGCTGGTTGACCAACAAGGAGGCTGTCACAGCCTTCCAGGCCAGAGATGATGGTGGCATCAGTGACTCTCCTGCTCCAAAAAGTTTATCACCTCTTAATGCCCCAATTCCCCAATCACACCTCCTCTTAGACAGCATTGTGCAGCTTAGAATGTACTTTCACTTTATAATGGATTTGATGTTGACCCTCACAGCCAACCCAAGAGAGAGCAACTATTATCTCCACCACACAGCTAAAGAGACTGGAGCTCAGAGAGGTTGAGTGACCTGCCCAAAGCCACACAACCAGTAGGTGACAGAGCCAGGGACTTGACAGATTTCATTCCCTGGTGTTTTAGTTTCCTTGGCTGCTCAAGCAAATACCATGCAATGTGTTGGCTTAAACAATGGGGGTTTATGAGCTCACGGTTTGGAGGCTAGGAGAAAGTCCAAATCAAGCATCATCAAGGTGACGCTTTCTTCCCAAAGACTGGCATTCTGGGGCTGACGGCTGGTGATCTAGGTCCTGGGCTCCTCTGTCACATGACAGTGCACACAGAGGCCCCTCCTGGCTCCTCCCTTCCCCTCCGGGTGGCTTCTTGCTTCCAGGAGCTTTCTCTCTGTCTGGCTGAATTTCATTCTGCTTATATAAAGGGCTCCAGAAATAGGATCAGGGCCCGCCCTGACGGAGGTGGGCCACGCCCTGCCTGAAGGGATCTCATCCAAGGGTCTTCTTACAAAGGGTCCACACCGCAGGAAGAGGGCCAGTTTAAGAGCATGTTTCTTCTGGGGTACATCCAGCTCCAAACCATCACCCCCAGTCAGAGAGAAGGCTAAGAAACAGAGCCTTTGAGAGAGAGAGCTTGATGCCAGAACCCGCACTGCCCAGCAGCAAATTTATTTAGACAAAAGGCCGGAGCTTGTGCAGCCTAACGACCCCCAAGCCCACCTCCTCCAAGTCCCCAGGGCCAGCTGAACACTTGTCCTCACCAGCGTGGGAAGCTCAGGGCATTTCTGGAGCCAAGGTGGTGGGCTACAGACTCAGGATGGGAACAGGCTCTGGATCCCAGGAGGGGGAGTCCAAGCCACCCTTTTAGCGCTGCCCCACCTTGACCCATCTCTGCCTTTGTCTTCTCAGTGGCAAAGTGACGACAGCATCAGCTCAAAAGCAGTGAGTCAGGCTGGCTTCCAGGATGGCGACAGGCACCTTCTTTGAATCTTCTCCCTGGGAAGAGAGGGTTAGTTTGAATTTTTGGAAACAACCCAGAGCCGTTAGGAGCAGGATGAATGTGGACAGCAGGGATGCCGAGGTCCACGGCGGCTCAAACCCTGGCCGGCCTCGTGTCCCCACTGTTCCAGCCATTGTGGCCTCGGCCAGGCCACACCCCAACCTGGTGGCCGCTTGCGCCTCTCTCCAGAATGGGCGCAGCGTGCCGGCCCGGCTACGAAGTGCTCCGTGCACGGGAATCCTGTGCGCATCTTGTTAAAATGTGGATTTTGACTGAGCTGTCGGGAGTGGGGCTGAGATTGCATTTCCGACGAGCTCCCAGGAGATGCTGGCAGGGTGGATCCTGGGCCCCACTCTGGGTGGCGCGGAAGGTGGGGCTCCTGAGCAGTGGGGGCCTGCGGCAAACCCGCGGGGCTCCTGCACGGGGCTGCTTCGTCCTCAGGGCCCCCAGCGACCTTGCAGTTTGAACAAAAGGCAGGAAGAGTTGGACTAGGGCAGACAGGAGGAAAGGTTTTCTGGGATTACAAGGCATTCCAAACCCGGCCAGAGTGCCCACAAGGACCAGACGCAGGGCGGGGTGCTGGGGCCGTGGGGACTGAGTCCTGCACGCCCCAGGACAGCCACTGTTCCTGGAAGGCCCGCAGGAGGCGAGCGGGGGCAGGCAGCACGAGGGGCGCCGGGTCGGGCTTCCAAGACCAGCACCCTGGCCTGGGACGCCCCCCCCCCCCGGGTCACGTAGCCACAGGCGAATGAGCCCCCCTGCGCCTCGGGGCCGGGCAGAGGGCAGGTGGTCGAGATCCTTTCTAAGGCATTTTCCAGGAAATCTGACTTCCAGGTTCTCAAGAGGAACAGAGGGGCGAGGCACCCAGACTAGATGTGACCGCCTGAGTTTGGAGCTGGTCTCTGCCACTCACTAGCTCTGGGACCTGGAGCAAGTTGCTTGTAAGGAAGGAAGGAATTAGGGGAGAGAGGAAGGAAGGGAGGGAGGGAGGGAGGAAGGAAGGAGGTGGGAGGAGAGAGGAAGGAAGGAAAGAAGGGAGGGAGGGAGGAAGAAAGGGAAGAAGGAAGGAGGGGAGGGAGGGAGGAAGGAAGTGGGAGGAGAGAGGAAGGAAGGGAGGGAGGAGGGAAGGAGGGGGAAGGGAAGGGGGAGGGAGGACAGTACTGACTTCAGAAGGTTCTTAGAAAGGATAAATGAATTGATATATGTAAAGCATTTAAAACATTACCTGGCAGGTAGAAAATGCCATGTGAGCATTCTCTACTATTAAAACATGGGATGCTCCTAAGTCCTTATCAGTCCTTTAAAATCCTCATTAAGCCAGGCAGACTGAGAGGAATTTCTAGAATGGTGAAGATCCTAAGTTATGAATTACTTAGAAAACAAGGCCTTTTTATTTATTTTTTTTAAAGATTTCTTTCTTTCTTTCTCTCCCCTCCCCCCCCCACCCTGGTTGTCTGTTCTCTGTGTCTATTTGCTGCGTCGTCTTTGTCTGCTTCTGTTGTTGTCAGCGGCACGGGAATCTGTGTTTCTTTTTGTTGCGTCATCTTGTGTCAGCTCTCCGTGTGTGCAGCACCATTCCTGGGCAGGCTGCACTTTCTTTCGCACTGGGCGGCTCTCCTTACAGGGCACACTCCTTGCGTGTGGGACTCCCCTACACGGGAACACCCCTGTGTGGCATGGCACTCCTTGCGCGCATCAGCACTGTGCATGGGCCAGCTCCACACGGGTCAAGGAGACCTGGGGTTTGAACCGAGGACCTCCCATGTGGTAGACGGACGCCCTAACCACTGGGCCAAGTCCACCGCCAACAAGGCCTTTTTAATGTGCTCAGCATACTTTCCCTGCCCCCCTTTCTCTGGCAGCAGATCCTGCCTTCCCAGGAAAATCCCGTTCCCCCAGCCTCAACCACTGCGTGCATGCACCCACGCGCGCACACACACACTCACCGAGGAGGGGCTGTATGGCCAAGCTCTGGCCAAGCAGAGCTCCCCGTCCTCCAGGCTCGGCGATTGCTTCAGGGATGGGTACATGGCACAGGCCAGTCAAAAGGATCTTTGGGACTTTTGCTGGAGCTATTGAGCAAGAGGCTCCCTTTTTTCTCTGCGATCAATAACCGTAAAGAAATCCAATCCTGGAAGCTCCTGAGTCACCTTAGCTGCTGCAGGGACAGCGCCTGCCCAAGGAGGGGGCATCTGGAAGAAAGCTGGGCGCTTGGCCCCAGACACCCAAACTGCTTCGCTCGACTGGCCAGTCATTTCTTCCTCTTTCTTGAGCTGAGTTTCTCCCACGTGAAGCTGCATTAATGGATTCTAAGGCAGGTATTATGGTAAGTGGAGGAGAAGGGACTCCCGTCACAGCAGTGCTGCAGGGGGTGTGAGCAGCCCACTGTACAGACGAGGGAAGCCAGAGGCGGACGTGAGGCCTGGATGGCGGAACGGGATTGAGCCTGGCCCACGCAGCTCTACAGCCCACGCTTTCCGCGTTAATCCACACTGCCGCCCTGAACCCCCCCCCCCCCCCCCCCCGCTTCCCCAGAAGGAGTCCATTACTCCCCTGAAACAGTGACAGTGAACGCTGACTGATGGTTCTCAAAAGGCGGTCCCTGGGTCAGCAGCCTCACCATCGCCTCGGCACCTGCTAGAAATGCACATTCACGGGCCCTTCCCCAGACCTACTGAACCAGAGGCTCAGCGGGAGGATGCAGAGGAGGCCCATGAACCTGTTTCTGTTTTTGTTTTTATTTTTATTTATTTTATTTCTCTCCCCTTCCCCTCCTCCCCCCCCACCACCATTGTCTGCTCTCTGTATTCATTCGCTGTGTGTTCTTCTGTGTCCGCTTGCATTCTTGTCATGCAGCACCAGGAAACTGTCACTTTTTTGTTGCGTCGTCTTGCTACGTCAGCTCTCCCCATGTGCAGCACCACTCCTGGGCGGGCTACGCTTTTTTTTTTCACACGGGGCGGCTCTCCTTGTGGGGCGCACTCCTACACAGGGGACACCCCTGCGTGGCACCGCACTCCTTGCTCTCGGCAGCACTGTGCGTGGGCCGGCTCACCACACGGGTCAGGAGGCCCTGGGTATCGAACCCTGGACCCTCCATATGGTAGACGGTCGCTCTATCAGCTGAGCCACAACTGCTTCCCCCATGAACCTGTTTAAACATACCCTCCAGGTGATTTGGATCGTGCTAAAGTATGAGCACCTCTGCCAAAAGTGAGCAAATCAACTACAGTTTAATCGGGTATCTGCTGTTTGCCTGGGCTGGGGTATAGAAATAAACCTCAAAGAGCTGCCAGCCTGATGGTGCCGGCCGAAGCGGCACTCCTGCCCACCCAGTCACCATCTCTGCATGCCGGGGGTCCTTCCGGCAAGCTTCCCCGTTGTAAGAATCACTGGGCTATTTCGTCAACATGGAAAACACTTTCAAACCTCCAGGACTCGATGTGCTCGCCCCACTCTCCTCCACTCTCTCCTCCTGGAGGACTCCTACTCGTGCTTCAAGGCCCCGCTTCAATACCACCTCCTGGAGGCCTCCCAGTAGAACAAATGCCCCCTTTCCTCGCAGGGGTCCCCAGCAGGCCTGCAGTCCCCGCCCAGGGCACCAACCACCTTGCACCAGAGGCGTTTGCTGGACAGCGCTCTCTCCTCCCAGCTGTAAGTGCTGGAGGGCAGGCACCGTCTTCCCGCCGCCTGTCTCCGGAGCCCAGCACGGGGCCTGGTGAGTTAACAAGAGAATTCAAGGACGGAAAAGCACAGCCCGTCTTGGATGCTCCAGCTAAGGTCCCCGGGCCAGCAGCAGCGAGCACAGGTATCACCTGGGGACTCGCTGGAAATGCAGAATCTCAGGACTCACCTGGACTCATCCCAGACCCACTGAATCAAACCCACTGCATTTTAGCAAGATCCCAGGAGACTCCTGTGCCCTCGAAAGTGTGAGAAGCCCTGCAAGGGACAGCCTCGCCCCTCTGCATCCAGATTGCAGGGAATCATAACCAGGCCTGACTTGACACAGCTGGGCCTCTTTTGGCACAGTCAGCCAAAGCCACTTTCTTCCCCTGGGAGAACACCTGAATTTGACACCTGCTGGAAAACTTTTGGGGTGGGGGAGAGCACAGGAGGGCCCCGAAGGTGCAGCTGTTGGGTGGTATTCTGAGAAGAGAACGGGGCTGCCACCTCCCCCTCGGCTGAACTCTTGGCCCTGTAGAGACTTCCAAGAAAGATACACAGAGCTTAGTTCTGGTCGAAAAGTCTCCACTCATCTGAGAACGCAATCAATAACAGCGCGGAGAAATCAATGGCACCGGGAGATCTATCTCCGTGTGTATTTGTGGAGCAGCTGGAACCTTCACAGGCCCAGGGTCTGCGGCTGCTTCCAGGTGCTCCTGGTTTCTGTCCCAAGAATGATGGGGTGTCTCTTGTCTCTGCTCGATAACACCCTGGGTTTCGGAGCCATTTAGAAATGAATTGGTTCATCTTTCTCCCTCCCTGTCTCTCACCATGATGGGATGCCCTGGCCCAGCGGTTGTTAAAAGGACAGATAGGACACATGGCCTTTTCATCTGGCTCATGTCTGGTTTTTCCAACCTCCCTCTGTCACCCCTGGGCCCCAAAGCCTAAACTCTTCATCTGAGATGCAGCTTTAAAAAATCGAGGGAGTGGGTATTTTCATTCATTCAGAGCATATTTTTTCCTGGAGGGAAAACATGGCATTTTTCCCCAAAATCGCCTCATCTTTTCCCACCCCTCAAAATAACCATCATGCCTGATAATCCATGAGTATGCTGATGACAAAGCAGAGTTTATTTTTGCCAAAATCAGCAAGACTTCTCCTAAATGAAACTCACTACAAGAGTAGGATTTAGATAAGTCACTTAACCTCTCTGGGCCTCAGTTTCCCTACCGGTGAGGATGATCATCACAGCTGCTAAGGTCACTTCAAGGAAAGTGCTTCATGCAGCACCTGGCAGGTAGGAGGAACTCAATAGTTCATATTCAGCTATAAAGTATTATCATTAAGAATACTAACTGCTGGCGGTGGACTTGGCCCAGTGGTTAGGGCGCCCATCTACCACATGGGAGGTCTGCGGTTCAAACCCCGGGCCTCCTTGACCCGTGTGGAGCTTGCCCATGTGCAGTGCTGATGCGCGCAAGGAGTGCCGTGCCATGCAGGGGTGTCCCCCGCGTAGGGGAGCCCCACGCGTAAGGAATGCGCCCCAGAAGGAGAGCCACCAGGGTGAAAGAAAGTACAGCCTGCCCAGGAGTGGTGCTGCACACATGGAGAGCTGACGCAACAAGATGATGCAACAAAAAGAAACACAGATTCCCATGCCACTGACAACAGAAGCGGACAAAGAAGACAATGCAGCAAATAGACACAGAGAACAGACAACCGGGGGCGGGGGGAAGGGGAGAGAAATAAATAAATAAATAAATAAATTTTTTTGAAGAAAGAATCCTAACTGCTATTTCATGAGCTTCTCCAAATCTTAGGCTCTGAATGAAGACATTGGCATGGCTTGTCACAGGAAGTGTCTGTGCAACGCTCAAGGCTTGGCCCTGCCATTCACTGGCGATGGATGGGACCTTGGGCAAGTCGCTGAAGCTCCCTGAGCATCCTCATCAGTGAAATAAGGATAATAGTCAAGAAGCGGGGAGAGTTACGTGCAATCATATATTTGAAAACCTTGTAGGAACAGGGTATGTAGAGTCAACCACCGTCGCAGCTCATCTTCACAGGAACCTTGGCTAGTAGTTATTACTGTCCCCATTATATCAGTGAGGAAGCTGAGACTCACCTACAGTCAGTTGCTCCAGGTGCCAACTGGATCCAAAGGTCTGGATCCTCTAAATCACATTGATTTCTGAGTACAGCCAGCACAGCCTCAAAGAAACCAGTTAGAGATGCACACCACGCCTGCCCTGAAGGGTAGTGAGCTCCCTGTCTTTGCAAGTGTGTAATAGAAACAGAGTGACCTTGACCTAGAGGGCAAGGTGTGTTGGATAGTCCTAGCTCTGCAAGGTCTTCTTTCATCTCTGCACTTCGCTAGTGCTAGGAAGGCTGTAACCGGAGGCTCCCGTGCCTTCGGGCAGGGATCCAGCCAAGGGGAGGCTGCAGGAGGCAGAGGCAGGCTTGTGAACTGGACTGGGAGAAGAACCTACCCCCTAGAAAAAGCCTGACTCCAGAAGGAGCCGCCTGGAAAAGGGTCCCCTCGGCGAGTCTAACTGCCTTCCCGGTTGTGTGGAAATGGATTGCCGCCCCTCCCTGTGAATCGTGTGCATCAGGTGCCTGGGGAGCCAGCAGCAGGGTGCTGACGAGCAGGGTTCTCTGAGTTTCAATCTGGTTTTTCGCTAGTTTGGATGTTACCTAAGATATCTGTACCTTAATTTCCTTATTGCAAAATGGAAATCATAATAATACTTCACTCATAGGATTTTTTTGTAAGGATTAAGTAAAAATAGTATATGGAAGCCTCTGGCACATGCAAAGTAATCAGTAAATATCAGCTATTATTATACCAAGCATGGTCCTTTACATATAGGTCAGGCCTTGTTATACCTCTTTATCTTTGCACATGCTATTCCCTCTATTCAAAATGATTCTCTATTTCTTTGCCTGTTAAACTCCTATTCATCCTTCAAGACCCAACTTAAATATCACCTCCTCAGGGAAGTTGCAGGCAAGGGTCCCTGTTCCCTCTGCCCACCTCCAGAGCAGCAGTTGCCAACCTGGGGACATCAGAGCCTAGGAGAAGAGGAGTGATTGCAAGGGTTCCCTGATTCAAACACACACCCTACCCCCTGTAAAGCTGAATTAGTAAAATGCCCCATAATATGTCATCAACAGTTTTGCAAACTTCTGCAGTTGCTGTTGGGATCAATAAGATACAAAATAATAGAAGGTTGCTGCATTCATAATATCAATGTATCATGTGTTTCTCCAATCAATGCATACTCACAAGCACAAAGATTACCACCTGATAGAGATGTTAAAAATATTTTTGCTATATATAAAAAAAAAAGGGAAGCGGATTTGTCTCAACTGATTGAGCATCTGCCTACCACATGGGAGGTCCAGCGTTCAAACCCAGGGCCTCCTGACCCATGTGGTGAACTGGCCCACACATAGTGCTAATGTGCACAAGCAGTGCCGTGCCACTCAGGGGTGTCCCCCTTGTAGGGGAGCCCCACGTGCAAGGAGTGCGCCCCATAAGGGAGCCGCCCAACGCGAAAAAGCACAACCTGTCCAGGAGGGGCGCCGCACACAGGTAGAGCTGACGCAGCAAGATGATGCAACAAAAAGAGACACAGATTCTCAGTGCTGCTAACAAGAATACAAGTGGGCACAGAAAAGCACACAGTGAATGGACACAGAGAACAGACAACGGAGCGGGGGGGAGAAATAAATAAAAAGTAATTTTTAAAAAATATTTTTGTCATTTAGTTTGTTTGTGTAGTTGCTTTCTTTCTCATGGAAAAATGTTTGAAGGGCACACCTCCAACCAACAGTGCTTACCCAAGGTGTGCAAAGCGTGGGGATCTATGTGCATTATTTGGCTGGATTAAATCTCAAAATACTAATCTCGTTGCTTCTCTGCATTCCCCTGTCCTTCTGCCTGGCTTTAGGAAGGCGCAGGGACTACACGACAGGACCTAAACGTCTGGTAGTAAGACTGCAGCACAGGAGACTGAGCCTGAGGGGTGACGGGGATAGAGGGGAGCGCACAGGGGGGTGCAGCTCAGACGGAAGAGGAACGATCCTCCAAGTGCAGCAAGACCTTGGAGGGCAGTACTCAGAGGGTGGGCTATTGCCAAGGGCGGACCCCACCACCTCAGCCCCATCCATGGACCCTGAGGCTGGGTGACTTGGAAAGCCTGGGTGGGGAGGGGATCTGAACGGAGAACCTCGCACCCTCTCATCTGAGTGGAACTGGCCAGAAAAATTGGGAATGTTTTACACAGAAAAAGGGGTGCATGGATGGATGGATGGGTGGATGGATGGGGTGGGTGGGTGAATGGGTGGAGTGGGTGGGTGGGTCGATGGTTGGATGGGTGGGGTGAGTGGGTGGGTGGATGGGCAGTTAAGTAATGAGAAAGATGTGTTAGAAAAGATATAAAGCTACACACATAGACTTGGCGTGTGGAACTGGGTAGAGCCACAAAGGGGGAGGGTGGTAGTTTTAATATTTATACGTTCATGAGCATAACTAAAATATATATGCTTGCCTTGGGAAGTAGTGATGTGTATCAATTAGATATTGCTGCGTAATGAACAAACCACTCCAAAACTAAACAACAAGACTCTATTTAGCTTATGAGTCTGTTAGCTGGCAGTTCAGGCTGAGCCCAGCTGGGTGGTTCTCAGCTAGGCTCCCTCACGGACATGCAGGCCAGCTAGGTGACTCGAATTCTGAGGATTAGCTGAATGTCAACTGGGGCAAGGCGACAACTGGGCCGCCAGTCTCTGATCCTTCATCAGGTTTTCCCGGACTTATTAATATTACAGTGGCAGGGTTCCAAGAGGACAAGCTGCTGAGGCCTCTCGACCCTCAGGTTTGAAACCAGCACACGGTCAGTTCTGCTGCATCCACAAGGCTATCCCAGATTCAAGACCTGATGGGAGGAGCTTCAAAATCGCAATGGCAAGGGCTAGAGATACAGGAAGGAGAATAATTGATGTCAATTTGCAAACTATCTGCCACCTTGTGGTAAAGGAAAGACAGCCAAATCCCTGAGACCTGAGGCAAGAAACTCCGCCTCCTCACACCAGTAAAGCCAACTTGAAATTAGTTATCCACCACCGCCTAACAAATTACTCCAAATTATGTTGTGCATCACAACAACATACGTTTATGATGTCACAGTTTCTGTGAGTTGAGACTTCAGAAAGAGCTTAGCTGGTGGCTCCAGCTCAGGGTCTCTCCTAGCATTAAGTCGGGATGGCGGCCAGCACTCCGCTCATCTTCAGGCTTGATGGGGACTAGCGGCTCCGAGCCCATGGCGGCGCCCTCACGGGGCTGATGGGAGAAGGACTCAGGACCCCTCCCTAGGACTGACTGAGTGTCCTCATGACATGGCAGCCAGCTTCCCCGAGAGTGAGTGATCAAGGAGGACACCCCAAGGACTTTTAGGACGTAGTCTCAGAAACCACACATCATTAGATCTGCTGCATTCTGTTCATTGGAAGCAAGTCGCTTAATTCAACCCACACTAAAGAGGAAGAAGATTGGGCACCACTTCTTGAAGGAAAGAATACCAAAGAATTCAGGAGCATACATCTTTTCAAGCCACCACAGTCTACTCTCTGGTCGCAAATTATTTTCATTCCCTCCCCATTCAAAATATACTCTCTTCCCAAGATCCCACAAAACTCTCAGCCCTTTAGAGCATCAGTCAGAAATCCAGGATGTTGACATCCAAATCAGGTCTACATGCAGATGAGGCTCTCAGGTGTAATTCCTCAAGTGCAATTCCTCTCAAGCTCTAGACCTGTGAACTAAAGGGACAAGTTATCTGTCCCCCCGTATACCAGGCATACACCACACAAGTGCTCTAAACATTTCTGTTAATGGGGGGAGGGGGAGGGGGAGAGGGACAGGAGTCACTGGTCCATAGCATTTCTGAAATCCAGTCAGGCACAGGTGAGCAGTCCCTTGATTAGACCTCAGCTGGGACTAGTCCTCCATGGCTTTTGGCTCTGCTCTCTGGGATCTCGGTCCCACCCTCTGAGACAATGCTATGGTTCTGATGTTGCTTTTACCCATTTTACAGATGGAAACACCGAGGTTAGAGAATATACCATGGAAGCCAGCTGTACCAAACAAGGTTACCTGGGGGCTTGAAAAGCCCAAGACCTGGATGATTCACTGAAAAAGGGGCACTGAGAACAAGAAAAGCAAGCCTGGAAACAATCTCCTGAACTGGAAGGCAGTATATTCCTCTCCAGCCAGGCCTGGAGAGCCCAATGATTAATTAAATAGTGACTATTCCAGTAAATATTTGTGTGCCTACAATGTGCTAGGTACTAGTAGGCCCTGGTTCCAGCCTGTTGAGGCTGACACAGGCAGTAAATAAATAACATGATAGAGCCAACACCCTCTGCTCCCAACTCTAACCCCTCCCCAACAAGGGACCGCTTCCTCTCTGCTCCCAACCCACAGGTCTGCTGCGTGCATCTTGGCAGCCCACAGCAGCGTTCCACTCATCAGCTGCTAGTCAGTCCCAGAAGCCAACAGTTTGCAGGGCCTTTCATTTCTTGTGTTTGGCTGTCATAGGAGAATCAGTATCCCCCTGCAGTATGGGGGGGTGGGGTGAAGACCCCGTGTGAGCCCCTCATAAACTGGGAGTGCCTAACATAGCCTCAGCTCTGCTCTGTGAAGCAACAATATCAAGTCCCCAAGAGGGATATGAGCTCCTCCTGGAAGCCTCTGGTAATGATTCTGAGGCAATGGTGCATACCCCGCTCCCCAGGCTGGAGCTCATGGGGTAGTTTGTAACACTAATAAATGTACAGCTATATTTGGTTCTGGACCTTAAAGTTCTCTTACAGCTCACAGGGCTGTCGCACTGCCCAGGATTGAGTTAAGGCTTTCCAGAAGGCAGGTTTTTAAAACTCATCAACCAGATCATGTCCTCCCGATCTGCCCGCTCATCTCTGTATTAACAGGAAGACTTCCTGCGTTTATTATCTAGTAGTTTGCATTCATCCCCGCACGAGGGCCTGTGTAATGTCTACAAGCCCCCAGATCTGAAGGGCTCACCCTCACAAAAATACGAAGACCTCCAGGTCTGGGATAGACAACTTGCTCTAAAGCCCCAGCCCTTCACCCCTCCCTGCACCCACTCCCTTTGCCATGTAATGCCTCCACCCCCTTGACTCTTGTCTCAGCCGTGAAGCTCTTTTTGTCCAAAGGGATATTAGCAAATGCAGATACATGAAAATGCACTTGTGCATTTCTGTTCTCACTCTCGCGTTTGCCCTCACCATGAGAAGAACTTACCTGAGAGAGCCTTCTAAGTGAGAGACATGTGGAGCAGAGCCAAGCCACCCCAGCCATCTCACACCGGCTGAAACCCAGGCGCGAGGGCAGGTGCAGCCCAGAGCAGCAGAGCCCTGCAGCCTCAGGAAAGCCACTAGGTTTGAGGGTGCTTGTTACACAGCATTATTATAGCAATAGTAACTGATAAAATGTTTTATGCTATAATGTTTCACCATCCCTCCCCTAATACGGAAAAGGATGGAAATGGAGGATGAGTCTGTGATAGATGATGGGACCATGTCTGAACATATCTCCCACTTTCACTGTTGCCTGGTGGCAGAAGATAGCAGAAGCCATATACAGAAGTTTAAGCCTTCAGTCCTGGCGTCTCCAGCCCACTAGCTCTCAAGTCCTACCCTGTCAATGTCCAATTTCTGGCTATACACTAAGGGTTTTGAATAAATCTAGTATCGAATGCACCCAAAGTTTCTATTCACCCAGAAGAACTCAGGCATTGGTGATGGAGGCCAGGCCTTAAGCTGCACGGAGAATTACCCATGAACTCTGGCTTTGCCAGAGGGTCCCGCATATACTCTCAGGAGAGATTTCTGATCCCCTGGATCCTCAGGGTAGACTGGGCAGGGCCAGGGGACCTGTCTCAACTCAGCCTCCACCTTTGACTTCAGGACTCCCAGATCTACCCTGGCAAGTTGTGCAGGTTTCGCACTCTACAACCCTGGTCAATGGCCTTTAATTTCACAGTCACCATCAATTTGAACAGTTACGAAACAAGTTCTGGCAGATGGCAGCAAAACTTCTAATTTGCTCGAAGATGTGCTAGCAAAGGTGCCAGTGCCACCCTTCCCACTACCCCAGCCAGCTGTATTGATTTCATAATTTCTAAAATTGGCCCCTTTCTCCATTCCCACGGCTTGTTTTTGTTGTATTTTTTTTTTTTTTCTTTTTTCACCATTAATCTCAGTGGCTAAAGATTTGTGCTCAATGGAATTTTTTGGAAATCTGCACATCCAGGGCTCCGGGGGCACCCTCTACTATGCCTTCCACTCCTGCCAGGGATAAAGAGCAGGATGACTCCCTCTGGGCCCCTGTGTCTGGGGGAGGGAGTGGTGTTACCTGGGCCCTACCTGCCGTGGGACAGATGCGTCGGCACCATGGGCTGGGTCTCGGGTCACTCTCCACCCCATCTTGTGCCTGTATCGTGCTCAGCAAAGGCCTCTCCCAGGCACGGCTGCCCCTCTTCCTCCTCCCCTTCCAGCCCTTCCTGCACCCCCTGGGCTCCGACGTCACCACCCTGCCTCCACCACCCTGCACCAGGAGAGGCTGTCCCAGGAGGGGCTGAGCACGGGGGCTGAGCACGGGGGCCACGTGTCCTCCCACCACACGGGCAGGAGAGGAAGAGACTCGACTCAGCTCTGGGATAAGCACCCCCCCACACACAACCAGAGAGACTGAAAGTGGGAGAGTCAGTAAGAGAGCGACGGAGTGAATGAAGGAGTGAGTGAATGAATGGAAAACCAACAAATGGATGGAAAACCAACAAATGGATCAGATTAGAACATTAAGGAACCGATGCAAACCTCAAAAAAGCCCAGTCTGTTCAAGCTAGACTGCTGAAAGACAGAAAGGTGTTCTAACTCCCTACGGAAAAAAAGTGAAATAGTGCATTCCACAGAAGACTAGCCTCCAAGGCTGGCCAGGTCAAAGCAAGGGAGGCTGGCAGGGCTCTGAGGCCAGCCCCTGGGGGCACACTGGCCAGGGGAGCAGTCAGCAGGCAGGCCAGAGCCACCTGTCCAAAGGGAATGACACAGTTTCCGCTGTCCCGGGAAGGAGGTGTCGGGAAGTGTGGGCAGGCGAGTGGGGCCTCACAGCACCAGGGAGACCCTCCCCCCAGGCTGAAACGTTCACCATCCAGTGAACGAGAACTTAGAGTGACCTTGGGGAGGGAGACCCTGCGCCTGGGCAGGGTCTCAGAACCCCAGACATATGGACTGGGGGTCGTCAGGGGGTCCAGACTCCACAGGCAGCGGCATTACACTTAGGAAATCAGGGCCCAAGCCAGGACCAGAACAAACGGCAGAGGAGGGGAGAAAGCTTGTAACTTGGCTACCACGAGGCACCTGCCCCCACGTGCCTGGTGCTGGCTTAGGACAGCAAGTCCAGTCCTGGCCCCACTTGTGATGGGCATTTAGACGCCCCCCTTAGTACTGGCAAGTCTGGTTCATAAAACTAGTAACTGCAGAGCCAGGACTTGAACTCAAGTTGGGTCAAACTCCAAAGCCAAGAACAGGATGCAAGGCCTTTAGGTTTGCTCTGGATTGGCCAACCCAGAAGGGGCCCCCGAAATCTTTATGCCTCTCATTGCGTAGAGGAGACCCAGAGAGGACAAGTGGCCTATTTTGGGTAGAGCTGTGACTACAGCCTGCCATATGGCTAAGAGCACACAGGGTTGTCCCTGGGTGGCCTCTCCTTAATCCACTGCCTCCTCCAGGGCAGGTACTATTTCTTTGGTCCTTGCTTGGTGGATGTCACCAAGCATCCCTAAGACACGGGGTAAGTCCCTTACCCTCTCGGGGTCTTTGTTGTCCCCTGCTGAAATGAGCCAGCAGTGGGCAATGCCTAGGACCCACTCCCTGCCAGGAGGCGTAGAGCTCTTAGAGAGAGTCCTACAGCCGCAGAACTTCCACAGCGGGCAAGAGAAGGACAGATCTTCTCTCTGCTCTCTGTTGAACCAGCAAAGGATCATTAACCACTCAGAAGCATAAGGCCATTCAAAAAATGCTTAATAACACCAGGATTATTTGTGAGGAATGGCAGAGGAAAGAAATAGGGGGCAATGGATGATTTCCAGCCTGCAAAGCGGTTTAGCTCCCTGAGGAACCACAAAAGATGTTTAAAGTCCAACTCCCTTTTATTTGAAGACAAAATGAAAGACTCAGTGAGCCAGGGGCTCCCCGAGAGGTGGAAGGCACCTTCACTGGAGAAGGACGGCATTTCCTAAGGATACTGGGGGGGGCGGGGGGGGGGGAGGCATGTGAAGGACACTCGTTTCCAACCCCTAGTTGAAAAGACACTTTTAGACAACAAAGAGCAAAGACTTGCCACAAACATTACAGGACAGAGAGTAATATTCTTAATTTTCAAAGATATCATACAAATAGATAAGGAAAAATATTAACTCCTAGTGGGTAAATGGGCACTTCAATTCATACATGGGAAAAAAGATATGGTTAATAAAAAGAAAAATACAAAACCCCACTAACAGTCAAAGGTAGGTACATTAAAATAACTATTAGATGCAAATTTTTACCCATGAAATAAGCAACATTGTTTTCCTAAGGAACATGTCAAGAGTTGAGATGATGTATTCCCTGATAATCTTCACTGAAATATATAAAAATAGCTACAAAAACTTCATATCCTTTGTCCCTGTAAGTCCATCCGTATTTAACCCAAGAAAATAATTAAAGATGTTTAAAAAGATTCATATGCAGGATAGCCATCACTGCATTAATGATTATAGAGAAGTACTAGAAACTACCCAGATGTCAAACAACAAGGAAATGGTTACATACTCAGCAATAAATTTCTATAGGTAATGAAATAATATAGGCATTAGAAGTCTTGTTTTCAAAAAATATTAATGGCATGAAGAATTGCTTGTAATTAATGTTAAATGGAATTACAAGACACAAAACTGAATATGTAATGACATCTAGAGGTAAATATATGTAATTTTTGAATACATAAACATTGGGCTTAGAAAAGAACATGGAAGGAAAGCCATCAAAACGCTTACAGTGAAACAATTTTTTTTAAGATTTATTTTTTATTTATTTCTCTCCTCTTCCCCCCCTCCCTCAAGTTGTCTCCTCTCTGTGTCCATTCACTGTGTGTTCTTCTGTGTCCACTTGCATTCTTGTCAGCAGCACTGGGAATCTGTCTCTTTTTGTTGTGTCCTCTTGCTGCATCACCTCTCCGTGTGTGCAGCCCCACTCCTGGGCAGGCTGCACTTTTTTTTCAAGCGGGGCAGCTCTCCTTACCAGGTGCACTCCTTGCACATTGGGCTCCCCTATGCAGGGGACACCCCTGTATGGCACAGCACTTCTTTGCACACATCAGCACTGCATGTGGGCCAGCGACCTCCCATGTGGTAGATGGATGCTCTATCCATTGAGCTAAATCTGCTTCCCCAGTGAAACTTACATTTAGGAAAAAATTAAGACACAAAGACCTCTGGTTAAACCTTGGGACCCTTCCTAAGGAAATGATGAGGCTAAGATCAAGTTCCCTTTTTGATATTGTGTTAACATATACATAATACAGCATTTCTCTTTTTAACCATTTTTAGGTGTACCCTTTGGTGGTATTAATTACAATCACCCCATTACCAAGAATTTTTCATGACCATAAACAGAAACTCTGTACCCATTAAGCAATAATGCCTCATTCTCACCTCCCCCTGGCCACTGGTAAAGTTTCATCTATTTTCTGTCTCTAAGAATTTGGTTAATCCAGATATTTCATATAAATGGGATTATACAGTAATGTTTTTGTGTCTGGCTTATTTCACTCAACCAGTAATTTTAAGGTTCATTCATGTTGTACCATATATCAGAACTTCATTCCTTTTTTTAACTTTTTACTTGGAAATAATTTTAACCTTACAGGACAATTGAAAAAAAACACAAACCCCATACAGAGTACTCCTATATACCCCCATCACTTCCCCCTATACCCAGATCCACCAATTTCAACATTTTGCCACTTTTGTCCTATCATTCTATCTACCTACCTACCTACCTGTCTATTCATTTTCTGAACATTTGAGAGCAGGTTGCACACATTATACTTTTTGAAAACATAATACTTCCATATACATTTCCTGTGAACAAGGATATTCACTTACATAATTATCTTAAGTTCAGTTATCAGGTTCAAGAAATTTAACATTAATATAAAGCTTACATTTGATATTCCAATGTTTTCTTATGTTCCAATAACATCCTTTTTTTAAAAAAATATTTCTTTATTTATTTCTCTCCCCTTCCCCCCACCCCAGTTGTCTGCTCTCTGTGTCTATTCGCTGTGTGTTCTTCTGTGTCTGCTTCTATTCTTGTCAACAGCCTGGGAATCTGTGTCTCTTTTGGTTGCATCATCTTGCTGCGTCAGCTCTCCGTGTGTGCGGCGCCACTCCTGGGCAGGCTGCACTTTCTTTCGCACTGGGCGGCTTCCTTATGGGGCGCACTCCTTGCGCGTGGGGCTCCCCTATGCAGGGGACACCCCTGCGTGGCAGGGCACTCCTTGCCCACATCAGCACTGCGCGTGGGCCAGCTCCACGTGGGTCAAGGAGACCCGGGGTTTGAACTGCAGACCTCCCATATGGTAGGCAGACACCCTAACCACTAGGCCAAGTCTACTTCCCCCAATAACATCCTTTTAATCTTTTCTCCTCCATTCTCTTAGGCCCCATGCAGTATCAAATGTAGTGTTTAATTATGATCTCTTTAGTTTCTCTTTCTTTTTTAATTGTGGAAACATACACAATATAAATCTTGCCATGAAAACCCCTTCCAAACATACCATTCAGTGGGAATAATCACAATCACAACGTTGCAACACTCTCCCCACCATCCATTATTAGAACCCTTCACCCCAAACAGAAAACCTACACTCATTTTGCATTTCTCCCATTCTCCCAACCCCAGCCCCCACCAAACTGTTCTCGTCTTCCTGTCTCTGTGAGTTTGCATATTCTCCAATATTTTCTTTGAAGTTACCAGAAGACTTAAATTTAACATCGTAAATCTGTTAGAATCTTGTTTGCTTTAATGCCAACTTAACTTCAATATTATACATAAATTATCTTCCTATACCCTTCCGTCCCCCCATGTTTATATAATTCTTGTCACAAATTACATATTGATAAATTATGAGTCCAAAATCTTTGATGTGTTATTACACTTTATGCATGCATTTGCCTTTAAGATCCTGTAGTAAGAAGTAGATTTACAAACAAAAAGTACAGTAGTTCCGGGATTTATATTTACCCATGTCATTATCGTTACCAGAGATCTTTATTTCTGTGTGTGGTTTCAGTCAATAGTCTAGTGTCCTTTCCTTTCAGCCCACAGAACTCCCTTCAGCATTTCCTGTAGGGCTGATCTAATTGTGTTGAGTTACCCCAACTTTCATTTATATAAGAATGTCTTAATCCCTCCCTAGTTTTTAAAGACAGTTTTACCCAATATGGAATTTTGGGTTGGAATTTTTTGCTTTCAGCCCTTTAAATATGTTTCCCCATTCCCTCTGGCCTCCACAGTTTTCCTGTGAGAAATCCACTTAATCTTCTCTCTTAAGTTGACAAGTTTCTTCTCTCTTATGGTTCTCACCATTCTCTCTTTATCTTTGACATTCAATGGTTTGATTATAACATGGCACAGTGTGGGTTTATCCTGTTTGTAGTGCCTTGAGCATCTTGCATGTGTAAATTCATGTCTTTCATTAAATTGGGACGTTTTCAGTCATTATTTCTTAAAATATTCTCTCTGCCCATTTTTCTTCTCCCTTTGGGGCTCCAATAATGCATTGACATGCTTGGTGGTATCCCACAGGTTCCTCAGACTCTGCTCACCTTTTTTTTCTATTTACATTTTTTTATTTTAAAGAAACTTTAGATTACATAAATGCTACATTAAAAATACAGGGAGGGAAGTAGACATGGCTCAACTGATAGAGCATCCACCTACCATATGGAGGGTCCAGGGTTCAATACCCAGGGCCTCCTGACCCATGTGGTGAGCTGGCCTATGTGCAGTGTTGCCACACGAAAAGAGTGCCATGCCACACAGGGGCGCCCCCACATAGGGGTGCCCCATGTGCAAGGAGTGCACTCTGCAAGGAGAGCCTCCCTGCGTTGAAAAAAAGCACAGCCTGCCCAGGAGTGGCACCACACACAGAGAGCTGATGCAGCAAGATGACAGAACAAAAAAGAGACACGGTTTCCCAGTGCTGCCGAACAATGCAAATAGACGCAGAAGAACACACAGTGAATGGACACAGAGAACAGACAATGGGGGGGACGGGGAGAGAAATAAATAAAATAAATCTTAAAAAAAAAAATAGGAGATTCCCACTCCTTCCCCCTCCCACACTTTTCCACATTAACAACATCCTTCATTAGTGTGGTACATTTGTTACAATTTATGAACCCATATTGAAGCATTGCCACTAACTGTGGATTATAGTTTACATTATAGTTTTCATTCTGTCCCACACAATTTTGTAAGTTATGACAAGATATATAATGGCCTGTGTCCATCACTGCAATGTCATGCAAAACAAATCCAATGTCCCCAAAATGCCTCCATGTTACAACTATTTTTCCCCCTCCCTCCCCTCTGAACCTCAGTGGTCACTGCCTCCACATCAAGGATAAATGTTCTTCCATTGCTAGAATAACAATAAGTCTATAGTAGAATAATAGTAAGTTTACTTTAGTCCATTGTTCATTCCCCAATCTTAAGGATTTGGGGATGGTAATACCCACTCTGCTTCTAATTGAGAGGAGGCTTAGATCCCATGAGGCAGATGGGTAGAACTATCTTGCTTGCAGTTGCAGAATCTCTCTGTTCATTGGGATGGGCATTGTCCATCATCTCCTTGTTAGTAAGTCAAATGAACTGGGTAAGTCAAATAAACTGGAGATTAGGTGTTGCAACTCTCCTGAGATTCAGGGCCCAACTGGCACATGGATGGACCAAAGATTTAAGTCTCTTAGACATATGCCTATCAAGTATAGTACTAACTATAGTTCAAATAGAAGGAGCAGAAGAGCCACGTGTAGGGAAACCACAAATGATTCCTACTCTTTCACAATGGGAAGCATGAATTCTGAGGTAAGACCCATTGGCAGGGTCCGCTAACTTTTATTTTAAGATTTATTTTATTTATTTATTCTCCCCCACCTTCTTGTTTTACTCTCACTGTCTGCTCTCTGTGTCCATTTGTTGTGTGCTCTCTGTGTCTGCTCCTCTTCTCTTTAGGATGCACCAGAAACTGAACCTGGGAACTCCCACGTGGAAGAGAAGCACTCAATTGCTTGAGCCACCTCCTTTCCTTGTTTTGCTGTGTCTCTCATTGTGTTTCCTCTTTGTGTCTCCTTGTTGTGTCATCATGTTGCATCAATACACCACGCCAACCCATTACGCCAGTTCACTGTCTTGCTTGTCTTCTCTAGGAGGCACAGGGAACCAAACCCAGGACCTCCCATGGAGTAGGCAGGAGTTCAATCACTTGAGCCACATCCACTTCCCCTTGAGCCACATCCACTTCCCTGTTCACTTTTCTTCATTCTTTCATCTTTCTTATTCTCAGACTGGATGATTTCAATTATCTTATCTTCAAGTTCACTGATTCTTTCTTCTGCCAGCTCCAGTCTGCTGTTGAACCTTCAAAGGAATTTTTAATTTCTGTTATTGAGGTCTTCAGCTGTGTTTGGTTCCTTTTCATAATTTATATCTCTCTATTAATATTTTCTTTTTTTTTGCTCATCTACTGTTTTCCTGGTTTCCCTTAGTTCTTTTTTTTCAAGATTTATTTTTTGTTTATTTCTCTTCCCTTCCCCGCTCTCCCCCCACCCCTGGTTGTCTGCTCTCTGTGTCCATTAGCTGTGTGTTCTTCTGTGTCTGCTTATATTCTTGTCAGCAGCACTGGAAATCTGTGTCTCTTTATGTTGCATCATCTTGCTGTGTCAGCTCTCCATGTGTGTGGCACCACTCCTGGGCAGGCTGCACTTCTTTTGCACTGGGCAGCTCTCCTTACAAGGCACACTCCTTGCACGTGGGGCTCCCCTACACAGGGGACACCCCTGCATGGCACAGCTCTCCTTGCATGCATCAGCACTGCGCATGGGCCAGCTCACCACACGGGTCAAGAGGCCCTGGGTTTGAACCTGGACCTCCTGTGTGGTAGGCAGATACTCTGTCTGTTGAGCCAAATCCACTTTCCTCCTTTAGTTCTTTGTTCATGCTTTCCTTTATCTCTTTGAGCATATTTAGGACCATTTTTTAAAGTATTTTTCTGGAATATCCCCAGTCCAATCCTCCTCATCAATGGTTTCTAATGCTTTCATCTTCATCTTTGCCTGGGCCAGCCCTTCCTGTTTCTTCTTATGCTTTGTAATCTTGTGTTGAAACCTGGAGAGGTATTTAAGTTGTTATTGCTGGAATTTAGACTCTGAAACATTTCTTCCTTAACTTATATCCAGCTAGCATTATGACAGAGCTTTCCCTGAATGCCAGGAGCCAACAAATAAAAAAAGGAAAAAAGGAAAATATCTTTCCCAGTCATATCAGATTGACCTATTCCAGTGCTCTCCTTCAGGGCTTAACCATGCAATGAGTTTGGAGAATAGCTCCAAGCCAAAGCATATGGGCCTCCCTGGTCCTTTCTGTGCATGGCCTAAGGAATCCCCATTTACATGGATATGAACATCCCCTTTTCCCTGGGAAACAGTTTCTTCACAGACCCAGCACTGCACTGTATGCCCTACAACCAGCAATACCTTGCCCCAGGCAATACAACTTGACTGCCCTAAGCATTCTGTAGGAGAGCTCTGTGGACTGCCGACTACATGCCAGTCAAGTTCTGGAAAGCAAGTCTCTCAGGTCACCACCAGACATGCATGCTTCCAGTATGTGTACAAGGGTTGCTCTGCTCCCTCCAGAACCAGGACCCAGGATCCACAGTGAGAGGCCATCTCCACACTGAGCAGGTGGGGTGGGGGAGGGGCCAGCCATAGCACCATGCATTCCTACCACTTTAAGTAGCCTTTTTCTTGATTTGACACTCCCCCTGCTACTGCAGATGTTTAACTGTTTCATGGAGCTTTGAGAAGGTTGTTTCTGCCAGTTCTTGCTGGTTGTTCAAAGCTTCTGAAGCATCTCACTCCATCATCTTAATCAGGGCAGGGCCTCAGAACTTCATTCCTTTTTATATCTGAATAACATTCCCCAGTATGTATATACCACATTTTGTTCATCCATTCTTGTGTTGTGGATTGTTTCCACCAAAATTTCCTTTTAAGTTATATGATATGTGCCTTAAATTCTACACTCTTTGTCTGAATAAAACACTGTACGGGCAGCAGACTTGGCCCAGTGGTTAGGGCATCTGTCTACCACATGGGAGGTCCATGGTTCAAACCCCGGGCCTCCTTGACCCATGTGGAGCTGGCCCATGCGCAGCGCTGATGCACGCAGGGGTGTTCCCTGCTTAGGGGAGCCCCACGCGCAAGGAGTGCGCCCCATAAGGAGAGCCACCCAGCGTGAAAAGAAAGTGCAGCCCACCCAAGAATGGCACCACCCACAGGGAGAAATGACACAACAAGATGACACAACCAAAAGAAACTCAGATTCCCATGCCACTGACAACAACAGAAGCAGACAAAGAAGATGCAGCAAATAGACACAGAGAACAGACAACTGGGGTGGGGGAGAAGGGGAGAGAAATAAATTAATTAATTTTAAAAAAAAACACTGTAAAAAAATTATTAGCCTTTCATTCCATAAATATTTACAGAGCAATTTTGTGTCCAACATTATGGTAGGTCCTAAGGCTATAGAAGCAACTAAGTAGGGGTCTCTACCTCAAAGATTTTGTGGTCAGATGGGGAAAGACATATACACAAATAATTACAGTAGAATACAGGTGACACAAAATAGAAACACAGGAGGGAGTGACCAACAACCCAAGGAGTGTTAGGGAAATTCATTGGAGAGAGTAGGGGAGGGAAGGAGGGAGGAAGGGACATCTGAATGGGTCTTGAAAAATATGTAGAAGTTAGCCGGGTAGACAAAGACAAGGCAGCAAATTCCAGGCATAAGGAGCTACGTGAGTAATCCCAGAATCTGTAAATAGCTTACTTTACATGGACTTCATATCCTGGATTATCCAGATGAGTCCGATGTAATCACAAGGGTCCTTAAACTCAGAGAATCTTTCCTGACTAGGATCAGAGAGTAAGACGTGACTATAGAGGAATGGTCAGAGACATGCAATATCACACTGGCTTTGAAGATGGAGGCCACAAGCCCAGGGATGTGCACAGCCTTTAGAGGTTGGAAAAAATAATAAACATTCTCCCCTAGAACCTCCAGAAAGGAAAGCAGTTCTGCTGAAACCTTGATTTAGTCCAGGGTGACTGGGGTCAGACATCCAACCTGCAGAACTAGAACAGCATAGCCATGTGTTGTTGTAAACCACTAAGTATGTGATGACTTGTTAGAGCAGCAACAGAAAATGTGCAAGGTATGGAAATGAGATGCTGCAATGCACATGAAGGGAACTGCAATGAGGTCACTGGAACATAATCATTAAATATTTATTGATTACCTGCTAAATACTCATCCCTCTCTCTGCTGCATGAAAGGCTCAGTCTCTACCCTCTCAGAGCTCACAGACCAGAGGCAGAAATACAGGATTGATAGAAAAGTGACAAAGGGTTCTACAAGGCTCACAGGAGGGCAAGAGTGGTCTGTGGGGAGGACTGGGTCATGGTGCCCTTGACAAAGGGGCCAGTGGGTTGGGCCTGGAGGGGTGAGTAGGCCTGGGCCTGGGCGAAGGGCCTTCCAGGTAGAGGAAGAGCATGAGCAAACACATGGACAACATCTTAGCGTATCTGGGGAAAGACAAGTAGTCTAAGCTAGAACTTGGACAGAGGCTAAAGTGCTGGGAAATAAAGCTGGACAGGAATGGCCAGTTTGTGAAGAACCTTGAATGTTGGGTTAGGGAGTTCAAACTTTATGCTGTGGGTGTAACAGGATGGGGCATCAGATTCTTGGCCAAGAATGTGTGTGTTTCTCTTCTAAATCCCTGATGCACTGGTAATGTCTATAGATCCAGGAACTGCAGGTCTGGAATGGTGGAAGCCAGCAGACCGTGGAGGCTGGGAGGCCAAGCTGTTGGAGCGGAGGCTAGCTCGGGGCTGGCTGGCCTGGCTGACAGCAGCTCTGCTCACACCTGCCTCCAGGCCTTCAGGCACTTCTTCTCCACAGGGCATTCTAGAAAAGCAGCAAGCCAGGATTGAGCTCCATTGAGCGTGGCAGCCTCCACTCCTGCCCTGGCCTCCGCACCAGCCTCCTCATGCACATTCTCAATTCCCTTTACTGTTCCTCCCCCTTCTTCTTCAGGGTCACCCATATCTACTCTGGCACCCTCTTCAACAAATACAGGTTGGGTGAGTTACATGAAGAGTAGCATCTGAAGGTAAGAAAGGCTAGAGCACATCAATCCCACTGCTGGGTCCTCTACCTTATCTCCAGCTTTTACTGCTGACCAGCTCAGCAGCACCTCCTCCAGGAAGTCTTCTCAGACCTGCCCAGGCAGAGTTAACCCTTATTTCCCATGCACCTCCACAGCAGCTATGCACACTTACCTCTGAAACACAGAGGATAACTGGGGTCTATGCCAGGGACTGGTCAGAAGCTCACCAAAATCATTTCCTCTTCCCAGGTTCACATCCTGTATAGTAAGGCCTAAAGTTACACCTGCTGCCTTAACATCTTTGAGCCTCACGGCATCCCAAAGGCCTAACTGTGAGTTTCCCTGCTCTTCCCCACCAGGCAATTTCCCGATCAGCTGGGCCAGCTGCACCACACCGTGTCCTCAGTGTAATGGGTTTCACCTTCCTGCCCGCCCACAAAATCATTCAAACAAGCCAATCACAACCTCCCATGGGAACCAGGGGGCGCCTCTCCCTCTTATTCCTGCCAAGCTTGCCTCCCATGGCCCCCACTGGCTCTCTCTGCTCCCAGGTGCACCCCCCGTGGCCCTGCACGGTGCGGAGGCCTCCCCTGGGCTGTGAGTAGACATGACAATAAACAGCTGCAGTCTCCTCTGTCCAGTGTCAGGTGTTTGGCCATCTTATACTATCCCGGATGGGGGGACGGGGTTCCCTCCACCAACAGGGTCAAGAGGAGGTGATCAGAACACAGCCCACCTCTGCCTCCAGCCCCGTGGCATCCAGGTGGAGCTGCATGAGCGGAAGTGATGCGTCACGTCCAGGACAAGCCAGTTACGGGCAAGGGTATCTCCTGCAGGCTCCTCTTCTCCGTGTTTCCTTCTGCAGCAGCCTTGTAGCCGCACATGGAGCTCGAGAAGGAAGGAACGTGGAGCCCTGAGTTGCCCCTGGGAGGAGAACTGCCTGAATCGGAATACCCACAGCAGACTGCAACCCTTATTGGGTGTATTCCTCAGATTCGCAGGAGTTTGAGACCCCTATGGGGTACCCTTGCCACTCAGAAATGTAAGAGAGGGAAGCGGACTTTGGCCCAGTGGTTGGGGCGTCCGTCTACCACATGGGAGGCCCCCGGTTCAAGCCCCGGGCCTCCTTGACCCGTGTGGAGCTGGCCCATGTGCAGTGCTGATGCGCGCAGGGAGTGCCCTGCCGCGCAGGGGTGTCCCCCGCGTGGGGGGGCCCCACGCGCAAGGAGTGCACCCATAAGGAGAGCCGCCCAGCGCGAAGGAGGGAGCAGCCTGCCGAGGAATGGCGCCGCCCACACTTCCCGTGCCGCTGACGACAACAGAAGCGGACAAAGAAACAAGACGCAGCAAAAAGACACAAAAAACAGACAACCGGGGGAGGGGAAGGGAATTAAATAAATAAATAAATAAATAAATCTTTAAAAAAAAAAAAAAAAAAAAAAAAAGAAATGTAAGAGAGATGACCGTGCGGTGGTCCAAAGACCCCCACCTGGGACTCCTCCGTTTCTAAGGGAGCTAAGGTTCTCGCGGCTTCCTCTACCTCTGGAGCACCTGCTCCTTTGGGGGCTGCCCCTGCGCTGCCCCACACCAACCCCTTCTCCATTTTACACACACACACACACACACACACACAGAGATGTAAAATTCCACTGCAGAAGCGTAAAGCAAGGCAGACCTCACTGGAGGTTGGAGGGGCAATCAGGGAGATTCGTCCTACAGCAAGGCAGACAGGCCTACAGTTGGCAGTGGACCCCACCTCAAAGGCGAGCCCTGGCCCTTGTGCTCACCTGGACTGGTCCCCCTTTCCCCCTCCCTCCCCACCCCTGTTTTTGGCTCCTCTGTCTTGGTCTCCCAGTCTGCCTCCTCAATTTCTATTTCAGTGGGAAACTCAGTAACAACTCCACCCCACCCCCACCCCCACCCCACCCCACCACTGGCAGCCCACAGCCCCAGCCCAGCCAGGGCAGCTGCTCCTCTCACCTGATATCCTGTACCTGCCAACATTTGAGCTCACCTTAAGCTCACCAGACCCCTCAACCCACTGACCAGCTCCCAAGACAACTAGGGTCTGTGTCAGAGACTGGTCTGCGCTTCTCAACAGACTTCCCATTAGACTTGCCCCGGGAGGGCTTTTTAAAATTGAGGACGTGGGACAGGTGGGGCAAGATGGCATCTGAGTGAGTGCGCCTCATAATCTCTCGGGCAAAGAAGCAGCTGAGTAGGGTTAGAGACCTGCTGGACCGGGCTGTTTCAGGTGTTTGCAGGACAAGAGGTGTCTGTACATCAATTTGGTGGGATGGTGACAGAGGAGATTCTTGCAAGAGGTAGAATTTTGGGTCTCTTTCACGGAGGTTGGGGTTGTGGATGGGATGCTTCCCACTGGGGCCGGTGGCCCCGGCAGCAGTGATTCCTGGAGGCTTTGCTGTGCTGGGGAGTTCCCAAGCCCTGAGTGGGCTGTTTCGGGGGCTTGCAGGGCGGGCGGTGTCTGGAAGTCAATTTGGTGAGACGAGACAGAGGAGATTCCTGTGAGAGGTGGAATTTTGAATTTCTGACTCGGACATCTGAGGTTTGGGGTGGAGCCCCTCCCCCTAGGGCTGGCAGCTGGGCTGCGGTGGTCCCTGAACTCTTTGTAGAGCAGCGGCGCCCCCAGCAGGCTGTTTCGGGGGATTGCAGGGCAGGAGGTGTCTGGATGTCGATTTGGTGAGACAGTGACAGAACAGATTCTTGTGAGAGGTGGAATTTTGGATTTCTGACTTGGACGTCTGAGGTTCCGAGTGGAGCCCCTCCCCCTAGGGCTGTCATCTGGGCTCCCAGGCCCCCTGTTAACCAGATGCATGGTTCCCAGGTCTCTGTCCCCTAAACCCTGGTGGCCCATGCTCCAGAGACTCACACCTCTTGACTCTGCAATATCACAGACTTCCCACCTGTGAATCCACCACACTCTGAGTCCATTGGAGGTCCTTGATTACCCTAGCCCTCAGCATTTGTGTTTTTGTTTTGTTTTTGTTTTTGTTTTGTTTTTTGTCTTGGTTGCTAATATTGCATTGTCTCCTGGTCTTTTCTCCCATTTTATCCCCCAAGGTCCTTTTTCATTTATGTAGTTTTTTCCTCCTTTTCTTTTTCCTGCTTGTTTCCTTCCCTTTTCTTTGCCCACCCCCTTTTTTCTTCTCTTTTTTTTTCTTTTCTTTCTTTTTCTTCTTATTTTGTTTTATTTTCTTTATATAATAGGTGCTGCAGGGAGCGCTTCACATTTGCTGTGTTTCCTCATCCTCCATTGCCTAATTTCTGTGTAAATTGATTTTGGCCACCTACACTATCCCCTTTCCCCCACATCTTGCCATCATCCATCATCTACTGTTTCTCTTACATTCCACCTCCCTTTCTTTGGCCCACAAATTGTATGACTTTTAATTTCTAATACCTATGTTCTGTTTTCTTTTATCCACTCTTGATATTATTGTCTTTCTTCTCTCTTTCCCACTCTCAGGAAGACACTGGCCTTTTAATTCATACTATATTCCTCCCCATATTCAGTTGACTGTCTCATTATAGGTACTCTACTTACTGCTATAACTCTACACAACTTACATGAGTCTAATATCCATTCTCCCAGATCTCACATTCTTGCTCTGTTAACATTTATTACCAATACTACTTTATACATTTTCTTTTTTTACTCATTTTGCTTTCCCTGGCCCTAATAATTTCCTTCAAAGTGAACTTAGCCAGCAACAAGAAAATAGAGTAAAAAGAAAAAAGTGACAAAGAGAAGACATAACACTTATGCAAGAACAACAACTAATTAATCCCCAAGACTAGACAAAGAAGCTAAGGAACTGATTAAACCCATCAAGATAAAATGATGACCAGACAGCAACAAAAAACTACAAACCAAACCAATAATCAGAAAACATAGCTGAATCCACTGAACAAACTAAATACCAGGAAGGGGAGCAGAACATTGGACAAGTAATTAAGGATCCAAAACATATATTAGAGACCAACTTAATGAAGTAAAGGGAGAAATTAACAATATGAAGAAAACACTTGGAGAGGAAATTGCAGACATATGCAAAAAGATAACATATGATGGGAATGAACACCACAGTTCAAGAAATCAAAAATACACTCTCAGCAAATAGCAGCAGATTAGAAGAGGCAGAGGAGAGAATTAGTGACATGGAAGACAGTACATCTGAAATCAAACAGATAGTAGACGTGATCGATAAAAAGATAGAAAAAATCCAGCTAGGACTTAGGAACCTGAATGACAATGCAAAATGCCCAAACATATGTATTATAGGCATCCCAGAAGGCGAAGAGAAGGGAAAGGGGACAGAAGGGGGGTTGCAGGAAATAATGGCTGAAAACTTCCCAAATATACTGAGAGAGATGGAGGTACATGTCCAGGAAGCACAATGCACCCCAAACACCATAAATCCCAACAGGCCCACACCAAGACATGTACTTGTCAAATTATCCAATGCTCAAGACAAAGAGAAAATTCTAAAAGCAGCAAGAGAAAAGAAAACCATCACATACAAAGGAGGCTCCATAAGATTAAGTGCTGATTTCTCATCTGAAACCATGGAGGCAAGAAGGCAGTGGTATGACATAGTCAAGGAACTAAAAGAAAAAAATTTCCAACCAAGAATACTCTACCCAGCTAAACTAGCATTGAAAAATGATGGAGAGTTCAAAATATTCACAGATAAACAGAAATTGAAAGAGTATGCCAACAAGAACCCTACCCTTCAAGAAATACTAAAGGGAGTTCTGCAGGAAGAAAGGAAAAAACAGGAGGGCAGAGTTGGAGGAGAGTGTAAGAGCAACAAAAAAGACAAAAGGAGAAGGAAAAAACAAACAAAATATGACAAACACAAGTCCAATCAAAATATGGCTAACATAAATAATTCCTTGAAAGTAATAACACTCAATGTCAATGGATTAAAATCACGTATCAAAAGATTCAGACTGGGACATTGGATAAGGAAATATGACCCATCTATATGCTATCTACAAGAAAAACATCTTAGACCCAGGGACTCATGGAGGTTGAAAGTGAGTGGTTGGAAAACAATCTTACAAGCAAACAATAACCAAAAAAAGGCAGGAGTAGCTATATTAATATCAGACAAAATAGACTTTAAATGCAAAACAATTGTGAGAAACAAAGAAGGATACTACATATTAGTGAAAGGGACAATCTCTCAAGAAGAACGAACAGTCATAAATATTTATGCTCCTAACAAGGGCACCTCCAAATGCATGAGGCAAACACTGGAAAAACTAAGTGAAAGAATAGATGCCTCTACAATTATAGTGGGAGACTTTAATACACCACTATCAACTTTGGACAGAACATCTCAAAAGAGAATCAATAAAGAAACAAAAACTTTGAACAGTATATTAGAGAAGCTGGATCTAATAGACACATACAGATCATTACACCCAAATACAGCAGGATATACATTTTTCTCAAGTGCACATGGATCATTCTCCAAGATAGACCATATGCTAGGCCACAGAGAAAGGCTCAATGAATTCAGAAAGATCAAAATCATACAAAATAATATCTCTGACCACAGTGGAGTGAAGCTGGAAATCTGCAAGGGCCAGAGACCCAGATTTCACACCAAGATGTGGAAATTAAACAGCACACTCTTAGAAAAACAGTGGGTCAAAGAGGAAATCTCAAAAGAAATTAATAACTACCTTTAAACTAATGAAAATGATAACACAACATACCAAAACTTATGGGATGCAGCAAAAGCAGTACTGAGAGGGAAATTTATAGCCATAAATTCATCCATCAAAAAAGAAGAAAGATGGAAAACGGACTTTGGCTCAGTGGTTAGGGCGTCCGTCTACCACATGGGAGGCCCACGGTTCAAGCCCCGGGCCTCCTTGACCCATGTGGAGCTGGCCCATGCGCAGTGCTGATGCGCACAAGGAGTGCCGTGCCACACAGGGGTGTCCCCGTAGGGGAGCCCCACGCGCAAGGAGTGCACCCATAAGGAGAGCCGCCCAGCGTGAAGGAGGGAGCAGCCTGCCCAGGAATGGCACCGCCCACACTTCCCGTGCCGCTGACGACAACAGAAGCAGACAAAGAAACAAGACGCAGCAAAAAGACACAGAAAACAGACAACCGGGGGAGGGGAGGGGAATTAAATAAATAAAAATAAATCTTTAAAAAAAAAAAGAAGAAAGCGAAAATTGAAGAACTAACTGCACATTTGGAGGAATTAGTAAAAAAACAACAAAGGAAGAAGAAAGAAAGAAAGAACAAAGATAAGAACAGAACTAAATGAAATAGATAATAAGAAAGCACTTGAAAAGATAAGCAAAACCAAGAGCTGGTTGTTTGAGAAGATCAATAAGATTGACAAACCCTTAGCAAGACTAACAATGAGAAAAAGAGAGAAGATGCAAATACACAAAATAAGAAATGAGAAAGGAGATGTCACCACTGACCCCACAGAAATAAAGACTATCATAAGAGGATACTTTGAAAAACCATATGCCAACAAAAATGACAATTCAGAGGAAATGAAAAAATTCCTAGAAACACATAAGCAGTCAGTATTGATGAAAGAAGAAATTGATGATCTCAACAAACCAATCACAAGTAAAGAGATAGAATCAGTCATTAAAAACCTCCCAACTAAGAAGAGCCCAGGGCCAGACAGCTTCACAGGTGAATTCTACAAAACATTCTGGAAAGAACTAACACCAGTCCTGCTGAAACTCTTCCAAAAAATCGAAACGGAAGGAACATTACCTAACTCATTCTATGATGCCAACATTACCCTAGTACCAAAGCCAAACAAAGACACCACAAGAAAGGAAAATTACAGACCAATTTCTCTAATGAACCTAGACGCAAAAATCCTCAACAAAATACTTGCTAACCATATTCAACAACACATTAAACGAATTATACACCATGACCAAGTGGGATTCATTCCGGGTATGCAAGGATGGTCCGACATAAGAAAATCAATCAATGTAATACACCATATAAACAGATTGAAGGAAAAAATCACATGATTATATCTATAGATGCAGAAAAAGCATTTGACAAAATACAGCACCCTTTCTTGATAAAAACACTCCAAAAGATTGGAATACAAGGGACTTTTTGAGCATGATAAAGAGTATATATGAAAAACCCAAAGCCAACATCGTCTACAATGGTGAAATCCTAAAATCCTTCCCTCTAAGATCGTGAACAAGACAAGGATGCCCACTCTCACCTCTTCTATTTAACATTACCTTAGAAGTACTTGCTCGAGCACTGAGGCAAGAACCAGATATAAAAGGCATTCAAATTGAAAAGGAAGAAGTCAAAATTTCATTATTTGCAGATGACATGATCCTATACATAGAAAACCCTGAGAGGCTTACAACAAAACTTCTAGAATTCATAAATTATTTTAGAAAAGTCGCAGATTATAAGATCAATGTGCAAAAATCAGTAGCATTTCTGTACACCAATAATGAGCAAGCTCAGGAGGAAATCAAGAAACAAATACCATTTACAATAGTCAATAAAAAAATCAAACACCTAGGAATAAATTTAACTAAAGATGTAAAAACTTATACACAGAGAACTACACAAGACTGTTCAAGGAAATCAAAGAAGACCCAAATAAATGGAAGAATAGTCCCTGTTCATGGATAGGAAGACTAAATATTATAAGATATCTATCCTACCAAAACTGATCTACACATTTAATGCAATCCCAATAAAAATCAACACAGCATTCTTTAAGGAACTAGAAAAACTAGCTATGAAATTTATTTGGAAAGGAAAGAGGTCCCGAATAGCCAAAGACATATTGAAAAAGAAAAACGAAATTGGAGAAATCACACTCCCTGACTTCAAAACATACTACAAAGCTACAGTAGTGAAAACAGCATGGTATTGGCACAAGGAAAGATACATAGACCAATGGAACCGAATTGAGAGTTCTGATATAGATCCTCATATATATAGTCATATAATATTCGATAAAGCCACCAAACCCTCTCAACTGGGAGAGAATGGCCTATTCAACAAATGGTGCCTGGAGAACTGGATATCCATATGTAAAAGAATGAAAGAGGATTACCATCTCACACCTTATATGAAAATCAACTCAAGATGGATCAAAGACCTAAATATAAGAGCCAAGACCATAAAGACTTTGAAAAGCAGTGTAGGGAAGCATATACAAGACCTTGTAATAGGAAATGGCTCCATGAACTTCATACCAAAAGCATGAGCAGCAAAAGAACAAATAGATAAATGGAACCTCCTCAAAATTAAAGCCTTCTGCACCTCAAAGGAGTTTGTCAAGAAAGTGAAAAGAGAGCCTACACAATGGGAGAAAATATTTGGTAACCATATATCTGATAGGAGACTTATAACCTGCATATATAAAGAACTCTATAACTTGAAAATAAAAAGATAAGCAATCCATTTTTTAAATGGGAAAAAGATTTAAACAGACAGTTGTCCAAAGAAGAAATACAAATGGCTAAAAAGCACATGAAAAAAATGCTTCAAATCTCTAGCTATCAGGGAAATGCAAATCAAAACTGCAATGAGATACCATCTTACTCCCATAAGATTGGCAGCTATGAAAAAAACAGAAGACTACAAATGCTGGAGAGGATGTGGAGGAATGGGAACACTCATCCACTGCTGGTGGGAATGCAGAAGGATCCAGCCATTCTGGAGGACAGTTTGGCGGTTTCTCAAAAAACTAGACATAGATTTGCCATATGACGCAGTAATTCCACTGCTGGGTATATACCCAGTAGAACTGAAAACAAAGGACACAAACTGATATATGCACACCAATGTTCATAGCAGCATTGTTCACTATTGCCAAAAGTTGGAATCAACCCAAATGTCCATCAACAGATGAATGGATAAATAAAATGTGGTATATACATACAATGGAATACTACTCAGCTTTAAGAACAAATACACTACAAACACACGTGATAACATGGATGAATCTTGAGAACCTTATGTTGAGTGAAGCAATGCAGGCACTGAAGGACAAATACTACATGACATCAATGATATGAAATAAGTAAACCAAGCTGCCTAGAGAGCTAGAGACTGGATGATAGGCTTACAGGAAATTGGGGAGTACAGGAAGGATGTAAGCTGACACCTACATGGGTGAAATCTATGATAAACTGGAGGTAAGTATGTGTACATGGAAGGGATAAAATGGGGGCATAGGGTTACCTTTGGGTGGGGCTTTGCAGGCTTGAGGGAGCTAGGGATGGGAGGATGGGTAATACTGCCCAAGAAATTGTGGGGGGGGGGGCAACATATGAATATAGGAGATTACCAGGTATTTGGTTGAGAGTATAATGCTGAGAAAATCTTTTCAAAAATATAATAAGGAAAGTTACCTGTTTAAGATACTTAAAGAGGATAATCTGACACAGGACAGGCTCCAAGGGAATATGTGAAAGCTCATTTTGCCATAGTGGGTTATATCATTGGATAGAGACCTATATAATGAGAGTGAAGGTATACCCACATCCTGGGGAGGACTGATGCCCTCAAATAGAGGGAATTGTATCTCTCAAGAGAAATGGTGGCTCCCAGTGCATTAGGGCAGTTGAGCATGTCAAGCCCTCAACACGGTTGCAAGTATCTCTGAACATGGCCCTTCATGCAATGAAGATTAACTGTCACTGTGGGCCCTAAGGGGAGAGGGAAAGAGGTTTTGAACAGATGGAACCAATGTAACTGTGTGGGCAATAGAAGTGTTTCGTAAGAGTACGCAAGGATGGATATGAGACATGTTAAATTACACCAAAAATAAATAGGGGCTGATAGGCTAAAATGTAAATCATAATGTAAAACATAAGATAACTAAAAATTTAGAAAATTGTATAGTCTAAAATATAAACCACAATGTAAACACAAATGTTACCTTGTTTGAAAGCTATTGTCTCAATATCTGTACATCAGTTTCAGTAAATATAGTATGAATATGTAAAAAGATTATTGCTGTGGAAGGGAAAAGGTTTTATGTTGGATATGTGGGAGTACTGTATATTGTATATATGAATTACTGTGATCTAAAACTCTTGTGAAGCTAAGCTTAATAATTAGAAAAAAGAAAAGAAAAAGATAGGATGTAGACACTGAGGAAAAGACGAAAGTAGTTGCCTTGCCGGTTTGCATACAGGGCAACACTTATTGCAGTGATGGAAGGCAAAACATCAAAAACAAAGCTTTTGCATTTCTAAATTTTTTGATACCCCAATTTATTTTTACCATAATTTTTCCAAATTAATATGTATTCTATATCTAACCTTTAAACTCAACGCTATATTCCATTTTACTATTAGTGGAACCTGGCAATATATTGGGCTTCACTTTTCAGGAAGTTTTGGATCACAGAGAGGTTCAACAATAACAGCAGAGGAATACTGGTGTGGGTTGTTATTGACAGAGGACACATGGTTGGCAGGGAGTTCTACAGGGTATATATCCAGGGTACATAAAAATGTTTGAATATTTTCATAGTGAATACAATTAAAAACAACAACTGAGGGAGTGCTCAGTTCCTAGCCAGGGGAGCTCTATCACAGTCCCTAAAGGAACAGCAACAATCCCCCAAGTGCAACAGCAAAAACCAAAAAAGAATAAAGGTCCAACAATGAGCTCTTGATATTAATGACTATGCTTATGAGCCTGTGCACCTGAAATAAGAACAAGGCATAGAGCGGCAGGGTGCCTAAGAGTTACCTCCTGAGAGCCTCCATGTTGCTCAAATGTGGCCAGTCTCGAAGCCAAACTCAGCTTGTAAATGTGTTGCCTTCCCCCCAGCGTGGGACATGACTCACGGGGATGAGCCTCCCTGGCACCGAGGGATTACTACCAAGTACCAGCTGATGATGTAACCAGAAAATGACCTTGAATAAAAGGGTCAACTCGGACCAGCAGAATATCTCAGTTTACATATAATACCAGGAGTTAAAAATGCATTTTGACCTGAATCAAAGGGGAAATGGAAAGGACAAATGAGTTTATATGGCTATGCAACTCCAAAAAGAGCCAGGAGGTTATCAGAGGGGTTGCCCTTATGCACACCTGAGCAGAGAAACAGAGACAGATGAAGTAGATACAACCCCAGGTATTGATTCTTCTGAGGGCTACAGAGACCCACAGATTCTATGGACATGGCAGATGGAGTTCAGTGCCATGCCAGTTGGCCCTTCTTTGAAGTTTGTGTTTCTGTGTGATGAAACTGGACTCAGATGTGATCTTTTTTTCATAAGCCTCTCCTGCTATTTTTACCAGAACTGTAGTTGGTACTGGGGTCTAATATATACCCAGGGGACCTGAATCTCTGGACTGACCATATGATAGCCAGGTCCTGAGTCTCAACAGACTTCAGCTCCTTCACTCTGGCTTATTGGACTTACCCCACTCAGCTAACATGGAGTTGAAGAAGGTCAACCACCACACCAGGGAGCCAAGAGTGCCTACAACTGAAAGCAGGGCAATTGCATCCAGCATCCATGTGGAATCTAAGCCCCCTCTTGATATAGATGTGGAGTGGACACAACCATTCCAAGGTCCACAGGATGGAGGAATAGAGTATGGATTAGAGTGGACTTACTGATATTCTAGTCATGAACTATTGTGATTAGTAATCGAAGAAAATGTGGCATTGGTATGGAGAAAGTGGCCATGGTGGCTGCTGGGGGTGGGGAATGGGAGGAAGAGATGAGATGTGGAGTCATTTTTGCGACTTGGATTTGTCCTGGGAGATGCTGCAGGGACAGTTACTGGACACTGTATGTCCTCCCATGGCCCACTGGGTGGACTGTGGGAGAGTGTGGGCTATGCTGTGGACCATTAACCATGAGGTGCAGCAGTGCTCAGAGATGTATTCACCAAATGCAATGAATGTCTCATGACGATGGAGGAGATTGTTGCTATGGGGGGAGTAGTGGGGTGAGGGGGGTAGGGGATATATGGGGACCCCATATTTTTTTAATGTAATATTTAAAAAATAAAGACAAAAAATAAAATAAAATAAAAATAAAAATAAAATTGCAGACATCCCCAGAGATTCTGATTTTTGGTGAGGAGCAGGACCCATCTGGCCAGATGGTTAGAGTGTGCAGCCGGGCACTAGCGCGCCTGGTGGCGCCTCCAAGGCAGGGCGTGGCCCCTCGACCCCCCACTCTCCGTCTTGACGCTCAGCAGCAAAGAGTCGCGCCCAATGTCCTACCAGGGCACTTCCCCAATGAGGACCCTCCTGCCCTCCCAGGGAAGCTGCTAATACGTGGCCAAGAGTTAAGCATTAACAAATGATCACGATTACTGAATCATTATATAGATACTTTTTCTTACTTTCTAGTATATTATAGGGTAGCCAAAAATTAATACCTGAAATTACTGACTCAGCCCTTGTTTATACTTGCTGTCATGATGGTAGCCACTCCACCTTCCCTTGTTTGAATCCACAAAAAAACCTAAATCCTTAGACTCCAGGAGACAGAGTTTAGGCTGATAGGCCATCGGGTCTCCTGTTTTATGCTTTGTAATAAACTCTTCCTCTCTTTCAAACCTGGGTGTCTCAGGAATCAGTCATTGGAGTGCATTGGGCAGAGAACGTTCTGCTTTTGCTCTGTAACATTTCTGTGTTCACTTGTTATATCTGATGCTGAGCTGGTCTCCATCCCTAGCCTGCGTGCCCCTGGGAGTCGGAGCACAGGTTTGATCCTTCTGGTATGCAGCAGGTGCTCAGTGATGGAGCAGGGTGAGCAAGGCAGGTGGGGAAGGGAGTCACCCCTGTGACTCAGAGCCACAGGGAAGGAGGCCTCCACTGAGGCCAGAATCAAGGTGCCACTGGGTCTTCTTTCCAAGAGACGCCCCACATTGCAGAAAGGGCACTGGAGTTGTGATCTAGTTAGACTACTGTTCCGCCTCGCAGCTGGGAAGGAAGTTGTGAGCCCCTGGTCTCACTGCCACCTCTGCTTTTCTCAACAGAGGCACTAATGGCATTTATTTATTTATTTATTTATTTATTTTTATTTCTCTCCCCCAGTTGTCTGCTCTCTGTGTCCGTTCGCTGTGTGTTCTTCTGTGTCTGCTTGTATTCTTGTAAGCAGCACTGGGAAACTGTGTCTCTTTTTTGTTGCGTCGTCTTGCTGTGTCAGCTCTCCTTGTGTGTGGCGCCACTCCTGGGCAGGCTGCACTTTTTTTGCACTGGGCGGATCTCCTTATGGGGTGCACTCCTTGTGCGTGGGGTTCCCCTACACAGGGGACACCCCTGTGTGGCACAGCACTCCTTGCACACATCAGCACTGCACGTGGGCCAGCTCACTGCATGGGTCAGGAGGCCCTGGGTTTGAACCCTGAACCTCCCATGTGGTAGGCAGATGCTCTATCTGTTGAGCCAAATCCGCTTCCCACTAATGGCATTTTAGATCAAATAATGCTTTCCTGGGGCAGGAGAGGGCTTTCCTGTACACTGTGGACATTCAGCAGCAACCCTGGCCTCCCCCCGCGAACGCCAGTAGCATGCACCCCCCCCCCCGCCCCATTGTGGCAACAAAAATGCCTCCAGACTCTGCCACATGCCCCCTGGGGTGCAAATCGCCCTCAGTTGAGGGCTACTGTCCAGGAGGTTTGGGGCTCCTCAAGTTCAGGCCCTGTCCCAGCCATGCCCAAGCTCCCAGGAGCCTCGCACAGCTGCCATGGGAATAGAATGAGCTTAATCAGATAAAGCACTTAGCGTCACGCTGGCACAGAGCAAGCACTTAATAAATGCCAGCTGCTCTTCTTAACAAGTCTGAGAAAGAGAGAGTTCCCTGTGCACGGGTGAGGAACTGGGGCCCAGGGGTGGAAGAGATTTGTCTAGGGTCACAGAGCTGGCAGTCGAGTGCAGACCTGCTGACTCCAACCTCTGGTCATCGTCAGGCCATGAGGAGAGGCTGCCCAACCCCCCACAGGGGCCACCACAGCCTCTACAGTGTTGATGACCTTCAGGAAGTTCTGCCATTTATGGGGTGCAGCCCGAGGGTAGGATGAGGGGGGGGTCAGCCAAGAGCTGCAATCCTCGAACCCAGCAAGACCAGGTCCTGAGGTCAGGGTGGGAGAGACAAGCAAGGAGTCCCCGGAACCGAGGAGAACCAGGACCCTCGCCATCTCCAGACCGCTCTGCCTGCATTTCCACACTTGGGGGTGGGGGTGGGAGTGTCTCCCCTCAACTGTGAGCTCCAGAGAGCAGGGGCTGTGTCCCACTGAGTCTCCAGAGCCAGGCCCAGACAGTGAGCCTCGTGAGTGAAACGTGCTCGAAGACGTCAGCAGAATGAACAAATGACGAATGAATGAATGAACAGAGGTCAAAGTAGAAACAGTCTCAGAGAAAAGGCAGCAACATATCATTAAGATGCACAGCCCTCTTACATTTGCTGTGTTTTCCCCCAACCCACCCTATTATTAATTTTTAAATACATTTTTTTATGACAGAAGTTGTAAACTTATAAAACAATCATGCACATGTACAGAATTCCTAAACAACACCCTTCCATCAACACACCACAATGTGGTCTGTCATTTGCTACAGAAAAATAATATCTGATTATTGCCATGTCCATAGTATACATTTGGCTCACATTTTCCGTACTGCCTCAGTATCAACACAGTACATCTTTTGCATAGATGCAAGAATATTATACTTTTACTATACACTTGTTTATGTATATTCATATATAAATGATATAAAGGTAATAATAATAGGATTGGTTGGGGGAAAATACTTTGTTTAGTGGTAATATTTTGACAATGCTCTTTAATCATTAGTTAAAAAGGTTTAAAAACGATGCAGGTTATTGGAGATAGGGTGAGACATTTTATACATTTGTTTGATGTTATATGTGTTTCTTTTGTAAGTTCACAACTATTATACACTTGTTGTTTATGTATGTTTATGTGTGAGTGATATATTTCAATTAAAAAAAATAAGATAAAAAAAAAAGATGCAAAACCAGAGTAGCTCTGTTAGCAGGAGTGGTGCAGGGACACCAGCTATTGCAAACCTCACTACCTAAAAAGCCCTCCGATGCCAGGAGATTGGCCCAGAATCCCAGGGCAGGCTGGAAAGGTCAAGGAGATCCACTGTGGAGAAGCCGGTGGGAAGGCCTGGAAGGGCCCTCGAGGGCCCCTGAGCTCTTTGGCAAAAGGTGACTCCTTTTTCCTTCCTTTTGGCCCTTGAGGCTAATAATAAAATAGTCTCTGCTTCCGAGTCTATAGGGGAAAATGCCTTCTAAATCCATTAAGTTGCTAATGCTTGCGTTTGGAGACCAGAGAGAAAGGTGCAGGATTGATGGATGTACTTGTCATATTTATGGTTTGTAGCCTTGTGATTAATGGGCTTGCTGGTTTATAATGCGGTGCTCATTCCACTCTCCTCTTTAAGCTCCGGGTGATTTATAGGGCCCGGCACTGCTGTTGCATTTCAATGGGAGGACAGTGATAACATTTTATCACCCTGGATTATCAATTAGTGGCCTTTGAGAAAGGATGTAGAATAGGAAGAGGGTGGGGGGAGGAGAGGCTGCCCAGGTACGCTTGCCCCCAGGCACCGGATCACACCTGCTCAGCGACAGCCTCTCCAGTGCCTCTCCAGGTGAGGGGCCTGAGGAGCTGGGACCCTCCTGCCCCAGGGCCTCCTGTCAGCTCTCACCCGGCTGTGCAAGGGCTTCAGTGGATTTCTGTACTCCCTCCCCTCCCCAATCCAGCCTCCACACAAGCCTCCAGAGGGACCCAGCTCTCCCATCACACCCTTTCCTAAGACCCCACAGCTTTCACTGCTTCCTCGTTGTGTGACCTTGGCCATACCTGTTAGCCCAGTTGAGCTCCTGTTTCCTAATGATGACATTGCAGAGCACTGGAGAGCGTTGAATGACAGCACAGTACCTGCAACTCACACCCATGCTGTAGCCAGAAAGAAAAAACAAAAAAGACCCACCATTCAACTGTCCAGCTGCTCTTCTCTCTGACCAAATACCGTTCACCCCACTTCACCTGGTGAAATCATAGCCCTCCTTCAAGGCCCGCCCCAGGGTCCCTCTTCTCTGAAACCTCTCTGATGCCCCAAGCAGGCATGGCATCCCTGCCCCCTCTCTGCACGCATCCCACGGTGTCTGGGCCTTTACCTGTTCTACACGCCTAGTTGTCCCTTAAGGATGGGACTAGGTCTGAGCTGCAGTAGGTACACGATACGAGGGTCCTAGAGGACCAAGGGCAGTCTGAGCAGGAACCTGGGCCTACGTCGGAAGCCAGGTACATCCTGGTGAGAGAGTGGAACCAGGGCACACACACAGCACAGCGCAAGAGCAGGACCCAGAACTTGGGTAGGGCTGGTCTAGTCACACACAGGCACCTGCAGCCTCCACCTCCTTCTCATTTCACCCTTGCTCCAACCCTCTGTTCTGGTCCTTCCCTTTGGTCATTCATCCAATGACCAAAGTATGTCTTGATGTCCACAAATTGCTGGCCACCTTCCCAGGTGAACCAAGCAGACAGGATCCAGCCACATGGGCTTGCAGTCTGCTGGAGAGTCCAGCCAATAAAGAAGTGAGCACATAAATGCCTAATTACCAATTTGACTAGAGCCATGAAGACCAAAGAGGGAGGGCAGGTGGGGAATATCAGGAGAGGCCTCCTCCAGATGGGTGTTAGGGAGGCCTCTCCCAGGAACTGCACTTAGGCTGAAGGACAAAAAGAAGCAGGGCTTAAAAAGCACAAGAAAAGAGGAGCAACATAATTAGCCATCAGGAAAATGCGAATCAAAACCGCAGTGAGATACCATTTCACACCCACTAGAGTGGCGTCTATTATTATTATTTTTTAAAGATTTATTTTTTTATTTATTTCTCTTCCCTTCCCAACCCCCCCTCCCCCAAGTTGTCTACTCTCTGTGTCCATTTGCTGTGTATTCTTCTGTGTCTGCCTGCCTTCTTGTCAGTGGCACCGGGAATCTGTGGTTCTTTTTGTTGCGTCATCTTGCTGTGTCAGCTCTCCGTGTGTGTGGCACCACTCCTAGGCAGGCTGCCCTTTTATCGTGTGGGGTGGCTCTCCTTGCTGGGGTACACTCCTTGCACATGAGGCTCCCCTAAGCAGGGGACACCCATGAGTGGCACAGCACTCCTTGCGCACATCAGCACTGCGCGTGGGCTGGCTCACCACACGGGTCAGGAGGCCCTGGGTTTGAATCCTGGACCTCCCATGTGGTAGGCATATGCTCTATCAGTTAAGCCAAATCTACTTCCCTAGCATCTATTATAAACATAGAAAATTACAAGTGTTGGAGAGGATGCAGAGAAATAGGAACACTAATTCTTTGCTGGTGGGAATGAAAAATGGTGCACCACCAGGTTTGGTGGTTCCTCAGAAAGTTAAATATAGAATTACCATATGATCTGGTGTGGTACTTTGATATTATTTAAGAATTCCAAAAAGAAATACTGATTTGTTGTAAACTGGTCTGTTCCTCTGGGCTAGTGATACCCTGAGATTGTATTAAATTCAGAAGTTTCACTTTTACTTGATTAAATTATGATTAAGGCTTTCATTGGGTCACATCAGTAGGACGTTGAGTCCCCTTGGTGGGTGGGGACTCACAGAAAAAACAATATGGCAGAGAAGTTAGTTGAAGTTTTAATGCTAGAGCCCCGGGAAGTAAATACACAGAGAAGCAGATACATGAGGAAAGAGAGAAGGCTCCACTAGATAGGGCAGAGACCCCAGGAAGAGAGATGAGCCTTAACTCAGCCCACAGCTGATATTGGCAGAAGCTGGGACCATGGAGTCTTAAGAGGAAGAGGAGGCCTTAACCCTGGCAGATGTCAGCAGTCATCTTCCTCTGATATGGGGCAACAGACTTTGGTGATGAAAGTAACTTACACTCTATGGCCTGGTAACTGTAAGTTTCTACCCCAAATAAATATCCTTTATAAAAGCCAACAGATTTCTCATATTTTGCATCAGCACCCCTTTGGCAGACTAATACACCTGGCAATATCACCTCTAGGTGTATACCCAAAAGAACTGAAAGCAGGGAGTAGAACAGATATTTGCACACCTATGTTCAGATCAGCATTATTCACAATTGCCAAAAGATGGAAGCAACCCAAGTTCCATCAACTCATGACTGGAAACAAAATGTGGTATATATTATAATGGAATCTTGTTTGACCATAAAAAGGAATGAAATTCTGATACATATGACAATATGGATGAATCTTGAAGATATCATGTCGAGTGAAATAAGCCAGACACAAAAGAACAAATATTGTATGATCTTACTAATATGAAATAATTTAATGACCAAACTCATAGAGTCAGAATCTAGAATATATGTTACCAGGGGATAGAATAGGGATAGGGAATAGGGAGTTAAGGCTTAAAATGTACAGAGTTCCTATTTAGAAAGATGGAAATGTTTTGGTAATGGATTGTGGCAATGGTACTGTTGTGGAATTTAAGAGAAGTTCAATTATTCGAGTATAGAGAGGCCAGGACTCAGGAATGATTTTGAGAAGGAAAAATGGTTTATTGACGGCCGGCCGGACTCGGGAGCTTTCTGTTTGAATCCCGAGCCCCGAACAAGATTTTCAAACGTCTTTTATACAGAGAGGAAAGGCCAAATGGTCCCTTTGTTTCAGTTCTCAATAGGCTTCAATTAGCATATATCTCTTTCACATCTTAGGTAAGCTTTTAGCAAGGACTCCAGACATTTTAGATAAGCCTTGGTTTTTGCATTTCCCCTAAATACTTAAAGTTTATAGCCCTTGCTTTGTTAAACATTTCCTGGGACTGGAGCCTGCTGTCACGGTCCCTAAGGGCAGGACTGCAGCCTCTTACCGTTCCACACCCACAAGTCAAACAACTTAGTTATTTCTGAAGAGACACAAGTCAAACAGCTTAGTTATTTCTGAAGAGACAAAGAGCCTTCCACCCATAGCCCACATCATTCCCCCCTTTCTGCCAAAGATTAACTTGCTAAGCTTTGGCATAATTATTGTTGGAGCTATGAGGTGGATGGCTGTCTGTTGTTTTGATTGATTATTTATCAGTCTTTAGTACAGCATCCAGGACTGTTTTTAGAAGTTTAGAGCTTTTCATTCTGGACAGCAGAATCTTGGGCAGGGGCCTCCCGCAGTTATTCTGCTGCCACTGGCACTCACGTGGATTTCCAGTCAGGTTCCAGATCCATCTATTACTTTTATTTAAAAGAGTTTACACCTTTAATTTAAAAGGGGTGCTGAAGGGAGACGATCTCTTTTCTGTAACTGCTTCCTGCTGGCCATGGGCTGTAGTCATTGCCTAATAAGGTGTAAAACTCTTTAATTTATTCTAACTGGAGGAAGATGGATCTGGCATTCTGTACGAAGTTGGATGAAGTTTTCATATGGTTAATAAGATGTTCACTCTGAAAGAAACAAACTTAATTAAAAATTTGGAATACCCGTTTTTTTAAAAGAGGACACATTGGATTACAGAGGTAGACAAGGTTAGGTGCCTATAAAGATGGCACTCCTTAAAAGCTGGTGGGAACAGCATATATTCTTTTTTAAGTTATCCATCTTTAGAGAGAAATTGCAACAGACACTTAGCTTTGTCTGAAGACACATTCCAAGCTGTTCAATGATTGACACTTATTCGCTCTGTCAGATGCTCCTGGTGAACTGGCACTCCTTGGGCAACTGGCTTCACTCAGGATTAGAACACTAATTTGGAAATACTCTTAGTTTTCACCTGTGGGAGTGATCAGAACTACAGAATAAAGATTTTTACACCTTGGTTTTCATTGTACAATTTCTAGCAATTTTGACTTGTTCAATAGGTGACTCACCATCAGCAAGCAAGCCTCACTTTTGCTAACTTGAGACTGGCTGAGACTGCCACCTTATTCTATAGACATGTTATTAACTGTTTAGAAAATGATTTTACCAGGAATTTAACATGTCTAATATACTTCTGCACTTGATCCAAAATAGAAAAGATAACATTACAATTATTAGGCATATATTTAGTACAGGATAAAAGTACAGCACTTAATATTAACTAATGTATTACTTAATGCATAAGGATTCAGAGTTGCCATTATTAGTTTTGAGTTTCAGGTTTGTAATACTTTACATGTTATCTCTCCATGAGAGCAGGCCATAATGCCAATTGTGTTTAAGTTTTACTTACAGTCTCCTGGTATCATGGCTCCACTTAGCATGTTCTTCAACGCAGTGAGCAAGTTGCAGCATCCTTCCAGTATTCCAGAGATTTTCCAGTATTCTACTAGCCTGGTGCATAGTGCTCTCTGGTACCATGGAACAGTGCCAGTCTGGAGGCGATATCCATTGTACACTTGGCTGTACCGAGTCATTATTGGCTGCAGGAGCTTGAAACTGCAATATAGTTTCCATCGACTTCAGGAGCAGAACCAGAGACTGATATAGCACATATTTTTAATTGAGGGGTCAGTGACCAGCCTAGCCAATAACTCACATGGAGAGGCCACCTGTAATGTATACAAGGCCTGGTTCGAATGCACAAGAGTTTGACAATGTTAAAGTTTATTCCTTGTTTTATATATATTTTAAACAACTTAACGCAATACATATATCAAATGACTATTTACTTACACAATTTTACTATGAAGATAACAGTAGGTGCTTTACTTTAGTAATAGAGGAAAAATATTATTTTTCATTGTTAGAATGAAAACAATTTTTCCAATAGAATCAAGACAACTTTTTATTACCATTTACTTAAATGTGTATTTTGCAGTGGCCTTCAGACAGGTTTATTATCATGAAGTTATTTCTGCTACCAATACCAATCTAAGTTTCTTTAGTTAACAATAACTTCTACAACTAGAACTATTTAAACATTTTCAGTTTGGAAGATGTTTTACAAACTCTTTATAATTGACTATAACCACATTGACTAGCCACCTCATGTTTAAATAAACTTACTAAATTACAATTACCAATGAAAGAAATTTACTCTCTATTTAAGAGAGCATATCTACAATCTTTTCCCTTTAGCCTAATTTCACCAATGTGAACTTACAATTTTCACTTACAATTTTCATTACTGTAAAGATTTTGTACATATGTTAATTTAGTTTATAAATTAACTATGGGAGATTACACTCAAGTTAAATAAAATTGAAACCATAATAGTTTATGCAAGGAATGTTCTCTTTTTCCCTTACAGGAAGCTAAAAACTTCTTTTCTTTAAGTTATGAAAATTATTAATTTAAAAGCATAACTGACTACCAGGTTTTAAAACACATGCATACTGACTTCCAGGTTTCAAAACACATTACACAATTACTTAATTTTTTAAAATCATAACCCAGGAAAGATCTCTCCATAGTTTTTATGGACTTTCCTTTACTTACTGAAATTTGTTAATAGAGCCACTAATTACCTTATTTTGTTGGAAAGAAATCTTCTGGAAGAAAATAAGGCTCACCAGATTGTGGAGAAGAAAATACTTTATTCTCAATCTTGCAAGAAGGGGCGCAGAGCCAGATATGGCTGGTGCCCCGAACAAAGAAAAATGACACAATTTATACCCCTAAGCCTAGCATGCAAGCTCTTCCTGTTTTTCCATAGATTGGATACTTCAGAAGTTACAGCTTATCTGAGATTTAACTTTCCCACCCAAAAGTTTGATTTAACTGCTTCTTCTATCACATTCCAACCATTTTAGTTTTACCTGCTCCCCCCCTTTTGATTTTGGAGATAATAAAACTCCAGTGGCCATTTAACCTTATTCTATCAGGCAGCCATTTATTTAGTTTACACTTGAATTCATGAGAGAAAGGGTTACTAATACCAGAAGAGGAGACAGTGATGTCCCAGCTCTTCTCAATTATGAAATAACCGTAGGCAAAGGCAAAGGGTGAGGTTAGGCTTGAAGTAACCATAAACAAAGGAAAGGTTAGTGTAGAATTTACACTTAAATAATAGTTTCAGGCTAAATTCACCCAGCTATAATCTCAGTTATTGTCTTTCCACTGTTTTACAATATAAATGCATTTATAAATGATTTTAACTCTTAGTTACAGTTTTTATTAATTTTTTAAAACCTATTAATTTTATAACACCTTTAAATACCTTTCATTCAACTTATAACATATTAAATGAACTTAACCATTACTTTAATTTTTCCTTTAAAGTGAAAGAATAAATCTCTTGCAGTTAGTTTGAAATAAAAGGCTACTTTTCAGGATTTGATTTCTAGAACATAAAATGTTCTTTTAAAAGAGGTAAGACTCTTCTTCAAACATTGAGGATATGATGAGGTTAAAGCACAAGAAGCTATTGATAAATGATTTTCTTTATATATTGATCTTACTCAATTTAATCATAAAAATTTCTCTTCCACAAACCTTCTACACTTTCAGTATTCATTCAGGTTCTGTCCCACACTCTACTCTTTCCAATAATCAATCATTTTATCTTAGGACAAAATCATCTTCTGTTTCCTTAACAATAAAAACACATTCCATATATCCCACATACTGAGTTACCAGGCAAACTTCTTACAACATATAATTGCCATTAATACTAAACAAGTTTGTTAAAATAATGAACTTTTCTTCACTTTAAATACTTAGTAGCATGTAATACCAGAAACAGTTTTTTTGGAAGTAAGTTGGCAGGGGAGATTGGCTGCCGAATAAGTTTGTTATAAAACTGCCTTTTATTATTATTATTATCAATTCAGTTTTGTTAAATAATGACTTTCTGCAATTAGCCACTTAAATACCTTAAACAATGCTTTGTAAAACTTTTATATTTATACCCTTAACACAAATTTTACCTTCACAGAACATTCTCTTACTTAAGGTTACTACAATACCTTCTAAGAACCTGAGCAGAATGCAATCGTATTTTGGCTTTGACACCCTAAGGAGGGAACTTTACTGCATTTATTCTGATTCTGCTTTTCACCTCCTTCACTTCCCCCCCTTCCAGGCAGTCTGGTGCACAACAAACAGGAATGCGGCTTATGAATAGAAGGGTGGACTCACTGGAAAGGGGCAAGCCGCTCCCCCCTTTCCAGCTTTCAGCCAAAATGGGCAGACAGAACCTACTCAAATTTGGCAACTCTCCCAGGAACCCAGCCGCCCTGACTGGGACATTCCCAACAGACTTGGGTGCTTGGCGCGGACACAGATGGCCTCCAAGCCCCGGCAAAGGGCCAGACCAGAGACAAGACAGCAGAGCATGCACAAACATCTAGACTCCGCAAACATCCAGACTCCTCAGCTTTTGCCCCAGAATCATTTCACTCCCTTGCCAATGGCAAGGGAGGGCTCCAGCTCAGCTGTAATTCTACTTCATGTAAGGACACAACTCCAACACTAACATTGAGCTGACACAGACAGAAGCACAAAGGTCACTAATCTGACTCACAAGTTTATATATTTATTTTCACCACGGCTGCCCCCACAGCCATCACAAACCTCAGAACACTTAACATTTGGTATAAAGCAAATTCATTCACAAATTAGCACCATAACAAAAGATTTCAGCTAGACTTTTCCACTGTTTAAACTTTACACCCAGACCAAGCTCCACCAGAAAAGCCGATCCATTTTCCTGTAACCAAGTTTTGTTTTCCTTAATCTAGACCAATTTCCAGGATATTAGGACTCGAACCTATAAATACCCTTCCTATTAAAATCGAGACTCCACTCCTTTAGTGGATATAAGACCAGTACCAGATTCTAACATGCAGTTAGACAAACCCAAAACACCAGGGCTTTTCCCCGGTTTTCCTCCTTTTCCCAAGCCTAGAGAGAACGGCTTCCCCCCAGCCTTCTGGGGCTACTAGGGTTCTCTCGGGAGGTGATCAGCCTCCCCTTCCTAGCAATTAAAGCTAGGGCCTTCCAGACTCTGCTCACCCGGGGAGTCTTACCTTCTTCCATGTTCGGAGTTCTTTTTCGTTCCCAGAATCTTTCTCTTCAGACCTTCCATTGCCCTCGATTTTTGTCGGGAAGATTCTGGTGGAGCCCACATCTTTTCTGGATTAAATTTAATCCAAGGGCGCCCAGATTTGGGGTTCACCCGAGTCCTCCCGGCTTCCTCGGGGATTTGGAAGGGGCAGCAAAATGCTACCGTCTCTGGCCTTCATTTTTGTCCCTTCGTGGTCGCCATTAATGTTGTGGAATTTAAGAGAAGTTCAATTATTCGAGTATAGAGAGGCCAGGACTCAGGAATGATTTTGAGAAGGAAAAATGGTTTATTGACGGCCGGCCGGACTCGGGAGCTTTCTGTTTGAATCCCAAGCCCCGAACAAGATTTTCAAACGTCTTTTATACAGAGAGGAAAGGCCAAATGGTCCCTTTGTTTCAGTTCTCAATAGGCTTCAATTAGCATATATCTCTTTCACATCTTAGGTAAGCTTTTAGCAAGGACTCCAGACATTTTAGATAAGCCTTGGTTTTTGCATTTCCCCTAAATACTTAAAGTTTATAGCCCTTGCTTTGTTAAACATTTCCTGGGACTGGAGCCTGCTGTCACCGTCCCTAAGGGCAGGACTGCAGCCTCTTACCATTCCACACCCACAAGTCAAACAACTTAGTTATTTCTGAAGAGACACAAGTCAAACAGCTTAGTTATTTCTGAAGAGACAAAGAGCCTTCCACCCATAGCCCACATCAGTACAACAACATTGTGAACATAATTAAAAGCACTGAGAAAGATATCTTAATGGGTTAAAAGGGAAAACATTAGATTGTATATTTGATAATAGAATTTTAAAAAATTTTTTAAAGATTTATTTATTTTATTTATCTCTCCCTTCCCCACCCCACCCCCCCACCCCAGTTGTCTGTTCTCTGTCTATTTGCTGCGTCTTCTTCTTCGTCCGCTTCTGTTGTTGTCAGCGGCACGGGAATCTGTGTTTATTTTTGTTGTGTCATCTTCTTGTGTCAGCTCTCCATGTGTGCGGCGCCATTCCTGGGCAGGCTGCACTTTCTTTCGCGCTGGGTGGCTCTCCTTACGGGGCACACTCTTTGCGTGTGGGGCTCCCCTACATGGGGGACACCCCTGCGTGGCAGGGCACTCCTTGCACGCATCAGCACTGCTCATGGGCCAGCTCCACACGGGTCAAGGAGGCCCGGGGTTTGAACCGCGGACCTCCCATGTGGTAAACAGACACCTAACCACTGGGCCAAGTATGCTTCCCTAGAATAAAAATTTTTAAAACAATCCATGAAACTGCACTACACAAACAGCCTTAAGTTAAACCATGGACCACAGTTAACGGTACAATCGTAAAAATGTGCTTTCATCAATTGTATCAAATGTACCACACCAAGTACAAGTTGTTAATAATAGAGGGATATATGGGGATCCTGTTATTTTATGCATGGTTGTTCTGTAAACCCACAACTTCTCTAATCAAATTTAAAATAAATAAATAAATAAGCAGGGCTTGCATAGTTTGGATTTCAGATAATCACAAGTCACCTTTGTGTGAATCAGAACAAAGATGCCCCTTTCTCCAGGTAGATACAGTCTGAGCCAAAGCTATGGTGAAGGAAACGGAGGCAGATTTCAACCTCCACTCGCCCCCACCCCACCCCATGGTAAGGATGCCCTCATGCAGGTCACAACTTACACAGCTCAACACAACGTGTAAATATCATTTCTGGACTTGATGGCCCAATTGGACTTCCTAATTTTCAGCTTCCATCACTGAAGGGCCTAAATTCACATTCATCATTTGTCCCCTCCCACTCTTGGCTGCCCCCAAGATTATCTACCCCACCCCATAGGTACAGCTCTTGACTCTGGAAAGCAGCTCTTGATTTGAGCACCTGGCTGGTGTTTCTAGGCACTCACATCCATCCCCAAACAAGAGGATACAAACATCAAAGCAGAAAATTGGTGAGTTAGAGGTTAGCACATGGAGAGAGCAAAGAGGAATACTGCATGGGAACCCCTTAAGGGCAGGGGCCATGTCATCACGACCTCTGCATCCCCAGCAGCTGCCCAGAGCCTGGCAAGGAAGGGGACTGAAGCAATATTTATGTGGGTAGGGGGAGGTGGACTCCCAGGGACAAGAACCCAGACAGGTAGTCTGAGCAGCAAGCAGAGAGAAACAGGTGAAAGTGAGATAATAATTAAGGCTACTGGCATCATCAAGTTGAGAGGGAATAGTGTCTTGTGTCAGGTGAGAAGAGTGGACATAGAGGATATAACAGAGATATTTAGGAAGCATAGAAATAGGATTTGCTAGTGGGTTGATGGGAGAGGTAAAACTAAAGCAAGAATTAAGGACGATTTCAGAGTTTCTGGCTTGAAAAAATGGGTGGATGGTCTATTAGTTTCCTAGAGCTGCCATAACAAATTACCACAAACCGGGTGGCTTGAAACAACAGAAATTTATTCTCTCACAGTTCTGGAAGCAGAAGCCTAAAATCCAGATGTTGCAAGGCCATGCTCCCTCCAAAGGCTCTAGGAGGAGAATCCTTCCCTCTTCTAGCTTCAGATGATTGCCAGCACTTCTTGGTGTTCCTTGGTGTATTAGTCAGTGAAAGGTATGCTGAAGCAAAACACCAGAAATCTGTTGATTTTTATAAAGGGTATTTATTTGGAGTAGAAGCTTACAGTCATAAGGCCCTAAAGAGTCCAATTAAAGGTATCATAAGAGGTAGTTTCTCACACAAAGTCTGTTGCTATGTGTTCACGCAAGATGGCAGGCAATGTCTGCGAGGGTTCGGCCTTCCTGCTTCCTTTTAAGGCTCCATGATCCCATCTTCTTCTGATCGCAGCTATAGGCTGGCATAAGGCTCATCTCTCTCCCTGGGGCGGGTTTCTTGCTGGGTTTGGGTACAATGGTCTCTTCACAAGATCCGCTGTAGACTATCAGGCTCATCTCTCTTCCCGGGGCTTCTGCTGTGTCTAATGACCTCTCTCTATTCCTCCTTGTGTGTGTGTCTACTTCTGTGTGAGAGTCTGTGTTTTATCAGTCCAGGGGCAGTGTGTGTCCTTGTGTGTGTGTCTACTTCTGTGTGAGAGTCTGTGTTTTATCAGTCCAGGGGCAGTGTTGAGGACTCACACTCTAATGACATGATTGAATCAAAGCCCTAATCATAACATAATTTAATCCAATGTCTCAGCTGAATCTAATACAATCAAAGGGTTATCACGAACAGAGGAAGAGACCAGCTTACAAACATAATCTCTATTACTTTTTGGAGTTCATAAATAATATCAAACTGCCACACTCCATCCTCTGAATCCCAAAAAGATGTTCTAATATTCAAAAAAAGAACCTTAAATCAGTAACAATGCCAAGTAAAAAATCATATCACAATCAGCTTAAAGAAATATGGTTTGTTGTGGGGCAAAGTTCCATCTGGATGTAGACCTCTGAAACTAACAAAGCAATTTACCATCTTCCAATATACAGAGGAGCAGACAAAGCATAAACATTTGCATTACCATAAGAGAAATCGGGAGGGAAACATGAGTCACAGGTCCCCTACAGTTCTGTAAACCTGCAGGACATACTTCATTATACTTCAAAGGCTAAGAGCCATTCTTAAGATGATAGTTTTTTCTCCCTTGGACCTCATGGGGGCCCACCCTTTCCATAGGTTTGCCCAATGGCCATTTTCTTGGTTCCACCTACATCAAGCATCTGGATGGCAACCAAGCTCCACACATCACCCTCCAAGAATGTTGGGGGTGACGGCCACACTTTACTCAATCTTTGAGGTAGATTCTCAACCCCCTTAGTACAGTAAGGGGGAGGCAATGTTCTCCTTAATCTCTGGCCTACAGGCCCAGCCCTCTCAGAGCAATGCGTTGGCAAACTGACCCTCCCTGATCTATGGGGGGCAGATCCACCCCTCAAACCTATAGGGTGTCAACCTTACTCTCCCCAACCCTTGGGGAAGGTGCTGCACCCTCTCAGTAGCCTGAGGTGGCAAAACTCTCCCTGAACAGTGAGTTGGGACATCCACCCTCTTCAACTGCCAGGGCAAACTCACCCTCTCCATACACACGGGTGGGGCTCCTCTCCTGGCCCAAGGTGATGTCTTAATTCCAGATCTTAGCTTCCATGTTTTTCCTCTTAAAACTGTTTTCCCTTCCATCTCTCCCCTACATGTCCCTTTTAGTCCAGGCTGACAGTGGTTTTGTTCATACAGCTCTCTCAAAACATTTGTTGCTTTAACATGCAGGAAGCAGAGGTCATGATGGGGGCTATGGGTGGGAGACTGTTGGTCCCTTTGTGTCCTGACTTGTGGGTGTTGGACGGTGAAAGCCTGCAGTCCTGCCCTTGGTGACCATGGCAATGACTCCAGTCCCCAGAGGCAATTTAGCAATGCAAACTCTATATACATACCAGTCTGTCCAGGGAAACTCTGATGGTGGTGATGCTGAAGCTTAAGGGAACTTAGACTTGGCCTTGAAAGGGAAATATAATATAGCCTGTGCATAAATTAAAAATAATTTAATTCTGTATCCAAGTGTGCCTAGTCTCTAGAAATCCAGTTAAGTGATAGGGGTTTGAATGTTCAGAAAATATGTACGACTAAATGTGTATTCAAAGTTGCATTCAGATGGAATGTAGGCAAAATGCTAATTCAAGCTCACCTGAAATGTAGGCAATATGTTAATTCAAAACCTACCTGGTACTCAGGCAAACACTTAACTAACAAAAAAATAGTTTTCTTTGATAAAAGCATCATTTGACTCCCACCCTGTGTAAAAGGAACTTGAAAATATAGTTTCAGGGCTCCAGTTTGAAACAGAAAGCTCCCAAGCCTGACCAGCTGTCAATAAATCATTTTTCCTTCTTGAAATCATTCTTGAGTCCTGGCCTTTCTATACACAAATAATTGAACTTCTCTCAACTTCTACAACAGTCAAAGCTATCAGACAGTAAAACTTTCCACAAGTCTTTCCTGGGTAACTGCATTTTCAATTCTGACTTACATGTTCCAAGTTTAGTTCAATTCTCAAATGGGGCATTATCATCTGGGGGCATGATTTCCAGAGGTTTGGAATTTCTGGAATCAGTTTCTGGTTTCTTTGTGCCCAACAAGTCAGTTCTCACCTTCTCTCTCTTATCTAGTATTTTACTGTAATCTGCAAGGAGAAGCCAAGAAACATTCTCCAAGTTTACTTTGGAGAGCTCTTCAGCTGTATAACCAGGCTTGCCACTTTCAAATTCTGCCTTCTATATAACATCAGGAGTCAAACTTGCTAAGTTCTCTGCAACTATAAAACATGGAATGCCTTTCCTCCAGTTTCAAATGATAGTTTCATCATTTACTTTTAAGGCCTCATAAAAAGTCTCATTAGCATCCATATTCCTATGAATGTCTCTTCAAAGCAATCTAGGCTTTTTTATCAAGCTTCCCATAATTCCTTCAAAAAATACCTCTTATCCATTTATAAAATCATTCTAGCATTTTGGTCATTGCAAAAGCACCGCCCCACTCCTGGTATCAAATTCTGTATTAGTCAGCCAAAGGGGTGCTGATGCAAAGAACCAGAAATCTGTTGGCTTTTATAAAGGGTATTTATTTTGGGTAGAAGCTTACAGTCACAAGGCCCTAAAGAGTCCAATTCAAGGTACCATAAAAGGTACTTTCTCACCCAAAATCTATTGCCACGTGTTGACGCAAGATAGCGGATAACATCTGTGGGGGCGCAGCCTTCCTGCTTCCTCTTAAGACTCCATGGTCCCAGCTGCTTCTGATCTCAGCTGTAGGCTTAGAATAAGGCTCATCTCTCTCCCTGGGGCTTGCTTCTTGCCAGACTCAGCTACTCTAGTCTCTTCACAAGGTTAGCTGCAGACTATCAGACTCATCTCTCTTCCTGGGGCCTCTGCTGTGTCTAATGAGCTCTCTCTATTCCTCTGTGTTCTTCTCTGTGTGTCTACTTCTGTAGAGACTCTGTGAGAGTCTTATCAGCCCACCAGGGGGATAGGCATTAAACACTGAGTCACACTCTATGACATGGTTGAATCAAAGTCCTAATTTTAACATAATTAAATCAGATGTCTCAGCTGATTCTAATATAATCAAAGGGTTATCACGATCAGAGGAAGAGACCAGTTTATAAACATAATCTATATTTCTTTTTGGAATTCATAAGTAATATCAGACTGCCACACTTGGCTTCTGTGAGTATAATTCCAGTGTCCACCCCATCTTCACATAGCCTCTCCCTCTTCTCCTAAGGACACCAGTTACTGGATTAGGGCTCAACCCAAATCAGTATGACATCTTAAATTGAATAACTCTACCAAGACCCTATTTCCAAATAAGGTCACATTCACAGGTGCCAGGTGGACATGAATTTGGGGAGAGGAGGGGCACTATTCAACCCAGTACAGATTGTAAAGCATTTACTGAGGGAGGGGAGTCAGGGAGATAGGTTGGGGGCCAGGGTGAGATGACAACTCAAGAGTTACATTTCAGAGTTGTGAGTTTGAAATGTTTGTGATACACAAGTGGAAATGTCCAAAGGTATATTGGATGAACTAAAGTTCAGCTGCGTATGAGCAGGAGATATAAATTAGAGAAGAGTTGATGCAGAGAAAAGGCCCAAGGAAGTCTCACCTTTTGGAAGCTGAAGAGAGGAGGATGAGCCAGACCAGGAGCTGAGTGGCAGTGGGCAGTGGGCAGGAAACCGGGAAAGCATGGTTCCATGAAGGCAAGAGGGAGTAGTGTTTCCAGAATGAAGGAATGGCCAGCAGCATGGAAAGCTGCTGAGAAGCCAATCAAGACCAGAATACAAATATCCAGTGGATGAGCCTCCCTGGAGTTAATATTTGTGGGGAATGGGCACTGTAAATGCCTGTTTGGAAAGGATTCAAAAAAAATCAGGACCAGAATCAGTGCCCATGAGTACAGCAAAGTCTTTCAAGAAGTTCTACTTTACAGGTGAGGTGATTTGAAGCTGTATGTACCCCAGAAAAGCATGTTCTTAAAGTTAATCCATTCCTGTGGGTATGAACTCATAAGTAGCATCTTTTGATGAGGCTACTTTAGTTAAGGTGTGACCCACCTCATTCAGGGTGGGTCTTAATCCTTTTACTGGAGCACTTTATAAACAGACTGAATGCAGTGAGAGAGAGAAAGCTGCAGAAGCAAAAAGCTGAAAATAAGGAAACGCAAAAGAGAAGGGAGAGAGCAGCAGATGCCACCATCTGCCTTGCCATGTGACTGGGGAGTCCAGGATTGCCAGCAGCCTGTCTTCAGGAAGAAAGCATGATCTTGATGATGCCTTGATTTGTACATTTTCATGGCCTCAAAACTGCAGACTTAGTAAGCTCATAAATTTTCACTGTTAAAAACCAACCTATTTCATGGTATCTGCTTTAAGCAATCTAAGAAACTAAAACAAAAGGAATAAAGAAAAAGGGCGGTAGCAGGAGGAGGATCTGGATTCAAGGAATAGTTTTGTTTAAGATGGGAGATTTTACAACATGAGCTTGTGCTGATGGCAAAAGTACAGAGTTTAGAGAGGAAACTAGATGGTGCAAGAGAGAGAGAAGAGAATTGGTGGAGTGACATCCTTGAGAAGGTAGGAGGTATTCTGGCATGGGTGAAGGCATTGATAAAAACAGGGGCAGCTCATCCACTATACCTGGGAGGAAACAGAATGTAGGGACAGAGATAAGTGCATTGCACCCATGAGGTGCTCAGAAGACATGAGAACCACATCGCATGGCCCACCTGAGCCCAGAGGGGTTCAGCTGCTTCTTACCTGTCTTCTGACCCAGACCCAATGCCTTCCCTGCTTATTCTTAACCTACCTGGGGATACCTGGCCTGATTCCTCTGAACCTTCCCAAGACTGGCTATTCCCCAGTGCCCCTCACCTGGCCTCTCAGTAGCTAGCCTCCATTCTCAGAGCTCTCATCCCTGATTTGTCCATCAAGAGACCAAGAAGCAATGCCCTGGACAGACGCTGATGGGCAGGAGGATGTGGCCATGCCCTTTGCAGCTGCAGCAGCTGGTGAGAAGCTGGCAGCCCCGGGGACTGGGCTGTTTGCACAGCTGCACAAAGTCAGGGATCTCTGGCCAAATGCTAGTGAATGGAAAATTAAAATGCTGCCGAGTTCCCATCTTCTGCTTCTGAACCAAGTCCCCTCCTCTGCAACTTCTCCCAGAAATTAGAGGAGCGCGACTAAGCTCAGTTATGCCTGCCAGAACCAGAGGCAGCCTTGACTGAAAAGGGAAATTGGGGAGCAGCGAACATCGCCAAAGCATCCAAGGAGAACCGGGGAATCGCAGCCAAGGTTCTCTGTTGATTCGCTGGGTCAGGATGTCATCAAGCATTTCCAAGCACCCGGCACTGCACAGCAGCAGAAAGGCTGACGGGGTGGTTAGGCACGATGGGGTAGCTTGGGTTGATTCCAAAGGGTTGGGGTTATTTTCCTGATCTTCTTAAGAGAAAGACGCCATAGAAATGCACAGCAGGCTGGGGAGCTGGGACCACGGCAAGCACAGCCCTAGCTATACCCAGCCCTCCAGTGGCCCCGCTCTGGCGCTGCTGCTGCCCGAAGGACCAGGCGAGGACTCTGCCTGAGGCCACCTGTCACGGAGGGTAACGAGCTGGAAAGCGGTAGTTCCTCTATTTGTATGTATTTCAAATAGCAGAGATCGCACTAAAGCCCCCGCCTGTTGTGAGACAGGAGAGCGGGACTTCGGATTTACCTCTCAGAAAAACCTGGAGATCTATATCTGTACTCCTCTATTTCTCTCCTCTTCTCCTCTCTCCCTTGGAGTTTTTCTTTCTTTTCATCTCCTCAATCAACTTCCTTTTCCTGCCCCATCATTTTACTCTTTTTCTTAGCTGCTACACCCTCTTCCTCTACTCAACCCCTCTTCTTCCAAAAGAATGAGGATAGGAGAGCATATTCATGAATAATATTTGCTAACTACTCTCTTCTGTGGATGCTAGTATCAAAACTTGAGCAAAAATCATTACATAATACTGTTTAGAGAGCCATTTAATTCATGCAACATCCCCGAAAGGAAAAAAAATAATAGTAATAGTAATAGCTAATATGTTTAAATACATACTCTGTGCCAGACCCTTGTCAAAGCACTTTCAGAAGAATCAACACATTTAATTTTTACAACAACCCTAAATCCAGGGTTCTACAGATGAAAAAATAAGAAACTCTTGAAAGAAACAAACTCTCCGGAGTCATATCATTCGTATTTTGCAGAGTCAGAATTCAAATCCAAGCATCCTGAATTCAAAGCCTGTGCCATTAAGACTCAAAGAGATTGAGTGGCTTGTTTAAAGTCACACGGCCAAGAATTCGTAGAGCCAGGACTCAAGCTCAGGAGTGTATGATCCCAAAGCCCAGTATTATGTCCATGGCCCTATTATCGAGGGCAAGTGAGAGGGATATTCTACTCTTTACTCTTAAGTCCTTGTTAAATTTTCTGTTTCTTTTATAGTTGACCCTTGATTAATTATTTTCTCCCTGAGGATCCCAGACTGTCACTAGAATTAAAAATGCTGCATCCCTTAGTTGACCTGAATACTTCTTTCCAGAGGATACTATAAAGTACTCTTGTACCTAAAACTGCTATGAACAGGTAATAATGGTTTGGGTTTTTTTTAAGAATGCATAAGCCCCAGTGATTTGCATGTATTAGATCATTTAACCAATAAATTATGAGAAGCCACCGAGTTTCAGAGATGACGTGTTTCCCACCCTGAAATAGTTTGCAGTCCAGCAGGACAGATAAGGCAGGACCATTCTCTCTCAGTCAAGGTAAGAAGGTGATATGAGCCTTAAAATTTGAAAAGATAAATACTACAACGGAAGCTCGGGGGCTAAAGGAGTCCTGGAAGGCTTCCTGGGGGAAGAGACACGAGAGCTGGGCTTTTTAGGATGCACTGGATTTAGATATTTCAATTCTGGCCACGTCTCAGCACCACCATTGGAAGATGTAGAAGGTGGTGGAGACTGGACACACCCTATATCATGCTCTAGGAATTGGATTTTTACAGCACCCTGCTCCCTTGACCTCTATCACTTTATATAGGATAACTGGTCTCTTTTTCTTAAATAGAGAGGTAAAAAACCCGGATTTGTTTTTTCATTTTGGGTTTTTGTTTTTGGCTCCCTAATTGTCTTAATTCCAGAAAATCAAGACTAAGCTTCTTAAAACACCATTCCACCCACCCCACCCCCAATGCCCAGAATCATTAAACTATTCTTCATAGTCTATCAGTTCATGTTATTAAATCAAATGCATATGCCAAGCCGAGAAACTTGTTCATCCCTCATTCTTACATTTGTTATTGGTTTTGGTTTTTTCTTCAAAATTCTCCTTCATTTTGCTTTTCTCAGAATCCTAGCATCTGAGAGCTGGAGATGCCTTGGAGATCATCTAGGGATCCAACCCTCTGGTGTTACAAAAGACAACATGAGGTAATTATTCATTCAGCTCAGGTCGCTCGGCTCTGCTGTGGCCAAGCTCAGGACAGACCCTGTGTCCCTGTCCTAGTTCAGGCTCCTTCTGCAATCGCGTACAGACATTGCCAGGACCTTCCTGAGCTCCGTGTCTGGGGCTACCTGATAAGAACAACGCGTGTGCCCTCCCACTGCACGGCCCATGGTTCCTGACTGAGGCACAGCAATGATCCAGGTGGCTCTTGGGTTTGACCAAGATGGCTTTATAATGACCACTTCATACAATGTAACACATGCCACCAAACGTGAACGATCATTATGACAGATTAGCACTGTTTTCCTATCTCATTCAGAAATACTTTTTCTGCTTCTCACCAATATAATATGCATATACCCTGTGGGTTTTTTTTTTTAAGATTTATTCCCCCCCCCCCACGCCGTTGTCTGTTCTCTGTGTCTATTTGCTGCGTCTTCTTCTTTGTCCACTTCTGCGGTCGTCAACAGCATGGGAATCTGTGTTTCTTTTCGCTGCGTCATCTTGTTGTGTCAGCTCTCCGTGTGTGCGGCGCCATTCCTGGGCAGGCTGCACTTTCTTTCGCGCTGGGCGTCTCTCCTTGCGGGGCGCACTCCTTGCGTGTGGGGCTCCCCTACACGGGGGACACCTCTGCGTGGCAGGACACTCCTTGCGCGCATCAGCACTGCGCATGGGCCAGCTCCACACGGGTCAAGGAGGCCCGAGGTTTGAACCGTGGACCTCCCATGTGGTAGACGACGCCCTAACCACTGGGCCAAGTCCACCGCCTACCCTGAGTTTTTAACATCAGAACTTGGTGCAATCCTAAACTGATCATATATATTTTTTTGTCCCATTCTCTTGCAGGGCAATGACGTACCAAAAACAGGCACAGGTGCTCCTTCAGTTATTGAAAGCCAAAAATGACCCCTAAACAGAATGACATTTTCTGGGGAGGTAATTATTGTGGATATTGGCAAGGAATACCCTATACCTCGAAGCTATACTCAAGAATATAAAGAGAGAAAATGAAGCTTGAAAAAGGCTGAGGGTGAAAGAAACTAGCAATGAAATGAGGAGGGATACAAAATCATGTTGAAACCCAGTATAACGGGGACTTCAGCAAATACAAATAGTATTTTATCTTTGTGCTGAAAGAAGTGAATTGGGTACAAAATTATGTAAGTGGACTATTCAGAGCTTGAATACAGATTTTTTTAAAAACTCAAATCTCAGTTCAAGAAATTGATTGTATTGTGTCCTTAAAACGCTGTCTACTCGAACACTGTTCTAAAATGTGAATAAAGTTTTTTGTGCTTGTGCAGATTTCTGTTAGGTAAATCATAATCAAGAGGGGACTTTTAAAACAATATGTGTCCTTGGTGCTCTGATCACAGACACCCATGACCAGGTAACATTTTCTATCATCATGGAAACTTCCAATAGCTGGGTCTAGAGTCTTCTACTGTATAATCCACTTTAAACACAGTCCTGAAACCTTTCTTATATTGGCAACTTTTTTAAAAAAACCATTTTTTATCGAGTTTTTCCAAGGTTTTAAATCCTGAATGCCTCCCCAACCCCGCATGCCTGTAGGATCCTGTCCAAACTCATCAGCTTTGCATTGAAGTCTCGCCTGTGATCTGGTTCCAGATCATGGGTCCAGCCTTCTCTCTCACTTCTTGCCTTTGTGCACTCACTCTAGGCACATTACAGGAGTGGCTCACTTGCAGAAAAAGAAATCAGAATGCTCTGAGGTTTGATTAAGAAAGGGGTGATACTAAATGAAGATGGGATTTTCTCCACTGAGCTTCCTCCTCCCCAATGGGTATTCCCAGATGGCTTCTACCTGAGTTACAAATAGTGGAATACAAACACCAACACAGTCTTAGTGGACTAGGCATCCTGACTTGACAGCCAAGAGGCAAACTAGTAAGCCCTGTAGGTCAAAGAATTCAATGATGTAATTCAACCATTATGGAACATCGACTAAACAACGGGTACAACATAACGTGAAACAATAGATTAAAAAGACTTGTGAGACTTGCTTAAAAATCAGACAAACACGGGGAGCAGATATAGCTCAAGTGGTTGAGCACCTGCTTCCCATGTATAAGGTCCTGGGCTTAATCCCCAGTACCTCCTAAATTTAAAAAAAAAAAAAAAAAAAGGAAAGGAAAATTTGTTGGGGAGCAGATGTAGCTCGGGGGTTGAGCACCTGCTTCCCATGTACGATGTCCTGGGTTCAAGTCCCAGTACCTCCTTAAAAAAAGTCAGGCAAACAAGGAGCACTGGAAGGGCCTAAAGTGAAGGTTATGATATCCCAATAATAATCACAGACACCACTGTAGATGGAGTTACAGTCCAAAACCTCAGTGATACAGCCAATAAAAGTTTCTCTTTTTGTTTTGGTTTTCACCATTACTGAATTCGATTTCTCTACTAAGCTTCATTTTGTTTGGTGGCAGAAACTAAACCTCACTCAGTGTCTGGGTCTCCTTTCCTACTGGATAGTACCCACATGCTCGGAAGCTAAAGTAATGTCAAAGTACAGGGTATAGAGCGCAGAATCCAGTCCTCCCACGTTCTCATCTGTCCATTTGGCACCTTCAGAGTCTGCACTGGCGTGTGTCCTGGTTGCAACGGCACAGCCTCCAGCCCTCTTTACACTCAAATTCCACTCGGAGGCCCTCCGAAAACCCCTGCTGGCTAAGGCTTTTCCTGACCCTGTGATGCTGTTGGGGTCCAAAGCACCCCCACATTCCTGGGACCCACAGGAACCCTAAGAGGCTCTCTCACATTCTTCCCCCATCCTTCAAGGTAGAGGAGAATCATTTTCCCAGGCCTTACCTGGGGGAAAGGAACATATGTTCCCTCTGCTCTCAGATAAAAAATCATAATAATTGGGGAATTCTGTCATCGGCCCCCTTTATTCTCCCCTAGAAGGAAGGGACACACAGAGCTCTTCTCAGGGACATCGCAGCCCCCGCCTTCACTTGCGCTGGCTCTCCCCTTTCCCCCCTTTCCAGGGCACACTCCCTAACAAAGTAAAAGTCCAGGAGCCTTTGCCTCGGGCTCCACTTTCTGGGGGAACCTTGCTAAAACTAGAACAATGCCTGTCCCATCAGTGGGGTTCAAAGAAGAATTGTTGAAAGAATTAATGAGGTCCCTGGTTGGAGAATGGGGCTGCCTGCTGATGACTTCTGTTCTGATTCAGTCTTCTGGATTCTGGATTGGTAGAGCCAGAAGTGAATATTTGTTTACTGATAGCCTACTTGATATCCAACGGGTGAACCAATGTGGCTCAGAGAGTTCTAGTATAAAATAGAAATTTTAAATGAGGAATTAGAGCAAAAGGAAAATAGGGTAAAAATGTAAGACGAATTCATATTGGTACGCAAAATGTATCCATAAAGCCTGGAGAGTTGACTCTGAGACTCCCAGCAGCAAAAGCAAAGAGGAAAACATGGGCATCATTATAACATTCCCAATCTCCAAAGCATTAAATATGAAGGAGTTGGTCAGAGAGTGATGGCTTTCCCTGGCCCAAAGACCTGGAAGAAATCATTCCTCAATAAAGGAAAGCATGAAGGGTAATGGAGAGCCCTTTCAACTTATCCCCAGGAAAAAGACAAGAGTCTAGTTTCTCATAGTGCCCTTAAATGAAGGCCAGTATGAAAGCAAAGTCAAGTCCATAGTTACAGCTTTCTGGTTTCTGGCTTCATCCAAAGACCAAATCAGTAAGACCTGGAATAGTCGTTCCTGGCCATCTGGAGGATGTGGGCCGCTCTGAGATTCAAATTAAAGCACAGGAATGACCAGAACGTTTCCTCAAAGAGTTAACACATTTACAGAGTCTCAATTCCAGTTCCCATGAGGTCCTGCTGCATAGGTTTGTTGTCCTTGGATTCCATTCGAACTAAATAATAATAATAAGCTACAGCAATAATAGTAATAACAGCAGCGGCTACAAACGCTTGTATAGCTTTATGTATCGGGCACTTTTCTAAGCAGTTGTATAAGTTTTGCAAACCTCTCCCCCCATACAACCACTAGCATGCTTTTCTGGAGCAAGCTGTTGTAGATTTGCTTTCCTTAGACAGAAGCAGGCATTAAAAAGCCACCATCTTTTCTTTTAAGAACAAGACAAGGAAGGCCTGTTTTCAGAAGAATCCATCTCCAAAGCTAAGGAACCTGAGATGGGAGAGACCAGAAGAAGGACAACCCGTGGGAAGGACCTTGCAGCTACTGCAGCAACTGCATGAAGTGGTGAGGAGTAGCTGGAAAAATGGAGGAGAGATTAACAAAAAATGTATATTGAAGCAAGAGTCCACATCAGCCCAGTTTGATGAAAGAGGCCATGGAAAGGGAATAGTTAGTTATTGGAACCTGGCACAACTTGTTATCTTCTTCTAGGCCTCAGTTTCCCCATTTGAAATACGAGGGAGCTGGGCGGTCTCTGGTTCTCTGATGATGTGACCTGGCACGCGGGCACCGCAGCAGGGCAGGGGCGGGTGAGGTTCATTGTGTGTGTTGATCTATGGCAAGGGGTGACCTTGGGGTGCTACGACAGCCTTCTGAACACCCAGGAAAGATGAAATTGTAGTCACTGCAGCTTGGTCATTGAGGGTCTTGTCTGCATTCTTCAAGAAGTTTCAGAAAGGCCACCAGGTGCCGTGCCTCGAGCTGGGGACTCTGGAAGGGCCTTGGCAGGGCTGCAGTCCTGCCCTTGAGGAGGACGTTTCCTCCAGAGGCTCCCAGCCTAGCCCGGGAGGCAAACTCAGAAATGGCCAGAGAAGCCCCTGGCGGGGGTGTCGCCTGAGCTCTCACGGCAGGCACTGGGGGCCCAGAGCGGGGCACAATGGACTTTGGTCAAGATGCAGGTTCTTGATCGCTGGGAAGGCCATGAAAGTGATTTTGTTCTCCCAAGAACATGTTAAATCTCGATATCTTATTACAACGGGGAGTAACGTCAGAGGAACTTGAAAGCCAAAAAATCATCAGGCCCTTATGTGCATCTGTTGTTCTCCCGGCATATCCGCAAACAAACACCAGTTTGGGTCCAAAGAGTAGTAAACAGGAAAGTGCCCGTGTGGACCCTGAGAGGTGGCCCCGGGGGGCGGCCTTGTCCCATCCTCGCCTGCGAGCGGTTTTGCCCTGCTTCTCGCACGACCTTCACGGCGACCGCGTCTTGAACAGCTGAACGCCTGCAGTAGGAAAGTCACGGTGCTAGGAAGTTCACACGCCTTCCTCGTCTCAGGTCATCTTTGTAACGGTACAAGGGCAGGGAGTGACTTTCCCGGGCGGCCCAAGCCGCGGAGCGCTGACTTGCTGCTCTGCAGCTCCAAAGCCCGCGCGGCGGAGGCGCGGCCTGCACGCTGGGCTGTGTCTCCGCAGCGGGCAGCTAAAGCCTCTTTGGGAGTCTGGAAATCCAAGGAAAGAAACTCGGTCGACCCCTTTCTCACTGTGGAGCACCTTCGAAGCAGGGCTGAGGGGCCACTTGCCGCCAGCCACCCTTCTGAACCTTGTCGTCTCCTCCCCGAGGCGATTCTGCAGCCGGAATGAAGGGTGCAGGTGTCCACAGGAGCAAGGCTCTCCGCACTCACCTCTCAGGTGGCGCGTGCCCTTGAAGAAACAGTTACGAGTGAGCAGAGTAGGATAAAACCTTAGCTCTCATCTCCGTTTCCTCCCTTCTGCCTCGTCCCTCCACGGCCGGCTTGCCACCCAAACCCCATCTCCACAGAGCCAGTGGCCGGTGCAGACCCCCACAGGAATCCCAGATTAGCCAGCAGACCCCCACAGGAATCCCAGATTAGCCAGCCTGCCTCCCAGCGGCTGATGCGCCTAATTAGACCGAATCAATAATTGATTCAAGCAAAATGAGACATGCCAAGGATCTCCAGGGAGGCTGTAAAATGGTAATGCCTTCTTATTAGGGAAATGTGTCAACACCCAACGCAAACTCTTTGGTTCTGGGAAAGAGGTGGGAGGCCGGCAAGTTGGTCATAATTTACTTTCTGAGACCAGCTGCTGGGCCCTCCCACCTGCATCTCTCCAGGTGTGACACCTCCTGTCCCCCCAACACTCCTCTCAACCCTCCTCTTGCTTCTTCTCCCCCTTCTCCTTCCCCTCTTTCCCCTCCCACCCCTCTTCTTCCCCCTCCCTCTTCTCCTCCTTCTCCTCCTCCTTCTGTGCCTCCACTCCCTCCTCTTGAGCTGTTTCTTCCTCCTTATTTTCTCCTCCTTCTCCCTCCTCCTCCATTTCCTTCTCCTTCTCCCCCTTTACCCTGACACATCATTAACCTAAACTTTCAGGATCATTCTTCACCACCAGATAGGAAAGCTGATGACAAGCCAATATTTCCATGTCACCCACTGAGTGATTCTTACATAAAAATTAACAGGCACTTGACAAAGTCATAATTACTAACTAATGATGCATTATGCAATTTCCATAATTAGTCATGTTGTTGCTATTTCCTTCCAACCGTGCTGGTGGGGCCACCTTTATTTATAGCCATTGGAATGGGCAATCTGCATGCAGGCTGTTAAGAGAAAACCTTTGAAAACACTTCCCTTCTAACACACAAGCAGACCTCGCTCACGTCCTCCTGCCTCGGTCCAGCGTCCTCTGGGGCTGTTTCTCTCTGCGGAGCCCAGTCAATTGTGACAAGGGTCAATAAAGTACATTAAGACTTAGCTCTGGGGCAAAGTTCTCAGCTATCCCTGCCGTTTGAGGCACGCCACAGGAGCAGATGTAGATGTTGAAGGGTTTTATAGAACACTGCAATCAGCCTTCTTCACCCATCGTGCTCACAGCAAACCTCTCAGAGACAACTGAAGCTTGGAGATGTACCCAGGTTCATGGTGAGCATGTGCAAAGCTGGGATATAAACACACATCTTCTGACTAATGGCCTGTGAGGCTGTGCCATTTAGAGGTCAGACAGAGATTTCAAACACTGGCTGTATCACTCAATAGCTACACTGTCTTAAGCAAGTCATTTGATTTCTGTCAGCCCTGGTTTCCTTATTTTTTAAACAAAAAAATTACACCCAGAGAAGTGGATGTGGTTCAAGCAGTTGGGCACCCGCCTGCCACATGGGAGGTTCCAGGTTCAGTTCCTGGTGCCTCTTAAAGAAGATAAGCAAGACAGCATGCCTATGCAACAAGATGACACAGGAAGATCATGCAATGAAGATGATGTGGGCTGTGGGTGGAAGGCTCTTTGTCTCTTCAGAGATAACCTAAGCTGAAGGCTGTGGGTGTGGAACGGTAAGAGGCTGCAGTCCTGCCCTTAGGGACAATGGCAACGGCTCCAGTCCTAGGAAACAGTTTAACAATGCAAGGGCTATAAACTTTAAGTATTTAGGGGAAATGCAAAAACCAAATATGCTAAAAGCTTATCTAGAATATCTGGAGTCCATGCTAAAAGTTTACCTAAGATGTGGAAGATATATATGCTAATTGAAGCCTATTGAGAACTGAAACAAAGGGACCATTTGGCCTTTCCTCTCTGTATAAAAGACGTTTGAAAATCTTGTTCAGGGCTCGGGATTCAAACAGAAAGTTCCCGAGTCTGGCCGGCCGTCAATAAACCATTTTTCCTTCTCAAAATCATTCCTGAGTCCTGGCCTCTCTATACTCAAGTAATTGAACTTCTCTCAAATTCTACAACATTTTTGGCGACTCTGGTGGGACAACAAATGAAGGCCAGAGACGGTAGCATTTTGCTGCCCCTTCCAAATCCCCGAGGAAGCCGGGAGGACTCAGGTGAACCCCAAATCTGGGCGCCCCTGGATTAAATTTAATCCAGAAAAGATGTGGGCTCCACCAGAATCTTCCCGACAAAAATCGAGGGCAATGGAAGGTCTGAAGAGAAAGATTCTGGGAACGAAAAAGAACTCCGAACATGGAAGAAGGTAAGACTCCCCGGGTGAGCACAGTCTGGAAGGCCCTAGTTTAATTGCTAGGAAGGGGAGGCTGATCACCTCCCGAGAGAACCCTAGTAGCCCCAGAAGGCTGGGGGGAAGCCGTTCTCTCTAGGCTTGGGAAAAGGAGGAAAACCGGGGAAAAGCCCTGGTGTTTTGGGTTTGTCTAACTGCATGTTAGAATCTGGTACTGGTCTTATATCCACTAAAGGAGTGGAGTCCCGATTTTAATAGGAAAGGCTATTTATAGGTTCAAGTCCTAATGTCCTGGAAATTGGTCTAGATTAAGGAAAACAAAACTTGGTTACAGGAAAATGGATCGGCTTTTCTGGTGGAGCTTGGTTTGGGTGTAAAGTTTAAACAGTGGAAAAGTCTAGCTGAAATCTTTTGTTATGGTGCTAATTTGTGAATGAATTCGCTTTACACCAAATGTTAAGTGTTCTGAGGTTTGTGATGGCTATGGGGGCAGCCATGGTGAAAATAAATATATAAACTTGTGGGTCAGATTAGTGACCTTTGTGCTTCTGTCTGTGTCAGCTCAAGGCTAGTGTTGGAGTTGTGTCCTTTTGTAAAGTAGAATTACAGCTGAGCTGGAGCCCTCCCTTGCCATTGGCAAGGGGGTGAAATGATTCTGGGGCAAAAGCTGAGGAGTCTGGATGTTTGCGGAGTCTAGATGTTTGTGCATGCTCTGCTGTCTTGTCTCTGGTCTGGCCCTTTGCCAGGGCTTGGAGGCCATCTGTGTCTGCGCCACGCACCCAAGTTTGTTGGGGATGTCCCAGTCAGGGTGGCTGGGTCCCCGGGAGAGTTGCCAAATTTTAGTAGGTTCTGTCTGCCCATTTTGGCTGAAAGCTGGAAAGGGGGGAGCGGCTTGCCCCTTTCCAGTGAGTCCACCCTTCTATTCATAAGCTGCATTCCTGTTTGTTGTGCACCAGACTGCCTGGAAGGGGGGGAAGTGAAGGGGGTGAAAAGCAGAATCAGAATAAATGCAGTAAGATTCCTTCCTTAGGGTGTCAAAGCCAAAATACCTTTGCATTCTGCCCAGGTTCTTAGAAGGTATTGTAGTAACTTTAAGTAAGAAAATGTGTTCTGTGAAGGTAAAATTTGTCTTAAAGGTATAAATAATTATAAAGGTTTTACAAACCATTGTTTAAATTAAGGTATTTAAATGGCAAATTGCAGAAAGTCATTATTAAACAAAAACTGAATTGATAATAATAATAATAAAAGGCAATTTTATAACAAATTTATTTGGCAGCCAGCCTCCCCTGCCAACTTGCTTCCAAAGAAACTGTTTCTGATATTACATGCTACTAAGTATTTAAAGTGAAGAAAAGTTCATTATTTTAACAAGCTTGTTTAGTATTAATGGCAATTATACGTTGTAAGAAGTTTGCCTGGTAACTTAGTATGTGGGATATATGGAAAGTGTTTTTATTGTTAAGGAAACAGAAGATGACTTTGTCGTTAAAATCATTTATAAATGCATTTATATTATAAAACAGTGGAAAGGTAATAACTGAAATTATAGCTGGGTGAATTTAGCTTGAAATTATTAAGTGTAAACTCTAAACTTTACCTTTCCTTAGTTTATGGTTACTTCAAGGCTAACCTCACCCCTTGCCTTTGCCTATGGTTATTTCATAATAGCTTCTGCCCCTATAGGCCAGAGAAGAGCTGGGACATCACTGTCTCCTGTCCTGGTATTAGTAACCCTTTCATGAATTCAAGTGTAAACTAAATAAATTGCTGCCTGATGGAATAAGGTTAAATGACCACTGGAATTTTATTATCTCCAAAATCAAAAGAGGGGTGGAGGGGGAGAAGTCTTCTGCCTGGACGGTCAATGTCCCTAAGAGTGGCAATTCATGAGAGAAACGTCTGTCTCCCTGAGTCTTCAAATAGCCTCAGTAAATATATAAGATTAATCTTGTTGTTTATCCAAAATTCTGCTAATTTCAAAGTAAAATATAAAGTTCTAAAACAAAATGGTGCTAAAGCATTGAGAACATTTTGGTTATTACAATCCATTAAGTAAGAAGGGAAATTCTTGTGGTAAACTGCATGGTCATAGTGCAAATTAAGGAAAGTTTCAGGAGTCTTTGAAATGTTTGCAGTCACACTTGTTTTGTAAAGATTAGAAGTTTAAAGTAATTAAAGTTATGTTTTTGTCTCAAACTATTTATATCTGCCTATTTGCTCAAATTGTTGAGGTTAAATATGCAGTTATATAAGTAATGTGTATTTCTGTACCCCTAATTAATTAAGCTTAACAGTATATAAAATAATGCAAATTATAAGTAATATCAATGAGTTGTGTTTGTGTCTAACTTTGTGTCTGCCCATTTTAAAAAAAATGCTCAGTGTATGTCTTCATACATCAGGATAATATCAAATTAACAAATAAAAATTCTTAAAAGAGGTCTATTCAAATTGTTAAAAATTAAATATGCAGTTATATTTATAAATATTCTTAAAGCCCAAATTAAACTAAGCAGGATGAAAAAGTCATAGAAATCTGATTATAGAAACAATTGGGAAAGGGCCTCCTCTTTGCAAGAGCTTTAAAGGCAAGACTAGGTGTGGCAGATTAAACCTATCTACTAGGCTAGGGAATTAAGAATCAGTTTGCCTGGTAATTTCCCAGTTTAAACCTTTTGTCAGCCATAAAATAAAAAAAAAAAACAAAAAAACAAAGATTTGGTTAATTTTCACGTAAGGAAAAAATTGTTGATTGGTATAACCTGGCGGCTTGCTGCCTCAGTCTCCCACTCCCGGGTTGGACAGCAGTGGAGGAGACCAGTTTAGGCCAGTCCTATGGGCAGTGGAAGGATGCCCAAGGACTAAGTCGATGCCATTTCAGCACTAAATTCTATTCCTTATTTGACAAAGGGGAGCACGTAAAAACTAAAATGGTTGGAATGTGATAGAGGAAGCAGTTAAATCACAAACTTTTGCATGGAAAAGTTAAATCTCAGATAAGCTGTAACTTCTGAAGTATCCAATCTATGGAAAAACAGAGGAAGAGCTTGCATGCTAGGCTTAGGGGTATAAATTGTGTCATTTTTCTTTGTTCGGGGCACCTTCTTGCAAGATTGAGAATAAATTCTTCTCCACAATCTGGTGAGCCTTATTTTCTTTCAGAAGATTTCTTTCCAACAAAATAAAGGTAATTAGTGGCTCTATTAACAAATTTCAGTAAGTGAAGGAAAGTCCATAAAAACTATGGAGAGATCTTTCCTGGGTTATGATTAAAAAAAAAAAATTAAATAATTGTGTAATGTGTTTTAAAACCAGGTAGTCAGTATGCTTTTAAATTATTAATTTTCATAACTTAAACAAAGAAAAGAAGTTTTTAGCTTCCTGTAAGGGAAAAAGAGAACATTCCTTGCATAAACTATTATGGTTTCAATTTTATTTAACTTTAGTGTAATCTCCCATAGTTAATTTATAAACTAAATTAACATTATATGTACAAAATCTTACAGTAATGAAAATTATAAGTTCACATTGGTGAAATTAGGCTAAAGGAAAAAGATTGTAGATATGCTCTCTTAAATAAAGAGTGAATTTCTTTCATTGGTAATTGTAATTTAGTAAGTTTATTTAAACATGAGGTGGCTAGTCAATGTGGTTATAGTCAATTATAAAGAGTTTGTAAAACATCTTCCAAACTGAAAATGTTTAAATAGTTCTAGTTGTAGAAGTCATTGTTAACTAAAAAAACTTAGATTGGTATAGGTAGCAGAAATAACTTCATGATAATAAACCTGTCTGAAGGCCACTGCAAAGTACACATTTACGTAAATGGTAATAAAAAGTTGTCTTGATTCTATTGGAAATATTCTGTTTTCATTCTAACAATGAAAAATAATATTTTTCCTCTATTTCTAAAGTAAAGTACCTACTGTTATCTTCATAGTAAAATTGTGTAAGTAAACAGTCATTTGATATATGTGTTGCGTTAAGTTGTTTAAAATATATATAAAAACAAGGAATAAACTTTAACATTGTCAAACTCTTGTGCATTCAAACCAGGCCTTGAATACATTACAGGTGGCCTCTCCATGTGAGTTATTGGCTAGGCTGGTCACTGACCCCTCAATTAAAATATGTGCTATATCGGTCTCTGGTTCTGCTCCTGAAGTCGATGGAAACTATATTGCAGTTTCAAGCTCCTGCAGCAGCCAATAATGACTTGGTACAGCCAAGTGTACAATGGATATCGCCTCCAGACTGGCACTGTGCCATAGTGCCAGAGAGCACTATGCACCAGGCTAGTGGAATACTGGAAAATCTCTCTAAGATGAAGGATGCTGCAACTTGCTCACTGCGTTGAAGAACATGCTAAGTGGAGCCATGATACCAGGATACTGTAAGTAAAACTTAAACACAATTGGCATTATGGCCTGCTCTCATGGAGAGATAACATGTAAGGTATTACAAACCTGAAACTCAAAACTAATAATTGCAACTCTGAATCCTTATGCATTAAGTAATACAATGGGAACGAGTGTTGTTGGGGGGGGAGAGGGGGGGTGGGGGGGTGGGGTTGAATGGGACCTCACATATATATTTTTAATGTAATATTATTACAAAGTCAATAAAAAAAAAAATAAAGTGATTTACATATTCAATGACATCCCAAAAAATAAATAAATAAAAGCCACAGCTCTTGGTCATGCTAAAAAAAAAAAAAAAAGTAATACATTAGTTAATATTAAGTGCTGTACTTTTATCCTGTACTAAATATATGCCTAATAATTGTAATGTTATCTTTTCTATTTTGGATCAAGTGCAGAAGTATATTAGACATGTTAAATTCCTGGTAAAATCATTTTCTAAACAGTTAATAACATGTCTATAGAGTAAGGTGGCAGTCTCAGCCAGTCTCAGTCAACTTCTATATTCTACTGTACTCTGCTGTGTAGCAAAGGTGAGGCTTGCTTGCTGATGTTGAGTCACCTATTGAACAAGTCAAAATTGCTAGAAATTGTACAATTAAAACCAAGGTGTAAAAAAAAAAAACCTTTATTCTGTTGTTCTAATCACTCCACAGGTGAAAACCAAGAGAATTTACAACTTAGTGTTCTAATCCTGAGTGAAGCCAGTTGCCCAAGGAGTGCCAGTTGACCAGGAGCATCTGACAGAGCGAATGAGTGCCAATCATTGAACAGCTTGGAATGTGTCTTCAGACAAAGCTAAGTGTCTGTTGCAATTTTTCTCTAAAGATAAATAACTTAAAAAAAAAAAAAAAGAATATATATGCTGTTCCCACCAGCTTGTAAGAAGGAGTGCCATCTTTATAGGCACCTAACCTTGTCTACCTCTATAATCCAATGTCCTCTTTTAAAAACGGGTATTCCAAACTTTTAATTAAGTTTGTTTCTTTCAGAGTGAACCTCTTATTAACCATATGAAAACTTCATCCAACTTCGTACAGAATGCCAGACCCATCTTCCTCCAGGTAAAATAAATTAATAAGAGTTTTACACCTTATTAGGCAATGACTACAGCCCATGGCCAGCAGGAAGCAGTTACAGAAAAGAGATCGTCTCCCTTCAGCACCCCTTTTAAATTAAAGGTGTAAACTCTTTAAGAGTAAAATAAAAGTAATAGATGGATCTGGAACCTGACTGGAAATCCACATGAGTGCCAGTGGCAGCAGAATAACTGCAGGAGGCCCCTGCCCAAGATTCTGCTGTCCAGAATGAAAAGTTCTAAATTTCTGAAAACAGTCCTGGATGCTGTACTAAAGACTGATAAATAATCAATCAAAACAACAAACAGCCATCCACCTCATAGCTCCAACAATAATTATGCCAAAGCTTAGCAAGTTAAACTTTGGCAAAAGGGGGGAATGATGTGGGCTATGGGTGGAAGGCTCTTTGTCTCTTCAGAGATAACCTAAGCTGAAGGCTGTGGGTGTGGAACGGTAAGAGGCTGCAGTCCTGCCCTTAGGGACAATGGCAACGGCTCCAGTCCCAGGAAACAGTTTAACAATGCAAGGGCTATAAACTTTAAGTATTAGGGGAAATGCAAAAACCAAATATGCTAAAAGCTTATCTAGAATATCTGGAGTCCATGCTAAAAGCTTACCTAAGATGTGGAAGAGATATATGCTAATTGAAGCCTATTGAGAATTGAAACAAAGGGACCATTTGGCCTTTCCTCTCTGTATAAAAGACGTTTGAAAATCTTGTTCAGGGCTCGGGATTCAAACAGAAAGCTCCCGAGTCCGGCCGGCCGTCAATAAACCATTTTTCCTTCTCAAAATCATTCCTGAGTCCTGGCCTCTCTATACTCAAATAATTGAACTTCTCTCAAATTCTACAACAAAGATACATAAGGACACACAATGAAAGACACAACAAGCAGGGAATAGAGGTGGCTCAAGTGATTGGGTGCCTCCCTCCCACGTGGGAGGTCCTGGGTTCAGTTCCTGGTGCCTCCTAAAAACAAAGACAACAAACAGAGAGCAGACAGTGAGCACAAACAATGGGGAAGGGAGTAGAAACAAATAAATTAATCTTTTTTAAAAATTACACCCATATTACAGGGTGAGAATTAAATGATATCCAGTACCATATGTTGTGCTATAAATCGCACTGTCATGTGTTACATTTTCTTACCTTACATGGCATTGTCTCTATGCTACATTATAATATAGTATGGGTAGCAGTTTGATATTGTTTATGAATTCCAAAAATAGATATTGGATTAGGTTTGTGAAGTGGTCTGTTCCTGCGGGCATATTAGATTGGACTGGATTCAGAGGTTTCACTTTTACTTGATTAAGTTATGACGAGGGCTCTGACTGGGCCGTGTCAGTAGCACATTGAGTCCCCACCCCCTTGGTGGGTAGGAACTCACAGGAAAAACGACAAGGCAGAGTAGACAAGAGTTTTGATCCTGGAGCCCAGGAAGAGAGACGAGCCATTCACCTGACAAGTTTATAGCTGGCCTTGTGGAGAGAGCAGAGCAGCTAACCCGAGGAGAAACAAGCCCCGGGAGAGAGACAAGACTTGTCCCAGCCTGCAGCTGGGATTGGAGGAAGCTGGGACCTCGCCCTTGGTGGGAGGCGGGAGACTGAACCCTCGCAGACGTCGCCCGCCATTTTCCATGGCAACAGATTCTGGGTGAAAAGGAACTGCTGGTACCTTGAGTTGGACTCTTTAGGGCCTTGTGACTATAAGTTTCTACCCCAAATAAATACCCTTTATAACAACCAACAGATTTCTGATATTTTGCATCAGCTCCCCTTTGGCTGACTAATACAGTATGCATCTTTCTTCCATTTTTTGTTACTTGTCTCCCTCACTAGGAACTTTAGCTGCTGGCATATCCCACCTGCCTACTACACTGCCTGATGCTCCAAGAATCAATGAATTCATTCATTCATTCATGAAATGCTTAGGACACTGCCCGGGTATCACTGATTTTCGGTAAAATCTAGTCCCCTTCTATCCCTCTTGAGATCTTGCCAGACTGTGGCCAAATGGGGAAGGTCCTTGCTTTTCCTAACACAACCTGGCTTAATTTAACCCCAGCACGGTATGATGTTGATTACACGAGGGTGACTGAGGCCCCTTGTTCGCAGATGCTCACTCACTGAGAATGCAGGTGAAGATCAGAAATAACGATAACTGCCTCCCAAAGCCGGGTGCTAATTCAGCAAGGTGCTCAACATCTCATAGAGACAGAGCGTGGGCCTGGGGAGCTGGAGGGGGAGAGCCACCAACAGTTTGGTTTACTCTGGAAGTTTTCCGCTGCCGGAGGGAAGCTGGAGTTCCTAGAATGCACCCTGCCTGCCTCCCCCCACACTTTGGCTCAGACCTCTCCCTCCACCTGGCTGCCCTTGTGCTCCTGTTCACCTGCTGCACTTCCTTTAAGACTCAGTGCCAGTGGGGCTGCCCCTTGTGCCGTCTGACCAGAAATAAGAACTTTGTCTTGATTTCACCCCTCACGGCTCTATGGGGATGAGAACAATATCCAAATGTACAGGTACAAGCACCTACTGTGTACACAGCATTCTGCCAAGCTTTGTGGGGAATAGAGAGGCAGCCCTCAAAAAAATTACCAGAGCTTTCCAGTTATGGGGAAAAAACTACTTTTTGGGTAGAAATATGTTGGGTTGAACCATATGAAATTGCCATTTTAGGAGATTGTAATGACTGAATATCAGTAATTCCATATGATGCGACCTAATAACTAACAATGCAAGCTTGCCTATAGCAATAGCAATTTCTAATGTTCACACAACATTTCCAATTTGCAGAATGCTTTCACACCTGTGTTCTCATGTCATCCTCACACTCTCTCTGTATTTTAGGAACGTTTATTATTTCCACTTTACAGATGAAGAACTGAAGCACAGAGTCAGTGTTTTCCCAAGGCTCTTACAGCCAGTAAATGACCAAGGGGTGATTGGGGCCTGGTCAATGGAATCCAAATTTGACACTCATGTGTACCATTCAATGCTAAACAGACTAGTTGTGCTGAAGGGATCAGAAAAGGTGCAGGTGGAAGGTGCAGGTGGAAAAGGAATCAGAGAAACACAGGAGTGGTAAAAAAAAAAAAAACTCAGACCTGTGCAGAGATGGAAGCTCATTATTCATTCATTCAGGCAATATTTACTGAGAAACTACTAATTGTCAGGCACTGTGCTAGATTTTAGAGAAACAGAAGTGAATGAGAATTTATATTCTGTCTTCATAGAATTTATATTCTGGTGAGGAGACGAACATAAGCAAGTAAATAAATGAACTAGACACTTTGGAAGTGATAAGCACTAAAGAAAATAAAAACGAGCCATGTGATGGAGAGTAGAGGGTGGTGGGTGAATGGAACCTTAGAAAGGGTGGTTGGGAAGAGCTCCTAGGTTTGTTGTCTGGGTGCTGAAAAGGAGATCTGGGGGAATAACATTTCAGGTAGAGGGACCGGCAAGGGCAAAGTTTGACAAGGCCAGTGTGACTGGAGCAGTGGAGATGAAGTCTCTGCTTGCATGAAATAAATAAGGAAGCACTTCTTGGAGAAAGCAAGCTTTACCCCAGACTGTTAAGGATTGGTAGGATTTGGGGAGGCCACAAGCGAAGGGAGAGGGGACTCTACTGTGAGTAGCATCTCTGATTTCTCTGGCTGCCCAACAAGCAGCAAGGGCAGTAAATGTCACCATCCATGATTTGTTGATGAAGAAGTGTCTCCAGGATGAGGTGTGCAGGATACAATCCTTGTCTTTATCTTCAAAATCTAATTGGGGGCTCATAGAAGAGGGATAAAATTTGCAGCGCTTCAAAGTGTTGACCATGGCCCAATGATGAAAGCTTCGAGGAAACAAATTTGGTACAATAGAAGGAGGAATAAAGAAACAGTACTGAATCAAAAGAAAATGAGCTGATGGACAGTTGCAGAAAGTAGTGAGAGCTAGATCTATATTCAAAAGAACTGAAAATTGATAAACAAATGCATATACATGCATGTCGACTTATTCACAATAGACAAAAAGTGGAAACAGCCCAAGTGTCCATCAACAAATGAATAGATAACCAAAATGTGGTACATCCATACAATGGAAAACTATTCAGTCACAAAAAGGAATGAAGTTCTATACTGTACACCAATGTTTATAATAGACCTAGTCCCAAAGCCAAAAGGTGTAAGCAACCCAGGGGTCCATTAATGGGTGAATGGATAAACAAAATGTGGTATATACATCCAATGGAATATTACTTAGCCCTAAGAAGGAATGAAGTTCAGGTGCATACTGCAACATGCATGAACTTTAAAAACATCATGTTTAGTGACATAAGGCTGACACAAAAAGACAAATACTGTATAATCTTGCTTTTATCATGTAGAAGCAACTTGTTTTTTTTTTAATTGATTTTGTAAAAATATTACATTAAAAAAAATATGAAGTCCCATTCAACCCCACCACCGCCACCCCACCACTCCCCCCCCCCCCCCCCACAGCAACACTCGTTCCCATCATCATGACACATCCATTGCATTTGGTAAGTACATCTCTGGGCATCTCTGCACCTCATGGTCAATGGTCCACATCATGGCCCATACTCTCCCCCATTCCATCCAGTGGGTCCTGAGTGGATTTACAATGTCCAGTGATTGCCCCTGAAGCACTGTCCAGGGCAACTCCAAGTCCCAAAGGCACCTCCACATCTCATCTCTTCCTGCCATTCCCCATACCCATCAGCCACCATGGCCACTTTTCCCACTCCAATGCCACCTTTTCTCTGTGGACCTTGGATTGGTTGTGTCCGTTGCACCTCTATGTCAAGAGGAGGCTCAAATTCCACATGGATACTGGATGCAATCCTCCTGCTTTCAGTTGTAGGCACTCTAGGCTCCATGGTGTGGTGGTTGTCCTTCTTCAACTCCATCTTAGCTGAGTGAGGTGAGTCCAATAAATCCGATTGTAGGAGCTGGAGTCTGTTGAGGCTCAGGGCCTGGCTATCATATTGTCAGTCCAGAGATTCAAATCCCCTAATTATATCTTAAACCCCAACACCAACTACAATTCCAGTAAAGTAGCATGAAAATCTTATGAAAAGAGATCCCATCTGAGTCCAGTTTCATCAGTTAGAGACAGACAGTAGTATATAGGTTACCAAGGGCCAGGAGAAGGGGATCGAAAAGTGGGAAGGGGAAGAGGGAGTTACAATTTATTGGATGGGTAGTTTCTGTTCGAGGTGATATAAAGGTAGAGGTGATGGGTAAAAACATTAATAAAGCAGGGATGATGGATGTCAGTGATGGTAGCGCAATTTTGCGAACATAATATTACTGAATTGTAAACTTGAAAGTGGCTAAAATGGAAAATTTTGTACTATATATTTGTTACTGTAATAAATGTTTTGAAAAAAGGAATAAGTATTGACACATGCCGAACCTTATGAACATTATGCTAAGTGAAAAAAGCCAGTGACAAAGGTCACATATGATGATTCCATTTATATGAAATATTCAGAATAATAAATCTATAGAGAGAGAACAGAGTCTGGTAGTTGTCAGGGACATGGGGGAAGGGATGACAGAGAATTAACTGCTTAATGGGTTCAAGAATTTCATTTTGGGGTGATGACAATGTTTTGGAATTAGAGGTGGTTAGGGTTAGGGTTAGGGTTAGGGTTAGGGTTAGGGTTAGGGTTAGGGTTAGGGTTAGAGTTAGGGTTAGGGTTGCTCAACATTGTAAATGTATTAAATGCCACTGAATTATTCACTTTCAAATGGTTAATTTTGAGGACTGTGGGAAAATGGTAGAGTAGGAAACTCTAGGAATCAGTCCCTCCACCAAAACAACTATTAAACTGATAAGAACTGTCTGAATCAATTATTTTGTAACTCTGGCATCTAGTGGAACATTGTGCACCATCTAGGGAAAAGCTGGAGGAAGAAGCTGGTAAACTATGTTAAATATTGGTGAATTTAAGTGGTTATGCAGGCGCTACCATGCACCATCCCCCAACCACATAGCAGAAAGCAGTGGGGACTGCAGCCCAGGCTCCTGGCACAGGTTGCTGTTGCCAGGATGAGCTACAAGGACCTTGTCCTCCAGACTCTGGGGGAGTGGTCTGGCCACTGATCACTGCTTTTGCCCAGCTATTTCAGACAACTGGGGGACTGACTCTGAGGGTGGCACTTGTTCCAGACCCCGTCAGGCAAAAGCAGCAGACGAGTCTTAATGCAGCAGTACCTTTTTTGTCTCTATTTTCTCTTTCCATTCCCTGTTTGGGAGCAAAAATTGTATGGAAAAATCACAGGTTCATGGCTCCAGCCCTCAAAAAAAGCAAAAATAACACCAACAAAATTTTTAAAGCCTAGCAACCCCCAAGTCAGAGAACTAGATTTCCAGAGTTATAACAACATAATACTCAAAATGCCCAGTTCTCAACAAAAAAATCACAAAGCACAGAAAGAAACAGGAAAGTATGCACCATTCACAGGAAAAACAGAATTTACCAGAAACCATTCCTGCAGAAGCTACTATTAATCTTTGACTATTAGCCCAAGACTTTAAACCAACTGTCTTAAATATGTTCAGTGAGCTAAAGGATTCCGTATACAGGAAATTAGGAAAATGTCTGAATAAAATAAAGGGCTATAAATTATATAAAAAGGAATCAAACAAGTTTTGGATCTGCAAAGTATAGTAATTTAAATGAAAAACTCACTAGACAGATTCAACAACAGATTTGATAAACATATAGATGAATAGAATTGAGAGTCCAAAGATAAATCCATACATCTATGACTAGTTGATTTTTTTTTAAGGGTTCCAAGTGCACTAATGGGGAAATAATAGACATCTCAGCAAATGGTGATGGGATAACTGGAAATCCACATGGAAAAAAAAAATGAATGTGGAGGGAATGGTGTAGCTCAGTGGTTTGAGCACCTGCTTTCCATGTACGAGGTCCCAGGTTCAATCCCAAATACCTCCTTTAAAAAAATGAATGGGGACCCCTACTTCTCACTATATACAAAAATTAATTCAAGATGTATCAGTGGCATAAATGTAAGAGCTAATACTACAGAACTCTTATAAGAAAACATAGGGAAATATCTTTAGGACCTTGTAGTAAGTAATGGATTTTCAGATTTTACACCAAAAGCACAAGCAACAAAAGAAAAAAATAGATAAAATGGACTTCATCCACTTATCTTTTAGGGGTCCAAAATTCAACCCTTAACAAAGACTGAGGCACACAGAGGTAAATTAACTTGCCCGGGGTCACACAGCTAATAAGGGGCAGAGCCAGGACTGGAACCCAGTAAGTCTAGCATCGCCTCTATCCCTAAATCACTAACTAAACAGCCTCTGCTTCACGGAGACAAATGAGGAGAAGTCTCTGCGCTGATTCCTTTCCATGGTCAGCCTGGATTTACCATCGTTTGAGCTCAGAGGTCATTTAAGCCATCCCATCAGCTTCCCGAAACGTTGAAGGACCTGATGGAAGGGCAGGCTTACCTGAGACCTTTTCCTCTGAGCATTGGAAGGGCAGGAGGTGGGAGTGCAGGGAAGGAGACGGCAGGGGGCCTGTCGGTTTTTTTCAAGAGCATATTTGATTATATTTGGAAAGAGTTGCAAAGTGCCACGTGGAACACGGGTCTCTGCGTGGAGGGCTGCCCGTCACTCTGCCATCGCTCTCCTCCCTTTCCGTGAGACCTGTGCTTCTCACTGCGCTCGCCCCTCCTCCCACCTCCACACGGCACAGGCACATTTCACAGGGGCCAAGACTTCAATCAAAATGACACTTCTCCAGCCCAAGAAGAATCCCAACAGTTTTTTTAAAAGAAATGGAGAAGCTAATCATTAAATTTATTTGGAAAGTTAAGGGGTCCTGAATAACCAGAAGCATCTCAAAATGAAAGAGCAGGGGAGTGGATATGACTCAAGTGGTTGAGTGCCTGCTTCCCACACGGGAGGTCCCGGGTTCAGTCTCCAGTCATGGTACTTCAAAAAAAAAAGAGCAAATTTGGACTTTTATGGATTCTCACTTCCAGACTTTAAATCATATTATTTAGCTACAGTGGTAAAAACAGCATGGTACTGACATAAAGATAGACACATAGATCAGTGGAACCTAAATGATGGTTCATAAACAGACCTTCACATCTATGCTCAAGTGATTTTTTTTTAAGATTTATTATTTATTTATTTCTCTCCCCTCCTCCCCTCCCCCAGTTGTCTGCTCTCTGTGTCCACTCGCTGTGTGTTCTTCTGTGACTGTTTCTATCCTTATCAGCAGCACCGGGCATCCTTATCAGCAGCACCGGGAATCTGTGTTTCTTTTTGTGGCGTCATCTTGTTGCGTCAGCTCTCTATGTGTGCAGCACTATTCTTGGGCAAGCTGCACTTTCTTTCACGCTGGGCAGCTTTCCTTATGGGGCCCACTCCTTGCATGTGGGGCTCCCCTACATGGGGGACACCCCTGCGTGGCAGGGCACTCCTTGCAGGCATCCGCACTGCACATGGGCCAGCTCACCACGGGTCAGGAGGCCCGGGGTTTGAACCGCCGACCTCCCATGTGGTAGGCAGACGACCTATCCATTGGGCCAAGTCCACTTCCCTCAACCTGGGGCAGAACAGTCTATTCAAGAAACGGTGCTGGGAGAACTGGATATTTATAACCCAAAGAAAGAAAGAGGACCCCTATGACACACCTTATATAAAAATTAACTCAAAATGGATCAAAGACCTAAATATGAAAGCCAGAACTGTAAAACTCCTAGAAGAAAATGTGGGGAAACATCTTCAAGATCTGATGGTAGGTGGTGGTTTCTTAAACCTTACACCGAAAGCATGAACAATACAAGAAAACATGGACAAATGGGACCTCCTCAAACTTAAACACTTTTGTGATTCAAAAGACTTTGTCAAGAAGGTAAAAAGTCAATCCACTCAATGGGAGAAAATATTTGGAACCCACATATACTATAAGGGTTTGATTTCCATGCTGTATACAGAGATCATACAACTCAACAATAAAAGAGCAAGCAATCCAATTTAAAAATGAGCAAAAGGGAAAGCGGTTGTGGCTCAAGCAATTGGGCCCCCTCTACCACATGGGAGGTTCCAGGTTTGTTTCCTGGTGCCTGCTAAAGAAGACGAGCAAGACAGTGAGCTGATGCCACAGGCCAGCATGGCGAGCTGATGCAGCAAGATGACACAATAAGGAAACACAATAAGAGACACAACAAGCAGGGAGCAGATGTAGCTCAAGCAATTGGGTGCCTCCTTCCCACATGCAAGGTCCCAGGTTCAGTTCCCAGTGCCTCCTAAAAAAGAAGACAAGCAGACAGAGAGAGCACAAAATGGACAGACACAGAAAGCAAACAGTGAGTGCAAACTAAGGGGAGGAATAAATAAATAAATAAAACAAATCTTTTTAAAAATGAGCAAAAGACTTAGACATTTCTCCAAAGAGGAAATACAAATGGAGAAAAAGCACATGAAAAAAATTTCAGTATCACTAGCAAATCAAAACTACAATGAGATCATCTCACACCTCATAGAATGGCCATTATAAATAAATTAATTTTTTAAAAAAACAACAAGAAATAACAAGTGCTGGAAAGGATGTAGAGAATTAGGAACACTCCACTGTTGGGAATGTAGAGTGGTACAGCCTCTGTAGAAGACAATTTGGTGGTTCCTCAGGAAGCTAAATATAGAACTGCCATATGATCCCTCTATTAGGAATATATTAAGGAGAACTGAAAACAGTGACATGAACAGATATTTACACACCAATATTCATAGCAATGCTATTCACAGTTGACTAAAGATGGAAACAACCCAGTGTCCATCAACCAATGAATGAATAAACAAAATGTAGTGTATACATATGATGGAATACTATGCTGCAGCAAGAAGAAATGAAATCAGGGCACCTTTGATAATACAGATGAACCTTGAGAACATTATGCTGAGTGAATAAGCCAGACACAAAAGGACAAATACTTCATGGTCTCACTAATATTAACTAAATATGAAGAATAAACACATGGAATTAAAACCTAGAGTATACAGGAAGTGGACATGACTCAACTGATAGAGCATCCACCTACCATATGGAGGATCCAGGGTTTGATACCCAGGGCCTCCTAACCTGTGTGGTAAGCTGGCCCACATGCAGTGCTGCTGTGCACAAGGACTGTTGTGCCATGCAGGGGCACCCCCGTGTAGGGGAGCCCCATGCTCAAGGAGTGCTCCTTGCAAGGAGAGCTGCCCCACGTGAAAAAAGCGCAGCCCGCCCAGGAGTGGCACCACACACATGGAGAGCTGATGCAGCAAGATGACACAACAAAAAAGAGACAGTTTTCCCAGTGCCACCTGACAATGCAAGCAGACGTAGAAGAACACACAGTGAATGGACACGGAGAGCTGACAACAAGGTAGAAGGGGAGAGAAATAAATAAATCTTTAAAAAAAAAACAAACCTAGAGTATAGGTTACTAGGAGACACAAAGAAGGCTGAGAGAGGTACTGATGCTTAATGTGTGTAAAATTTTCAATTAGCTTGACTATAAAAATGTGGAAATGGATAGAGTTGATAACACATTAGAGTATAACTAACACAACTGGTTTATAAATGGGATTGTGGCTGAAAGTAGTCCAGGGATGTAAATGTCGATTGAAAGAAGCTAGAGAATAATCTAGGGACTGAATAGCATAGTGAATCTGGAGATGGATAAGGATTGTGGTTATTAGCACACAAATACAAGAATGTTTTTGGAGCAGATGTGGCTCAGGCATTTGAGCACCCACCTCCCACATGAGAGATCCCAGATTCAGTTGCTGGTACCTCCTAAAGAAAAAACAAACAGATACTGAGCATAAACAAAGAGCAGACATGAGCACAAACAAAGAGCAAAAACAACAAGCAAAAACAATGAGCAAACAGATGAGGGAGCCATCTCGGGGGGGGGGGGGGATGAATGTTCTTCTATGAACTAGAACAAATGTACATCACTATTACAAGGTGGTAAGAATACAGTGATGCATGGGAAAAATACAATTAATGTAACTTATGGGCTATAGTTAGCAATATTGTAGCATTCTTGCATCAATGTCGAAGAAGATACTAAGTAAATGCCAAGAGTCTATAAAAGGGGAAATGGAATTTTTTCCTTTGGACTAAGGAAAACATTCAGAAATCTACTGAGGCAATGACTGCACAACACAGTGATGAAAGTGAGAGTGAGTACACTCGGTGGAGTGTACATGTGGGATAGAATGTATAAGACTTGGGACTGCATAACACAGTGAACCATGTAGTGGAAGATGGACCATGGCTAACAGTACAAATATGAGAGTGTTCTCTCATGAGCTATAACAAATGTACAATTCTAATACAAGGTGTTGGTAACAGAGGGTGTGTGGAAGAATATATCAAATGTAAACTAGGGACCATAGTGGTAATATTCTGATGATATTCTTTCATAATCCATAATAATGTTCCACAACATTTGGTGGAGGGGTGTTGAATGGGAATTTTGCACATTATGCATGATTGTTTTGTGCACTCACAACTTCTCTAATAAACATATATATATTATATGTATAATTATAATACTTTCCTCTCGCTATCTCTCAGATGAGTGGAAGGGGTCGTTCTCATTGACCCCTGGACGCTCGGGGGTCTGGGGAGGGTTAAGAATAACAGTACGGATCTGATTTATTGGACTTACCACACTCAGCTAAGATGGAGTTGAAGAAGGACAACCACCACACCATGGAGCCTAGAGTGATTACAACTGAAAATGGGAGGATTGCATCCAGCATCCATGTGGAATCTGAGCCTCCTCTTGACATAGAGGTGCAATGGACACAACCAATCCAATGTCCACATAGAAGAGGTGGCATTGGATTGGGAAAAGTGGACATGGTGGACGATGGGTATGGGGAAAGGCAGGAAGAGATGAGAGGTGGAGGTGTCTTTGGGACATGGAGCTGCCCTGGATGGTGCTTCAGAGGCAATCACCGGACATTGTAAATCCTCACAGGGCCCACTGGATGGAATGGAGGAGAGTATGGGCCATGATGTGGACCATTGACTATGAGGTGCAGAGGTGCCCAAAGATGTACTTACCAAATCCAATGGATGTGTCATGATGATGGGAACGAGTGTTGCTGGGGGGGGGGAGAGGTGGGGTGGGGGGGTGGAGTTGAATGGGACCTCACATATATATTTTTAATGTAATATTATTACAAAGTCAATAAAAATAATAATAATAAAAAATAAAATAAAATAAAATAAAAAAAATAAAAAAAAAAAAAGAATAACAGTACGGGGTATTCATAGACCACCCTTCACGGTGAGAGCCTGCAAGCTTCATCTGGCAGCAGCCAGTGTTATTAACTGGTAACTGAGCTTTCAGCCCCAAGTCACAGGCTGGAATTAGTCCCTCAGGGCAAGTGGGAACTTAAACCTGCTTCTAAAAATGACGAGATCAAAGGGTTGGTGCTCTGGGTGAGAGGCCAGTGTTTCCTTGCCTCCCACCCAAGCCCTCTCCTCTCTGAGGGTCCCGTGTTTCACCTATGAAAGGGAATTCAACAAGGGGAAAGGCAGAGGGGTCCATCAGTTAGGAATGCTTTCTGCTCCACATAACGAAATGTCTGACTCACCCAAATGAACAAGGGGCTGCCCCTGTCAGTTCAGTAGTTCAATAATAGCAGAGTATTTGTTTTAATTTGCCAAAGAGCTGCTGATGCAAAGTACCAGAAATGGGTTAGCTGTTGTAGCAGTTTGCTATTGTTTATGAATTCCAAAAAGTAAATATTGGATTGTGCTTGTGAACTGGTCTGTTCCTCTGGGCATATTAGACTGTATTGGATTCAGAGGTTTCACTTTTACGTGATTAAATTATGATTAGGGCTTTGGGCCTCTAAGTAGGATGTCAGGTCCCCACCCCCTTGGTGGGTGGGGACTCAGAGAAAATGACATGGCAGAGGAGTTAGAGTTTTTGATGCTGAAGCCCCAGGAAGTAAACATACAGGGGAAGAACACAAAGGAATAGAGATGGCTCCATAGACAGGGCAGAAGCTGTGGGAAGAGAGAAACCCTGATAACCAGATAGCCTGCAGCTGACCTTGTGGAGAGACCAGAGCAGCTGAGCCCGGAGAGAAACAAGCCCCAGGAGAGAGATGAGACTGGATTATCCCAGCCTACAGCTGATATTGGAAGAAACTGGGACCACGGAGCCTTAAGAGGAAAAGGAAACCTGAACCCTCGCGGACCATCTTGCTCCGACACGTGGCAACAGACTTTGGTGAGGGAAATGACTGACACTTTAGGGCCTTGTGATTATAAGCTTCTACCCCCAATAAATAATTTATAAAAGCCAACCGATTTCTGATATTTGCATCAGCACCCCTTAGGCTGACTAATGCAGCTCTTATAAAGGAGATTTATTTGGGGTAAAAGCTTACAGTCCCAAGGCCGTGAAAAGTCCAAACCAAGGTGCCTTCAGAGATGCCTTCTCACCAAAGTCAGCTGCGACCTGGTGAACATGCCACCAATCTCTGCCAAGCTCTCTGCCTTCCCTCCAGAATCTACCGTGTCTCAGAGCCCAGCTCCTAGAGCTCCGCTGTCAGCGATCAGGCTGCTCTGTGGGCCAGCCCCTTGGAGCGTCCTGCTTAGTGACCCTCTAGTCCTCTCTCACATGGCAGGATCGAATATGGCGGCTTCCTCTTCTGTCCATGTCTGTGTGTGTGTCTCTCTCTATCTCCGTTTTCATCAGACCCAGCAAAAGGGTGGAGACTCAACCTGAGTCACACTTCACTGACGTAGTCCAATCGAAAGCCCTAAATCAGGGGTTCTTAACCAGGGGTCCATGGACCTTAGATTTTAGGGAGTCCATGAGCTGAATCTGAAAAAAAAACTAACTTATTATCTTTATTTTCTCTGACTTCTGATGTTGAATGTCATAAAACTACCTGCTGCTACATTCTGAGAAGGGGTCCGTGGTTTTCACCTGACTGGCAAAGGGAGTGTGGAACAAAAGAAAGGTTAGGAAACCCTGCCCTAAATTGATTTTATCAAGTAATCTAATCAAAGAGACTTCAACCAAATTGAATGACATCAAAGGGTATCACACCCATTGGAATAGATTAGTCTAAAAACATAATCTTTCTCCTTTGGAGATTCACAGAATAATCTCAAACTGCTATGGTAGTGTTCCTGCAATTCTCTTGGCCTTTCCCCCATGGTTGCAAGATGGCTACTACAGCTCCAGGCATCATGCCCACATTCCAGTCAGGATGAAAGGGAGAGGAGAATATAGCCAACTAACCTATCTTTTTTTTATCAGTAAAGCAAAACCTTTCTCAGAATCCCCACTCTCAAACCCCCCACATCACAGCAGACTTCAATTTACATCTTATTGGCCAAAATGGGATCACATAGATACACACACCTAACTGTAGTCCAGACTAGTCACTAAGGAAGAAAAGGCCGGGAGGAGGTGCTGGGTGGGCCAATGAACAATGTATAGTCCCCAGCGAGGCTGCTGGGGCTTCTGGGCAAGCTTTCCTCATCCTTGAAGGGGGTCAGAGGGCAGGTGCTTGCTCCTTCCTGTCTTCAGACATTGTCATGAAGATGGGGTGCGTTGAGCTGGGGCAGCCATCTCGCAAGCGTGATAGGAAAGCCAGGAGAACCAGGGAGAAACCAGCCTGGACGCCTGACAGTCTTCATGGAGCTGCTGATCAATCCAACCTGGAAGCAATTTGCCTCTGGACTTCTTCTGAGGTAAAGTAAGAAATGCTCCTCACTTCTGTGAGCCACTCTTAGTAGGTATCCATTGCTCTGTTCAGCCATGGTTGATTCCCTAGTTCAATTACTCAATAAGTATTTGTTGCGCCCCCGCTATGTATGAGGCATGCCCCAAGGCACTGGGGATGTGGCAGTAAAGTCCCTGCCCTCGTGGAGTCTGCTTTCATGATGTGGGAGACAGAAAACGAACAAATCCGTAAAGAAAACAGGGAGAATCTCAGGTGGGAGCAAGACCTGTGCAGATAAACTCAGTGAAGGAGGAGGCAGGGGTGTCCTCTCCATCCGCGATGTCCAGACGACAAGGGGCAGCCTGGGAGTCCTGGGCTGCACGTGGGGGTTGTTGGGGATTCTCAAGTCAGTTGGTTGTCATGAGGGGTGAGGATCAGGGCAGGAGGGGGACGTTTACAATGTGCTCACACCCATGGGAATGCCCAGTAAGACTGAGAAATTGTCTAATTTGGGGGTACATAGCCCTAAGCCAGCACAAGGAGGAAGTTCTACTTGTAATGCACAGCAAATCTCTCATGACACCCTTTCCCCATCTCTCTCGATATCTCCCATGAACCCTCACCCTCCAGTCAAACTCGTCTCCCTTTCTCCGAATTGCCCCCAAACTCTTACCCAATCCCAACCCATTTTGACTCTTGTCTTTCCTCCATCTTCTCACAACCTTCAGATATATTTTTTTCCTTCAAGCTGTACGTCTCTGCACTTCCTTCTCTTCCCAGCATAGATCAGCCCAGCCCCTTGTGTTACTCTGTTTTCTCCTCTATATCTCAACCCTGCACGTGGGCTCAGGAATCAGCATGACGAAGACAGAACCGCCTCGGCCGTCTGGGGAGGGGGTGGGCCTGTGCAGTTTCACATGTAATTTTTTTCCCTGTCACAGTGACAATTCAGAAGTTCACAGAGCTTCCCGTACCAGTGCAGCCTCTAGGAACCCCTGGTGAGAACTGCCAGTTCAGAGGGAGAAGCCTCCGAAAGTCACTGTGAGAGAGCAGATATAACCTTCCCCCATGTTTCATGAACCCTTTTTTTTTCCAATTTTTTATTACGTCTTTTTTTTTAAAGACACGTAAATCACAAAAAAATTAAATCATAAAAAAATTTAAAAAATTAAAAAATATAAGAGGTTCCCACATACCCCACATCCCACACCCCCTCCACTCCTCTCACATCAACAACCTCTTTCATCATTGTGGCACATTCATTGCATTTGGTGAGTACATTTTGGAGCACCACATGGATGACAGTTCACATTGTAGTTAACACTCTGTCTCAGTCCATTCAGTGGGTTATGGCAGGATATATAATGTCCAGCATCTGTCCCTGCAGTATCATTTAGGACAACTCCAAATCCCAAAAACGCCCCCACATCTCATCTCTACTTTCCTCTCCCTGCCCTCAGTGACTTCCTTGGCCTCTTTCTCCAGAGCAATGCTACAGTTTCTTCCATTACTAGTTCTATAGTAGAATACTGGTAAATCCGCTCTAATCTGTATTTTATTCCTCCATCCTGTGGACCCTGGGTTGGTGATGTCCATTCCACTTCTATATCAAGAAGGGGCTTAGATCCCACATGGTTGATGGATGTGATTCTCCTGCTTGGAGTTGTAGGCACTCTCGGCTCCTTGGTGTGGTGGTTGACCATCTTCACCTCCTTGTTAGCTGACCTGGGTAAGACCAATGAACCAGAGAGTAGGAGCTGCAACTCTGCTGAGGCTCAGGGCCCAGCTGGCACACGGGCAGTCCAGAGATTGAAGTCTCCTGAGTATGCACCAACCCCAGCGCCAACACAGATTCAGTAAAAGTGACAGAAGAGGCATGTGTAGAAAGTTCACATCTGAGTCCATCACACTTAGGAGCATAAATTCCCAGTTAAGGCCCACTGACAAGGCACTGAACTCCAGAGGCCCCTGCCATGACCACAGAACCTGTGTGTCTCTGTAGCCCTTAGAAGCACCACTGTCTGGGGTTGTATCTACTTTGACTGTCTCTGGGATCCTGTTGAGGTGTGCATAAGCACAACCCCTCTGATGACCTCCTGAATCTTGAAGAGATATGTGAGGACTAAACTGTTGGGCACAAAGAAAACAGAAACTGATTCTGGAAATTCCAAGCCTAAATCAAGATTCATGAAACTTTTTTTTTTTAAGATTTTATTTTTATTTACCGCCCCCCCCATTGTCTGCTCTCTTGCTCTCTTGTGTCCATTCACTGTGTGTTCTTCTGTGTCCACTGGCATTCTCAGTGGCACCAGGAATCTGTGTCTCATTTTGTTGTGTCATCTTGCTGCATCAGCTCTCCATGTGTGCGGTGCCGCTCCTGGACGAGCTGTGCTTTTTTCACATGGCGCAACTCTTCTTGCGGGGTTGCACTCCTTATGTGTGGAGCTCCCCTATGCAGGGGACACTCCTGCGTGGCACAGTACTCCTTGCATGCGGCAGCACTGCATGTGGGCCAGCTCACCACACGGGCCAGGAGACCCTGAGTTTGAACTCTGGACCTCCCATGTGGTAGGCAGATGCTCTATCAGTTGAGCCACATCCGCTTCCCAATGAAGCTTTTTTTTTTTTTAAAGATTTATTTATGTATGTATTTTTCTCCCCTTCCCCCCGCCCGCCACCCCGGTTCTCTGTTCTCTGTGTCTATTTGCTGCATCTTCTTTGTCCGCTTCTGTTGTTGTCAGCGGCACCGGGAATCTGTGTTGCTTTTTGTTGCGTCATCTTGTTGTGTCAGCTCTCCGTGTGTGCGGCACCATTCCTGGGCAGGCTGCACTTTCTTTCGTGGTGGAAGCCTTTTTAATGATCTAAAAAGCACTTTCCCTTAGATTATTTCTTCTGGTCCTCATAAAAAGCCAGTGGGTGGCCATGATGCTCATCCCCATTTCACAGGTGAAAAATGAAGAATGAGAGTGATAGAACAGCTTTCCCATGGACCGCGCCAGAGGAGGCATAGAGCAGTGCTTGCCCACAGCTGCCGCATGAATGAAAGCCCTCTTGGGTGCATGCAAGGGTGAGTGAATGAATGACTCCAAAACCCACACCTTTTCACCACATCACCTGCCCTCAAGGCAAATACCACGTCTAAAACCTCCCTGAAGTACTCTTCCATGAATTTCCTTCTCCCTCTGCTGGCCCCGTACTGGGATAGCCGGCCTGGGCTGAAGGTAATTCCCCAATAGAAATTCCAGGAGCCATTCTTGACAGTGGCATCAGATAAACCCGTAGCTCCACCGTCAGGTCCTGTCTGGGTCAACCCCGACGGCCCTCCTCTCTCCACAACTGAGGCCACTGAACGCCACGGCTGTGGGTGCAGGCCCAGTCTACTCAGACCCAGGGGGGGAGGGCTCACTCTTAGCAGCAACAGACTCCAAATGTGGTCCCCAAGCAGTGGCAGCGTCAGCATCTGGGAGCTCGTTAGAAATGCAGGGTCCCAGGCCCCACCCCAGACCTACTGAAGCAGATTCTGCATTTTAATGAGAGGCCCAGGTATGGACATGGGCGAAAGCAGCCTCAAGCCTTCTTAGAGGACACAGCCTCCAAGCACCCACACCCCTGGAATCACCTTTCCTCGAGTCTCACTTGTGTAATTAGCATTTTGTCCTATTTCCAAGAGAAGTCCATCCCTACATTCTACTCAGAATAACTATATCCCTGCATTGTTCCCTGTGATGAAATGCTTTAGGGGGCCCTGCCTACCAGCCCAGGCTCTCTGGGGCTGGATCCAATGTCTAAAATCTTACAGTTTTATCAGAAAAAAAGAGCATGCTGCTATCTGTCAATAGGTCATAGATAGATGTTGGACTGAGAAAGACCCGTGTTCAAATCCTGACTCCACAATTTTTGCTTGAAGTACATTACAAACTCTTCAACCCCTACCTATCAAATGGGGACAATACAACTCCTTTGCAGGACTTTTATAACTATTACATGACTCATAAAAGAAATAAACATTTACACAAGGCAAGTGTTCAGTACATGCTAATTCTTCTGCCCCACTCAATTAGAAGCAGAGTGGGCATCACCATCCCCAAATCCTCAAGATTGGGGAATGAACAATGGACTAAAGCAGACTTATTATTATTCTAGCAGTGGAAGAATTCTTATCATTGATGTAAAGGCAGTGGTCACTAGAGGTTCTGAGGGATGGGAGAGGGAAGAATAGGTGTAACATGGGCACATTTTCGGGACATTGGATTTGTCCTGCATGAAATTGCAGTGATGGATACAGGCCATTGTATATATTGTCATAACTTTAAAAATTGTGTGGGACAGAGTGTAAACTATAATGTAAACTGTAGTCCATGGGTAGTAGCAATGCTTCAAAATGGGTTCATCAATTTTAACAAATGTAGCACACTAATGAAGGATGCTGTTAATGTGGGAAAGTGTGGGAGAGGGAGGGAGTGGACCATTTGGGAACCCCTTATGTTTTTTACGTAACATTTCTGTAATTTAAAGCCTCTTTAAAATATTTGTTTAATTTTAATTAAATAAATAAATAACATGCTAGTTCTGCCTCCCTGCCCCACTCATAAGCTTCCAGGTCAAACATGCAAACTAACCACCAAATTCTTGACAGCGTGAATCAGCAATCACTCCCCAAATCAGTTAGGATGCTTTGGGTTGCAGGTAACAGAAGATACAGCTAAAAGCATGTCAGATGATGTTGGGGGTTGAATCATGTCCCCCACAAAAGGCATGTTCATCTCTCAATGCACGTTCCTGTGGGTGTGAACCCATTTGTAAACAGGACCTTTGAAGATGCCATCATTAGTTAAGGTGTGGACCCATTTGTGAAGAGGATCTTTGAAGATTTCATTTAGATGAGGCCAAACTGAATGAGGGTGGGCCTTCATCCATACCCCTGGAGTCCTTATAAGCTGAGGAAATTCAGATGCAATCAGGAGAAGCCAGAAGTCAATGGAAATCAGAGTAACAAACATGAGGGGAGAGAGATCACCATGTTTCAGGGGAGTGCCAGAATGCTGCTGGCTCCAGGAGAAAGCACGCTCTGCCAGAACCTTTATGTTGAACCTCTAGCCTCTGAACCGTGAGATAATAAATCCAGAAGCAGATGTGGCTCAGGTAATAGGGTTTCTGCATACCATATGGGAGGACCCAGGTTCAATCCCTGGGGTCTCCTGGTAAAAAAAAAGAAGAGAAAGAGTGCCTGCACAGCGAGCCAGTGCCCACGTGGTGAGCCAAGTGTCCACATAGCAGGCTGAGTGACTACATGAGTGCCTGCATGGCGAGCCAGTGCCCACGTGGTGAGCCAAGTGTCCACATAGCAGGCTGAGAGACTACATGAGTGCCTGCACAGCGAGCCAGTGCCCACGTGGTGAGCCAAGTGTCCACATAGCAGGCTGAGTGACTGCATGAGTGCCTGCATGGCGAGCCACTGCCCACGTGGTGAGCCAAGTGTCCACATAGCAGGCTGAGAGACTACATGAGTGCCTGCACAGCGAGCCAGTGCCCACGTGGTGAGCCAAGTGTCCACATAGCAGGCTGAGTGACTGCATGAGTGCCTGCACAGCGAGCCAGTGCCCACGTGGTGAGCCAAGTGTCCACATAGCAGGCTGAGTGACTGCATGAGTGCCCGCATGGCGAGCCAGTGCCCGCACAGCATGCCAAGTGCCCATGCAAGTGAGTCACGCAGCAAGATGATGACACAACAAAAGAGAGACAAGGGGAGAGTCAAGGAACTGAAGTGGTGCAATTGACAGGAAAACTCTCTCTACATCAGAAGTTCCCAGGATCAAATCCCAGTGAATCCTAGAGGAGAAAAAATGAGAAGAAAAGACAAAAAGAGAAATAGATACAGAAGATTACATAGCATATGGACACAGACAGGGCAGGGGTGGGGGAAGGGAAGAAAAAAAAATCCCTATTGTTTAAGTCCTTGTATTATTTGCCATAGCAGCTCTGGTAAACTATGACAGATGATAAGTAGTTTACTATCTCACATAAGAAGTCCAGAGTTGGTTAATTCAGTGGCCCAACACCCCTTCCAAAGCTCTAATGCTTTTTCTCTCTGCTCCGCAATCTTCAGCATGCCTCACAGGCCCAAGATGGCTGCAGCACTTGCAGGCATCACATCCAGTGAAAAAGAGGGCATCTCCTACAATGTGTCCTTTTTTCTTTCTTTCTTTTTAAGCTTTCTCAGAATGCTGCACAGACTTCTCACTTTCCTGGGGGGCCAATATTGGGTCACACACCCATGCTTATTTCACTGGCCTGGTGAATCATGACCTCCTCCCTGGGTCTGAGAAAGGGCCCAGCTTCTACTGAAGCATATGGTTAGTCTATACCCAAATGAGATCTATTTGCTCTGTGCTAGCTGGTGAACCAATGGTGTCCGCCACAAACCTGCTTCAGGGTGGGCCTTCCCAGCACCGCCCGTGGCAGGAACCCACCACCTGGTGCCACGGCCTCAAGACACCATCCTGCCTACAGTGCTGGCCCTCAGACCCGCCTGCACCTTGGAATCACTCAGGCAGGTTTTTAAAGTACTGGTGCTTGGGCCCCGACCCCAGAGATTCTGATGCAAACGGGTCCAGGAGGAGGCCTGGGCCAGGGATTATTTAAGTCTCCTCCAGTGAGCTGAGGTTGGAGAACCAGGTGTCCATGTCAGTGGTTCTCAGCATTTAAGGTGCCTCCGAATCATCCCGGAGTTTCTGATTCTGCAGCTCTGGATGGGGCCTGAAGGCTCGTGTTTCCAGCAAGTTCCCTGGAGATGCCAGTGTTGCTGGGTCAGGCACCACACTTTGAGCACCACTGGTCCAAATCAGTGCTTTCTTAAGCCTCCATGTATGTATGAATCATTTGGGGAGTCTTAGAAAGTAGATGCCCATTGAGTAGGTATAAGGTGGGACACAAGATCCTGCATGTCCATTAGCTCCCAGATGATGTTCACAGTCCTGTGTAGCAGGGTCTAGAACAGGGGTCTGCAAATAGGGCCCTCAGCCACATCCAGCCCTCTGCCTGTCTTTAATAAGGTTTTATTGGCACACACCCTCTTTCATTCATTTACACATTGTCTGTGGCTGTTTTCACAATAATGACAGGGTTGCATGGTTGCAACAGACCGTATGGCCTACAAAGTTGAAAGTATTACTACCTGGCCTGTAGCCATTTGATATGGTTATGAATTCCAAAAATAGATATTGGATTATGTTTGTCATCTGGTCTGTACCTGGGCATGATTGAGTTATTAGGGCATTGAGTCCCCACCCCTTGGTGGGTGGGGACTCACAGATAAAAGGCATGGCAAAGGACAGTGTTGAGGGCTTCTGATGTTGGAGTTATGCTATTGGAGTTTGATGCTGAAGCCTTAAGCTGTGGCCCCAGGAAGTAAGCTCACAGAGGGAAGAGAAGCCAGCCCCAGGAAGAAGAAAGCCTGGGAAGAAAGGAATCTTGAGAGAAGCAAGACCCTGGAAGGGAGGAACCCAGGAAGACTGAACCCTGGCGACGTCTGCAGCCATCTTGCTCCAACACATGGAAATAGACTTTGGTGAGGGAAGTAACTTATGCTTTATGACCTGGTATCTGTAAGCTCCTACCCCACATAAATACCTTTTTATAAAAACCAACCCATTTCTAGTACTTTGCATCAGCACCCCTTTGGCTAATGACCCTTAACAGAAAAAGCTGAGGACTCTAGAATGATCACTGGTTTTCAAACTTGGCTATACGTTGTTATAACCTGTGGAGCTTAAAAACTACTGATGCCTTGGTGCTACTCCTCCAGATTCTAATTTAGCCTCTATGGGGTCCAGCCTGGGTCTCAGAATTCCTATAAACTTCCCAAATGATTCTAATGTGCATTTGAGAGTTGCTGGTCTATGGGACGTCCCGCCAGCCCCTGCAGCTGCGCCAGTCCTTACAGCCTGTACACAGTTCACTGCAGCCAGGCTCTGCCTCCAGGTGTCTGCTTTCATCAGCAGGTATCAGCAGCTCCAGTTAAAGATGACAGCGGGATCCTGAGGTGCACCCCTCCCCAAGGGAGCATTTTGGGAGGTGCTTCTGCTCATGTTGTATAAGATCGGGCATGCTTTTCTGCAGTACTTAAATGGACGTTCCTACCCTTCCCAGCTAAACCTCTTCTGGACTGAATTTCCTAAAAATTTCCTGCTGAAAGTCAGTCACCATTCCTGGACTGAGCAATGGCATGAAGCCACATACCAGATGTTCCCTGAAGAATAAGAATCGTCCTTCCTGGACAAAAAGGAAGAAAAGGTATTATTTGGTAACAGGAGGTAGGTTTTCGGGCTCAGTTTCCAAACACAATCTAGAGGACTTTGGCAGCAGTGTCCAATTAAATTTCCTAGGAGTCCCCTGGTTAAAATACTTGGGCAGTCCTTTAGGAAACCTAAAACCATGACTTAAAAGGAAAAGAAATGTTGTTTTTTTAACCAAATAGGCACTGGTGGTAATATAAAGAATAAAAAAGTTCTGCCAAGTTCCGGCACACTTTTGCAGGTGCAGGCTTCAAGAGGTAATGGTTGCATATTTATTATTTTGTTTCCAGGTCCCCTCTTGCCCTTATTCTGGGAATAGCTGCTTCCTTCTTGAGGGAGTTTCCATGCCCCCTCAACCATGGGAGCTGCCCTCGAGCTCAGCCTCTCTGCTCCTGTCCACAGGTGATCAGTTCAGAAAAAACCCTGACTCAGTTTGGGTCAGTCAGAATATCCATTATGGGTTGAACTGTGTCCCCAAGAAGATGTGCTGGAGCTGGAATCCCTGGTACATCATAAAGTGACCTTATGCTGAAACCGTGTCATTGCAGATGGAATTAGGTGAGTTAAAATGAGCTCATCCTGGAGCGCGGGCCTTCATCCCATACGACTGGTGTCCTTAATAGGAGGGGAGAACAGGAGCTGCACAGGCAGGAGGGAGAAGGCAGCCGTGTGGCGGCAGGGGCAGAGCGTGAGTCGTGCCACAACCAGGGAACATCACGGGTTGCCAGCAAAGCACCAAAGCTCAAAGAGTTGAAAAGGGCCCGAGGCCCTGCTGCCACCGTCATTTCAGACTTCTAGCCTCCAAAACTGTGAGACCATTGATTTCTATTGTTTTAAGTCCATTTGGATCCAGCGTGTGGATCTCTGGGACAACAGGCCTAGGAAGCAGATCCAGTATCCCAGCACCCCAGCCTCAGGGATCTGGTCTAGAGCTGGGCCCCCGACTGGCACTGGGCCGATCAGAGCCCCTCCCTGGGATGGTTAAACCTCAGTCCCTCTCTGGTGGTGACACTGAGCCAGGAGAGGCACAGGAGCGTCAGCCGCCGTGCTGCCCACGCTGGGTCCAAGCAGCGTAAAGAGTGAAGCCGGCATGCAAAGGAAGCAAAGATGAGATGCAGAGAGAATCCGCGCAGCGATTGAGACCCCCTTTCCCATTGTCCCTGAAACAGCAGTGTCTCTACCCTTCTCACGATCACTTCAGCCAAAACATCCCCTTCAGGCTCTACCTATGTGTGCCTGGCTACTGTAAGTGGGAAAACGCTGAGAGGCAAACATCAGAAAGGGGCTGCTGTGAGACGCCCTCAACTGGGCCCTGGTGCAGCCACTGTGATTGGCTCTGAGGCAAAGGAAGTAAGGAGTGTGCATTTTCTTCTTTGATTCTACAGGAAGAGGAAAGGATGTGCATTCACTGTGTTTCGGTGGAAAAAAAAAAAAAAGCTGCATAACTAACTCTGAAACTTGGGGTTCTTAAAACAGGTGTGGTTTTTTTTGCACATGGGATGCCATGGAATCATTCTATTGAGATAGATTGGATTATTGCTCCCAATTCTCGCTCCACAAGTTCTAGAAGATCATGCCCTTCCCCGTGTGGTTCCGCAGCACCTCGTGTTAGAGTAATTTCCCCACCCACGGAGGTGGGCTTGGCACGTGACTTACCTCGGCCAATGGAATATGAGCAGACATGAAGTGGGCAGGGACTTGAAATGTGCTCGCCTGGTTTGGCTCAGCTTCTTGTGCTCTGTCATTGCCCTGCAAAAAGCATAGTCCTGGCTAGATCTGTGGAACAGAGCTGAGCCACAATCCAAGCCCAGTCAATGCCAGAAGAGCCAGTCAAAGACACCGCTGACCCAGAAGACGAGGCGAGAGTAGCAAATGCTTGTAGCCGCATGCCAGTGAGTTTGGGGGGTTGTTTGTTACTCAGCATCATTCCAGCAGAAACCTGAAGTGCTCCCTGCTCATTAGGCACTGTGCTGGATACTTAGCGTGTGTCTTAGTCAATCCTCACAATAACCCTGTGAGATAGATACTTCTCTCCCCATTTTACAAATAAGTCAACGGAAGCGCATCGAGGTTATTTTCCCAATGTAACATCACAGATAATGACAGACCAGATTTTGACATCTTACTGACTCAGGATTTTGTGGTATATGATCCTGTTTCCTAAACATGCTTTTTTTTTCTTTTGAATTAGGAAAAAAAGTGTATTCCAAAGGGTCCCAGCCCTGATCGCCAGATGTCTGTTATCATCAGATCCATCATGATACAATACAGTGGAGCTCAGTGGGGACTACAGCTTTCAGCCAGAGGGAAAGAAAGTTCCTTCTAGCTCCTGCCAGGCAGAAGAAAGAGACTGATGTGCAGGTTTAATGTGTGGGAAAGGTCAGACATAAGCCCGCTGATGAACAGCGTTTCCCAGCAGACACTGCTGGTGGCCTCTCTGCCTGCCATTCCTCCCTTTTTCCTCATCAATTTTATTCCAGTGGCAAAGTACCCAGCCTCCGGAGCTGAATCTCGACTGCTCCAACCTGTTCCTGCAATCTTATTTCTCTTTTCCAGGAACTAGGTTCAGGCAAGGGCATTTGACCCAGTTCTGGAAAGTGAGATGTTGGGGGAATCCCACTGGGCACTTCTGAGAAAGACGTTTCTCTCTAATAAGAGAGACCCCCTCTTCCTTACAGCTGGGTTGTGGTTGTGGTGAGGACTTGATGCCTGAAGCTGAGACAACTGTTTTTTGAACCATAACAGAAGAGATCGCCCAACACAGTGAGAAAGACAGAAGAAATCTAGAAAGATCTGGGTCTGTGATGACCTCAATGAGTTGTTGAAACAGCCCTGAAAGTACCTTTTCAGTGAACAATAAGCCTCCTTATGCTTTAAAGCCAGTTAGTTGGGTTGTCTTCCACTTGGAACCAAACACATCTGTATTAATTTTCTATTGCTGCCCAAAATTAACACCAACTCAGTAGGTAAAACAGCACACATTTATTATCTCATAGTTTCTGTAGGTCAGGAATCTGGGCACAACTTAGCCAGGTCCTCTGCTTCAGTCTCTCAAGACGCTGCAGCCAAGGTATCTGCTAGGCCTGGGGTCTCATCTGAAGGATTGTGGCTGCTGTTGGCAGAATCCAGTGCTTTGCAGGCTGTTGGGCTAATGACTGTTGGCTGTTGGCCATGTGGACTTCTCCATTGGGCAGCTCACAACATGGCAGCAAGGGAGAGCATCCAGCAAGACGGAGTCAGACTCTTGACACCATCTATTCACTTTCTCATTCGCCATATTCTGTTGGGAGCAAGTCAGAGGTACTGCCCGTCCAAGGGCCAAGAATTGAACACAGGCATAATTACTAGAAGGTGGATCCTTGGGAGCCATCCTCAAGCCTGCCTGCCCTGACCTCCTGATTGACCCATGTGTGGGTCTGATTCTTCAGATTAAAATCCTTCCTCTCATCTTGTCTGGATGCTGAGTTAAACAACCCAACTCTTTTTTTTTTTTCACTTTTTTTTCCTTAAAGATTTATTTTATTTATTTCTCTCCCCTTCCCCGCGCCCATTGTCTGCTCTCTGTGTCCCTTTGCTGTGTGTTCTTCTGTGTCTGCTTGTATTCTTGTCAAGCAGCACTGGGAAACTGTCACTTTTTTTGTTGCATCATCTTGCTGCATCAGCCCTCCGTGTGCACAGCACCACTCCTGGGCAGGCTGCACTTTTTTTGCGTGGGACGGCTCTCCTTGCGGGCCTCACTCCTTGTGCGTGGGGCACCCCTAAGTGGGGGAAACCCCTGCGTGGCAGGGCACTCCTTGCACGCAGCAGCACTGCACATGGGCCAGCTCCACATGGGTCAGGATGCCCTGGGTTTGAACCCTGGACCTCCTATATGGTAGGCAGACACTCTATCAGTTGAGCCACAACTGCTTCCCAACCCCACTCTTAAAACATACTTCTGAGGCACTTGGAAAACTTTAACTACAAACTAGATATTAGATGATATGAAGAAGGTATTGTTGATTTTTGTTAGAATTGCTGATAGCATTATGATTATCTAAGAAAATGACCATAGTTTTTAGGGATACACAATAAAGTATGTTGGAGTGAAATGGTATGATGTCTGCCTTCAAAATTTTAAGCAGGGGAAAAAGAAGAAAGAATGAAAAGGAATAGATAGAACAAATGTGGCAAAAAAAATTGATGACCATCAAATGAGACGGATAGATACATTAGAATTCATTGTATGATCTCTCAACTTTCAGGTATGGTAAATTTTTTTTTAATAATGAAAGTGTTTTGTTTGTTTTGTTTTGTTTTTAATCTGGCTACCCCTCTGGTGTCCTTAGAGCCAAGTACTGCACATTGAACATGGGTGGCTGAGCAAAAGTGCGCTGAGTCCTCCAAGACTGCTCTAAGATGTGGCCCCTGCCTCTCTCTCCAGCCTCCTGTTCTCCTGCACACCTGCTCTGTGTTCATTTCCTAGGGCTACCATAACAAATAACCACATACGGGGTGGCTGGAACCAACAGAAATTTATTCTCACAGTTCTGGAGGCCAGAACTCCAAAATCAAGGTGTCAGCAGGGCCATGTTTCCCACTGAGATTTAGGGGGAGATCTGTTCCATGCCTGTCTCCAGCTCCCAGAAATCCTTGGCCTTCCTTGTTTATAGCAGCATCACCCAGGCCTCTGTCATCACGTGGCCTTTTCTGTGTCTCTCTGTGTCCTCTCCTTTTATAAGGGCACTGGGGCCTGGACTTGAGGCCCGTCCTAATCCAGCGTGACCTCATCTTAACTAATTGCATCTGCAAAGACCCTATTTCCACGTAAGTCCCATTCTGAGGTTCCAGGTGGACATGGATTTGGGGGGATGCTATCCAACCCACTCCATGCTCTCAACCTGCCATCCCCAGACATGCCATGCTTCTTCATGCCCCTCACCCAGGTTTTTGCATTTTCTGTTCCTTTAACTGGAAATTTTTCCAATGCCTTCCTTACTCCCATCCACCTATTCTACCTCCAAACTTCAGCTCAAGGGTCAATTCTCTAGGGAAGACTCCCATGACCCCATCTGCTAAGCAGAATGAACCCTCCCTCCCTGAAGCTCACATTGTATCTCATGCAGATGGTTATGATAGCATGTATCACGCTATATTGCAATTATTTAGGATCATGTCTGTTTCCCATACTAGGCTAAGAACTTCTTAAGACAGGAGTTGTTCATTCATCTCAGTATCCACAGTGATTAACACAGGGTTTGGGCCATGGTAAGTGCTAAAAAAAATGTTAGCTAAATAAATAAATGGTTAAATGAATAAGTAAATGAATGGAAAAAATGGAGCACCTAGCAACACTATTTATATACCCAATTTGTATCTGTTGATTGGATAGTGGTAAGCCCTGGAAGGGCTGCAGTTTCTAAATGATTTCTGCAACCAAGGTACAATCTCCCCAGCCAACTGGGCCTCTCTTGATCTAAATGTGAGACCATGGCAAATCCCAACACAAAATAAATCTTCAGGACACTGAAATTAAAGCCAAGCACCAAGCTCAATTCCCTTGTGTGACTCAGAAACGAGCCACAAAAACAATTCCCAAGGAGGAGATTGAGAAATTGTCTTGTAATTAGTCTAGAAAAGACAACTTTGTTGGCAGCTAACATTCTGTGCAGGTAATGATCAGAACAATGGGACTATGATCTAGGAAGGCAGATTTGGGCTTAATAGCAAGAAGGATTTTCTTTGAAAGTTAGAGTTGTTGGAATTGTAGTTGGCGCTGGGGTTTAAGATATATCTAGGGGATTTGAATCTCTGGACTGATAATATGATAAGCAGGCCCTGAGCCTCAACAGACTTCAGCTCCTACACTCTGGTTTATTGGACTTACCCCACTAGCTAACATGGAGTTGAAGAATGTCAACCACCACACCATGGAGCCTAGAGTGCCTACAACTGAAAGCAGGAGGAGTGCATCCAGCATCCATGTGGAATCTAAGCCCCCTCTTGATATAGATGTGCAATGGACACAACCAATCCAAGGTCCACAGAGAAAATGTGGCATTGGTGTGGGAAAAGTGGCCATGGTAGCTGCTGGGTACGGGGAATGGGAGGAAGAGATGAGATGTGGAGGCGTTTTCGGGACTTGGAGTTGTCCTGGGTGGTGCTTCAGGAACAATTACCGGACATTGTAGATCCTCCCAGGGCCCACTGGATGGAACGTGGGAGAGTGTGGGCTATGATGTGGACCATTGACCATGAGGTGCAGCAATGCCCAGAGATATACTTACCAAATGCAATGGATGTTATGATGATGGGAGAGAGTGTTGCTGTGGGGGGAGTGGTGGGGTGGGGGCGGTGGGGTTGAATGGGACCTCATATTTTTTTAATGTAATATTTTTTAAAAATGAATTTAAAAAATTTAAAAAAAAAAAGTTAGAGTTGTTCAACAGTGATACAGGCTGTCTCATAGAGCCAGGAGTTCCACATTCTTCCAAAAGTCAACAAATATTTACCAAGCCCTTACTTTGTGCCAGACACTATTCCACGTATTAGGGTTACTGCTGTGAATGATATGGGGGAAATCATACCCGACTGGCATTCCAAGAGCACTGTGGAGGGAGTCCTCTCAATCCAGACACTGCCCCCCCAACAATGAACCAGATGGCCTTCCAAATATAATAGCTATTCTTCTTGTCCTGATGATCCTTTCCTACTTATCAATTTCTGGTAGGACTAGTGACTTCTAGGGACCTTCTATGGAAGAGTGGAGAAGATACTAGATATCCCGTACCAAAGAGTGATAACTTGCGTGTCTCTGGTCTACCACTGTATTCATAGAGCTTGGCAAGTACAGGGGCACTCAGTGAAAATTTGAATGACTAAATGAGTAACTGAAGTGGATGTAAGGGGGAGAAAACAAGGGAGCCATGACAGCTGGGGGCTGCTATGTATGCAGGAGATACTAAGAGTACAAGAAATAAGGACGAAGGAGTTTTATGAAGTATTGATCAACCTTTTTATAGCCATTCCCTTTGTCATTTTCACAAGAGGACTACAATAAAAAAAAATTAAATAGTTTTTTTTATTTTTTTTAAGATTTATTTATTTATCTCTCCCCCCCCTCCCCAGTTGTTTGCTCTCTGTGTCCATTCGCTGTGTGTTCTTCTGTGACTGCTTCTATCCTTATCAGTGACACTGGGAATCTGCGTTTCTTTTTGTTGCGTCATCTTGTTGTGTCAGCTCTCTGTGTGTGTGGTGCCATTCCTGGGCAGGTTGCACTTTTTTTCGCGCTGGGCAACTCTCCTTACAGGGTGCACTCCTTGCGCAAAGAGCTCCCCTACGTGGGGGACACCCATGCCTGGCAGGGCACTCCTTGCGTGCATCAGCACTGCGCATGGGCCAGCTCCACATGGGTCAAGGAGGCCCAGGGTTTGAACCGTGGACCTCCCATGTGGTAGGCAAATGCCCTATCCATCGGGCCAAGTCCACTTCCCTAAATAGCTTTTTTATTACTTTTGGATTCTGGACTGATGTTTCTTTATATGAGATTAATGTTGAGATTAGACACAAGATAGTGTGCAATTTATATGGGTGGTGACCTTTTTTTAGTATTGTGAGAAACCATAGCATTAGTCATTTGGCAGTGATATCTTCAAGAACCAGTCTCAGGCAAGATGGCTGTTTTACAATCAACTAGCTATATTACAAACCCAAGCTTCCCAAGATCATTCCTGAGGTTCATTCATATATAATCAGCTTGTTGTTTTGTTTTGTTGGCTTGTCCACTTTTCTTTTTTTCTTTTTTTCACTAAAGCAAATTTTATTTCCAGTGTTTAATTGGGTATCACTTTTCCTTTTTCAGTTCCATTCAGGCTATTGCCCAGAAAAGAGGTAGGATGTGCTGACTTTAGGAAGAACTGACGGAAAGTGTGTTATGTCGTGTTTGGATCCGTTTGTGGTATACACAACATCTTGTGGTACAACAGGTCCTATAGCCTGCAGGTTAGGTGGGCCAAAGCAGCAGGACTGGCAGTCCCAGCCGGATTCATGCAGACATTAGAAATTCTGCAGAGGCTCAGTGGGCCGCTGGATGAGGCAACCTCTCTGTTGGTGGGCACCCAAAACACTCCTGCCCTCACATTTTTCTCTTTCCGCTGCTGTGAGCCACGTCCTGCTCCACCACTTTGCTGAGGTCACTCCAACACCGTCTTGCCTGAACAGTCCCAGCAGTTACCTATCGCTGACTCCGTTTCACTGAGTTTCAGATCCCAAGATCATACTGCAAGTAAGTAGGGAGACAAGAGCCTTGGACCGAGTTCCCAACAACCCAAGGGGTCCCGCTTCCTGCCCCTCACCCTGTACCTTCGCTCCTCCCACTTCCTCGGCACATGGTCCCTTTCCTGACATAGGCGCCAGCTCCTCGTGAATTTCTGAGCAAGCATCACTTGCTCTATCCTTTGTGCCCTGGGCTAATGTCAGTAATAACGATAAGAACCGCTGAGATTTCCTGAGTACTCACTAGAGTCAGGCACTCTGTTGACTACTTGTTTTGTCGCTTAATCCTCACATCCAGTCCTCTGTCGATTCTCTTTCTATTTCCATTATACAGACGAGAAAACTAAGGCTTATCCTCTTGCCCAAGGAAGTGGTAGGGCCGGGATTAACACGCGGGCAGGCTGACGCCAGAGCCCACGACCTTGCCCGCTCTCAAAGCCCTTTAACGGCTCATCGCCTGGCCTGTCTGTCGCTCCGTCTTCCCCCACCCAGGCTGAGAGCTCCACAGGCAGGATCTTGTCTGATTCTTCTCTACATCTCTGCACTTCCCACGCCTAGTGTAATGCCTGGCGCACCTTGGACCTCACAAAGGCTTGGGAAATGAACGAATGAATGAATGGAGTGCCTCAACCTCCTACCAGTAGCCATTTGCCTCAATGATAAGAAAAATCTGCAGACCCTTTGACTGTGGTTATTAACAAAGGGTCTCACGTGGGACAATGGAGGTACAGTGTGTGCCGTCTGTCCACACAGCCCCCGTGTCGCTGCGCATGCACGTCCGAGTGAACAGATAACTCATGCTGAGATTTACTTAAAAGGCATTTAGCTCAGCTCATACATTTGCCAACCAAGCCTATTACTTGCAGAAATCTATTCCATGCATTATCATTTTCATTTCCAGTGCTGAGAGACAGTGGTGGGTTGGTAGTGTGTTGTTGTTTTTCCTTTCTCCCCTGGCCAGTTGAGTTACTGTCTGCTTTTGTGGAATAAATTGCTGTAAATTGAGTTACCAGCACTCTAAAATGGGGAAATATATTCTCGATGCTATATGGGCAGCTGACAACATTATGGAAATACACAAAGTGTGTGTCAAATTTTATGCAAATGGTGATGAGTTGTGATGGATGTTGGAAGAATGGGGGAGGGAATGGGGCAACAGTGGTGGCCTCAGGCAGAGAGACACTTGCTACATGCCCTTCCTTTCGCTGCAACTGTTCAAACCTCATGCTCTCAGAAGGGAGTTTTAGAGGTGAAACTCAAGGAAGATTAAAACTATCAGGAAAAATGGAGTGGGGGGTGCTGATCACTGGAAAAATCAGCCTGGCCAATAAAATCGTTTCTAGAGCCTAATTAGGATGGTACTGGGACACTGTCAGTGCTCCGCTTTATTCCCCAGCTCTGCTGTGCTTGTTTTTGTCTTGTTTTGTTATTTTGTTACCAAAAAACCCAGGTCCTCACATGTGGGGAGCCGGCACTCAACCACTGAGCCACATCAGCCCCCTGAGTTGGTTTCTTCGTTTGCGTGCTGTTTGTTTTGGTTTTTAGGAGGCACCGGGAACCAAACCCGGGACCTTCCATTTGGGAAGCAGGTGCTCAACTGCTTGAACCACACCTCCTCCCCGTGCTTTGCTTTTAAGGGCTATACCTGGACTCTCTTTGAAAGGCCACCGGGGCCGCTGGAGTTGCTTTGGGCTTACAGCCCCCTCGGTCAGCCCCTTAGCCAGCGGCTGTCTGGTGTGGGAAAATGAAAGGCCAGCAACTTCCTTCTGAGCTAGGATGAACCTGATTTGTAGTATATACTCCAGAGTTTCCCACAGGGTGAGGTTGATCCTGGGCGTCACCTAAAGTCTCACCCTTGCTTGGCGCCTTGCCCTCCCCTGTCTTCCTTTCCCAGCTCACTGAAACGTTTCTCCTGGGTGGACCTTTTCCATCAATGATTTGTACGTGAGTTTTCATCAATGATTTGTACGTGGTTTTCATAAATGATTTGTACGTGAATTTTCCCCTCAGGATCTGCCTCTAGGGAAGCCATGGTCAGATGGTCTATGGAAAGGTCACAGGGTTTGCCAAGAGGAGTTCTCTCCCAGCTGAGAGAGAATTTGTGGAGTGGATTGTGGGAAATCCAGCAGTGTTGTCCAGAGAAATAGAACATTTGCCATGGGAGTTGGGAATCTCAGAGATTCCTCTGCTTTCTGCCAAAAAAAGAGTCAGTTCTCACCTCATGCCAGGCCAAAGATCATGAAGACATGATGGTATTGCCAGGCACAGAGGAACTTTGCTGATCCCCTCTTCCCTCCAGCCTCCCTCTACAATGTTCCCAACCTCTGAAGGAATCACAAAGAGCAGCTTTCGATGAGCGAGAAGAGCAGGGCTGCCGCCTTCTGAAGCCAGCAGGTGCTGCCTGCGGTGGCCCTAACTGGTTGCAGGACGGAGGGAGGAGTCTTAGCTGGGAAAGAGACGAAAGGGCTGACTAACATACTGGACTGTACATCCTGATTCCTGAATCAAGGCTCTGGATCGCACCGTAAAGGGACCATAGGGCTCTCTCTTTCCTCATGGGGATCCACCTCAGTTTTCATCCAGGGACAGGGAAGGACCAACTCTCCTCACACCAGGATAAAGGGACAGTGGGAGAAATAATAAAGTTGCTTTGATAATTATATTTCATGAGTCTAGAATGTTTGACATACAAGTTACACACCTAATCCATATTAGCTATTTGCTTTATAATCGATTTGCTAAATACAATGGCCTCTTAGACAGGATGTCAATAGGAATGCTCAGGTAGGAATGGAGGCAGAGAGGATGCAGCAGACCCCAGGGTTTGTCTACTGGAGCCATCCACATCCCCTTTCCCCCTCCTCCCTCTGCTCTAGAGGCTGGGAAGTTAGTCACCTACCCAGAGTTCCCCGCAGCTGGGGAGAGTCATGTGACACAGTTCTGACCAATGAGATGCAGCTGGAAGGCCCTGGAGAGGGATTCCTTTCCCAAATAAAAAGGCAAAGGCTCTCAATTAGAAGAAGTTGCGGCCTGGAATATCAAAGGGAAACTTGGAGAAGCAGCAGCTATCTTGTGACCATGAGAAACAACGCCAACACTGAGGATGATGGAATAGAAAAGGCCAGGTCTCCTGATAACATCCCTGGCCCCGTTCCAGTCCTGGGCTACTGACTCCAGACTGCCTTTTTGCTCATGCAATATATCCTTACCTTTTTAAGCCACTGCAGCTGAGTTTTCTGTTACTCGATCCTAACTGATACGGATGATGAGAGCCTGTCACAGAGAAGTTGTGAAGGAGCAGAAAGAAGGATGAGGGCACTACTTAAGAGCTAGAATTGACAGGACTTGATGCCTGATTGGACATGAGAAGAGGAGGGAACCAGGGATGAAAAAAAGTGCCCTTCCCAATATAGGGAATAAAGGAGTAGAAACAGATTTTCGTGGACAAAGGTAAATAACCATCATTTTAATAAGTGTTGTAGGGAAGCAGATTAGGCCCAATGGATAGGGCATCCGCCTACCACAAGGGATATCCATGGTTCAAACCCCGGGCCTCCTGACCCGTGTGATGAGCTGACCCACACGCAGTGCTGATGTGCGCAAGGAGTGCCCTGCCACGCAGGGGTGTCCCCCATGTAGGGGAGCCCCACACACAAGGCGTGCACCCCTCAAGGAGAGCTGCCCAGCGCGAAATAAGTGCAGCCTGCCCGGGAATGGTGCCACACACACACGGAGAGCTGACACAAGATGACACAACAAAAAGAGACACAGACTGCCACAGAAGAACACGCAGCGAATGGACACAGAACAGACAACTGGGGGAGGGGGAAGGGAGAGAAATAAATAAATCTTTAAAAAATAAATGTTGTGTGTTGTGATATCAAATGAGGGTTTTCCTATTGACCCAAAATTGTGTGTAAACCCAAACACTGAGGACAATGGGCACAAAATACTCTCACATTCTAAAGACACATGTGACGTAGTCAAGAAGGATGCACTTAAAAGCGGCAGAAGTGCCTCCCCACTCCCACACCACCACACCCAGCCCTCGATGAGCCTCTATTGGCTGAAGACCTAGAGGAACGCAAGAGGACTCCTTACAGAGAGGGTCTCTAATTTGAACTGTGAGGAGAGGGCTGTGGCTTTTCCTCTGCCGCTGTCCACCCCCTACCCCACCCAAGCCAACTTCAAGAAAACCACTTACAAGGATTAGAGCTGTTTTATTTTGTGCTCCCTTAGAAGGAGACCTTGAGAAAAGGATTCAAGGACGAATAGTTTGAGATATGATCCCAGGGAACAGGAGAGTAAGGAAGAAAGAGAGACGGGAAGGCAATTAAAAGTATATGGAGGGAGAAGCGGACATGGCTCAACTGATAGAGCATCCATCTATCATATGGAGGGTCCAGGGTTCCATTCTCAGGGCCTCCTGACCCATGTGGTAAGCTGCCCATGCACAGTGCTGCCACACTCAAGGAGTGCCATGCCGTGCAGGGGAGCCCCTGTGTAGGGGTACCCCACACATAAGGAGCACGCCCCGCAAGGAGAGCCACCCCACATGAAAAAAAAAAGCACAGCCTGCCCAGGAGTGGTGCCACACACACAGAAAGCTGATGCAGCAAGATGATGCTACAAAAAAAGAGACACCATTTCCCCGTGCTGCTGGATAATGCAAGGGGATGCAGAAGAACACACAGCGAAAGGACACAGAACAGACAACAGGTGGGAAGGGGAGAGAAATTAAAAATTAAATCTTTTTTTTAAAAAAGTATATGGAGGGAAGCGGCTGTGACTCAATTGATTGGGCTCCTGTCTACCATATGGGAGGCCCTGGGTTTGTGTCCCAGGGTCTCCTTGTGAAGGCAAGCTGGCTTGCTCCTGTGCCTATGCTAGCACAGCAAGATGACGCAACAAAGGGACACAAGCAGACACCGAAGAACACGCAGCAAATGGACACATAGAGCAGACAGCAAAACAAGCTTCAAGGAGGGGGGAGAATAAATAAAATAAAAAGTAAATTTTTTTAAAAAAAGTATATAGAGGCTAGAGTCAGGTCCTGCTACAGGGCAGTTAGTAAACACCCAGAGCTCTCTGGAGCTGCTGAAGCACCTGTTTGGGGGCTCCAGGAGGCCAGAAGAGCATCCTGCAACCTTCTTGAAGGAATGGAAGGAGGAGACTGCCCATCTGCTGAGAAGACTCATAAGTAGAGTGCTCCATGCCCTGGAGGCCAGTGCTCATCCTCCATTGGAGGCACAAGCCACCTCAGGAGCTGTTCCACAGCTGGAATTGAAAGTTCCACTTCCCAAAAATGGGGGAGGAAGAGACAGTTGGGCACCAACTTCAGATACTGAAGAGCAAATTCAGCAGGCTAAAGTATAATCTTAAGAACAGCTAAAGTTTGAGCATGTCCAACTCAGAAAGAGGCCTGTAGCCACCATCTTAACTCAGTGCCTGGCACAAGGGGAAGCAGGGTGGACTGAAAATCACAGTGCCAATGGGTACTGGCTTCTTCCCATCCAGATCAAATTGCAACTTCAGCCTAGACCCCAGCCCCACCTCCAGCAAGTAGGAAGCTCCAGGGAGCTGCACCAGCCTCTCCAGGAAATTCCTGGCCAAGCCATGGAGGCGAGTGATCATCCTACTCTGGCGGCATGAGTCACCCCAGGAGCTATTCTGTGGCTGGAATTGGAAGCTTCATTTCCCAAAAACAGGGGAGGAGGAGATGGTTGGCTGCTGAATTCGACTGCAACTGCAGTCATCTTGGACCCAAACTGCATAGACTGCTGCCCACACCTGCAGCTCCATCCCTGCCCCGGGCAGGGGAGAAAGGTGTGGGAAGCTTCATCAGTCTCTCTGGGCAACTAGAGTCTAGGCCTGCAAGATTTGGATTATTCCACACAGTTGTCACTCTGTCCCTACCCCTGACAAAGGAGAAAGTTGGGAGAAGCTTCATTGATCCCTGAGGCAATGAAGGTATCTTGAGTCTCCACAGTTTATAGCACCCAACTACATTCTTGGCTCCTATTGCACAAACAGCAAGGGAGAAAGGGCAGGAAGCCCTAAACTAAAGAAGAAAAAAAAAACTGCACCCAGAATAAATACCCTAGTAAGCCAGATGCCAAGATACCAACAAAAAATTACAATCCACCCTAAGAAGCAGGAAGCTATGGCCCAGTTAAAGGAACAAGATAAGCCTTCAGATGACATAAAGGAGTTGAGACAACTAATCATAGATGTTCAAACAAATTTCCTTAATAAATCAAGGAGATGGCTGAAGAGATTAAGGATATTAAGAAGACATTGGATGAGCACAAAGAAGAATTTGAAAGCATACATATAAAAATAGCAGATCTTATGGGAATGAAAGGTGCAATAAATGAAATTTTAAAAACATTGGAATCATATAATAGCAGATTTGAAGAGGCAGAAGAAAGGATTGGTGAGCTTGAAAAAATGGCCTCTGAAAGTGAACATACAAAAGAACAGATGAAGAAAAGAATGGAAAAAATTGAACAAGTTCTCAGGGAACTAAAAGACAGCAAAAGGTGTGCAAACATACATGTCATGGGTGTCCCAGAAGGAGAAGAGAAGGGAAAAGGGGCAGAAGGAATATCTGAAGAAATAGTGGTAGAAAATTTCCCAACCCTACTGAAGGACACAGATACCCATGTCCAAGAAGCACAACGTACTCCCATCCAAAAAAAATCCAAATAGACCATCTCTGAGACACATACTCATTAGAATGTCAAATGCCAAAGACAAAGAAAGAATTCTGAGAACAGCAAGAGAAAAGCAATGCATAACATATAAAGGATACCCAATAAGATTAAGTGCTGATTTCTCACCAGAAACCATGGAGGCAAGAAGACAGTGGTCTGATATATTTAAGATACTACAAGAGAAAAACTCCCAGCAAGATTGTCTTTCAAAAATGAGGGTGAGATTAGAATATTCACAGATAAACAAAAACTGAGAGAATTTCTAAGCAAGAAACCAGATTTTCAGGAAATGCTCAAGAGCGTGCTAGAGCCTGAAAAGAAAAGACAGGATAGAGAGGCCTGGCAAAGAGTCTAGAAATGAAGATTAGATCAATATAAGTAACTAAAAGTTTCAAAAGAGTGGTGAAAATAAAATATGACATAAAACTCAGATAGTCAGGAATAAACTTAACCAACAATGTAAAGCACTTATATTCAGAAAACTGCAACTCAATGTTAAAATAAATCAAAAAAGTCCTTAAATAGCTGGGAGATCATTCCATGCTCATGGATTGGAAGACTAAATATCATTAAGATGTCAATTCTACTTAAATTGATATATAGATTCAATGCAATCCTGATAAAAATTCCACCAGCATTTTTTTTAATTGAGAACACGATTATCAAATTTATTCGAAAGGGTAAGGGGTCCTAAATAGTCAGAAACATCATAAAAAGGAAAAGCAAACCCTCATCTCCAGACTTTAAATCATATTACCTAGCTAGCTATAGTGGTAAAAACAGCATGGTACTGGCGTAAAGACAGACACATAGACCAATGGAACCAAACTGATGGTTCAGAAACAGACCCTCACAGGTATGGTCAAGTGATTTTTGACTAGCCTGTCAAACCCACACAGCTCAGGCAGAACAGTCCACTCAACAAATGGTGCTGACAGAATTGGATACCCATAGCTGAGAGAAGGAAAGAGGACCCCTATCTTATACCTTATCCAAAAATTAACTCAAAATGGATCAAAAACCTAAAAATAAAAGCAAGAACCTTAAAGCTTCTTGGAGAAATTGTAGGAAAATATCTTCAAGACCTGGTGGTAGGAGGTGGATTCTTAAAGGAGATAAGAGGAGGGCTGAGATGGACTACTGATGTTTAATGTACATAGAAGTTTTAATTAGCTTTTTTGTAAACATATGGAAATGTAGAGTGGGTGGTAACAAATAGTGATTAACAGTTAGTTTATAAATGGGGATATGGCTGAAAAGCGTAGTGTAGGTGTGCCAATGCCAATTGACAAAATGCTAGATAATAATCTAGAAACTGGATAGCACAGTAAACCAAGAGTTGGATGAGAACTGTGGTTGATGGTACAGATGCAAGAGTGTCTTTTGTGGGCTAGAGAAGATGTATATCACTGCTGCAGGGTAGTGGGAATGTGGAGAAGCATGGGAAAAAAAAAACTGAAGTGACCTATGGACTGTGGTTAGCAGTAATAACATAATATTCTTGCATCTATGCCAAAGATGCACTGTTGATAATGGGCAGCATGGAAAATGTGAGCCAAATGTACACTATGGACATGGTAACAATCAGATGATATTATCTTATCTGTAACAAATGTTCCACCACGTGTGGTATGTTGATAGAGGGGTATTGTTTGGGAATTCTGCACATGTGCATGATTGTTTTATAAGTATACAACCTCTGTCATAAAAAATACATATAAAAAACAATAATAGGGTGGGTTGGGGGAAAAGCACACCAAATGTAAGATAAGGACTATGATTAGTAGTACAATTTTGATAATATTCTTTTATAATTTGTAACAAATGTCTCACTACAATGCAAGGTGTTGGTGGAAGGTTGATGTAGGGGACCCGTGTATGATGTTATGCATGTATGCTTTGTAAGTTCACAACTTTCACTATACACTTATTGTTTATGTACGTTCATATATAAACAATATAAATGTAATAATAATAGGGTGGGTTGGGGGGAAATACTTTGGTTAGTAGTAATATTTTGACAATGTCTTTTAATTGTTAGTTAAAAATGTTTAACAACAATGCAAGGTATTGGTGGTAGGGTGAGTTATGAGTCATAAATGATATTATATATGTTTGTTTTGTAAGTTCACAACTAATACTATACACTTATTGTTTGTGTATGAGTGATATATTTTAATAAAATTTTTAAAATGAAAAAAAAAAGTATATGGAAGAGGGAGTGGATGTAGATCAAGCAATTGGCCTTCCACCTACCACATGGGACGTCCCAGGTACAGTTCCCAGTGCCTCCTGAAGAAGATGAGCTGACACTGCAGGCAGGCACAGCAAGCTGATGCAACAAGATAATGCAACAAAAGAGACACAAAGAGGAAAGACACGGAAGTGGACTTGGCTCAGTGGTTAGGGAATCCGTCTACCACATGGGAGGTCCACAGTTCAAACCCAGGGCATCCTTGACCCATGTGGAGTTGGCCCATGCACCGTGCTGATGAGCACAAGGAGTGCCCTGGCACACAGGGGTGTCCCCACGTAGGGGAGACCCATGAGCAAGGAGTGTGCCCCGTAAGGAGAGCCACCCACTGCAAAAGAAAGTGCAGCCTGCCCAGGAATGGTGCCACACACACGGAGAGCTGACACAACAAGATGACTCAATGAAAAGAAACACAGATTCCTGTGCCACTGACAACAACAGAAGCGGACAAAGAAGAACACACAGCAAATAGACACAGAGAGCAGACAACTGGTGGGGGGGGTGGAGGGGAGAGAAATAAATAAATAAGTAAATCTTTAAAAAAAACAAAGAGGAAAAACAATGAGATTCACAATGAACCAGGGACCTGAGGGGCGCAGGTGATTGAGCGCCTCTCTTCCACATGGAAGGTCCCAGGTTTGGTTCCCAGTGCCTCCTAAAGAGAAGATGAGCAGACTACAGAAAGCACACAGCAAATGGACACAGAGAGTAGACAGCAACTGCAAACAACAATGGGGGGGGATAAATAAATCTTTTTTTTTAAGTGTATGGAGGGAAGCAGATGTGGCTCAAGCTACTGGGCTCCCATCTACCATTGCGAGGTCCAGGGCTTGATTCCCAGGGACTCCTGGTGAAGGCAAGCTGGACCACGTGGCAAACTGGCCCAAGCTGGGAACAGGACCACATGAAGTGCTGGCCCTGCAGCAAGCTGGCCTGAGCAGGGAGCTGGTGCCACAAGCTGATGCAACAAAAAAAGAGACAGAAGAAAGACAATAAGAGATGCAGCAGACCAGGGAGCTGAGGTGGTACAAGAGACTGAGCACTTCTCTCCCACTCTGGAAGGTCCCAGGATTGGTTCCTGGAGCTGCCTAAAGAGAGAACAAGCAGACACAGAAGAACACATAGTGAATGAACACAAAAGAGCAGACAACCAGGGGGGAAGGGGTAAATAAATAAATAGGTAAATAGATAAATAAGTTTATGGAAGAGCGGGTGTAGCTCAGTGGTTTGAGTGCCTGCTTGTCATGTACGAGGTCCCAGGTTCAATCCCCAGCACCTTCCAAAAAATTTTTTAAAAAAAAGGAATGGTTATTTTTTTAAAACAAGGAAAAAAAGGCAGGGGGAAGGAGAGATATGGTTATTGAACAACTGACAATGGAGGTGACAAGAGAGTGACCCTGCTGGGGAAGACTGGCAGCCAACGAAGAGCAGAGAACCAGGATGTTTTTTTTTCTTCCCCTCCCCCGCCCTGCTGTTCATTCTCTGTGTGATCTTCTGTATCTATTTCTCTTTTTGTCTTCTCTTCTCATCTTTCTACTCTAGGATTCACCAGGATTCGATCCTGGGAGTCTCTGATGGGGACAGAGGTTCCCTGTCACCTGCAACACCTCAGTTCCTGGTCCCTGCTGCTCTTCACCTTGACTCTCCCCTTCATCTCTCTTGGGGTTTTTTTTGTTTTTTTTTTTAAGATTTATTTTATTTATTTCTCTCCCCTTCCCCCTCCCACCCCCTGTTGTCTGCTCTCTTGTGTCCATTCGTTCTGTATTCTTCTGTGTCTGTTTGCACCCTCGGAGGTACCAGAAAACTGTATCTCTTTTTTGTTGCATAATCTTGCTGCATCAGCTCACCATCTGTGCGGCATCACTCCTAGGCCGGCTGTGTTTTTTTTCACGCGGGGCAGCTCTCCTTGCAGGGTGCACTCCTTGCGCGTGGGGCACCCCTACACAGGGGACACCCCTGCATGACACATCACTCCTTGCTCACAGCTGCTCTGTGCATGGGCCAGCTCACCACACAGGTCAGGTGGCCCTGGACATTGAACTCTGGACCTCCCATGTGGTAGGTGGACACTCTATCATTTGAGCCACATCCGCTTTCCTCATCTTTCTTTTGTTGTGTCATCATCTTGCTGCATGACTCATTTGCATGGGCACTGGCTCACTGCACAGGCACTGGCTTGCCACAAGGGCACTCGGCTCGCCAAGCAGACACAGCATGCCATGCGGGCATGCTCAGGCACTCGGCTCACCACACAAGTACTCACATGGACACTCCGCTCACCACACGGGCACTCAACTCACCAAGCAGGCACACGCAGGCACTTGGCTCACCACACAGGCACTCACGCAAGCACTCAGCTCACCATGCAGGCACTCACGCAGGCACTCGACTTGCCGCGCAGGTACTCGGCTCGCCGCGTGGGCACTTGGTTCACCGCGCAGGCACTGGCTTGCCATGCAGGCATGCTTTCTCTTCTTCTTTTTCATGAGGAGGCCCCAGGGATCAAATCTGGGTCCTCCCATATAGTAGGCAGAAGTCCTATCACTTTACCCACATCCACTTCCCAGAACCAGAATATTTATACATCCATACTGTAGCAGTTTGATATGGTTATGAATTCCAAAAATAGATATTGGATTATGTTTGTAATCTGGTCTGTACCTGGGCATGATTAAGTTATGATTAGGGCTTTGATTGGGCCAAATGATTAGGGTGTTGAGTCTCCACCCCTTGGTGGGTGGGGACTCACAGATAAGAGGAATGGCAAAGGACAGAGTAGAAGGGTTTTTGATGTTGGAGTTTGATGCTGAAGCCTTAAGCTGGAGCAAGACCCTGGAAGGGAGGAACCCAGGAAGCCTGAACCTCGCAGATGTCGGCAGGCATTTTGCTCCAAATAGACTTTGGTGAGGGAAGTAACTTATGCTTTATGGCATAAGTAAGCTCCTACCCCAAATAAATACCCTTTATAAAAACCAACCCATTTCTAGTATTTTGCATCAGCACCCCTTTGGCTGACTAATACACATACTCATCCATCATTGGGTGAGGGCTGCTCTTGGGGTCTTAATTCTCTGGTACTTCCATCCTGCCACTCCTGCCAAAGGAGTCCTGGCCACCAGAGAAAGCTCTAGGGCAAAGAGATGCAGGTACATTTTAGTAAGGCCTAAGGAGTAAAGGGTAGGGGGAGGCACGTCAGCATCTGCTACTAGAGGCTCCCTGAGAGAAAAGGAAACTAGAGCTGTGTTAATGCAGCAGACTTTCCAAACTGCCCTCTAGTCTCACTGAACTGGGGAGAAAAGAATTGGAGAGCACGCGGGGGCTGGGGGTGTGGGGCAGCAGTGCGCCAGCCTTAGCACGCCGGAAGGGTGGGTTCCCATGTCATGAGAGCTCCACAGAAAGGAGCAGGGCTTGGACAGTCCTCCAAGTCCCAGCCACAAAGGCTGGCCACCTCGCAAGGTGACCAGAGCAGCAAGACGCTGTGGGCTCCACAGTCAACGATGGGGGCTGAGGGGTGATCAGAGGTCGCTGAACAGAGCTGAGCTCTCATGTTAGTGAGCAGGGCAGTGGGAGAGGGGTCCCCACAGGGTCCTCTGAGGAACCCACCCAGGGTTGAGAGGGCCAGCACTTTCCCTTTTCTCCAATCCTTTGCCGACCCCCTCCGGTTACAGGTTTCTCAGGCTGCAGATCAAGCTTGAGCTGGAGGGATGGAGGAGAGCACTAAACAATAGAGATTGAAGTTTTTAGCGGGAAATGGCCAAAAAGCTATGGGACCTGCATACAAGGTTGTTAGAGGGATAAGGTGGAGTATATTGCGCCCCCGTCTGGTTTGGATGGTTCAATACATCCCTTAGGACCACTAGCTAGTGAGTGCCAGAGTCCAAACCAGATGCTTCATGAACGTGAGCTCATCCGATCCTCACACCAGCCTCAGGAGGAAGGTATTTCTGTCCCTACTTGGCGTCTGAGAATTGCGGGTCTTAGAAAAATTACAAAAAGTCTACATTCAAACCCAGGCTGGTCTGACCTCCAGATTAATTTTGGAAGCCTTGGTCACCAAGAATTGGATAGACAAGGTGTGGTGTATCCAAACAATAGGATACTACTCGGTAGTGAAAAGGAGCAAACTGCTAATGAATGCCGAACATGGATGAATCTCGAAAAGCACTTATGCTAAGTGAAACAAGCCAAATCCAAATCTGGATGATTCCACTTATGTGAAATTCTGGAAAAGGCAAAATTATAGTAACAGAAAGCAGTTCAGTAATTGCGGGGAGAGGGACTTTACTGCAAAGAGCAAGAGAAAGCTCTTGGGGGTAATGGAAATGTTCCATATCAGGTTTGCAATGGTGGTTATACTACAATATGCGCTTGTGAAAAAGTAGAATTGCCCACCTAAAATGTCTAATCACATTGTATGCAAATTATGCATCCATAAAGCTGATAAAAACTGTGTATGCCTTGACTAGGAGGTACCAGTGGAAAGTGATGGTAGAGATGGCGCTGGGGCTCACAGCAGCCATGTGGGCTGGTGGGAGATTGTGAGTACCTGATGTACCTGATAGACACCCTAGGATGTACCTGATAGACACCCTAGGAGTGGATGAGCTTACCTAGGGAGAGTGTGGGGAGCAGAAGAGAGAGGGCACATCCCTGAAGAACCCCAAAATGTATGGGGCAGGCCCAGGAAGCAGACTTCAACAGAGCCATCAGAGGGTTGGAGGAAAACCAGTGGGTGTCCTGTTGGACCAGAGAACTGTTGTCCCAGCCCTTGACTTTCCCCTGGCCCATGTGGCCTCAGATATAGGGTTGTAGGGCCGGGAGGGGGGCAGCAGAGGTGGCTCAGGTAGGGAAGGAGGGACGTGCTTCCTGGTGCCTGAGGGAGCACAGAGAAAAGCTTGGCTGACCCTGCTCCCTCCCGCCACGTTCACCGTGTTCGCCCAGTGCTGTTATCTTAGGTCACTCAGACACAGAAATCAAACAAACCAACAGAACACCCTGCTGCGTCTCTTTCTAGGGGTGTTGGCTGGGTCAGGAAGGCTCTGACCACATTAAGGCAGGGACTGGAAAGAGAGCAGACAAATAAAAAGAAATGAAATGAAAGGTGGCAGAGCAGAGAAAGGGAGAGAGTACAGAGCAGGAATGCTAAAATGCAAGTCCAACTGGAATAAAGAAAAAAAAAGACAAAATAACCTGTCTGGAAGGACCCTTGCAGATGAATTCTAGTCAATCCCCTCTCCCCAATTAAAACGGGGAAACCAAGACCCAAGTGGAGAAAGAGGAGAAAGAGGAAACCAGTTGCACTGCTAGGGTGTTTACTTCCCTCACTCATTCATTCAACAAACATTTCAGGCAGCTTACTATGTCCTGCATACTGGTCAAGGTCAAATAGTCAGAAGCCTGGCTCTCCAGAAGCCTGCATTCCAAGGGAGAGGATCGCCACATCCCAAGGCTATCTCCTCTCCAAGTTGCTCTAGAGCATCAGTGTCCCAGGTTCCTAGCCCACAGCAGGGGTGAATCCTTATTCATGGAGCCCTGTAACGGAAAAAGAATACAAAATTATGTATGCAGCCTTGGGTACAATAAGAGAAGGGGTCTGTGCAAATGAGAAGCCCTGAAACTTAAGCTTTCTTAGCTTGTATAGGAATTCCTCCTTTGACCACACCAAAATTCCAAGAAAGTTATTCTGAACTGGCGAGCACCACCCTCTAGTGGATATGTGGAGGAATGTCTCAACACTCCCAGAGCCTCTTTTGGACAAACCCACCCAATTCCTTGTAAGCTCAGGCAGGAAAATTTGGTCATCAGCTTCATAGAAACTTTCTCATCAGCCTGCACACCACCCTCCAAACTCAGAGTTGTATAATTGCCGCTAGAGGCCCAGAGCGTAGCATCTAGATGTGCTTGTAGTTTGATTTAAGGCAAGTATCTTTACTCTTGTGAGCTTCAGTTTCCCTTTCCATTAATAAGTTGTATCTTAATGAGATTAGATAAGTATTTAGGTACCTACTTCAGAGGGTGGTTGTGGAATTAATCAAGATGACTCACATGTAAGTGCTTTATACAAAGGGCACTTTCATATACCAGTTATTTTTTAAGGAAATTTATCAACATTCGAATATTTTTCTGTTTCTGAATCAACTGCTCAGAGAAATCACTCCTTACTATGCACTCAAAAAGGACCACCCCATGAGCTGATTAATGTCCCTCCCCAAAGATGCCCAAGTCCTGTTCCCCAGAACCTGTGAATATGTTACCTTTCACTGCAAAAGGGCCTTTGCAGGTGTGATTAAGGTAAGGGTCTTGAGATGAGAAGCATATCCAGATGGGCCCAACATAATCACAAAAGTCAGGAACAAAGATCCCTATCAGATGGAGGAAGAGGGTCAGAGAGGGTCAAGAAGTTAGAGGGTTGTGAGGAGGGGGCTATGAACCAAAGAATGTTGGCAACTTCTAGAAGCTGCACAAGGCAAGGAAATGGATTCTCCTCTAAAGCTTCAGAAGGAACACAGCTCTGCAGACACCCTGACTTTAGACTTCTGAATACCACTACTGTAAGGAAATGAATTCAGGTTGCTTTAAGCAAAGAAGTAGGAGGAATGGGATGGAAAGAGAAGAACCACCCCAGGCCCCAATTACAGCACGCAGGTAGAGACGGGGGTCTGTGCGTGTGTATCAAGCACACCCCCTTCAAAACCCCAAAGGCAGGGAGAGGCGTTTATTCATCTCCTTACTTCCCCCTCCCCTAGGACAGTTTGAAGCTGAGTGGGCCCTGGAAGACCACGTCCTTAGGGCTAAATCCATTCCTGTGGGTGTGACCCTGTTGTAGGCAGAAACTTTTGGCTAAATTACTTCGGTTAAGGTCCTTTGATTAGTTTGCTTCAGTAAGGCATGACCCAGGGTAGATCTTAATCCTCTTTCTGGAGTCATTTATAAAGGGGATGAATACAGAGAGACACACAGAAAGAAAAGACCCAGGGCTCAGAGAGGAACCCACAGAAGCTGAGAGAGAGAGCCTGATTGAATGCAGTGCCTGGTCCTGGAATCCTGAAAGAGAGCAAGAAGCTGTAATCCACAGAACCCCGAAGAGAGAGCGCCACGGAAGGACCAGCCAGAAGCTGCAAGCAGCAGAGCCGGAGGAGGAGGCAGGGACCAGCAGAGGCCGCCCTTGTGCCCTGCCATGTGACACAGGTCCAGGATCGCCAGCAGTGGTATCTTCAGGGAGGGAGCTCCACGTGATGCCTTGATTTGGGCATTTTTCTCAGCCTTTGAACTGTAAGCTTTTCAATTAACAAATCCCCATTGTAAAAGCCAACCCATTTCCAGTACATTGCCTCGGCAGCCTTTAGCCAACTAAAATGCCCTTGTACTTCCCTGTCTCCTGGATCATCGCAGCTTTAGAAAAGGTCCCTGCAAGGATGAATGGCTGGAGAAGGGCCCCAAAGCAGATGTGAGATGGATGGAGCTAAGGAGAATTTTCATTTTTAATTCCTCTAACTTTATATTATGACATGATTTTGTATTTACAGATAAGTTACTAGAATAACACAGAGAATTCCCATATACCCTTCACCTAAACTCCCCAAATGTGAACATTTATTTGATCAGGTGTCCTTTATCCTTCTCTCTATTTAGATGTGCATACACATTGTCTTCTGAACCATTTGCAAGAAGCTGCAGGTGAGAAACCAATTTACCTGCAAGTTGTCAGTGCATGTTTTCATACAAGGATATTCTTTCACATGGCCAGGGTTCAATTATCAAAATCAGGTAATTGACATAAATAAGATAATACTATCTAATCCAGGAGGCTTATTTGGATTTCACCAATTGTCCCAAATATCATCTATATAAAAGAAAAATCCAGTGTCAGGCACTGCATTCAATTGTCATGTCTTTTGAATCTTCTTTCTTTGGTAACAGTTTCTCAGTCTTGTGCACGCACATGTGTGCGTGTGCACACTTCATGAAACTGACGTTTTTAAGAGTAAAGGCCAGTTGTGTCGTAGAATGTCCTTCCTTCAGGGTTTGCCTGGTGTTTTCTTATAATTAAGGTTCGTTTTACGCTTTTGGTAAGAATACTACAAGGAGTTGTGTGGTGTTCTCTGTGCATCTTATCCAATAGTAGATGACATAAATTTGACACATTATTGGTGATGTTAACTTTGATCATTTGGTTGTGTGGGATCTGCCAGGTTTCTCAACTGTGAGGTTACTCTTTTTCCTTTGTAATGAATAAGTATCTTGTGGGGAGCTAATGTGAGACTATGTAGCTATCCTGTTACTCCTTAAACTTTCACATGCAGTTTTAGCATCTTTGAAGTTTCCCACCTGAATCCATTGTCATTATGATGGCTGACAGCTGGTGATTGTTTCACTCCGTCATTTTCTCTACATTTATTAGTGGCTTTCCTCTGTAAGAAAGAGCTTCCACTTCTAGCTCATTGTTTATTTATATCAGTGGACTCAATGATTCTTATTTTATTCAGTGAGCTATAATTTATGACTACCATTTATTCCCTTCCCCCAGATGGCTCCCTCATCTGTTTGTTCTTTTTTTTTTTTTTTTCATATTTGAATGCCTTATATTTCTTTTTTATTATTATTAATTTTTCATCTTTTTTTAAAGATATATTGATCACACAAAATGTTACATTAAAAAATATAAGATGTTCCTATATACCCCACACCCCACCCACCCACTCCTCCCACATCAACAACCTCTTTCATCAGTGTGGCACATTCATTGTGCTTGATGAATACATTCTGGAGCACTGCTACACAGCATGGATTATAGTTTACATTGTAGCTTACACCCTCCCCCAGTCCATTCAGTGGGTTATGGCAGGATAGATAATGTCCAGCATCTGTCCCTGCACTATCATTCAGGACAACTCCAAGTCCTGAAAATGCCCCCACATCACACCTCTTCTTCCCTCTCCCTGCCCTCAGCAACTCCCATGGCCAGTGCCTCCACATCATTGCTCATTGTCTGCTCATTGTCTGTTTGTTTTTTCTTTAGGAGGCATTGGGGACCAAACCCGGGAAGGAAGTTCGCCCTGGGATGGTGGGTGAGAAATGAGAGACATGATGCGGGGGTCTAGACCAGTGACCGCGCCTCACTATTGAGAATGCTGTCCTCAGAGGGCAGCGATGGTCCAGCCACCTGGCACTACAGTGTGTCTTTGGGACAGACATGGCTGTCCATCCTCCTCAAGGACCTCGTCACTGAAGAGCAGCTGGGACGCTTGAACACCAGGCTGTTTTGCTCTGACACTCTCGACTGAGCAAAGCACAGAGGTGGAGCCGTGGTTGTCGTTAACTGAGAGGAAGGCAAAGCTGCAGGCCCAGGGAGGGGGCAGCTCTGTTGGAGCCACATGGCTGCAGATACTCTGAAAACCACAGAGGTATTTGGAGAGGGCTGTTGGCGACCAGGAGTGGCAGACAAAATGAAAGCTGAATCATGAGTATAAGTAAGCAGCTCTGGGCGTGTGGGAAATTTTGGGAGACCTTGGGAAAGCAGGATCCCCCTCTGAGTAAATTAAGTGAGGGCTCAGAGCCATGACAATTTGAGCAGGTTTATATATGGTGCTATTCTTGGGTCTACGAGATGGGAAACTTCATAGTTACTGTCCCTGAATCTCTTTTCTTGGTTTATTAGCCTTCAGACAGAAGGGACTGCAGGACAAAACAAGAGAGGATGAGTGCTTATGTCAGCACTGCCATCAATTTGCTGTGTGACCATGGATATGTGATTTAACCTATCTGAACATCACTCTCCTCATCTGAAATATCACTTGGATGAGACCAGTCCTGGGTGTCAAAAAGTTCTTATGAGAATAAAATGTGTATCTCAAGCTATCAAGTGAATGAATTGATAGCAGCAAACACGTTCATCAGTTTCTGAGTAGTGCAGAAAGTTGCCACATATGTTGCCATGCCAATTTCTCTTACACTGGATTTTTCCAGGAGATTGAGAAAATTTTGGAAGGGTAAAATTCAAGGAATGATTAACACTCAAGGAATTACTAACATTGTTTCAGGACATCTGGGTGAAAGGGAGTTTCTAACATCTAGCATTCACATTAGTTATCCCACAAATAGGATGTGTGGAGAGGAAGGAGAGAGCGCCGTGGAACCACTCAGAACACAGGCAGAACAGGGTTCAGGAAGTCGGGGGTAGGAAAAAAAAATACAGAAGTCCATTCCACCACTTTGGAAAGCAACTTGGCAATATCTAGTAATGGTAAAGATTGCCCTGGGATACAGCATTTCTACTTCTAGGAGATTCCCTCTCCTCCCCCAGGAAATTCTCAGACATGTGCATAGAGGACTTGAACAGGAATGTTCATCATGCCATCGCTTGTAATAATTAAAAAATGGTACAACTTAAATGTCCCTACTGATTAAAATGAAAAAATAAAATGCGGTAAATTCATGTCATGGAATATTATACAACAGTAAAAATAAATTACCTGGATGTGCATATTTCAGCATTCATGTTGTGAAATATTATACAGCAGTGAAAATAAATTACCTGGATATACATATTTCAGATAGCAAAGACATAACTTTTATATGTGTGTTTTACAGCTTTATTAAAGTACTGTTGCTGTACAAACTGCCTATATTTAAAGCAATTTACTGTTTTGACATATGTATATACTGATGAAACCATTACCACAATCAATATAATATCACTCCAAAATCTTTTTGTCCACCTTTGTAATCCTTCCTTTCCATCCCTCCCTGATTCATACCATTCTTATTTCCAGGTAATTACTGACTTGCTCTCTGTCACTGCGATTTCTAGAATTTTATGTAAATAAAACAGAGTTTATGCTATTTTGTCTGGCTTCTTTCACTCAACATACTTATTTAGAGACTCATCCATGTTTTTGCATGTATTGATAACTGATTCCTTTTTCCTGTTGAGTGGTATTTCATTATATAGATGTGTAAGGGGTTTATCCATCCACCTTTGTTGGACATTTGGGTTATTTCCAGTTGGGAGCTATTACAAATAAAGTTGCTGTGAAGACTCATATACAAGTCTTTGTGTAGACCTATGCTTTCATTTCTCCTGGGTAAATACCTAGAAGTGAAATGGTTGAGTTGTATGGTAGGTGTATGTTTAACTCTTTAAGAAATTGCCAAACTGTATTCCAAAATGGATTTACCATTTTACACTCCCAGCAGAAGTGAATGAGTGTTCCCATTGTGCCACATCCTCAACAGTGAAAATAGTCGTTCTCTTTCTTCAGTGGCATCTACCTCATTACAGTTTAACAAGCATTTCCCTAATGACCTAAAGACTGTGCCAGTCATTCCTTGTTTTCCATGGCCTTAACAGTTTTGAGGAGCACTTGTCAGGTACGTTTTAGACTGTCCTTCAATATGAGTCTCTCTGGGTGTGTTTCCTCATCAGACTGGGGTTATGGATTTGGGGAAAGAATACCACAAAGATAAAGTGCCACATATCAGGGGATACATGATATCCATATTAAATCACTGGTGATGTCAACTTTCAACATGTGATTAAAGTAACAATTACCAAGGAGCTTTGATTACTGATTTGAGACCTTTTCTCTTTCCAAAATGCGTGCATTTAGTGCTATAAATTTCCCTCTCAGCCTACGTTAGCTGTGTCCCATACATTTTGATATGCTGTGGTTTCATTTTCATTCAGTTCAATTTCTTTATTTTTATTTCTTTGAGATTTCCTCTTTGACCCAAAGATTATTTAGAAGTATGTTGTTTAATTTCCAATTGTATGGTGATTTTTTCTGTTATCTTTTTGTTATTGATTTCTAGTTTGATTCCATTGTGAGCAGTGAACACACTTTGTATAATTTCAATTCTCTTAAACTTATTGAGGTTTATTTTATGGCCCAGCATGTGATCTACTTTCTTATAGGTTCTGTGGGCACTTGTAAAGAATGTGTATTCTGATGTTGTTTGGAGGAATGTCCTAAAAATGTTAATTAGACCTTTTGGTTGATGGTGTTATTGAGTAATTTTAAACTCTTTAATATCCTCACTGATTTTCTGGCTGGTTATTTTACCAATTACAGGAAGAGGGGTGTTGAAGTCTCCAACTATAATTGTGGATTTGTCTATTTCTCCTTTCATTTCTATCAGTTTTGCTTCACATACTTTGCAACTTTGTTGTTTGATGCTTATGCCTGTAGGATTGCTATGTATTCTTTTTTATTATTATTATTGTATTTTTTGAAGATACATAGATCACAAAAAAAAATGTTACATTAAAAATATAATAGGTTCCCACATACCCCACACCCCACCCCACCCACTCCTCCCACTTCAACAACCCCCCCTTCATCATTGCAGCACACCCATTGCATTTAAGGTTGGACAAAGAATACATAGCTGCAGGATTGTTATGTATTCTTTTTCCAACCTTTTTATCTCTGATGACTTTCTTTAAACTGAAGTTATTTTATCTGATATTAATCCAGCCACTCCTACTTTCCTTTGATTAATGTTTGCATGATGTGTCATTTCACATCTTTTGATTTTCAACTTACCCATATCATATCTGAAGTGAATTTCTTGTAGACAGCATAAACTGGATTGGCTTTTGTTGTTGTTGTTTTTATTTATTTCTTCCCCACCTCTCATTGTTCATACTTGTTCATCTTGTTGTTTGGTGGGTTATTTTGGCAGTCACTGGAAACCAATGTTGGTGGGAGGTGCCTAATCACTTGAGCCATGTTCCCTGCTTTGTTGTGTCTCTCGTTAATGTTTTTCTTCCCATGCCTCTTGTTGCATCATCATGTTGGGTCAGCTTGCCATACCTGCCTGTCATATCAGCTTGCTATCTTGCTCATCTTCTTTTACGAGGCACTAGGACCCTTCACTCCCTGCTTTGTTGTGTCTCTCATGTTATTTCTTCTTGTTTCTCTTGTTGTGTTATCTTGTTGCATCAGCTTGCCATGCCTGCCTGTCACACCAGCTCATTGTCTTCTTTAGGAGGCACCAGGAACCAAACCAGGAACCTCCCATGTGGTAGGCAGGAGCTCAATTGCTTGTGCCACATCTGCTTCCCAGGATTATGTTTTTCAATCTACTCTGCCAATCCCTATATTTAATTGGTGCATTTAAATAATTTACATTCAATGGGATTAGTTATACGTTTTGGCTTAAGTCTGCCATTTTACTTTTTGCTTTCTGCTTGTTCTTTCTGTTTTTCATTTCTCTGTTTTGTTTTTCCTGTCTGACTGTGGGTTACTTGAACATTTTTCAGAATTCCATTTTGATTTATTTATGATGTTTTGGAGTGTATCTTGTTGTGTAGCTTTTTTTAGTGGTTGTTCTAGGTGTTACATAATATATCACTGTCTACTGATGTCATCATTTACCAATTCAAGTGAAGTATAGCAACTTTCCCTCTTTTAATGCCCCTTCAGCCATCCTCATTTATAATATAACTATCTCAAATACTTCTTCTACATACACTTAGAATCACATCAGTGTACATACTGGGGAGGTACCGGGAATTGAATCTGGGACTTGTACATGGGAAGCAGGTGCTCAACCACTAAGCTTTACCCACTTCCCAGTGTTATAATTTTTGTTCCAACCATCAAACATAATTTAGAAAACTCAAGAGGAGAAGTAAAGTCTATTGTAAGTCTGTTGGTAACAAATTCTCTTAATTTTTTTTTTTTAATCTGTGAATGTCTTGATTTCCCCTTCATTTTTGCTGGATATAGAATTCTAGATTGACAGTTCTTTTTTATCAGCATTTTAATCATGTTGTGCCACTTCTTGCTAGCTTCCATGGTTTCTGATGTTAAATCTGCTGTCATTTGAAGTTACTTTTTCTCTCTTGCTGCTTCCAAGCTTTTTCCTTTGTCTTTAGTTTTCAGAAGATGGACCACAGGGTAGCTAGGTGTGGATTTCTTTGGGTTTATCCTGTTTGGAGTTTGTTCACCATCTTGAATCTATGGATTTATGCATTTCATTCTTTCCTCATGCTCTTTTTCAGCTTCATCCTCCTCCTCTCCTTCTTGGGTCCTGATAACATGAACATTACACATTCTGTTGTGGCCTCACAGGTCCCTGAAGCTCTGTTCATTTTATTTCCAGTCTATTGTTTCTCTTCCGTTCTGATTGGGTAATTTCTATTCTCCTATTTTTCTAGTTCACTGATTATTTTCTCTGTCCCCTACACTCCACTGTTGAGTTCATCAAGTTTTTTATTTGTTATTGTATTTTTCTGCTCTAAAAAATTTCAATTGCTTCTCTTTATCTCTTTTATTTCTTTGCTGAGACTTTGTATTTCTTTGGTGAGACTATTTTTTTCATTTGTTTCAAACATGTTCATATTTTCTCATTAAAGCATTTATGATGACGACTGCTTTAAAATCTTTGTCAGATAATTCTAACATCTCTGTCATCTTAGTGCCAGCATCTATCTATTGTCTTTTCTCATTCAGTTTGAGAAAGTTTGGTTCTTGATATGATGAGTGACTTTTTTCTTGAAACCTGGACATTTTTCGGTATGGTTATGATGTTTTGGGTCTTATTTATACCTTCTATTTTAGGTGGACTTTTCTAACACTACTCCAGCAGGGGAGAGGGGACGACCTCACTACTACAACCTGGGTGAAGTCCAGATTACCCATTCGGACACTGTTGCCTCCTCTTTTAGTTTGCTAAAGGCTGCCAATGCAATATACCAGGAAAGGATTGGCCTTTACAATAGGGATTTATTAGGTTGAAAGCTTACAGTTCTGAGGCTGTGAAAGTGTCCAAATCGCCGCATCATCAACAGATGTTGTCTCCCAAAGTTGCAGCTGTGAGCAATCGGGCACAAGGTGGTATCATTTAAAATGCTTTCTTTCTGAGCTCAGCTGCGGGCCATCAAGCACATGGCAGTATCCACTCATCCCTCCCCTCTCCTCCAGGCCTCATCTCTTTCAACTTCTGGCTCAGGGGGCTCCCTCTCAGCCTCTGTGTTCCATTGATTCCAGCTTCTGGTCCCCAGGGCCTTCTCTCTCAGCTTCTGGGTTCTTCCCTGACTCTGTGACCTTCTTTCTGGGTCTATTCCTCTTTCTGTGTTATTCCTCCATTTGTAAAGAACTCCAGTAAGACGATTAAGACCCAGCAGGATCAAGGGCTACATCCTACTGGAGCAGTCTGATCAAATGACCCCTAACTGATCTAATCTAATCAAGGTTCACAAGGTCCAACTTAAGAGCATAATTTGGGGGGGTTCACATAAAAGACTCAAACCAACACAAATCCCGAGGAAAAAGGTCTCCTTATTACTGTTGAATCTGGGTAGGTATTCTGGCTCCCAACTAGATTTCCACTAACATTTCTGGGATGGGGAGGAATGCCCCATTGTTGCTCTCCCTGTGGACTTCACTAGCACCAGGGTGTGGAGATTGGCCTCATTACTGCCAGGCAGGGGTGAAAGCCCTGATTTTCTACTGCCTCCTATGAGAACAGCTGTAAAATGGAGGAGACTCATATTACCACATGGTGGTAGCGGGAATATAGGTTCCTCACCTGTTCTCCACTGGCATTGCAGGATGGATTGGACCCTCATGACCAAGCAGCAGGGATGAAAGTCCCAGCTCCCTACTTGGTGTTCTCTGACACCATTCTAGTGAGTGAGGGGAAGGGAGAGGGGTGCCTGATAAGGGCGGGAGTCTAGGCTCCCCACTTGGCCTTTACCAGCATGGCTGGGGTGGGGCCACAGGGGGTTTTTTCCTTGTTTTTTACTGGAGTATACAATTATTTTCTAAATGTTCTCTGTCTTGTTATGCTTCCCTTTTTATGGTCCTTTCGACAGAGACAGTAGGCTTTTTTGTCAGGGCCTTATTTGTCTGTGTCCATTGGCATTTCCAGGTTCTTGGCTTTTCCAGCTCCAAGAATTGGTTATGTGAGATTAAAAGAAAATCCAGGGAAGTGGACATGGCTCAACTGACAGAGTGTCCACCTACCATATGGGAAGGTCTAGGGTTCGATATCCAGGACCTCCTGATCTGTGTGGTGAGCTGGCCCATGCTCAGTGCTGATGCGCACAAGGAGTGCCGTTCCACGCAGGAGCACCCCTGCATGGGGGGGCCTCATACGCAAGGAGTGTGCCTGCAAGGAGAGCCACCCGGCATGAAAAAAGCACAACCCGCCCAGGAGTGACACCGCACACATGGAGAGCTGATGCAGCAAGATGACGCAACAAAAAAAGAGAAGCAGTTTCCCAGCGCTGCCGAGGGTGCAAGCAGACACAGAAGAACACACAGCAAGAGGACACAGAGAACAGACAAGGAGGGGGGGGCGGACAAAGGGGAGAGAAATAACTAAAATAAATAAATCTTTAAAAAAAAAGAAAAAGAAAACCAAACCCAGGGGAGCAGATGTAGCTCAAGTGGTTGAGCGCCTGATTCCCATGTACAAGGTTCTGGGTTCAATCTCCAGTGCCTCCTAAAAATAATATAAAATAAAATTTTAAAACGGAACCCACCACTATATCTCTCTCAGAGTCACAAGGTCCTTGGCCAATCTGCCTTCTTTTCTCCACTTTTTCGTGTCTTCTTATGTTTGTTTTGTACATAATATCCAGTGTTTTTACTTGTACTTAGTATGAAAAATAGGGAAAAGAATGTCTACACCATCTTCCCAGAACCAGGTTTCTTGAGTCTTTTTTATAACTTTTATGTCTCTCCTTAGCATGCTTAATCTTTTTCAACCTTCTTGAACATATAGAATATAATTATAATTGCTATTTTTAATGTCTTTGTCTACTAACTCTGTTATCTGTGTCTTTTCTGGGTATGTTTATGTTGATTAATTTTTCTCTTCTAATTATGGCTCATGATTTCCTACATGGTTGGTGATTTTTTATGGTTTGCCAAATATTGTTAATTTCACCTTGTTGGGTGAAATTTTGATCTTTCAGTTTGATCTTTCAAGACTTGCTTTTAAGCTTTGTTAGGTACTATCAGAACAGCCTTTATTCTAAGGCAAATGTCCCACTACTAAGCACTCTACCAAGTATCCCATGAATTACGAGGTTTTTCCATTTTGGCTGATGGAACCCAAACTATGCCCAGCCCTGCATGAGGGGCAGGGATTGTTCTCTCTAATCCTCTCAGGTGGTTCTTTCCTCAGTCTTGGGAAGTTTCTTCACACACATGATGATAAATATTCAGCTGAAACCTCAAGGGAACTCTCTACAGAGCTCCAGAGCTTGCCCTCTGTGCAGCTCTCTCCTCTTTGGTACTTTGCCCTATGAATTCTAGCTACCTTGGCCTCCCCAGATTCCCAACTCCATCTCTTCAACTCAGGGAGAATACCGGATTCCACCTGTGTTGCCCACCCCTGAACTGGAGTTGGGAAACTCTCTTTAGGCAGTAAACTGAGGCAATCATAGGACTTACCTTGTTTGCGTCCCCTCTCTCAGAAATCCCTGTCCTGTGCTGCCTGATGGCCAATGTCTGAAAAAATTCGTTTCATTTATTTTGTCTGGGTTTGTTGTGGTGGTGGTGTTGTAGAATTTGAGAGAGGTTCAATTATTTGTGTATAGAGAGGCCAGGACTCAGGAATGATTTTGAGAAGGAAAAATGGTTTATTGACGGCCGGCCAGACTCGGGAGAGCTTTCTGTTTGAATCCCAAGCCCCGAACAAGATTTTTGAATCCCTTCTATACAGAGAGGAAAGGCCAAATGGTCCCTTTGTTTCAGGTCTCAATAGGCTTCAATTAGCATATATATCTTCCACATCTTAGGTAAGCTTTTAGCATGGACTTCAGACATTCTAGGTAAGCTTTTAGCATATTTAGTTTGCATTTCCCCTAAATACTTAAAGTTTATAGACCTTGCATTGTTAAACTGTTTCCTGGGACTGGAGTCCTTGCCATTGTTACCAAGGGCAGGACTGCAGCCTCTTACCGTCACACCCACAAATCAGAGAGCTTAGGTTATCTCTGAAGAGACAAAGAGCCTCCCACCCATAGCCCACATCAGTGGTGGTGGTGATTGTGGTTGTTAGTTCAGAAAGCAGGGTAAATCTGGTCCCTGTTACTCCAACTTAGCTAGAAGCAAAGTCTAGCCCAAAGACACAATTTGCATGAGAGAATATGTTATTACTAAAGAATATATTTGGCCCCATGCCATTTTTAGTTTTTAAAAACAACACTCGTGTGGTACAATGTAACATTGCTCATATATTATTCAATGAGCGATAGCCAGCTAAAACTTTTTTAAAAACCACCTTCCAGGTATTAGGCACTGTTGTAAGTGCTCTGCTTACCTTATTTCCCTTTGTGGAAGAGACACACTGGGGCTCAGTGGTGCTTAGCAACTTGCCCAGAGTCCCAGAGCTAGAGCGTGGCAGAGATGGACCTGAAACCCAGGCAGCTCTGCAGTCCATTCCTCAACCATTAGGCTACACTACCTCTCATGCACATAAGTGATCAGAACACAGCCAAGAAGGACACACCAGGATAGAGGTGTGGGGAGCCCAGCCGCCTAAGTCCTCAGCACGGAGCCCCCTGCATGGCCTAGACAAAAGTCAAGCTTCAACAACCTTTCCCAGAGGGGAGGGAATGCATAGATGGTATCACAAACTGTGATCTTCCCAAAGCAGTAAACGTCCATGGTAATCATCCTTCCCATGAATGTATGACACATCACCACACCCCATGTGTGCGCTTCACGTGGCCCTAGCAGGAACTCTGTTCTCATACCCTGTGAAATTGTTAGCAGAAAGCTGCGTTCTGGGCTTCTAGGTTCTTGGCTTATGTCGCATAAAAGAATTTAAGGACACACCAAAGGGTAGGCAAGGGAGTCAAGAGTTTATTAAGAAACAAGAAAACAAGGAAAAGCACATGGTCCAAAGCATGGACCACCTGCAAGCTGCAGGGTGAGACGTGCCTGGGGGCCCCAGGTCAGGCCTTCTTAAAGTCTTCCCGTCTCTCCTGTCATATTGTTGGAGGAGGAGTCCCAGTGTTTACTGTTCTGATTGGTTGTCCCACCTGTCAGTTCCCAGGGGGCCAATGGTGAGGCCATGTGAGGGTATCCAGGGCTTTCATTGATCCTGAGCGGGATTCTCGTTCCCACTGGGATTCTCATGGCCCAAGTCTGTGGGATCCCTCAGGAGGGTTCAGGGCGGGGTCTCCCAGCCATGTGGTCTGCTGGCCGCCGTCATCTGTCAGCCATGCTGTCTGCCCGCCCTCAGCCTCCTTCCCACTTTCACTATACTAACCTGCCTCAGGATGTCCTTGTTCTAAAACCCCTTTTATGTCACCCCTCATTTTTTCATCTCTTTGTGAAGTGCTAACTTCATTTATTCTTTGATCAGCAGCCATCAAAGAAGTCTCTCCTGTTTGTAAATCCCACTAAAGCTTCTGTCTGATTCTCTGCCTGGTGCATTCTTTGGTCTTGCAGCTGCACCTGCTCGTGCCCTTCAGGTGCTGGGTTGGAACAATTGGCCAGCCGTGAGCCAGAAGACCAGTGGTCCACTGTTGGAGATTTGGGCCCAAAGGATATCAGGAATGAAAGAAAGAAGAGTGAAAGAAAGAGAAAGAAAGAAAGAAATAGAGAATGAGAGAGCTGGGATCAGAGGGTCAGTGAGTAGAGACTCATTAGACAAATTTATTGTTCACAAGGGGCTCTCTACATACCCCAGTCTACAGGAGAACAAGCAGCAACAGGCAGTCAACTATCAGCATTACTCATAGTCTAAGGAATTCAAAAAAATCTTATCTCAAGGTACAAAGTCTAAGTGTTCTATTTAGTACAAAAGGTATGTGCTCATCTTTTCTTTCAGCCTTTAACAGCTTCATCCTGTTTGCCGGGAACTCTTAATTACCGCATTCCTTAGGTTGCAAGCGTAGCCATGGAAACAGCACGTCTCCCTTGTGAGATCACTGTGCCTCAGTTTCCAACAGTCCACCGGCAGTAGCGGACATGATCTCAGGGGAAGGAGAATCCGCGGGGGAAATCCCAGGTTGGCTTGTAACATCTGTGTGGGGAGGAGCGGCTGCCCTCCTGGACGAGTGGGGACCGCCGAGAGAATACAGGGTTGTCCACTTGCTTGACTATTGTGGATCCAGGGACACCCCAAAAATGCTGATGGTGTTGTAGAATTTGAGAGAGGTTCAACTATTTGCGCATAGAGAGGCCAGGACTCAGGAATGATTTTGAGAAGGAAAAATGGTTTATTGACGGGGAGTTTTCTCTTTCAATCCCAAGCGCGGGAACAAGACTTCCGAGTTTCTTTTATACAGAGAGGAAAGGTTAAAAGGTCCTTTTGTTTCATTCTCAATAGGCTTGAATTAGCATATATATCTTCTACATCTTAGGTAAGCTTTTAGCTTGGACTTCAGGCATTATCTAGATAAGCTTTTAGCATATTTTGTTTGCATTTCCCCTGAATACTTAAAGTTTATAGACCTTGCATTGTTAAACTGTTTCCTGGGACTGGAGTCCTTGCCGTGGTCACCAAGGGCAGGACTGCAGCCTCTTATCATCCCACACCCACAAATCACAGATAGTTTAGATAATCTCTGAAGAGACAAAGAGCCTCTCACCCATAGCCCACAATGATGGGAGTAGCAGTTAACTAAGATAGGGAAAACATTCTAGCAGCAACTGTGAACCCCTTGCCACCTGCGGCGCCCTGTGGGCTAGCAGAGATAACAGTTACTTTAACTACTGGAGAAGCAGAAAAGCTTAAGTCACATTAAAGCTCTCTGTTCTGTTTCCATGTTAATTCTAATTAGATCTGGATGGCCACATTAACAAAATTGGTGCTGTTAAAGTTTACTAATTTTGAACTGGGCAAATCTTAAAAAAAGAAAGAAAAAATGCTTGCAGATTTTGTAAGCTTGCAATTAAAAACATATTTTACAAGGTTTCCACTACATATGCAAGAAAAAGAAGGTCCTTGCACGTTCTGTCTGTCCGGTGGTGGCAGCCAAGATAGAATGGGGGAATACAGGAAATTCTAGAAACATGGGGAAGAGGAACTAATCTTTGCAACTCAAAGGTAAACTTGTAAACAGCAAAAAGCCTTTTTACTCCACATACCCACAAACAAATATATTACAAAACTGAAAGCTCATGATACTTGTGTATACTGTGGAAGAGTTTAATGGGATGTTATTTTGACAATGTTTTAAGTTTTATTCACATTTTATCATTAGAATCTTTATCAAGTTTTATTCAGTTTTGAATCAATAGCTTACTCCTGAACTTGGAGTCTGTCTAAGTGTACTCCTGAGGAGTATAACAGAATATCTAAGTGTTAAATGTCTGTCTAAACTGCTAAGTTAGTGCTTAACTGCACTTACAGTGCTCACGTGTGGTTGCTGGTTACTAATAAAAGTGTTTCCAAGAATGCGCTTGCATGTTACAGGCAGCACTGATTCCAGAGGCGATCTTAAAAGCAGTAAAAATCAGACATGTAAAATGATGGCAAGCTTGGAGACAGTCATACCAAAGAGTGAGAACTGTGAGTCACGTTAGTGAGCTTTATGTTTCCACTGATGTGTCTTAACTCTTTTTTGTGTTTGTCAGTTTGTTCAGTACGTATTTTCATACCTCAGGATGGTAATATTAAATTAACAAGTGAAAATTCTTAAAAGAGCTCTTCAAATTGCTGAAAATTAAATGAGTGCTTATACAGGTAAGTGAGGACTCCTGAAGCCCAAACTGGAGAAGCAAAACAGGATTTAAAAAATCACATAAAATCTGAATAAAGAAGCTATTTGAAGGAAAGAAACTAAAAAGTTTATCCTGAATTCTCCCATAAATCTTTCCATAGGCTCCCATGCCCCCAGGATCTTCTCCTAACCTTGACTGCATTCCAGTAAAACTGGTTTAGGAAGCTGAGGGGATGGGCTGAGTGTGGAAAGATAGGGGAGATGGGAGTTTAGCCTGGAATTCTGTCTACTGGACCTGGAAATTAAAACAATTGGGACAGAAAGGATATTACAGAATAAAGCTTGTTTTGAATAGTCTGTCCTGTAATTCCCCAATTAAATTTTAACAGCTTTTGAGATGACAATAACCCAATGGCCAAATTTTAATAAGTAAAGAAAACGTCCTTGAAAGCTATGGAAAGATTTTTCTAAATTATGATTAAAACAGATTAAACAATTATATATTCCAGAACTTGGCAGTCAATATGCTTTTAAGGTTATTCACAACTTTGGAATTTTCTTAAAGATAAAAGAGGTTTTAGCCTTCTTTGGAGGAAGAAAAAAGAACATCTCTCACATAAACTATAATGGTTTCAATTTTATTTAGCTTGGGTGTAATCTCCCTAGGTTTATAGGATGCTAATAAAAATAAATTGGCATTATATGTGTTAAATCTTTAAGACGAAAATTGTAAGGTTTTGGCTAATGATGTTGTTACAAACTTCTTTTTAAGAAATTGGTTTTGCCTAAATTGAAATGAATAGTGTTTTTTTTCTTCACAGAACAGAATGAGGGATATGAAAATTAAATTGATATAGAGAGCAGTAAAAGCTTGGTGGAAATCAATTGATAGTCAATGCTGACTAAAATATGATAAGTTTGTTTAAGGGAATGTGCTTTGTCCTAAGATAAGATGGCTGGTTTTCATAAAATCAGGGTAGAACTATAAGGCTGGAATGCATATAAAAAATCATAGAAGGTACTCTAGAAGGTCGCATTAAGCAAGGGAATGTGTTTTATAAAGGCGAAATTTGTCTTGAGATGAAGTAAGTATAGTCTAGGGGTTATGGTTGGTTATAGGAAGTTTGTGAAAGTGTTATCTAAACTGAAGTGTTTAAATGGCTAATTCCAGGAAGTCATTATTAAATAGAAACTTAAATTGATATTAATAACAAAAAGTAACTTCATAACAGGGAAACCTGTCAGAGGCCCCCTCAATCTGCATATTAAAGTGGTGGTAGGAGGAAGATAATCTTGATTCCATTGGGAATCTTAGGTGGTTTTTTTTGTTGTTTTTAAAGGTTTATTTTATTTCTTTCTTTCTTGCCCCCCTTCGCAGCACTCACTGTCTGCTTTCTGTGTCCACTCGCTGCACATTCTTCTGTGACTGCTTGTCTCCCGTTGTTGCGTCATCTTGCTGCACCAGCTCTGTGGTGTGGGCCACCAGCTCTCTGCAGGGCAGGTCAGCTTGTCTTCCCCAGGAGGCCGTGGGAATCGAACCCAGGGCCTCACATATGGTAGACGGGAGCACAATCCCTTCAGCCACATCCGCTTCCCATTAGCTTTTCATAAAATAATGGAGAAAGTAGTTTTTCCTATACTGCTAAAGTAAAATACCTGTTAATTAATGTAATCATGGTAAAGATATACAAGTAAAAAGTAAAGTACTAAAATTTAAGTTCATTTAATATGTTATAGATTGCATTGGAAGTGCTTAGAAGTATATAAAAATGAAGAAATAGACTTCAGTATTGTCAAACTCCCTTATGCTTTCGAACTCGTACACGGTGCCTGTCCATTTATTGGCTTGGTTGGTCACTACTACCCCTACATAATAAAAGGATCGGCCACATCTCTGGGCGTGGCTCCAGAAGCAGATGGGAAATATGTTGCCATCTCAGACTCCTGCAGCAGCCGGTGGTGGCTCAATGTGGCCAGATTTACCATGGTCTTTGCCTCCAGGCTGGCTCTATTTTGGGTGCTAATGGGTGCTACACACCAGGCTGGTGAAACACTGGGGCTTCCCTCCAAGAGCCAACATTGCTGCAGCATGCTGGCTGTCTGAAGAACATACCAGAGCAATAATTACCAGAATAATGTGAGTAGAACCTAAACAGACACAGTTGGGATTATGGCCTGCTCCCACAGAGCGACAACATGTATGGCATTGCAAAGCCAGAGCTTAGCTCTGTTAACTGCAGCTCAGAGAGGAATTCGTGCACTGATTAGTATTAAGTACGGTGCCTGTACACCTGATGAATATAATATCTCTTCTAGTCTAGATCATATGCAGAATATTGAACACATTAAGTCTTTCTAAACTCATTTCATTTCCTAATTAATGAATGTGTCTACAAGATAAAAGAATGGTTCTCTTAAGTATTGTCTTTATTTTCCTTGCCACATGCTTATCTTGTTGTTGCCTATATTGTCTTTGTGAGTTTATGTCTAGGGCTGTGTCTCTCCTTAGACCTCCCCTAGCTGTCCTCGGCATAACCACTGCTGTGGGAACTGGGAGTGGTAGTTTCCTAGACTACATTTGAAACTTACCAGGTCAAGCCCATCAGCTTTGGGAGAATATAGGCTCTGGAGGCACCTGCCTTCCTCATTCCCGTTGTGCGGTATGTCATGCCTCGCCCCCTTTTTGGGGCTGCTTACCACCATTTTCTTTATCCTTTTAGTGGGTGTATTAGTCAGCCAAACAGGTGCTGATGCAAAATACCAGAAATCTGTTGGCTTTTATAAAGAGTATTTATTTGTGGTAGAAGCCCACAGTTATCAGGCCATAAAGCATAAATTACTTCCCTCACAAAGTCTGTTGCCACATGTTGGAGCAAGATGGCTGCTGACACCCGTAAGGGTTCAGGCTTCCTGGGTTCCTGTCTTTCCGGGGCCCATTTCTCTCCCAACTCAGTGCCTCTGCTCTCTCCACAAGACCATCTGTAGAGTATCAGGCAAATGGCTTATCTTTCTTCCCAGGGCCTCTGCTGTGTCCAGTTGAGCCTTCTCTCCTTCCTCATGTACCTGCTTCTCTATGTTTCCTTCTCAGGCTTGAGGATCAAAACTCCAACATCAAAACTCCAACTAACTCCTCTGCTCTACCATGTAATTTTCTATGTGAGTCTCCACCTTCCAAGGGGGCAGGGACTCAATGTCCTGACATGACCCAATCAAAGCCTTAATCATTATTTAATCAACTAAAGCAAAACCTCTGAATCCAATACAATCTAATGTGCAAACAGGCCAGTTTATAAAACATAAGCTAATATCTAGTCATAGACAATACCTAACTACTACAGTAGGACCACGTATCTTCAAAATTCTAACATAAGTTTACTTCTTCCAGAGTCAATACCTTCCAGAACAAGGTATTTCATCCAGGATTTCATCCAGTTCCAATCATGGTGCCAGACCCATCTTTCCTCAAACTCAATAGAAGAGCCAGAGAGTTTCACACCGCATCAGGCAGAGTCTTCTCCCCGTAACCAGCAGAAAGCAGCCAAAGAAGAATGACCATTGCCCTTTGGCTCCCCCTGAAGAATAAGGGTGTGGACTTCCTAAGGGGGAAGTTGAGGCAGGTTAGTATAGGAAACAGGAAAGACAGCTGGTCAGAATAAACCCTGCCAGAGACCCTGGTCACAGGTCCAGTTTGAAAGTCCCAGACTATTTTGTTATCTACTAATGGAAATGCTGCTTATATACTGTTAGACCAACGTGATCTGCCCTTTATGGTTTCCCATTAACACCTTTCTTTTCGACCATAGTGCCCTAGCCATTACCCTTCTCCAGGGGGTTTCGGCAGTTATCCCTGCCCACAATTGAGCCCAGCATTGGGTTTGCTCAGAGTTATCATCCCTGAGTGCTACTGGCCTTCCTTGGACCATAACTCCTGCAAATTGGATGTCACGGAATACCTTGCTGGCATGGCAGACCTCAACCCATTGACAAGTCTGGAGCAAGACCTTCTCATTAGGACTGAGATTCAGCTGCCATCTTTCAATGAGACTCGGAATTACATTTTTTCCCTCCTAAGGGAACAGGTGAATAAACCCAGGCCTTTATTAGGATATGCAATATATAATGGTTTAGGATGGTTAATGACTGTCACCCTAGATCTCATCGTTTCTGTCTGCATGGAATGACAAGAGGGAATCCATGAAGTGGGGTAGTTACCCCCTGAGTTGTGGAATTTTATGATCAAGGCTACATGGAGAGTAAAGAGTGCCCCTTGGTGATTCTACTCATTGACCATTTTTTGTGTCAGGTGGTGCTACAGTTGTCACTGAAAAACACATAACGGCTTTAGACAATCACACTCCTCAAGCCCTTAATGGCTTCAAAGTAGCAATTTCCTTAGTAAATAAAGAAGCAGCCCAACTACAAAAGGTAGTTTTACAAATTAGGATGACTTTAGATATTCTTACTGAGTCACAAGGCGGGACGTGTGCCCTCATTAGTGTTCAATGCTGTGTATATATTACTCCTATTATTCTGTCTTTTACACTGCTGCTGTGGAATGTGGATGCTCTGCTTGTACTCAAAGGAGGCTGCTGCATGGATCGTGGGGAACCAGGCCCCCTAAGTCCTCAGCACGTAGCCACCTGTGCGACCTAGACATGAGTTAAAGGTTAACAACCCTCCCCAGAGGGGAGAGAATGTATAGATGTTATTGTAAACTATAATCTTCCCAAAGCAGTAAATGTCTTTGGTAAACATCCCTCCCACAAAATCACTAACAACATCACCATTCCCCATGTGTACACGTCACGTGGCCCTGGCAGGAACGACCTTGTGCTAAAACCCCTCATAGCATGAGAGCTGTGCAGTGATGTGCTTCTCTTTGGCAGTGCTGGTCTGTGAGGGTGAGCGGGGTGGAGGCTTTGGGTCAGACTATCCGTGAAACTAGGGGGAGAGTTGGAGGAAGGAACAGGTGAACTCTGGGGATTTGCAGATCTGTGGTTTAAGCTACAATATGGGGGATTTTCTTTCGGCAAATAGGGCAGGGGAGGATTACTGGTACAGCATTGGGTGGGGGGATATACGGGGTAGGGCACGCCTGGGGCATGCTTCCGTGGACTATGAAAGTGTTCATCTTGTCTTAGTGGGCTACTCGGTGAGCTGAGACCAACACAGTAAACAAGAAGATATTAAACTCTCATCCTGGGGAGTCCTGCTATGTTCTCAATTAGAGGGACAGGAATCCCTCTAGAAAATAGTACCTAATAAAAGAAAACAGACAAGGGAGGCAGATGTGGTTCAGGTGATTGGGCTTCTGCCTACCACATGGGACGTCCCAGGTTTAGTTCCAGCATCTCCTGGAGGGGATGAACTGGCACAGCAGGATGATGGAACAAAAGAGACACAAAGAGGAGAGACAATGAGAGACACAGCAAACCAGGGAGCCGAGGTGGCTCAGCTGATCAAGCACTTCTCTTCCACATGGGAAGGTTCCCAGTGCCTCCTAAAGAGAAGACAAGCAGACTCAGAGGGCACAGAGAGCAGACAGTAATCACAAACAACAGGGTGGGGGGAGGGGGAGAGATAAGTAAAATAAATCTTAAAAAAAAAAAGAAAAGAAAATGGACCAGTATGTCAAGCCCTCAATATTAATGCAAGTAACTATGAATCTTATTCTTCAAAAATTGAAACTTAGTTGTTGTGGGAAACTGGCTTACCTATTTTTTTTTAAGATTTATTTTTTATTTATTTCTCTCCGCCGCCCCCCCCATGCCCCAGTTGTCTGCTCTCTGTGTCCATTTGCTGCGTGTTCTTTTTGTCCGCTTCTGTTGTTGTCAGCAGCACGGGAATCTGTGTTTCTTTTTGTTGCATCATCTTGTTGTGTCAGCTCTCTGTGTATGTGGTGCCATTCTTGGGCAGCCTGCACTTTCTTACGGGATGCACTCCTTGCACGTGGAGCTCCCCTACATGGGGGCACCCCTGCGTGGCATGGCACTCCTTGCATGCATCAGCACTGTGCATGGGCCAGCTCCACACAGGTCAAGGAGGCCCGGGTTTTGAACCTCGGCCCTCCCATGTGGTAGGGGATGCCCTATCCATTGAGCCAAGTCCGCTTCCCGCTTCCTACTATCATAAATGTTGCAGTTGCTTCCTGTTATTATAAATGTTGCAGTTCTGATAGCAAACAGCTGCTCATTAGTTTCCAAATAAATGCAATGTAGAAACTAGGGTTGAGGCTCTCAGTTCTAGAAGCTGTGAGTCCTCTGATCTCATCTTTATCTCCTCTCTTATCTCTCTTTCTCTCTCTGTCCTTTATTTCTTTAAGTTATATGCCGCTTTCCCTTCATGCAGACCTACTGTGAGCTGATCACAGCAACTGGTGCCCAATGTGGGGCATGAAGGGAAACTCAGCAACTGGCACCCAAACAGGAACCTGAAGAGAAGAAGGATCGCCTTGAGTGAAACTAAAGTTGGTGTCATGGTGCAGAGCCCCAAGTCATTTGAAAAGCCTTCAAAGTCCTCAAGGGTTTGCTGTAAGGTCCCTGCTACTCTATCACATTATTAAATGTTGTTTGGTTGGGTAAGACAAAACTATATTTTCTGCTATGAATTGATAAAGTACAATGTTTTCTCATGCTAATAGAATTTGTAATATTGTTGGAATACTAAAAATCTTTTATTCCTCACTAAGCTGTGTTAATTAGGAAAGGTCCTTCATGGGAGTAGGAGGACCTCCAGCAGGCTGCTTTAAATAATAGTAAGAGAGAGAAGGTGGATATTGACTTAGCCTGTGGATTGGATGTGGCCCCAGGTCCATTTCCCCCAGGAGATGGAGAATGTGCTGTGTGGGAGCCAGCTCGACGGATGGAGGCATGGCATGAACACCAAGAGACGACAAAGTTCCTGTGGAACCCAGAACCTCTGGTCATGCAAATGGAGAGACAGATGCTGGAAGCTGTATGGCTGCGTCTCATTCCAAAATCTAGAATGACCTTACATCAAAGTATCTAAACTACAGAACTTGTTTAAGCATGACATCATAAAGCAAGTATGATTTGGAGACAGAAAGAAATTAATAAGAAAATTGAGAGGAGGAAAACTGGAAAAGAAATGTTAGATTATAAAAGAAACCTAGAAGAAGAGTTAACAAAAAGAATGTTAGAGGAAAGAAACAGAAAAGGCAGAAGACAGGGAAGCTCAAGAGCATATAAAAAGTCAAATTAAAATCAGTGAAGAAATTCTAGGTTAGTAGATTTGGATTTTTGTGTTTGTCCATTCCACGTCAGTGTGTGTGTTGTTTCAGTATGTTTTAAAAAGAAAAAGAGAAGGGCAGGTACCCAAAGAAGGGCAAGTGCCCAGAGAAGGGTGGGTGCCCAAAGAAGGGCAAATGCCCAGAAAAGGGTGAGTGCCCAGAAAGAAAAAGAGAAAAAGGAAGGAAAAAAGAAAAAGGGAGAAAGAAAAAAAGGAAAAAAGAGAGAAAGGAAGGATAAAATGAAAGATATAAAAGTTAAGCAAATATTGAAAAAGGTAATAAGTTTGTGGGAATGCTAACTGAAATTTAATAAGGTATATTTTGTCTTAAAATAAAATGGTTTTATAAAGTCAGAAAATGGAGATATGCGAGAGACTAGTATGCATATAGCAAGTTGTAATAGTATTGTGGTAGCATGCAGTGAGTTGATGTGTTTTGTAAAAAGAAAACAAACATGAGTGAATACCAAATATAAAAACTGTGTGAAAAGGTCAGCAATGGACTTTTGCAGTTCTTCCTCAAGGCTTTCTGCCCTGGCCTGATGGCAATGAATCTGGCTGTATAGAAGAAACCTGTGGCAGTGACCCTACTAAGAAACATCAGAGACAGTGGTATTTTAAGGGCTTGGAATAGACAAACAATTGGGACAAGCTGTAAGGTCCCTGCTACTCTATTACATTATTAAATATTGTTTGGTTGGGTAAGAAAAAACTATATTTTCTGCTGTAATTGATAAAGTACAATGTTTTCTTATGCTAATAGAATTTGTAATATTGTTGGAATACTAAAAGTCTTTTATTCCTCACTAAGATGTGTTAATTAGGAAAGGTCCTTCATGGGAGTAGGAGGACCTCCAGCAGGCTGCTTTAAAAAATAGTAAGAGAGAGAAGGTGGATATTGACTTAGCCTGTGAATTGGATGTGGCCCTAGGTCCATGAAGATGCTAAAAGCACTATATAAACTGGGGAAAAGGAGGTCATTTTTTATTGAGTACTGGCCTATATAGCCTTGCTGGTAGGAAATCTTAAGCCCATGAGAAATAAATCATCTGCTAGTTGGAAGTCTGTATAATCTGCTGTAGTTATGGATTATGTATAAAATGCTGTTCTCTGATTTGACATTTTTGTTACTTAAATAAGCACACAACTAGCCCTTCAGGGTATGAGGCTGTAAGAAACCACCTAATCTGCCTTTTTTGCTTTATAAAAACAAAAAGGGGGATATGTTGTGGGAAAATGGCTCATCTATTTGTTGCTTCCCTTTATTGTAGATGAGTTACAATTGCTTCCTGTTATTGTAGATGTTACCATATTGTAGATGTTGCAAGTTGCTTCCTGTTATTGTAGATGATGTTACAATTGCTTCCTGTTATTGTAGATGTTACCTTATTGTAAATGTTGCAAGTTGCTTCCTGTTATTGTAATTGTTCCTGTTCTGATAGCAAACAGCTGCTCGCTGGTTTCCAAATAAATACAATGTGGAAATTAGGGTGGAGGCTCTCAGTTCCAGAAGCTGTGAGTCCCCTGGTCCCATCTTTATCTCCTCTCTTGTCTCTCTCTCTGTCCTTTATTTCTTTAAGTTATATGTTCCCTTCCCTTCGTGCAGACCTATTGTGAGCTGCTCACAGCACTTAGTGGTTACCATAGGTCCAAGGGGAGGGGGAGGGAAGAATAGAATAGATGGAACATAGGATATTAGAGTTATCTTGCTATATCTTGCATGATCTTGCTATAATAGATACAGACCATTTTAAATTTTGTCAAAACCTCTAAAAGTATACAGTGCACAATGTAAACCATAATGTAAAGTATAGTGGCAATGCTTCAATATTTGTACACCAATTGTAACAAATATACCATCCACATGTAAAATGTTAATAATAGAGTGAAAAAGGGGGAAGGCATGGATATTTGGGAATTCCCTACATTTTCTGTGACTTTCCTGTAACCAAAAACTTCTTTGAAGATAAAATGAAAAAAATAAGACACTGGGGGAATATATGGAAGAAATTGTTGCTGTACATATGAGGCAACAGATCTCACAGTGATGCAGGACACGGTGTCTAAAAAATTTTTATATTATTTCAATTTTTTATTTTTGTGTATTTTATTTGATATTTTTTTAACTATTGTTATTACTTTATTTTCTTATTAATATTATTTGGTTGTTTTGTTGGCTCCATTTTTGAAGAGGTTTTGGATCACAGAAGGGTCACAATTGGTAGGGAAGGATCCCTGGTGCAGCGTGTCAGCACTGGGGGATGTGTGGGGAAGGGTGCACCTGGGGCATGTCTCTAAGGCATATGAATGTGTTCAAGTGTTCATGGGGCACTGTCGTGGTGGGGGGAAACCCACACAATAGCAAAGAATATTGAATTCCATCCTGGGGAGTCCTACTACATTCTCTAATAGAATTGCAAGAATCCCCTGAGTAAAGGGTCATGCCTAGTGAAGGAAGGAAGACAGACCATTATGCCAGACCTTTGATATTGATGACTGTACTTATGACCCTTTACCTGTGAAATTAAAACTTACCCTAGCCTTATATATTGCCTAAGATTTACCTCCTGAAAGTCTCCATGTTGCTCAAATGTGGCCTCACTCTAAGCCAAACTCAGCATATAAATACTGCCTTCCCCCTCAGCATGGGACATGACTCCAGATAAGCCTCCCTGGCACCGAGGGATTATTACCAAGTACCAACTAGTGATCCATCCAGAAACAGACCTTGACCAAAAGGGGGAAATATTAAATACAAAAGAGTTTTTATGGCTAAGAGACTTCAAAGTGAGTCGGGAGATCATTCCAGAGGTTATGCTTATGCACATCTCCGCAGGATCTCATTGACTGCCACAGTAAACAGTGCCTCGAACAGCAGGGCTCCTGAGGGCTTTAGAGAAATCCAGACACTATAAGCAGGGCAGACATCTCAGGAATTCAATACCCTATCTGTGGCCTTACTTTGGAGTTTATGCTCCCCAGTGTTACAGAGTTAGACTCCTTTATAGTTTCCCTACACATGGCTCTTCTGCCCTTTTATTTGAACCTATAGTTAACACTATATTGTTAAATATATGTCCCAGAGATTTAAATCTTTGGTCCGTTCATTTGCCAGTTGAGCCCTGAATCTTAGCAGAGTTGCAATATCTACTTTCCAGTTCATTGGACTCACCCAGGACAACTAATAAGGAGATGATGATGGAGAATGCCCATCCCAAGGAACAGAGAGAGTCTGCAACGGCAAGCAAGATAGTCTCGTCCATCTGCCCCATGGGATCTAAGCCCCCTCTCAATTAGAAACAGAGTGATCATCAACATTCCAAAACCCTTAAAATTGGGGAATGAATAGTGGACTAAAGTAGACTTATTATTCTAGCAATGGAAGAGTTTTTAGCATTGATATAAAGGCAGTGACCACCAGAGATTCTGAAGGGAGGAAGAGGGGAGAATAGGTGTAACATGCATTTTCAGGACATTAGAATTGTCCTGCATATTGCAATGACAGATATAGGCCATTATACATTTTGTCATAGCCTATAAAATTGTGCAGGGATGGAGTGTAAATTATACATTATAGTCCATGGTTAGTAGCCATGCTTCAATATGTGTTCATCCCCCCCAGCGTGGGACATGACACCCAGGGATGAGCCTCCCTGGCACCGAGGGATCACTACCACATACCAGCTGAAGAAGCAACTAGAAAATGACCTTGAATTAAAGATTCAATGCGGAACAGCAGAATATACCTGTCTACATATAATGACATGACTTCGGGAAGCTGTTTGACCTAATGTAAGGGGGAAATGGAAAGGAGAAATGAGATTATAAGGCTGTGAGTCTCTAAAAAAGAGTCTGGAGGTTGTCAGAAGGAATACCCCTATGTACAACTGAACAGAGTCTAAGAGACAGATAAGGTAGATACAACCCCAGGTATTGGTTCTTTTGAGGGATAAAGAGACCCACGGGTTCTATGGTCATGGCAGAAGGGGTTCACTGCCATGACAGATAGCCCTTCTTTGGAGCTGGTGTTTCTGCGTGATGGAATTGGACTCAGAGGGGATCTCTTTTCAAAAGACTTGCATGCTACTTTATTGGAATTGTAGTCGGTGCTGGGTTTAAGATATATGTAGGGGATTTGAATCTCTGGACTGATAATATGACACCCAGGCCCAGAGCCTCAACAGACTTCAGCTCCTACACTTTGATTTATTGGACTTACTCCACTCAGCTAACATGGAGTTGAAGAAGGTCAACCACCACAACATGGAGCCTAGAGTGTCTACAACTGGAAGCGGGAGGAGTGCATCCAGTACCCATATGGAATCTAAGCCCTCACTTGACATAGATGTGCAATGGACACAACCAATCCAATGTCCACAGAGAAAATGTGGAATGGGTGTGGGAACGGTAGCCATGGTGGCTGCTGGGTGTGGGGAACGGGAGGAAGAGATGAGATGTGGAGGCGTTTTCGGGAGGTGGAGTTGTCCTGGATAGTGCTTCACGGACAATTACGGGACATTATAGATCCCCCCAGGGCCCACTGGATGGAACGTGAGAGAGTCTGGGCTATGATGTGGACCATTGACTATGGGGTGCAGTGATGCTCAGAGATGAACTTATCAGGTGCAATGGATGTGTCATGATGATGGGAGAGAGTGTTGCTGTGGGGGGAGTGGGGGGCGGGGGCGGTGGGGTTGAATGGGACCTCATATTTTTCATAATGTAATTTAAAAAAATAAATAAATAATTTAAAAAAAAAATGTGTTCATCAATTGTAACAAATGTACCACACTAATGAAAGATGTTGTTAATGTGGGAAAGTGGGGGAGGGGGAGGGGTGGAGCATATGGGAATCCCCTATGCTTTTTATGTCACATTTACGTAATCTTAAGCTTCTTTAAAAATTAAAAAATTAAATAAAATAAAAACCCTTATATATCACCCCTCATTTTCTCATCTCTTTGCAGAGTGCTAACTTCTTTCGTTTTTTGACCAGCCACCATCAAAGAAGTCTCTCCTGTCCGCACGTCCTAATAAAACTTATGTCTGATTTTCCGCCCAGGGTGTTCTTTGGCCCTGTGGCTACACCAACTCGTGCCCTTCAGGAGTTGGAACAAGAGGTTACTTCTGAGAAGGGAGAAAAGGAAGTGGACTATTGATTCTGAGGGTAGGGATGGGAATTAAACTGTGTGCATAATGTTTTCTTTCCTTTGGGGAAAAAAAAGTCATTACAGTGGAATAATGTTAGCATTTGCTCATTCTAGGTATCTGGATATTTCTGCTTGGAAATATTTTATAATGTTAAATATTTTTCCTGTGAAAAGAAAGGAAAGAAGAAATAGAGTCCCCAGAGGCTACAAAGGCACGGATGGGAGAGAGGAGCGGGGAGGTGTGGAGGAGAAGGGAGGGGCTGGTCTGGCTCTTCCACGCTAAGGACGGACTCGCTGTGGCATCAGCTCCCCCCAGCACTCCTAGGAACCGACGCCATTGGCCAGGAAACGCCCCTGCCAGCTGTTCCATTGCTGTGACCCAGTGCTGAGCTCCTGACTCCTTTCCCAAAGTTTCTTCCACCAGGAATGCCCTCCCCTCCTGCCTCACTGCAACCCAGCCCTGCAGGCAAGGACCAGCTCAAAGGCTTCCTCTTCCCCGAAGCCTTAGTGTTTAGGGAGCTCCAACCTGGTCCCAAAGGACAGAGGAGCAACACAGCCAGCTTGTAGAAGAGGCAGGCACCGGGCTTCCTGGCTCACTTCACAAAGCATGGAAGGGGCAGGGGCAGAGGTGACCTCGGGGACCACTTGAACCAGGCACTTGCGCTTCTTTGAGCCTCTTTTAGTGTGTCTTTCCCATTTTCTCAGACAAGCCCTTCCACATGGTGGGAGACAAGGCTGGGGGCGCCCCAGGTTCCTACCCTTACAGCTTGTGATAACAGACGAGAAAGGGCCTCTTCCCTCCATCTGAAGGTTTAAAACAGCCTCAGGAAAGCTCAGAGGGAGGGATTTTGATTAATATGGCTGAAGGTCCATGTCTATTCCTGAATCCTGGGCATTTGTGTCTGCTAGAAAAGAAGAGAGATATCCTGGGCAAACTAAACCTGTCACCACTACACCTATAACTCTCCCAAGCAGTTTTCATCTATCGCCTCTGAGTCCCAAGAAAAATTGTTTGTCCCACTCTTCATTCAATAATGTCTAGTCAAAGAATTCTTTGAATACCTACCATGTGCCCAAAAGGACAAAGATGAATTAGATCCACAGAAACTAGGTATATAAAAGGATTATTACAATGCAATGTAGGAAGTACATAATAGAAGCATGTTCTTGAGTGCGTGGAAAGCACAAGAGGATGACTTGCAGAGGGTACATTCACATTAGATCTTGAAGAATCAATAGGAGTTTCCTGGGTGCAGAGTTGGCTAAAGTGGTGGGGGGGGGGGGTGGCAAATGACAGAAAAGGAAATGTGTGCACCAGAGCGTGGAGGCATGAGGGGGGCACTGCTTGCTTGGGAAATGGTGAGGTCAGTGTGGCTAGAGCCCAGGGTCAAGATACGTGAGGAACTGAGGTTGTAGAGGAATTTGGGGCTGATTAAGAGAGGTCTTAGTATCCAAAGTAAGATATTTGTCCTTTATTGTGTAGACAGCAGTACTTGTTAAACTTGCCTTATATGGAGCATGATCTCATTTTTGCTGTGTTTTATCCTGATGGTTATGGGGGGATAGACCTGGCACCAGGAAGGGAAGCCTGGGGGACAAGAATCAATTGGGAAGCTATTGTAATAGCCCATTGAGGGATAAGAGCATCTAGTATGGCATGACTTTCTTTTTAATTTTTACTATATCATGACTATTTATGGACTTATGTTTACCACAAAATACACACACTTGCACACATACACACACAATAGCAGGAACAGAGTATTATTGCCTCAGTGTAGGAGACATTTACTATTTGTCTGTTCCAAACAGACCCCCTTTCTTTTGCAGAATGACTCCTGCTCCATTCCAACCTTGTGGTTCTGCCAGGAACAATCAGTCAACACCATGCCAGCCAATCAGAGCTCTTCCCTGGGAGTTTTTTCCCATGGAGCTGGTGTGGAAAGCTCTCTTTACTCTCTAGTCGGGAGACAGTGAGGCTATCAGAATGGGCTACCTCTGACTCTGCTTCCAGGCCTCTGGGACTGCAGCCTGAGACAATGGAGCTAAAAGAGAGAGGGATTTGACTCCCTGGGCCCAGTCTTCCAGAGGGCTAGCTTCCCTCTGGCTCTTAGTGTGCTTTCTTCCATGATCCATAAGTACTTTCTTGTCGCTCAAGGTAGTTTTAATTAGCTCCCATCTCTCACAGCCAAAAAGGCCCTGACCAATGTACACACCATCCCAGCATCCTCCCCTAGGCCTAGCACAAAGAAACTGCTCAAAACACAGCTGGAAAAGGCAGAGAGCAGAGAAGGGTTCTGAGGAAGAAAATGCCCATATAAAACCAACTTGGTCAGCTACCACCCGCTACCTCTGTGTACCGGGCAGTTTTACTTGGGTCAGATGTACCAGAGAGAAGTCCTAGCCTCAGGGGACATCCGTTCTTCAGACATCCTCGATGCCATCCTCAGCTCACCATGGGACAACACAATCTGATTCACAGACCCCACAGCAGCCAAAATCCTCTCCATCTCTTATGCCACCAAGTGGGTTCTCGTTGCTCTCATTCCACATTTCAGAAACACAAGAGAACCACAGTAGCATATTCTGAAGAGAACACTTTTCCATCCAGGCTCAGAGGAAGGCTTTCTATCCATTCCAGAGGCACTGACATTCTGACTCCCCCTGCCAGCCCATTTCTGGCTGAGTTAACCTCCAGCAGATAATCAACTCCAAGCCATCAACTAACCACTGAGATGCAGCAATGAGCAGTGAAAAGTATCCGGGACTTGAGTCAGGAGAACTGCAGATAAGGCCTAGGTCTGCTACTAATTACCTGTGAGAGCTTGGTGAATCTTTTCTTTCTCCCGAGCCCTTGTTTCCTCCACTGGAAAATAGAATAACACGCTCCCTTCATTGGAAGAACAAGCATGAGGATCAAATGAGATCTAACATATAACAGGGCTCTGCAAACTTCGAAGGGCTAAATAGGAATAGGGGCAAGGGAGTAAAATGGTTATATAACTACAACAGTTTCAGAGCTACAATGACCAATCTTTACAATTCTAACCAATAAATTGTCAGGTCTTGTCATTAGGACTTGGAAGGCAAGCAATGAGGCTAGGAAGTAGATAACTTGCTGTGTGCCCTTGGGGAAGTCATTTGTATTCTGGACCTCCATTTGCCAACTGTAAAATGAGCAGTTGGTCTAGACCAGAGTCCCCCATTCCCCAGCCTGTGGAAGGGATGGAAATCAGCCATGGTCCTCTTTGCTTTCAGAGTCTGAGAGTTGCTTTAGAATCCTTTTCACTACAGTGTCCAAAGTCATCAGTACTTATTGGGGATTGAATCATGTCCCCCCACAAAAGGCAGGTTCAGATCCCAACACCTGCCCTGTGGTGTGTACCCACTTGTAAATGGGACCTTTGAAGATGTTATCAGTTAAGGTGTGCCCAAATGGAAAGAGTGTGGGCCTTAACCCAATATCGCTGAAGTCCTTATAAGCAAAGAAAACTGGATCCAGTAAGAGAAAGTCACAGGGAGAACAATACACTGGAAGTCAAGAGAATGTGGAAGAGAAAGGAGAAGACGCCACCATGTGCATTGCCAGGTGATGGAAAAGCCAAAGAACCCCAAAGATTGCCAGCCAGCCAGAAGATACCGACCCTGGGAGGAGGCAAGCCTTCTAGCCTGTGAAACCATGAACCAATAAATTCCTATTGTTAAGCCAACCCATTGTACAGTAGTTGTTTCAGCAGCCAGAACTAAAACAGTACTCATCAATTATGGTGGTTGATATTTGTCTCTGTCAGGATCCAACCAACAAAAAAGAAACCATTCTAAATATTTAAAACAGGAGGAATTTAATACAAGGATTAATTACATAGATAATGCAAGAGCCAAGAACTCAAATGGGACAGTGAGACAAGCCAGAGATTACCATTCCTAGACTGTGTCTCAAAGGGAAGAGGGGCTGTTTTCAGGGTTAGGGCCCCTGGGCAGAAGCCAAAACCTTGACGGGCTTGCTGGTGGGGGTTGGAACCACAGAAGAGCTGCAGCTTTGAAGATCCTCCCCGCTCTCCGCCCCGCCCACGTGGCCCCCATCATCTCAGACTTCACCTCCTGCCGTTCTCCCCTTTGCTCCTTCACTCCAGCTGTCCCAGCCCGTACCTGTTCCCCAAATATGACAAGTAAACTCTCACCTCACACCCTTCACACTCACCCGCCCCTTTTTTCCTGCAATGTTCTAACCACAGATAACTGCCTGATTAATTTCCTTGTTTTACTAAGGTCTCTCTCAAATGTTATCTTATCAGAGAAGCTTCCCCCTGATCACTATTTTAAACAACCACCCCTTCCAACCTCTTCTCCTTCCTGGTACTCCCTTATCCTCCTATCAAGCATTATTTTTCTCCAGCTTTCATCAACACCTAACATAGGATCTGTCTTAGGGTGCCACAGGGCTGCCAATACCAAGTACCAGAAATGGGTTGGTTTTTATAATGGGAATTTATCTAGGGTAAAAGCTCACAGTTCTGAGGCTATGAAATGTCCAAATCAAGACACCATCAGAGATGCTTTCTCACCAAAGTCAGCTGGTGAGCCCAGGGTCCTGCCACGTGATCAAGCAAGATGGCGGCTGATCTCTGCCAAGGTCCCTGCCTTCCCCTCCAGGCTCGCCTTCCTCCAGAGCCAAGCTGAGAGGGCTGGTCCCTTCAGCCTCAAGCTGCTCTGAGGGTGCGGCCTCTTGGGGGCTTCGTGCTTAAGCTTTGACTGCTAGAGATCCTTGAGTACTCTGTTACAAGGTAGGATTGAAATGGCAGCTTCCTTTTCCTGTGTGTCTCTTCCTCTGGATCTCCGTTTATATAAGCCCCAGCAAGAAGGTGGAAACCAACCTGTGTCACGTCTCACTGACAGTCCAAACAAAAGGGCCCCACACCCACAGGAATGGATTAGTTCAAAAACATAATCTTTTTCTTTTTGAGATTCATAAAAGAACTTCAAACTGTCACAGTATCTACTTATTTATATTATTATATAAATATTATTTATAGTATAACATCTGCTCCCCACCCTAACTAGAAGGTAAGATCCAGGGGGTCAAGGACTCTGGTGATTTTCTTTTTTGTTCTTTAAAGATTTATTTATTTATTTCTCTCCCCTCCCTCAGTTGTCTGCTCTGGGTCCATTCACTGTGTGTTCTTCTGTGTCTGCTTATATTCTCATTAGGTGGCTCTGGGAATCCATCCTGGGACCTTCCAGAGTGGAGAGAGGTGATTATTCTCTTGTGCCACCTCGACTCCCTGGTCTGCTGCATCTCTTATCGTCTCTCCTCTGTCTCTCTTTTTTTTTTTAAGATTTATTTTTTTATTGATTTCTCCTCCCCGCCCCTCAGTTGTCTGCTCTCTGTGTCCATTCGCTGTATGTTCTTCTGTGACTGCTTCTATCCTTATCCACAGCACCAGGAATCTGTGTTTACTTTTGTTGTGTCATCTTCTGCCAGCTCTCCATGTGTGCGGTGCCATTCTTGGGCAGGCTGCACTTTCTTTTGCGCTGGGCAGCTCTGCTTACGGGGCACACTCCTTTTTTTTTTTTTTTTTAATCATTTTTTAAAAATATTACATTCAAAAAATATGAGGTCCCATTCAACCCCACCGAGGGGCGCACTCCTTGTGCGTGGGACTCCCCTATGTGGGGGACACCCCTGCATGGCAGAGCACTCCTTGCGTGTATCAGCACTGCATATGGGCCAGCTCCACATGGGTCAAGGAGGCCCGGGGCTTGAACCACGGACCTCCCATGTGGTAGGTGGATGCCCTATCCATTGGGTCAAGTCTGCTTCCCTCTGTGCCTCTTTTTGTTGCATCATCTTGCTGCATCAGCTCTCCACAAGGGCCAGCACTCCTGCACAGGGCAGTATTCCCACGTGGGGCAGCATTCCTGAGCAGGGCAGCATTCCATGCAGGCCAGCTCGCCACACAGGCCAGCTTGCCTTCACCAGGAGGTCCTGGGTATCAAATCCTGGACCTCCTATATGGTAGACATGAGACCAATTGCTTGAGCCACATCGGCTTCTCTGTTGATTTTCCTAAAACCAATTTTATTGACACATATTAATAAAGCATACAATCCATGCAAAGTGTACAATCAATGGTATTTGGTATAATCACATAATTGTGCATTCATCACTTCAGTCCTTATTAGAGCATTTTCATTATTTCAATAATAATAGTAAAACAAAAAACAGACAAAGAAAAAAGCTCTATCCCTTAATAATCACTGTTTAGTCTCTCTATACTTCCTCTGGTATACATTGCTGCTATTCTGTCTCTGTCTAATTTATTTGTATTTATAGTTTGTATAGATAGACTCAAACAATATATAGTATCTTTTGTCTATAGTAGTTTCTTTCACTTAGTATAGTTCCATTTTTTTACCCTTAATGGAAGATTATTAATATATTACTATTCACCACTGTCCATTTGCTTTGGTTGTATTTTTACCTGATACTAACATCTTAGAACATTAATGCATGTTTGTTCAGTTTCAAAGAAAAACAGTCTTATATATGCAATATAATCCATATTCATATTTCACATGAGGTTTGCTATGCTGTACAGTCCCATGTACATTTTTAGCTTTACTTCTAGTAATATACATAATTTTAGACTTTCCCTTTCAACCACTGTCGTACCTATATATTAGCACTGCTAGTTACAAACACTGTGATGTGCTTTCACTATTTCTATTCATTTCCAAATATTTACAAGCAACCTTTTTACCCATTCTGCACAGATTCAACCTCAGCTGTCTATTCTCTAAACTCATTCTATTTCTGGTGATCTATATTGTATTAATAGTTATTAACTTCATGGGTTTGCTCATTATATTTAGTTCATAACAGTAAAATCATACCATATTTGTCCTTTTGTATCTGGCTTGCTTCATTCAACATAACATCCTCTAGGTTCATCTCTGTTATCACAACTTCATGTCTTCTTACAGCTGAATAATAATTCTTTGTGTGTGTAGCAGTTTGGTATGGTTATGAATTCCAAAAATAGATATTGAATTATGTTTGCAATCCGGTCTGTACCTGGGCATGATTAAGTTATGATTAGGGCTTTGATTGGGCCAAGTTGTTAGGGCATTGAGTCCCCACAAAGGACAGAGTTGAAGAGTTTTTTGTTTGTTTGTTTGGTTTTTATATATATATATATATTTTTTTAAAGATTTATTTATTTTATTTAATTTCCCCCCCTCCCCTGGTTGTCTGTTCTTGGTGTCTATTTGCTGCGTCTTGTTTCTTTGTCCGCTTCTGTTGTCATCAGCGGCACGGGAAGTGTGGGCGGCACCATTCCTGGGCAGGCTGCTCTTTCTTTTCACGCTGGGCGGCTCTCCTTACGGGCGCACTCCTTGCACGTGGGGCTCCCCCACGCGGGGGACACCCTTGCGTGGCGCGGCACTCCTTGCGCGCATCAGCACTGCGCATGGCCAGCTCCACACGGGTCAAGGAGGCCCGGGGTTTGAACCGCGGACCTCCCATATGGTAGACGGACGCCCTAACCACTGGGCCAAAGTCCGTTTCCCTTTTTCTTCTTTATTTTCTTTTAAATGTTGCATTCAAAAAATATGAGGTCCCCATATACTCCCACCCCCCACCCCACTCCTCCCACATCAACAACCGAGTTGAGGATTTTTGGTGCTGGAGTTTTGATGTTGGAGTTTGATACTTAAGCTGGAACCCTGGGAAGTAAGCACACAAAGGAAAGAGAAGCAAGCCCTGGGAAAAGAAGAAACCTGAACCTGGAAAGAAGCAAGCCCTGGAAAGAGAGAAACCCAGGAAGCCTGAACCCTTGCAGACATCGGCAGCCATCTTGCCCCAAGACATGAAAATAGACTTTGGTGAGGGAAGTGACTTATGCTTTATGGCCTGGTTTCTGTAAGCTCCTACCCCAAATAAATACCCTTTATAAAAACCAACCAATTTCTGGTATTTTGCATCAGCACCCCTTTGACTGACTTATACAGTGTGTATATGCCACAGTTTGTTTATCCATTCATCAGTTGAAGGACATGTGGGTTGTTTCCATCTTTGGGTAATTGTGAATAACGCCACTGTGAACATGGGCATGCAGATGTGTTTGTGCTACTCCTCTCAGTTCTTCTAAGTATATACCTGGTAGTGGTGTTGCTGAATCATGTGACATCTGTATTTAACAAGAAAGTTAGGAATCGCCAGTCTTCCACAGTGGCTGTACCATTCTACATTCCCATCAACAGTGAATAAGTGTTCCTGTCTCTGTACATCTTCTCCAACACTTGTAAGTTTTCCGTCTTTGGGGGCGTAAGGACCGGGGACCAGGGAATGAACCCAGAACCTCCTGCACGGAAGCTGGCACTCAACCACTAAGCCACATCAGCTTCCCTGAGTTAGTTTTTTCATTTGGTGGCTTGTTGTTTGTGTTTTTTTTCCCAGGAGGCACTGGGAACCAAACCTGGGAACGTCCATGTGGGAGGCAAATGTTTAACTGCTTGAACCACTTCCATTCCCCCTTTCATCCTTTTCATAGAGGCCATTTTTAATAGGTATGACATGATATCTCATTGTAGTTTTGATTTGCATTTTCCTAATCCCCAGTGATGTTGAACATTTTTATCATGTGGTTTTTTTGGGGGTTTTTTGTTTTGTTTTGTTTTTTGTTTTTGTTTTTGTTTTTTAAAGATTTATTTTTTATTTATTTAATTCCCCTCCCCTTCCCCGGTTGTCTGTTTTCTGTGTCTTTTTGCTGTGTCTTGTTTCTTTGTCCGCTTCTGTTGTCGTCAGCGGCACGGGAAGTGTGGGCGGCGCCATTCCTTGGCAGGCTGCTCCCTCCTTCGCGCTGGGCGGCTCTCCTTATGGGTGCACTCCTTGCGCGGGGGGCTCCCCTACACGGGGGACACCCCTGTGTAGCACGGCACTCCTTGCGCGCATCAGCACTGCTCATGGGCCAGCTGCACACGGGTCAAGGAGGCCCGGGGTTTGAACCGCGGACCTCCCATGTGGTAGAGGGACACCCTAACCGCTGGGCCAAAGTCCGTTTCCCTTGTTTTGTTTTTTGTTTTTTGCCATTTGTATTTCTTCTTTGGACATGTGTCTATTGAAGTCTTTTGCCTTTTTTTAATCAGTTCTTTGTCTTTTTATTATTTTGTTGTAGCATCTCTTTACATAACATGAATACTAAAGGCTTATCAGATGAGTGATTTCCAAATATATATTTTCTCTTATTTAGTCAGCTGCCTTTTCACCCTTTTAGAAAAAACCTCTGAGATGCAAAAGTATTTAATTTTGAGGAGGTCCCATTTATCTATTTTTTCTCCTTTTGTTGCTTGTGCTTTGGGTATAAGGCCCAAGAAATCACCACCTACTACAAGATCTTGACGATAATTTTCTACCTTTTTTCTAGTAGTTTTATGGTCCTGGCTTTTATATTTAGGTCTTTGATCCATTTTGATTTGATTCTTGTATAGGAAGTGAGGTTAGGATCCTTTCATTCTTTTGGATATCCAGTTCTCCCAGCACCATTTGTTGAAAAGACGTTTCATCCCATTAACATGGACTTAGTAGGTTTATCAAAAACCAGCTGGCTGTAGAGGTGAGGACCTATTTCTGGACTCTCAATTCTATTCCACTGATCAATGTGTCTATCTTTATGCCAATACCATGCTGTTCTGACCACTGTAACTTTGTAATATGTTTAAAGTTCAGGAAGTGAGAGTCCTTCCGTATCACTCTTCTTTAGAATGTTTTCGGCTATTTGGGTGCCCTTTCCATTTCAAATAAATTTGGTAATTGATCTTCCTGTTTCTGTAAAGTAAGCTATTGTAATTTTGATTGGCATTACAATGAAAAACATGTAGTCTACCCTGGTGAAAGATCCATGAGCTCTTGAGAAAAATGTATAACCTGCTGATACAGGATGCAACATCCTGTATATGTCTGTTGTGTCTAGCTCATTTATCATATTGTTCAAGTTCTGTGTTTCCATGTTGATCTGCTGTCTAGTTCTATCTAATGATGTAAATGGTGTGTTGAAGTCTCCAACTGTTCTTGTAGAGATGTCTAATTTCTCCCTTCAGTTTTGCCAGAGTTTGCCTCATGTGTTTTGGGGCACCCTGCTTAAGTGCATAGATATTTATGACTATTACTCCTTCCTGGTGGATTGTCCCTTTTATTGACATATAATGACCTTCTGTATCTCTTATAACTTTTTTGCATTTAAAGTCTGTTTTGTCTGACACCAGTATAGCTACCCTTGCTCTCTTTTAGTTACTGGTCCCATGGAATATCTTTCTCCAATATTCCCATGGAATATCCTTTCACTTTCAGTCAATTTGTATCCCTGGATCTAAGATGAGTCTCCTGTAGACCGCATATGGATGGCTCTTTTTTTTAATCTATTCTGTCAACATGTATCTTTTGATTGGGAATCTTAATTCATTCACATTCTATGATATGATTGTATATGCATTATTTACTTCCACTATTTTATTCTTTGGCTTTCATATGTCATATCTTATTTTTACCTGTCTTTTTATTCTTTTGGTTATCCTTTCTGCTAGTCATCCCTTCTACACACTCCTACAAGCCTCTCTCTCCTATCTTTTTCTTTTGGGCTGTAAGGTTCCCATTAATGCTTCCACAGAGCCAGATTCTTTTATACAAAGTCTCTTAGTTTCTGTTTATTTGTGAATATTTTAAAACCAACTTCATATCTGAAGGACAATTTTTCTCTTTCAATATCCTAATTACATCATGCCATTGTCTTCTTGCCTCCATGGTTTCTAATGAGAAATCCACACTAAGTCTTACTAAGTGTCCCTTGTATGTAATGGTTTGCTTCTCCCTTGGTGCTCTCAGTATTTTCTCTTTAGGTTTGGCATTTGACTTTCTGAGTAGTATTGTCTTAGAGTAGGTCTATTCAGATTTATTCTAATTGGTGTGTGCTTGATTCTTGGACATGTAAATTCATTTCTTTCATGAGAGTTGGGACATTTTCAGCCATTATTTCTTCAAATGCTCTTTCTGCCCCTTTTTCTTCTCTTCTCCTTCTGGAACTCCCATGACATGTATATTCTTCATGCTGTCATTCAAGTCCCTGAGCCCCTGCTCAACTGTTTCCTTTCTCTTCTCTCACTGTTCTTCTCTCTTTAACTTCAGCTGCTCTGTCTTCTGCATCACTTATTCTTTCTTTATCATTTTGAGTCTGCTGTTATATGCCTCTGGTTTTGTTTGTTTGTTTGTTCATTTGTTTGTTTTTAGGAGGTACCAAGGAATGAACCCAGGACCTCACACATACAAAGCGGGCACTCAACTACTGAGCTACACCCACTCTTCTAGTGTTTTTTTAATCTCACCTGTTTTGTCTTTAATTCCCATAGCTCTGTTATTTTTCTATTCATGTTTTCAAATTCTTCTTTGTGTTCACCCAGTATCTTCTTGATGCCCTTTATCTCTTTAGCCATACTGTCTTTCAACTCATCGATTTGATTTAGGAGATTTGTATTACCCTCATTGATTAGTTGTCTCAAATCCTGTGTCTTATCTAGGGATTTGATATATTCCTTTGCTTGGGCCATATCTTCCATTTTCTTAGTATGACTTATAATTTTTTGCTGATGTCTAGGCATCTGATTTTGACGGCAAGTTTGCTCTGATGTTCAGTTTCTCTCTCTTCCATAAGGATTTAGTAGCAGGAAGCTGTGTTACTGTCATTCTTTGATTCATTCCAACCTGTTCTAGCTCTTTAGAATTGTCCCTGTTTAATTGCTCAAATCCAGGTCATGGACCCAGTAATGGATTGCAGACCCACTTCAAGGGGCTTTGCGGGGGGAGGCTATAAAGGCGGGAAAAGCCTCTCATTTATTTACTTTTAATTTCCTGGCATGCACTTTCTTCATCCACCAGCAGGTGGCACTCATTGACAGCCTTCTCTGTTCATACCCTGGTAGGAATGTGTTCACTGCAAGACCAACTGCAGCAATGTAACAGAGGATCCTGCCTGGAGGCTATTCAGTGCCTCACAATTCAAACTTTCTCAGAGGCTTTTCTCCAACCTTTCTAAGCAGCCCCCCCTTCCCCCCATTTTCCCAGGTAGGAAATAAGTCCACTCCCCTCTGGGTCATCAATAGCTAGACTGGGTTGTAGGGAGGGTATTTGTGAGAGCTGGACCTCTACGGTCCCCTGCCAGGTCCCAGGGCAGATGACAGAGTGGCCCTACCTGGCCTGGAAGGGCTCAGGGGACATGACAAGCCAAATTCGTTGACCAAAAGCAGAATCAGCCTTAGGCTGAATCCCTCTCTTTCCCCTTTCCTGGGGGAGGTAGACCCCTGATGCCCCCTCCACCTGTAGCCACTGGCCAGAGGCCAGAGATTTCAAAGCTGTCTGCACTGAGGGTGGGGGGACGGGTGCCGGGGCAGCTGCAGCCGCAGCTTCTCTCAGACTGTTTTCCCTTTGAGATTCTTTTTCTTTGACCCTCACTCTTCTGGGAGGTGTCCAGCCTTCCCCCTGGGGCCTAAACCCTAAAACATCTTCAGCCCATTTCTGCCTGTCCTCTAGCTATTTTTCTGGGAGAGAAGTGACTTCTGTGTCTCTCTCAATCTTCCATCTTCCCAGAAGTTGAGACGCTGTTGATTTTATTCACTGATCTGTCTCCAATACCCAGGACAGTTTCTGAAGCAGGTTGTACTTTCATGAATGAATGTTCCAAGCCTGGAAGGTAGTTAGTAGGAATCTGTGATTAAAGGGAGAGTAGGCTGAGATGCAGAGTGACTTCCGGTTTATGGGAGGCAAAAATGAGCAGTAACCTGATCTGCCCCCACCTCAGGTAAGATGAAAAATAATAATAAAAGGAGAAATGGGATTCACGAGGCATTTGAATCCAAGAGTGGCATGGTTGAGTGGACAGCTGTTGTTCAGATCTACCTAGCACCCTTTCACCCATCTGACCACAGCTCTGGATGTTCCTTGAGTTTGCCCGTACTCCACTTTAGGGGCCTCAGTTTCATTGGCTGCCCAAGGAAATACCATGCAACGGGTTAGCTTAAACAGTGGGAACTTATCAGCTCACAGTTTTGAGGTTAAGAGAAGTCCAAATCAAGGCATCATCAAGACAATGCTTTCTTCCCAGAGCCTGGCATTTTGGGGCTGGCTGTCAGCACACCTTAGTCCTTAGTCTGTCACATGGCAATGCACCTGGCAGCCTCTCCTCGCCTCTCCCTGCTCTTCAGGGTTCCATTGATTTTGGCTCCCTCTGTGGCTTTCTGTCTGTCCATCTAAATTCCATTCCACTTAGAAAGGACTCCACTAACAGAATTAAGACCCATCCTGAATGAGGAGGAGCACACCTTAACAGAACCCTCATCAAAAGGTCCTTCTTACAGTGGGTTCACACCCACCAGAATGGGTTAAGTTTAAGAACATGTCTTATTTTTTGTTTTTTTTTTAAGATTTATTTTATTTATTTCTATCCCCTTCCCCCCTCCCACCCCAGTTGTCTGTTCTCTGTGTCCATTTGCCGCGTGTTCTTCTTTTTGTCTGCTTTCTTCTGTTGTCAGCGGCATGGGACTCTGTGTCTCTTTTTAAGAACATGTTTTAAGGAAAGCAGACTTGGCCCAGTGGTTAGGGCGTCCGTCTACCATATGGGAGGTCCGCGGTTCAAACCCCGGGCCTCCTTGACCCGTGCGGAGCTGGCCCATGCACAGCGCTGATGCGCGCAAGGAGTGCCCTGCCACGCAGCAGTGTCCCCCGTGTAGAGGAGCCCCACGCGCAAGGAGTGCACCCGTAAGGAGAGCCGCCCAGCGCGAAAGAAAGTGCAGCCTGCCCAGGAATGGCGCCACACACACAGAGAGCTGACGCAGCACGATGATGTAACAAAAAAGAGACAAAGATTCCTGTGCCACTCTCAACAAGAGAAGCGGACAAAGAACACGCAGCAAATAGACACAGAGAACAGACAACCGGGGCAGGGAGAGAAATAAAATAAATCTTTAAAAAAAAAAAAAAAGAACATGTTTTAAGAACAACTCCAAACCACCACAGGGGGTGGAGCATGTAACCTAACCTTAACCAATCAGTATATCCCACACTTTTGCTCATGGTGATTGGTCCTGTTTAGACACATGATCCAACTCACACAATCAGAGTCAATTTCAGGATTTCAGCCAAAACAAATGGGAAAAAGAAACGGCCTTCACCAGGGACTCTGCTAGCAGTAAAGATGAGAGGAAGCCTGGAGATGCTGGAGCCACAACCTGGAGCCTGAGGATAAAGTCAACTCAGAGGAAAGTACCACTGAGAGAGGTCAAGAGGACAACTTGAGTTCCTCCCTCAAACCAGCTATGCCTGAAGGTACTGGACATTTCAATAATATAAGCCAATAAATTCCCCTTTCATGGTCAACTATTTTGACTTGGGTTTCTGTCACTTAACAACTGAAAACATCTGACCAATACATCCAAGGTATTTGCCCCAAGTATGTGTAAAAACAGCAGCTTCCCACCAAACTGAGGAGGATACATCAGACTAAAGAAAGACTTGAACACGTCCAGCTTGGTGAGTAATAAGCATTTATTTAGGGGGTTTACATGGGGTCTTCATCCTCAGTGGCAGGAGAGACAGCATTTTCCAAGCTTGATATCCACCCTTGCCACAAAACGAGAGGGTTTTTTTATAATGCATGTCCATGTGCAGAAGGAGGAGGCATGTGAGGGTTGGCAGGACTTCTAAAGAATGCAGTGTTCCAAGATTTACTGATCACAACCAGTTCACAACCAGTTCCCAGGGCTTGCCTTTTTAACTACTCAGGAATGCTGCTGCAATTTTGGGAGGGGGAAAGAGTAAGAAGGGTTAGGGGAGAAAATGCAAAGTCATATATGCCACAGTACTGAAAAACAAAAGGAAAATACATTTTTAAGGCTCTTAAACACCTAGAAGGGAGGCCTAATGTCAGGCAAGTTATCCCAGAAATACAAATCCCACACCTTTTGGTGAAACCCATGGTTTTTTTGTTTTGTTTTGTTTTGATGAGCAGGATGGATGCTGAAGGGAAGGAGACAATGATTCTGGCTTTATTTGTTATTTGCACTTAAATTTTAGAAAAAAAATTCAATACCTTTGCCTCTGGTGTTTTAACATCTCAGCATCTTACAGCTGTAGGAGCAGTGAACAAATAGAATCCAATCTTCTATCGGAATAGAGGGAAAGAGCATGCCATGGCAAAAAGAATACTGAATTTCTAGTGCTTATTTAATCGCTAATTAGCCTTGTGGTCTCAAGACAAATCCTTTGCTGCACTTGGTCTCAATTTCTAAGTCTATAAAGCAAGTAGTATGTCGACATTATCGCCAAGCATCCATCAAATCCTAGAATGGAAAAACAACTGAGGCAGGGGTTCTCGTCTTTAATGGGGCTTAAACTTCAGAAAATGCATGTGCACAGACACTCGATTTTGCATATAGTTTCATGGGGTTCGCCACTCTAGAAGCCAATCTCTGTCTCTAACCTCTTTGCTCTGCCATAATTTGGATACTAGTTTCTGCTTGGACTCCTTAGATGACATTACCTCACAAGGTAGCCCATTACACTATTGAATTGCTTTGGAGCAAAATCAGAAAAATCAGTTCTCCCCTGAACATAACATCTCTTCATTTCTCTGAAGACTGCGCGTCTAGCTTTTAAACGCAGATAATTTATGGAGAGAAATGCAGATGATTCCCATGCAACAATGTTATAGTGACTTGTTACAAAGATACGTTCTTCCATCTCACACCTGATAGGGCAACACCCAAATGTAGGTCAAATTGCAAAATAGCACCATTGCTATTAATCTGCATTACTATATAAAAATATCTGGAAGGAAGCAGCACAGTCTTTTGGAAAGAGCTCTGCATGAAGAATCCGAAGACTTGGGATAGCATCCTGCCTTCTACTCCAACCACCTGTGTGCCATTGGCCAGGCACTTATCCTCGCACCTCTCCGAGATTGTTTTGTGAGCCGACCTCACAAGAACGCGGGGGAGATTAATTAGTATAATGTTCATAAAACTTCTAGCCCAAGCCTCGCGCGGAGCACGAAGCAGATTCTCAAAAATACTAGTCGCCGAGCCTTTCTCCACCCCGGAGCTCAGCAAGCTCAGCAAGCTCAGCGCTTCATTCGATGCACTCGGCGCTCTTTTCCGAGCGGGTTCCCCCCACCCCCCCCCACCCCCGCGCTGGAGTCTGCGCTCTAGGATCGACTGAGGCTCCCTGTCCGCTCGCGCTTTTCTCTCCTTCTCAAGATGGCGGCGGTCGGCGGCGCAGAGGCGGGATCCAGGCGGGCCGAGTGAAGGTAGCGGCGAGCGGAGCCCCCACGGGACCGGGCTGGGCCCCCACCTGGCGGCGGTAGCGGCCCCGGCCCGCCGTCACCCGCTGTTCTGGGCCCGCGACACTGCCCCGGGGACGCCCCAGGACCCTCGCGGCCTAGGCCAAGGGCCAAGCCGGGGACTGGAGTAGCGGCCGCGGCCCGCCCCCGGGAAAGGGCAGGAGCGGGCCGAAGGAGGAAGGCGGGCGGGAGCTGTTCAAACCGGGAAGGCGGGAAAGCTGCGGGGCCGGGAGGGGGCGTGCGGCCGCGCCGGGGGCCTGCGGGCCTGGGCCGCCCCTCCCCCTGCCCGGGTCGTCTCCGCCCTCGGGGGCGCCGTGAGGCCGCCAGGGACGCGGGAACCCAGTCGGGGCCAAGCTGCAACTCGGAGCCCGGGATGGGGTGTCACCGGGGCTATTCAGGGAAAACGGCCCCTGATGCTGGGAGGCGGGAGGACTGGGTCCTCGACTGGCAGGAGAGATACAAGGAGCCTTCTTTTCCTTTGCACATAGCTTTGTTGAACTAGCTGTTGCTGCAAAACTACCCGGAGAATCCCATTGGTTTGCCGTGGGGATCACAAAAATGTTGATCCTGGGGGCTGTTCGTATAAATAACCTGGTATTATGTGCATTCTTTGCGTGCGTCCCAGATTGAACGTGCTTTGTAGTGGGATCTCCTACGTAGAGGCCCGTTCCCCATACACACGCGCGCACACACAGCTATTACTTGTAGATCCTTTTTATTTTATATTATGGGAAAAAAAGAGAAACACCTATCTCTTTAACTTCTGATGGCTAGGTTGGTGGCTGGTTATAGTCCCTCAGAGCAGAACAAATTTTGAAAAAAACAAAAAACTGGCCATGGCTTGTCAAAATTTGAATTTGCTGGCTTTATGGAAATGTGTGTTGTCTGCCAATCTGTGCGGTGGTCGTGGTTCTACTTAATTGCCCTGCAATGAGAGGATTCAATCCCCAACTCAGGCTGTCTGGATCTCTGCAGCTTCCAGAGCTGGCATGGGCTGTGAGTGCTGCATAGATAGGTAGGTCCTTGGAGAAAGGGAGTGGCAAGAATTCGGAGTTACTGTGTTCTGAGATTGGAGGAAGCCGACAAAAAATGAGAAGATATCAATTGCTCACATCCTAGAAGCAACCAAAAAACACCAGAATTTCAGAAACTGGCAACAGTTGGATGCACTTCTATCTGCATTGACCAGCAATTGAATTCTTGAACGGAGGACAGAAGAGAAGGCAGAACCTTGGACAAGGCTCTCATCCTGGACTAGACCTGGATTTCACTTACTGCCTGCTTTATGGGACTTAATTTGTTCCCTCTTTTTAAAAACTCATTTACATTCTGTGATGAAGAAGCCTGTTAGTGATATCTGGGGCTCAGATTACCTAAAAAAAAAAAAAAAAGGTACTTCCTGAAACTTTTTATTCATTATCTATAATTGGAAATTTCAAAATTTGTTGGTTTTAACTTTCCCTAATTACTTTGGTAATCTGGAAAACTTGTTCCTGAACATAACTTGCTTGCTTATCTGCAAGTGGAAAAAGCTGCTCTGCCTCCCTTTCTGATATACTGAAAAGACCCAAAAGAGCCACTTACAGTTTGTACTTTTCATCAGTATACATTTTTTATGTCATGTTACTTCCAAAAACAGCGCTAAATAATGGACTTTTACATATGTTGTCATTTCCTAGCACACCCAGGTGGACATAAGGGAAAAATTATCTCTGCCTCTGGAAATTGACAACATTGAATTCTGTAAAGTCTAAAATTACAGAATTCAGGAGAATGGGTTTAAACACCTGTTGTATTAATAATTTGCCAACATTTAATTTAATTATGGCCTCTGTTTTCTAACCTAGTATTTCTCATTTTCATTAATCCCAATAGTCTGCTCCCTACCCCTGAACTCTGAATTTATCATGGATAATACTCTAGACCTGGATAGAAAGCCAAGGTCATCTGATCTTACATGAATGTTACTGTAACTCTGCCTTTCTTCCACACTGTTGCTTGAAGCTTCTTTATCTAGTATAATCTTTACTCTGTAAATCAGCCATGAAAACTAGCTCTTGAGCTGCAGTAATATCCTAGTTTTATAGAACCTAAAAATTGAGGGCCTATCAGTCTACCCAAGTTGTGGTGTAGTTCATTGTGTTAGCTTTTCAAGCTCTTGGCTGCCCCAGTTCCTTTGGGAATTGGACTTGCCTAGAGTTCCCTCTTATTGTTTTTTCTCTACAGGTTATTTATTTGTTAATAATTTATAAAATGCTCTTCAGTATTTTAAAGAAAATTTTTAGCATGAGTAGGGCCAATTCTAGTACATTATGCTAATACCAGCACATTTTCTGGATTGGCCTGTGCCTCTGAGGAGCAGCTCCTAACTTTCTATTTTCCTTGGCAACTTTTTAAATCCATTGGTTCAAGGCAGTCAGTATGAAACCTGGAATGCCTTTCCAAATTCCAGTAAATCACAATCATTTTTTTTCCATACTGTCTTCAGAGATATTATTCCTGTTTTGAGTTTTAGATTGGTCAACTCTGTCTTATGTTAGTTTTCATGTTACCAAAGGGAAGGCCTGCTTAAAAGTCTCAGGACCTGCCTTTGCTTACATTTAGAAGTGCATTTTATTGTTGACAGGCTGATGACCATATTTATGGTATTGAATATTTAAGTTATTCTCCCATTATTTCTTTGTCAGAAATAATTTGCATGAAAAGCCAAAGATTTGAAGTCTCAAATTGTGGTACTTCTTGGCATTATCAGCCTATGAAAACTGTGATCTACATATTTTTCTAATAAACTCAATATTATGGTGCCTGTAGGAGGATATACTATTTTAAAATGAATGAATAGGATACTCTGTGACATTCCCCCTTCCCATCCCTACATCCCCTTTGGAGTCAGTACCACTTGGATGGAAAAGGGAGGATAGTAATTTCCATGTGAGAAAGTTTGCTACTTAGTGTTAGAACATGAAAAAACTTTGGCTACATTATATACCTTGCCTCGACATGTATTTATATGAGGCCTGACCTTACATTTCCTATGAAAAAGCCCTTTAATCAAGCCGTTTTCTGGTTTATCTTTAAAATAATCTCATTCATGTCATTTCTTTACTTCACTCTAACTTCTTTTACTTTGACTAAGTCCATTGATTTCTTAGGGAAGTGAAGAAATGCTTTTTTATGTTTCCTTTCTTAATATTACTTGTAAATCGTTTTTAGTAATTTTTTTCTTATGTTTTCGACTTAAACCTATTCATGCATCAAATTTTATCTGACTTATATAAGTCTTTGTTTCTGAATGTTTTCTAACGCTCTTAGGAAAGTTCCTTTGTTAACCAAATTCATTCTTTCACAGAAGTTACCTCTATCATTCACACCTACCTAAAGGGATTAGTAATACCCCTTTGAAGTCTCCTTCGGCATTTCCAAATCCCATTATAGTCATTAAGGTAAAATAAAATTTAAATAGACGACCAATCAGGTCAACTTTTACAGATTTCACTTGCTGGATGAGAACATTTTCAATATATTTAGTATAGATTTGAAATTTTCTGCAAAGACTTTTCCTGCAGGACTTTTTGCTGTATGTCCTTAAAGTATTTGAAGGACTTTACCTTAGAGTCAGTTTATAGCATCATCTTCAAAGTCAGACTGGACATAGAAACTTGACTGCCAAAAATAAATAAATAAATGAATTTTTTAACAATTCAGTACAATATATAGAACACTTATATTACAGGAATTCTAATTCGTCAAAATCTTAATACTCAGAATTTTTGGACAAATGATAATTATTCTTTTCCACCCAAACTAGCTTTAAGAAAGCCTATTTGATAATGTTGAGAGCCATCATGTGGCCAAGTAATGTAAGAAATACACCCACTTTTTTATTTTGAGCAAACTTTTAGCCCAATAAAATGGAAAAATATGCTCCCTAAAGATCTTTAATATCCCTATGATGTTATCACTGTTTGTATTTGAATTGCAGTGCAATAGATTTGCCATGTCACCAATCCAGTTCATAGGATTTTGTGGTCTTCCTGTGTATACTACAATCTGTTTTCCTCTGCAACCTTATTTTTGGTTTGGTTTAGTTTGGTTTTGTGTTTGCTTGTTGTCTTGCTCTCAGCAGCCTTCTTTATCTGTGCATTTAGTAACTGTGATTGAACTTCTCCCTCTGACCTAATGTCAGTCTTTACTTTCTCACTGTTATCAGGCCTGTTGGCATTTCAGAAAGTCTCATTAATTTTTTAAGTAATTTTTTATATAGGAGATATTTTATGTATCTCCCCAAATTACAACTTTAATTTGTGAATCAACTCTAATTAAGCCTTGTGTGCTTCCTGCAATTTCAACCCCAATAGATTTACAAGCAGAGTAAGGAGGTGACAAGCCAGTCCTTTATTTCTTGCTGCCCTTCCAGTCAGCCCTTGGATCACTACACATTTCATCTGGAAGGTTTCTTCTCCACAGTGATTTCGCATTACAGGAGGGTTTTCCTTCTTTGTTTCTCAGACTTGGTCCTGTAGACGAGAAGGAGCCTGGACACAGTGATACATTCTCAAAGGCCCTGCGGGACCGCCATGGCTTATGATGACTCCGTGAAGAAAGAAGGTATGACCCCTTAATCTGAGAAGCATTCCAAAGGGGGTATCCTCTTCAGTCCTTGCAGCCCATGGATGTAGAGACCAGGTCTGGGCATCACAACCTGGACTCCCAAGTGAGCACTATTATGATACTCAGTCTCCACGTCATCCCCAGGCTGGGCCCATGGAAACGAAAACCAGGACAGGGGTTCCAACATGAGAATCTGAAATACGAGTCTCTGTATTTTATTGGGGTGACCCCCAGCAGCACTCTTGGTCCTTGCCATCTCCAATGTGCAGGAGTATAGAGATAAGAATCACATATTGGACTCCCACAGAGCAGCACAGCACATGAATCCTTACTCTTTTCAGCCTTACCTCTGCAAAGTCCATGTCCACCTACCAAATCACAACTAAGAAACTGTCTGAGGATGCACGTTGGACCTTTGCAGAGTGTGGAAGCATTTTTTCTTCACATTTGATTCTTGCGTTTGCAGCCAGGTCATCAAAAAATATTCTTGTCCCTTGGATCTAGCCCTGTATTTCAGTGGACTTATTGAAACATTATTTTCATTTGAAAATGGAGGGACTGTTGAATTACATATGTGGTGATTTAGTCATTACGTACTTGACTTTCTCATTTCCTTTCCCAAATAAACCCATGCTTTTCAGATTGCTTTGATGGAGATCATAGTTTTGAGGACATAGGACTGGCAGCTGGCCGGAGCCAACGAGAAAAGAAACGTTCTTACAAAGATTTTTTAAGGGAGGAGGAAGAAATTGCTGCTCAGGTCAGGAATTCTTCCAAGAAGAAGTTAAAGGTGAGTTTCTAGAAATTTGAATTAGGAAAGTTTTTAACTTTTTAAATCAGATTTCCTAATATTTGGATTCTTTTCAATAACTTGTAAAAGAAAAACAAAACATTATCCATGTCTGTTTTTATTATTTCTTGTGTTTTACTTGGTTTTCTAAAATTAGAAATCATCAAAGACCAAGAGTGGTTCCAAACTGCTTTGCTTTATCATCTTACTCATTGGTCAATTAGTGTTTCTCTTTAATTCCAGGATAGTGAACTCTATTTCTTGGGGACGGACACACACAAGAAGAAGAGGAAACACTCCTCTGATGATTACTATTATGGAGGTAAGGATGGGAAAGGGCATCAGGTGGGATAAACACATCACTGGTTCTTGGAGTCGGGGTAGGGGAAAGGGATCCAGATGTTGCTGACACAGTGGCCTATTTAACAGGACAGTGGTTCTTGTTCTGAGTGCCGATAAACCAGTGTGAAGGAGGAGAGAGGTGGAGGGCTGGTATTTTGGAGGATTCAGCATAGAAGAACAGTCTTCATTTGTGATACACCAGGTACCAGGTTCCTTCTCCCCCCAATCATCTACTTATCTTGTGCCCATTGTTACCTAGCTTTCCTTTTGCCATGTATAGTCCCTGGCCCCTCTGGCCTGCACCTGTGGGTTAATTCTTCATCCAGTGCATATCCACTCACAAGACCAGTTTTTCTTAGCTTTGGTATGCACGTAGCTGAAGAGACTAACCCTTTTCCAAAATGTGTTTGTCCCTATTACAGAAGCAAATGATACTCTGTCTACTGTCCAATCCAAAGTATAACTGCCCTTAATCCTACAGCTATAATCCATAATTCTGTGTGTGCTCTCTTTGGTTATTTCTGAAGATTCAGTGAAGAGAAACAACTTTAGTGGCAAGAACTGTCTCCAGGGTCAGAGGCAGAATCTACTAAGCCAAGAAGCACATGGGCATCATAAGAATCAGTTGAAGGGTCTCCCCTCAAATCATTCCTGTTAGCCTTTGCCTCCTGTTAGTTGGGTGTGTTTGGTTAGAGAGGTAATGTGTTGCAAGTTGCTTCCTGTTGTATTAATGTTACTTTTCTTGACTGTTTCCAGACATTTCGTCTTTGGAATCATCACAGAAGAAAAAGAAAAAGTCTAGCCCGCAGTCTACCGATACAGCTATGGACCTATTGAAGGCTATCACTTCCCCACTGGCAACAGGCTCCAAGTCCTCCAAAAGGACAGGGGAGAAATCCTCTAGTTCTTCAAGCCATTCAGAGAGTAAAAAGGAACACCACAGAAAGAAAGTAAGTGGAAGCAGTGGGGAACTATCCCTGGAGGATGGTGGCTCCCACAAATCCAAAAAAATGAAACCGCTCTATGTGAACACAGAGACCCTCACTCTTCGTGAGCCTGATGGTTTAAAGATGAAACTCATTCTCTCGCCCAAGGAGAAGGGAAGTAGCTCGGTTGATGAGGAGTCTTTTCCATACCCTTCTCAACAAGCAACTGTGAAAAAATCCTCCAAGAAATCAGCTCGGGACGAGCAAGGTGCTGTACTCCTAGGACACGAGTTACAGAGCTTTCTGAAAACGGCCCGGAGGAAGCACAAAGCGTCCTCAGACCCACGCTCATCTTCATCTCCTGGCCCCGAGGGCTGTGGGTCTGATGCCTCCCAATTCGCAGAATCCCACACTGCTAGCCTTGATCTTTCAGGGCTCGAGCCTATTCTAGTAGAATCAGACTCTTCCTCTGGTGGGGAGCTGGAGGCTGGGGAGTTAGTGATAGATGATTCTTACCGGGAAGTCAAGAAGAAAAAGAAGTCAAAGAAGAGCAAAAAGAAGAAGGACAAGGAGAAGCATAAAGAGAGGCGACACTCCAAGTCCAAGAGAAGCTCAGGACTTCCCGCGGCAGCAGTGGGAGAGGTCTCAATGGCACCTGGCCCCCCACCCAGCATCCCTTATAATGCTGGAGCAGCTGCCCCTCCCCCGCCACTTCCTGGCCTCCATACAGATGGGCACAGTGAGAAAAAAAAGAAAAAAGAAGAGAAGGACAGAGAGAGAGAGAGAGGAGAAAAGGTAAAAAAAAATTAAGTGTGATGGGGGGTGGGCAGGTAACGGAAAGTGAGGTCTTCCTTCATAGTAAGAGGATTTGGGATTAAGGAGCTGAGAGGAACCACTAGGAATTCACAAGTAGGGAGGGATCTGTTGGAGTGGTATAAAGGATGAAATATCACCAATGGCCAAGTCCGTCTGGGACAGAATAGGAACAATCTTAATTAGTCCTGGGTTTTCTTAATAGAGATATTCTCCCACCGTGCCAAGCATAGGTTTGGAATACCTTGGCTTATTTTGACTGATAACTTAGAATTCATGGAAGGGGCAAAGCCTAGTTTCTTTCACTCAGCAGCACTATCTGCCTAGGACAGTTGAGAGATGTAAGAGGGTATTTTTTGAGGTAATTCTGAAAAGCAGATTTTCAAAATTAGTAGAATAATGGCCAGTCAAGTTAATGGAATAAGCTAATGGCTTTCCACTAATTGGTATAGGGTACTTTTCTTTTCAGGGCCAAGGCTGTGATAGATACCAGGAGGTGCAAAGATGAGTACGATGTCGTTTGACCGCAGGGATCTCACTATCTGTAGAAGAGGTAGCAATGAGTAATCATTCACCTCAGATTGATTTCTTTCCTCACATGAGAAAATTTCCAGCAGTTGTGCTTCAGGGTATCATGACTATGTCATTAAAGGTTTCCTTTTAAAAAGTAAACTTTTTTTCCCTCATACCAAAGTAATTAATATAGGGGAGTGAATGTAGCTCAGTAGTTGAGCACCTCCTTCCCATGTACAAGGTCCTGGGTTCAATATCTGGTACCTCCTAAAAACATCAAACAAGCAAACAAAAAATATACCACCTGTTATCATTTTTCTCAACATTTCATTATGAAAGTTTCAGACAAAAAGGATTGAAAACATTGTACAGTAAACACTGTGTCTTCCACTGAGATTCTACAACTAATGTTTTGTTAATTTACTTTATCATAAATTTGTCCATCTATCTATCATCAAGCCATCTTACCTTTTAAATGCAATTCAAAGTAAGTTGCATGTATTATACACTTCACCCCTAAACACTTCAGCTTGCATATCATTTACTTGAGTTCAGTATTTGTTTTCGGGTATTTTTTTAATATATATATTTTTTTGTTAGAGAAGTTAGTGAGCTTACAAACAGTCATGCATAATGTGCAGAATTCCCACGTAACACTCCTCCATCAACACCTTACATTGTTCTGAAACATTTGTTACAGGATAAAAGAACATCACAAGACCAATAGCACTAACTGTGGTCTGTAGGGTACATTTGGTGTTTTTTCCGTACCCCCCGCCCATTATTAACACCATATGTTAGTATTGTACATCTGTTATAGTTCATGAGAGAATACGCTCATATTTGTACTGTTAAGCACAGTCCATTTTCCACCACATGGCTCACTGTGTTATACAGTCCCATGCCTTGTACATTCTATCCCAGGTGTACACTCAGTGCTTTCACTTTCATCTCAGAGCTGTGCTGTAAAATCCCATAACACCCTACCCCCCATTGGGCTTTTTTGGTTTTGGGGGGTTTTTTGGTGAACTTTATGTATCAAGAAATGCACAAATCTGTACAATTTGATGAATTTTGATAAATGGCATACACCTGTGTAACCCAAACCACTATAAGATACCCGCTGTAAGATACAGACATTACCGTCATCCCAGAGATCACTTTTTTACTCCTTCCCAGTCACTCCCTATCCTCAGAGCCAACAACTGTTTGGTTTTTTCCCCAACCTTATGGTTTACTTTTACATTTCCCTCTTCCCTGGTCCCATCCAAATATTTTCACTCAAGTGTTAAGCTTGATATTCTTCCTCAGTAACTTTCAAGACTTTATCTCCTCCATTACCACAGCCGCTTTCTTGGGCCTCATCATCCCTCCCTTAATGTAATAAATGGTCTTCTTTCTGTTTCTTCTCTCTTGCAATTAATTTCGCATGTCGATGCCAGACTGGTCGTCTTCATGTACCACTTTGATGACGATTGTTCTCTCTTCACCATCTCCAGTGGATCCTTATAGCCTTTATGTTAGACTATAAAGTCCAAGAGGACACTATATCCCTAGTGCTTAAACCACGGTAATCAGTAAATACTTGGTGAATGAATAAATATCAATGCCCAGACCCTTGGCCAAGCATTTCTAATTGTCCATGATTTAGCCCTTTTAGCCTTCCTTTTTCAGCTTTACCTCTTATTCACCTGCTTTACATATACTATGCAATAACCAAACTTGTTTCCCATACGTTCTTACCTCCATTCCTTTGCTCATTTTTTTTTTGCAGTGACCTCCTTCTCACACTGAAGCTCTGACTTCCCTTCAAGACATAATCAAATGCCATCTCTTCTAGGACATCCTGACCACCCCCTCCCAAGTCAGAAGTAACTTCTGAATTCCCATAACACCTTGCTGTCTCTTTTTACACTTACTGTATTCCTTATAGTGCAATTATCTTTGTACATATCCCATTTCCCATATTAAAAGACTGTGTTCCTTACTTGTGATTGTTTTAGTCACCATAGTATTACCTTCAACTCCTCAATGTCCTTGGTAATCATTTTGTAATTATTTGTCAAATGAATGAATATGGGTGAAAACAGTATTGAAAAGGCAGACTGGAAGCAAATTTTAGAGACCCTTAAATGCTAAGATAAGGGGTTTGGCAGTGGGCACTTTGGAGTTTGTAAGCAGGGATTAGATATGATCTACCTGGTAGTCTGAGAATGAAATCATAGAGCTGTACAAAGTAGATTGGACTAAGGAGAGAATTGTGAGAGATCACCCAGGAAGCTGTTTAAGAGTCCAGAAGATCAGTGTTAAAACTCCAATAGAAAAAGTTGAAGAGACAGTTTCAGGAGAGACTGACCAAAATGGAAAAGATCTGGCAACTGCACTTGGGTCCAGAAGGCAGAAACAGGACTGAGTGAAGGATGACCTTTTAAGTTTTGAACCTGGGTACCTGGGAAAATAAAAGTATAGTCTCCTCAAGGGTAGGGACTTACTCATCTATAATTCTCCCATGTCGGTAGCTAGGAATTGGTAGTGCAAAATTAATTTTAGTTTGCAGCAAAAACCTTACCTATGAATCAATATTGGATTGTAGTTATCAAAAAAAATTGAAGTAGTCATACTTTGAATTTAATCATTTATTTATCCAGCACTTAACTGTGCTTTTAAACTTTCCTTATACATAAAAACTTCCTTTGGAGCTTTGAAAAAATATATCCTTGCCTAAGCTCCATCCTCTGAGGTTCTGGTTCATTAGGTCTGAGGTGGGGCCCTTGAGTCTGTTCTTGTTTTTTGTTATTTAAAAAACTCTGCAGGTGAATCTGATGCACATCCAGGACTAAAAAGCATGATAGCAAAACAAAATAAGTAATGTAAGTATTCTAATCCTGCAGGGGAGAAACAGCCAAAAAACTGAGTGCCACACTGTGACATCCAGAGGCTAAAGTGATGGAATTTTAAAAACTTGTCACCAGAAACATAGCACAAAATACCACTTTAGAGATACATTTCACTTTCTATCAGTTGCTTTCTTAATAAATTAATTTAAAGGTCTATAAATTTCCCTCTCAGTACCCTTTTGGCAAATCTGATGATTTTGATATATAGTTCTAAATAGTTCCACTGTGATTTCCTCTCTATCCATGAATTATTTGTTCATTTGTTGTTTATTTCAAAAGGTAAAGGTTTAAAATTAAAACTGTTTAAATGCTGATTTCTAAAGTAATTACATTGTGTTCAGAGAATGGTAGCTGAAATATCTCTGCTCATTGTCAGTTGAGATTTCCTTTATAGCATACTATATACTCCGTAGTTTTTTCATTTCTATTATATTAGGATTCAGTTTTATTGTTCAAGTCTTCTATGGGTTGTCCTCATTTTTGTTTATTCTTTTTAAGAGTTATATTAAAATCTCCCACTAAGTTAGTGAATTTGACAATTCTTCCTAATCTGGCAGCATTTGCTTTATATGATTTGAATCTATGTTGTTAGGTGTGTTAATGATATATTTTAGTAAATTTTATTAGGATATTTTCTTTATGAATGCAATTTGCATTAAATTATATTTTGTTTGGTTTTATTCTTGCCATTTCAGCTTTCTTTTGATTTAAATTTACCTGGTATATCTTTTTCTAGCCCATCACCTTCAACCTTTCTGTGTCATTTTGTTTTAAATATGTCTCTGCCAAGTAGCAAATAGATGGGTTGTGTGTGCCTGCCTGTGCATTATACCCAGTTAGAGAGTTTGTCTTTCATTAGGTCAATTTATTCTGGATACGTTTGTTATTTACTAACTAGTTACTATGTGTTATCTATGCTCTTCTCCTTTTCTTCCTCTTGTTGGAATACAGTTTTCTTTTTATCTTTTATTTTTTTTCCTCACAGTGTAACCTTCTTTGGATTCAAGTTCTTTTTTGTTGTAATAAGCTCTCATTATATTCTGAGAATATCCTTATTTCCCCCATGCAGGAATTTGCAGAAAGGGAAGATAAGTTTTAAGTTGACAGTTATTTCTTTGGGCATTTTGAAGATATTATCCCAGTGACTGATGTATATTATTGCTAACAAGTTCACTATCAGTTTGTCTTCTCATGTATGTATGCATATATATTGATTGGTAATAGTTAAGATTCTATTTTCTTTAGTTTCACTTAATTTGTCCATATGTGGAATGTTTTGGGGGTTTTTTTTAGGGGTTACCAGATATTGAGCCCAGAACCTTGTACATGCGAAGCAGGCATTCAGTCACTGAGCCACATCCGCTCCCCTGAAATGTATTTTTGTCTTGTGTGAGTTCTGTGACTTCCTACAGTCTGGGTACTCAGGTCTTCATTTCTGATTGATTGTCATTGTTTTTCTTTTGTTTTGTTTTGTTGTTTTTTCTCAAATAAGGCCCCTCTCACATTCTCTCTGTTCTCTTATTGAGCCTTCTCATTCAGAAGTTCATATCTTCTAATTTGCCAGTTCTCTTCACTTTCATCTAAACTATTCTTCAATTTATCCATTGAATTTTTTATTTTAATGACCATATGTTAAGTTCTAGAATTTATTTTTCATTATTTTTCAAATGTTTTTTAATGCTGTCCAGTTATTTTCCAGTAGTTCTATTACTTCCTTGTCTGTTTGAACTTTTTTTAAAAAAGATTTATTTATTTATTTCTCTCCCCTATCCCCCCCCAACCCCCGTTGTCTCTGCTCTGTGTCTATTCGCTGCGTCGTCTTCTTTGTACGCTTCTGTTGTTGTCAGCGGCATGGGAATCTGTGTTTCTTTTTGTTGCATCATCTTGTGTCAGCTCTCCGTGTGGGCGGCACCACTCCTGGGCAGGCTGCACTTTCTTTCGCACTGGGCGGCTCTCCTTACGGGCACGGGTGGGGCTCCCCTACGTGGGGACACCCCTGCCTGGCATGGCACTCCTTGCACGCATCAGCACTGCGCATGGGCCAGCTCCACACGGGTCAAGGAGGCCCGGGGTTTGAACCGCAGACCTCCCATGTGGTAGACGGACGCCCTAACCACTGGGCCAAGTCCACCGCCTGTTTGAACATTTCAAGCATATTTTAAAGTTGTCTTTGTTTTTATTTAATATTTCTAGTTCTTTTTTTTTTTTTAAGATTTATTTATTTATTTAATTTCCCCCCCTCCCCTGGTTTTCTGTTCTCTGTGTCTATTTGCTGCGTCTTGTTTCTTTGTCCGCTTCTGTTGTCATCAGCGGCACGGGAAGTGTGGGCGGCGCCATTCCTGGGCAGGCTGCACTTTCTTTTCACGCTGGGCGGCTTTCCTCACGGGAGCACTCCTTGCGCGTGGGGCTCCCCCATGCGGGGGACACCCTTGCGTGGCAGGGCACTCCTTGCGCGCATCAGCACTGCGCATGGGCCAGCTCCACACGGGTCAAGGAGGCCCGAGGTTTGAACCGCGGACCTCCCATGTGGTAGACGGACGCCCTAACCACTGGGCCAAAGTCCATTTCCCTATATTTCTAGTTCTTGAAGTATAAATTCTGTTTGTTACTTCTGAAGACTCTCGTAATATTTTATAGCTCGTTGTGATTTGTAATTGTTAACTGTAAGCTCAGCTTTAGTAAAAGTTGTTTACTCTGGGTGCCCTCTTTGTGGCCAGTGTTACGGGAGTTCTCTGCAGAATGGCTTTAGCTTTGCCTCTACTAAGAAACTGGATTTTTTCTTACCATTTTTTATGCTATTTTCTTGGTTTAAGGTTACCACACCACCCTGCTAAAGTAAATTAGACCTCATAGACATACACCATACCAACTTGATTTCCAATTTCTCAGTGTTAACTTTTCATCCTCATGGCCTGATGCAAGAGATAGCCTTCCTTAGGCTGGAATGGGATGGATTATGTGATTTCTATTTGAGATAACATGTCCCATTAACTCAGCTTTATACAGGTATCTTAGTTTCAGCTCTGTTCACTAAGAGCTCATGACCCCAAATTAAAGCCCTGGGTCCCTGTGGTAGAGCCAGTGCCAGTCCCAGTACCTCACTAATTTCCTTATCTTCAGCTCTCACTCAGTACACTTTGAGTTTCCTCTGGTTTCTGGTACCTGAGAATTTCCTCTACTTATAGATTAAAATTTTTTTCTACTTTATCTGGCATTCCTGTGTTTGGGGTGGGAATGAAAGTTTCTGACATTACTCGGTCTACTATGGTGGCTAGAAGTCAATAGTTTTCGCAATAAAAAAAACAAGTCCACTGACCTTGTGCTGATGAAAGAGATTTATTTCTCCAACATTTGAGATTTAAATAAATTTATTTTCTAATTAGATTCAAGTTTGATGTTAAAAGCTTTATAAAAGAACATGGTAAAAGTGCCATCCATCAGTATTTTAGTCTGCCACCAAAACAGAAAATACTTTATTAGAAAAACAAAAGCAGCAGAAAGGTACTGGATATAGTGAATAAAAAATGTTTTCCCTGTAAGACCATTTTAAATCATCTTTTCAGTAAATGTATGACAAATAGTATTTAGTTTGTTTTCTTAAAAAAAAAAAAAGCCCTCAGAAAATAAGATGAGTTTTATAAATCTAAACATTTAAAATGCTGATTAATATGGTAATTGAAGGAACCTCAGTTTCTTGATTGCTCTTTTCTATTATTCAGTGGGTTGCCATGAAAAGGAAAAGTAAGTGCAAAAGAATAAAGCTATACAAGAGTATGTAAACTACATGTTTACAGAGTTTTATTTTAGTTTTAAAATAAACTACTTAAAAGTCAAGGACAAAGTCAACCCAGAGATAGAAAGGAATGCGTCAGGAGCAGTATTGCCTTACCCTACGTTGAGCCAAGACTGGAGAGCCAACTGATGAAAATGCTGAAGACCTCCATGGGCCCTTTCTGACTAAATTCTGTGATCAGGACTGTGATGAAAATAGAGAAGGTGAGAATAGCAGGGTTTAGGAGAAGAAGATAAGTTAGATTTAGATTTTGACCTATCAGGAGATTCAGCCTAACTGAGTGGCTGAGAGCAGGGGCTCTGGAACAAGATCACTTGGATTCAAATCCTGGCTACACTTACAGGGTACGTGCTATAGGACGAGTTACATGACTTCTCCATCTATAAATTGGGAATAATGATAGACCTGCCACATCGGGTTGTTGAGGATTAAATGAGGTCGTACACACCAAGTCCTAAGGGCCTCAGAGTGGCAAGGCCCTCTCGAGTGTAATAAACTCACAGGGGCACTAGATATTTTTAATTTTTGAGGGAAACAGCAATACTTGGCATCTGTCAGATACCTCATGAACTGCTAGCTTGAAGTAGTTCCATTTCAACATTGTAGCAGTTACATTCCTTTAAATAATTTCATGTCTTTGCAGAGCTGAGTTTTCTGTGGCTGCTGTGATATAAAGCACATGAAAAGCCACATAGATTCCTTGAACCAAGAAAGTTTGGGAACCTCTGCTTGGCATTAGTGAGCATTCAATGAATTTTAGTCATTTTAATCATCTAGATAGGAATTTCCAGATAGCACTGAAAATGCAAGCCCTAGAATTCGCTAGAACAGTTGGAACTAGAATTAGAAATTGGGCAGTCATTGCAATAAATAAGATACGTGAATGGAAAGAGGGAGTTGAGCCCAGACAGAATCTCAAAGGACACTCACATTTAAGGCACTGGAGAAGAGGGGGCAGATGTGTTCGAGTAAAAATCTGAGAGAGGGCAACGTCAGAGAAGCAAGGAGAACAGACACCTTCAAGTATAGACTGGTCTCATGCTAGAGAGTTCTAAGTGTTCAGGTGTCAGTGGATGGACTTGGAAGGAAATTTTCTCAGAGTTTTGTGACCCCCCCCCCAAAATTAAACATGCCTGCTATTTAAAGGGCATTGAGAGTTGCTCTTTGGAAGGTCTTGCTATTGTCACATGCCTAGGAGGTTGTTCTAGGTTGTAAAATTACAACATTGTGAGTCACATTCAATAAGTGGGCTTGTTGCAAGGGATTTGCTAGTAACAATAAAGTATCCAAGTTTTCAAAATATTAACATTTTATTACATTAAAATGGAGTCATTTTTATTCCAGATGTAACCACTATGATTCACTTGCCATGCTGTATGTTTTCTTGCATAAGAAAGCCTAGAGTGTAATTACTGGCCTGGTATTTGGAATTCATGAAAATGTTTTATATAGAGAGAGATTATCCACTCTTTGTGTATTGGCTGAATACTACTAATTTAGAAAAATGCCTGTGCCCTAGAAAATTTTTAACCCCTAAGTTTGAAATCAGAATTTTAGGTCCACAATCTGGAATTGCATCTTACATGGTGGTTAAATTACATAAGGTGAAAATTGTAAATATTCAGCGTACCCTGAAAAATCCCTTAGGAAATCTCCATGTTGAAGGCTGACAGATTCTCAGTCCATCAAATTCTCTGTCCAGTACAGCTAGATTTTCTCTCTTCAGCACCAGATGAAGTAACTGGTGTATGTTCAGAAAGCCATCTTTTTTTTTTTTTTTTTTTTTAAGGAGGTACCAGGGAATGAACCTAGGACCTTGTATATGGGAAGCAGGTGCTCAACTACTGAACTACATCCGCTCCCCAGTGAGAATTGGCTTGTTCGTTCTGTTTTTAGGAGATACTGAGGATTGAACCCGGGACCTTATACATTGAAACCACTTGAGCTACACCCACTCCCCCAGAAGCCATCATTTTATTGAAAAAATTATGTATGCTTTAAACATCAAAATCCCACTTGGTGCAGTGAATCACACACATTGAGATCGATGTAAAGGATCTCTCTCTGCCTTTCAAATGGCCAGATATAAAACTTACATGAACTTGCATGGTGTGTGTGTATAAATGCCATTCCATTGTATTTGTGTCTAATAAAGGAGGATTCAAAGAGGGAAGCCTTAATTAGAATACTAGGTATTTGGAGATGTGAAACTGCCACTAAATTACAAAGGAGGAGCAGCACCCAGACTCATTTTTGTAACATCTCTAAGCAGGAATGGTTTCACCAAAGAGTACTAAAAATGAACCTTTCTGATTGAAATGAATAATTTTTAAAATAAAGGCCTTGCTGCTTTTTTTTTTTTTTTTTTTTTTTTGGCTAATGTAGATCAAATGATTTCACCTTCTTCACCACAGTTCCTACTATTAAAAAAAACTCGACTTTTTTGGGAGCCATGACTTCTATTTTGAAAAATACAGAGGGAATAGAAAAGAATTCATAGTAGTTGTATATTGCAGTAAGCAAATTATCACTATCCATTTATTATCTCACAATTCTGTAGATCGGAATTACAGGTAGGTCTCACAAGACTGAAATCCAGGTGTCTCCTAGAGTCAGGTTCTCACCTGAGGCTCCAGGTCCATTTCCAAGCTCATGCAGGTTGTTGACAGCATTCAGGTCTTTGCAGTTGTAGGATTCATGGCCGCTTGTTTCTTCAAGGCCAGCAGCAAAGTGTCTTCTGTGGCTGCTTCTCTCAAGGGCTCACCTGATAGGTGAGGCTACTCCTCTCGCTTTTGATTGACTCAACTCGGTAGGGACCTCAGTTCCAGCTGCAAGATCCCTTTTTGCCTTATAAGGTAACATAATCATGGGAGTGTTATCCCATCAAATTCACCAGTCCTGCCTGCATTCCAGGGGAGGGTGGTCTATAGGCCTTGACACCAGGGGTTGGGAATCTTGGAGGCGGTCTTGGAATTTTGCATACCACAGAAACAGTATTTTCCAGTACCTACCGAAGTACCAGACACTATTTGATGAAGTCCCACCTTTGAGTTAAGTGGTACTCCAAATTTTACTTACAGAGAACCAAAAGCTTGGGGAAATGAAGCCATCTGTACAACTAGTAAATAGTGTGGTCAAGATTTTAACCCATATCTGTTGGTCTCCAAAGCCCAGGCTCTTTCCATCTTGCTTCCATCCAGGCTCTCTTTGATATATCCGATCCCCTCGTCCCTTCTCCTCCCTGATCTTTTGCTTCCATCCAGCCCCTTTGTCCTAGCTGTCCATCATCCCTCCCCTGTGCTCCTGTCACAGCCTCCTGCCTAGGCTTCCTGCCTTGCGCCTTCCCTTCTCCAGTCCATTCTCCAGTCTCTGAGTCTGTAGCTTCCTACTTAGAATACTCAAATTGCTTCTTTTGGACAGAGCCCGTGCTCTTTAATAAGGGTTCTGAGGCCTCGATTTATGGGCTGTCTGCTTCTCTTACATCATGTCTTATCTCTCTCTTGCTTCAAGTGTTACCATGTTTGTTTTCTCTACCTAGAACACTTTTAATCCCTTTTCACCAGGCTAACCCTACCCAACTTCCAGAAGTAGAGTAAAAGTCACTTCTTCCAGAAGACTTTCTTTGACTCCCTGGATTAGGTGAGGTGCTCTTATTACATGTTCCCATAGCGCCCAATACTTTCCATACAATAGCATCATTTTATTATGACAGATTTATCTCTTACCTGCTAGTTTGTGTTTCTCATATTCTCAAGGTCTGACATGGTAGATACTCTATAAATATTTATTTAATAAATGAATGGAAGGGTACTTTTTAACAGGTTGCTTTTCTTCTGTTACCTTTAAAATCTTTCCTTCTTTTTAGTCTCTGATTTTAATGCTTCGCTATTGGAATAATTTTAACATCACATAATAGAAGAGCTTTCCATTTCTCAGGTGCTTTATTTAGGTTCAGATACATAGTATATGATGAACCTGGAATAAGACCTTTAAACTTTAATTTCTTGGACTTCCCACTATTGCATGCCTTAGAATAAGGTCTAGGTTTTAAAAGTGTATCCTCTTTTAACTACTCACTATACTACCACCCAATACAGGGGCTTAATCGTTTATTTTCTACTTGATTGAATGAAGTCCTTTTTAAGAGTTAGGAGGGGGAGCTCCTTTCTTCAGTACATGAATTTGGATCTAGTTGTGGTTTCAGTAATTTAAAAGTTTTTAAAAGTTGGATTGGTTTGCTTTAACTTTTGTAACTATTAAAACTTTATCTTTTTTTAAATTTTGTAAAGCTGGTTTTAATTTTGTTACACTTTAAAACCAGACTTGTGAAATATAGGGAATATTCTTTACAGTGTTATATAGTGTTTGAGAAAACATTATTAAAATTGCTTGCAAGTGTTAAATATGGCCAAATGGGATGTAAATCTCTCAAGCACGTGTTCTTTCAAATGTTCTCAATATTTAGTGGTGAGGTTGATTTTACAGTTGAGAAAGATTTTTGCTGTTATAGATTTCCGTAATAAATGGCAGGTGTATGGTTAAGCTATATTGAAAAGAGTAGTTATAAAATTTTGAAGCTGAATATTGAACAAACATAACACAGTTTTTATGTCCAAATTAATGCTACCTCATTCAAAGCAGTTACCTTGGAAGGTCTTCTAGGAATGTTTCTATTCCTGAAAATAGTTTCAGGAATCCTTTTGGAATTTCAGTCCAAGCCATCATAAAAGTCTTTTGTTGTCATCAGTCTCAGGAAGTCATTGTCCTTTGAGAGTAATTATTTTATGGAGACAACTAAAAGATTTTAAGAACTAGTCAGTTGAATAAAGTGTGTGATCATGCTTTTTTGTTAAACAAGATGCAACTCTGAAGCAATGAGACCAGACTTTTTTTGTGTGTGTTGTGTGTGGGTTTTTTTAGGCGGTACTGGGGATGAACCCAGGACCTCGTACATGGGAAGCAGGCACTCAACCACTGAGTTTCATCCGCTCCCCCTGGCTGGTATTTTGTTTGTTTGTTTGGTTGGTTGGTCATAAAATCTGACTCTTAAGGCAAACAGAAGTTCCCCGTAACTTTTAAAGCACCATTTGTGTCATTATAATTAACCGCAAGATCAAAAAGAACATGTTTTGACACTTAAAGATAATCTTTTTTTCTGTTTTTTGGTTTTTGTTTTTTTTTACAGATGATCTTTTAATAAAGGAAAGCCATCCTGAAAACATCTTAGTTTTTCAGATATAGATTAGAAAATGATAATCCTTTCCATTTAAGTAATTTTTCTGTAAGGAAGCAACATTCTTTCTTTCTTTGGCCCTATGTAAGCATAGCATAGGGTATAGCCCTGGAAGTCGGGCTAGGTGGGTTGCTGTCTTTTCTGGTGTTAAAACTAGCTTAGTTTGGGGACCTTAGGCAAGTCACTGGTTTTCTGAGTTCCCTTTTTCTCACCTGCAAAATGAGAGATTTGGACAGAATGCCCTTTTCCAGGTAGAACACTTGACTTTTTCCCTCAGTCTATGGATAGTTATAAAATGGAATATATAGTAATATAGTTTTCTGTTTTATATAGTCCTTGTTGAACTGGTATAAAAAAGTGTATTTCATTTTTTTTCTCAAAAACCATACTTTGCTTTTGGAGTTGCCCTAATTCAGTGGAGAACAAACCAGTTCATATAGCACAAAGGAAATTATTGAAATGGAAGAGGTTCATCTTACATCAGCTATCCAAGAATTGTCTTATCCCACCTTGATACAAGAATGTGAATAATAAAATAATGGTGAACTTGAGTGTGACAATAAAAGCAGAGTCAGAGAAATTATAAGATTAAAAGTCAAAACGGAGAGAACAAAAAGAACTTAGATTTAGCCCTTGGCTTTCTGGTAGTAAAGTTTAAAGGAAAATACCAGTAATGTGGTTCTTATCTTCAAAGATGAGAAAAAGCAACTCCGAAAGAGGCAAAGATTTCCTTAGCATTTAGGTCTAAAAGAAATGTGTAGCGTGGGGTTGTATGTAGGAAAAATAAAGGGTTTACAAACATGTAAATCATCACTTGATAATTATGTGGCTGCAACAAACTGAAAAAAATCTAAAAATTATTTAGGGGTTTCTAACTTCTAACCTCAGAATGATTCGTCTCAGACTGATTAATAACATGGATTAAAGCCATTTAGTGGTTTGAAATTCTTCCCCTTGATTAAAAATTATAGGGATCCTCTTTATGTTTTTATAGATTCAGGGTTGCTAAACTTGTTCTAAATAAGTGTTACCCTCTTCTCATTTCTGTGTGGCACTAGCCAAAAAAGAAGAACATGTCAGCGTACCAGGTGTTCTGTAAAGAGTATCGCGTAACCATTGTGGCCGACCATCCAGGCATAGGTAAGAGTATTTCTGATCTTTAGCTTTTTTTACTTCCATTTTTTATCTGAGGGCAGTGCTGTAAAATTAGTCGGGAACAGACTTTTTCCCATAGTATTAGAAGAACACAAATCTTTTTTCTTTCCTCAATTCTGCAAATCACTTTACATTTTTGCCTTAGTTTGCTTTAGTTACTCCATCCATAAAAGAGATAAACTTTAAATAAAAAGAAAATAAATTTTAAAAATTTTTAAGAAGAGATAAGCTTTCTATTTGTATTTCTTAAATTGAGGTGATGGGAAAGATCGTCAAATTTTACAAAGCACAATACATATGTGCATATAAATATGCTGTTGTGTATAAATACCTACATATGAGAATATTTGTGGGTGTTCATTTCCAAGAGGCTGCAGTTGATCTTTTTCTTAAACTACCCTTGGTTGTGGGGTTACATGACTTTTATTATAATGTTCGAATTTGTCTTTATATTAGAAGCTAATGAGGTGAAAAAAACACTACACCACAGATCTTGGACAAGTCACTTAACCTCTATAAATCTCATTTGCCTAATGAGTAAAACAGCTGCCTGACGTACTACTCCACAAGGTTGATGTGAGGCATACATGAAATGCCATAAAAGGTATTACTTTGCTTGTAAAGCATAAAATCATTCCACAAATGGAAGAGAGGTAATATTCTTATACATCTAGAAGATTGCTTCTGAGCTGGCATAAGGAAATTCTTCTTTGGTTCTAACCTCTCAGAAATTTGGTAAAGCCTAACATCTTTACTTTCATTAAATTCTCCAAAACATTTTCTTTAACCTAAGCTGATAAGTTCTATACTATAGGATCACATCAGAAAGAGCCCTAGGAAGTAGAAATGTGAGAATTTGAGCGTGTCTCATGAGTGCTAAAACAGCCTTTTAATATAGAAAGGAATCAGAAGTAAAGTAATGAGGTTTGGTGTGGTTTTTCTGACAGAATCTTTTGCAGTATTTAAATCTTATCTTCAAAAACCTTTTTCTAGTGTTTGTTCTCATTGATTTTATGTTTTGTTAATAGTTAACCCTTTACTGTTTTTTACTCTTTTATGCCAGATTTTGGGGAACTTAGTAAGAAATTGGCTGAGGTGTGGAAGCAATTGCCAGAAAAGGACAAACTGGTAAGTACAAACTTTCTTATGGACATTTTTTCGTTGCTTTATGCCTTCCAAAATGTGCAATTCTCCTAAAGACCATCCAGCCAGATAACACTGAAAATAAGGAAAAAAGTAGCACATAATGGAAAGTAGTTGAGCAGAGGGCACTAACTGTGTTGGCGCCAAAGGTGAGGATTTAGGAGCAGGAAGGCTGTCTTTTCTAACCTTGTCAATTTTTTTTCCAACCTGACATTTGAACCAAAGATAACCTAACTTGGGCAGTGATTAAAATGTTAAAAGAATCTAAAGTCAGAGTTCTCTACTGCAGATACCTACTCGTCAGCTATGATCTAAAAACTGAGGGAAGTCATCCTATTAATAGTCACTACAAGCAGTAGAAACATGGGAATGAGTTTACTAGGTAACCAGGTTCTAGGTCATCATCCTGTATTTCACCCAGAGAGCTTATCTTTAGTTTCTGTTTTCCATGTCATCAGGTTCGTGTCCAGCAGGTTAGAGGAAATATTTAAACCACATGGACATTATACTGAGCCAGATGTTTATTCCATGGTATTACATTTCATTCCCAAGGTGATCCAAAAATCAGTACTGAGATGAGACCATCAGCATTGAGGAATGTTCGTGGGCCTTAGCTAGGATGTGCCTGAATGACTGTCTGAAGCCCAGTCAGCAACCCTTAGCTTATTAGCGTTAGCCTTCTCTCTGCCTGCCCTCTACTGTTCCCTTTCATTTCTTCTTTCTGTTCTTCCATGACTGACTTCTTTCCCTTTTACTTGTTTGTACTTTTTAATTTATTTTGCCCTGTTCCGACTATAGATTTGGAAGCAGAAAGCTCAGTATCTGCAACACAAGCAGAACAAAGCAGAAGCTACAACTGTGAAAAGAAAAGCATCCAGCTCAGAAGGCTCCGTGAAAGTAAAAGGTAGTAGCCACGTCCTCTTCCTGGTCTTTTCTCTAGAGCACTGTGAATTTTGATTCCTTAATAGGAAATTGGGAGAGCAATTTTTATTAAAAGCAGATCTTGATACCCAGGTATTACTAAGTACTGCAGGTGAAGGGAAAAAAAATGTTCAAATTTAGAAAATGTACATCAGAAGTCAGCAAACTTTTTCTGAAAAAGAACAGATAGTAAATATTTTAGGCTCTGCATACCATAAGCAGTTTCTGTCACATATTCTTTTTCTTTTTTTTTTTAATTATTTATTTTTAAAAATTACATTCAAAAAATATGAGGTCCCATTCAACCCCACCGCCCCCACCCCCCACTCCCCCCCACAGCAACACTCTCTCCCATCATCGTGACACATCCATTGCACCTGGTAAGTACATCTCTGAGCATCACTGCACCCCTAGTCAATGGTCCACATCATAGCCCACACTCTCCCACGTTCCATCCAGTGGGCCCTGGGGGGATCTACACTGTCCCGTAATTGTCCGTGAAGCACCACCCAGGACATCTCCTCGTCCCGAAAACGCCTCCACATCTCATCTCTTCCTCCCATTCCCCAAACCCAGCAGCCACCATGGCTACCCTTCCCACACCCATTCCACATTTTCTCTGTGGACATTGGATTGGTTGTGTCCATTGCACATCTATGTCAAGTGGGGGCTTAGATTCCACATGGATACTGGATGCACTCCTCCTGCTTTCAGTTGTAGACACTCTAGGCTTCATGGTGTGGTGGTTGACCTTCTTCAACTCGATGTTAGCTGAGTGGGGTAAGTCCAATAAATCAAAGTGTAGGAGCTGAAGTCTATTGAGGCTCTGGGCCTGGGTGTCATATTATCAGTCCAGAGATTCAAATCCCCTAAATATATCTAAAACCCCAGCACCAACTACAATTCCATTAAAGTAGCATGCAAGTCTTGTGAAAAGAGATCCCCTCTGAGTCCAATTCCATCACGCAGAAACACCAGCTCCAAAGAAGGGCCATCTGCCATGGCAGTGAATGTCACATATTCTTCTTTGTTTTTTTTTAAATAACCCTTTAAAATTATAAAACCATTCTTAGTAAACAGGCCATACAAAAACAGGTTATGGGCCAGATTTGGCCTGCTGGCCATAGTTTTGGTAATGCCTACTGTAGTCCATCAAAGGAAAATCGGGAAGAACGTTTCTGTGGTGTTGAAGGTCCCCACAGGTTTGATCCCTCTGTTTCATCCTTGTGTTCTCAGCTTCTTCCACAGGAGTCCTGTCACCTCAAAAGAAGTCGCCACCCACTACCATGCTGTTACCAACCTCGCCAGCCAAAGCCCCTGAGACGGAGCCCATTGATGTTGCTGCTCATCTTCAGCTGCTGGGAGAGTCCCTGAGCCTCATTGGACACCGCCTGCAGGAGACAGAGGTGAGCACAGCTGTCAGCAGCAGGACTCTCGTTTCTTACATGATTCGGATTTGGTCGCTCATTCCCCATGCATTCACTGAGCTACCACTTGATACTAGATTATGCCAGGTGCTCAGGATACAATGATAAAAGGAACATAATGGTGATAGAAACATCTGGAGATTTAGGATCTACCTATTGGCTGTCAAAGTTTATACTGTTAACCATTTTGTTGAAACAGCAACACCAAAAGAAGTCAGAGTACCTTATAACTTGTTTTCATTTTTTTTAAATGCAGTGGAAAAGATGAGTAGAAATCCCATGGCGGTTTTGGTCCCTTGAACTTCTAAGAAAATTTGAATTTTTTGTGCCTTTCCAGCAAGATTTTGAATAGGCATATTAGATTGAATAGTAGGTTAAGAGTTCCTCTATTTCTTTAAAAATAGATAGCAAATAGGGAAGTTGAAGTTCTCAAGCTCTTCATCACTGTGCACTTGAATTATGCTGTGCGATGTGCCCTAGGGAAATCATTGCCTTGTAGCCTTAGTTTCAAAACCATTTACCTGCAAAGCAGTCATGTCCATTTTTATTGCCATATTCATTTTCTAACCATATTGTCCCCTTGGCCACCTCAGTAGTAGAGTATTTCAGCTTTCCAATGGGTTTTAATAGGACATTTCAGTAAAGAAATCAGTTCAAGCTACTGAAGGCATTCCCTCTCCCTTTTTATTTTCTTATTTCTTTACTGAAGTTGTTTTTAAGGTAAGAAATCAATGTAGGAATATACTATTCACTTGCTTCTACATGGAAGTCGAATTATTATTCAACAAATAAAATACCAGAGGCCACAATGCAGGTCTATCTAAGTTATTTTGCTAGTTTCTAAAAATTCAACAAGTATTATAGAGCATTTTCATGTTTCATGTTTCATGTAGGCTCAAATATCTGAATGGTTTTTTTTTTTTTTTTTGAGGCACCAGGACCTTATACATGGGAAGCAGGCACTCAACTAACTGAGCTACACCCACTCATTCTTAAAATTCTTAAGAAGTTAGAAGTAAAAATAATTTATTTAAAGATTTTCTTTGATGTTTCCATTTAATTTGGCAAGTATTTGTTGAGTTCCAGGAACTTAGGGAAGTAGAAAATCTGAATAGCAAAGTATATATAAAAACTAAAACAAGCTAGCTTCTGTGAGTAGTTGTTATGAGAGATATACATGTAGAAAGAACTTCATAGGTTCTTCGGTCTGCTTTTTTTTTTTTTCTTTTCTTTTTTTTTTAAAGATTTATTTATTTATTTAATTTCCCCCCCTCCCCTGGTTGTCTGTTCTTGGTGTCTATTTGCTGCGTCTTGTTTTTTTGTCCGCTTCTGTTGTCGTCAGCGGCACGGGAAGTGTGGGCGGCGCCATTCCTGGGCAGGCTGCACTTTCTTTTCACGCTGGGCGGCTTTCCTCACGGGCGCACTCCTTGCGCGTGGGGCTCCCCCATGCGGGGGACACCCTTGCGTGGCACGGCACTCCTTGCGCGCATCAGCACTGCGCATGGCCAGCTCCACATGGGTCAAGGAGGCCCGGGGTTTGAACCGCGGACCTCCCATGTGGTAGATGGACGCCCTAACCACTGGACCAAAGTCCGTTTCCCAGGTCTGCTTTTTTAATAACATCCTTATTGAACTATAATTCATATACTATAAAGTTCACCCTTTTAATATATAGACTTTAATGTATTTTAGTATATTTAGAATTATAGCTCATCACCACCGCCTAATCCAGAACATTTTCACCACCCCAAAAAGAACTCTCTACCCATTCACAGTCATTCTCCATTCCCCTCTCCACATTTTCCCAGACTTTAATCATCTGCATATACCCTCCCAGTTTTGCAATTTCCATGTACCATTTATACTGTTTTACATTTTTATTTAAATAGATCTGTCCATGCTTTCACAGTGACATCCTTGGCAATAAAAGAGTGATATTCTAGGGAAACTTTTTTTCTTATATATATAAAATGGGCATATAATGGATATATAATCAAGATAATTAATGTTCACCTAGGTACCCCTCAGTTTATACAGATCACTCATTTAAAGATTGAATACCTCAAGCCCAGTAAAATTAAGTAACTATTCCAAGTTTACACAGCTAGCAGTGACAGAGTTGGAAATTGAGTCCCGCTGCCTCACAACTAGCCCTGGTCTCATCCTCTTGTACTGTGCTCTCTTAGGTGGTTAAAGTACTGTCAGAGAACAAAAAGAGGTAGGAGGAATCAGGAAGGGTTTTGTGAAGAGCAGGGATGGAATTCAAACTGGACCTTGAAGAGAAAGTAGGATTTTGGTCCATGGAGATGGTGGAAAGAGACATTCCAGGCTAAGGAAATAGTTCATCTATGTTTCTCAACCTCAGTGTCTTCTGCAGTGGGATGAAAGGAGGCCCAGTGGGACTCTGGACCCCACCCTGACTTTAACCAGATCTTCTAGCTGTTTTATAACTTGGGGTTCCAAATAGGATTTTATTTGAAAAAGGATTTTACTGAACTGAAACATAAAATGCATAAGGTGGAGGAGAGTTGAAAATTAAGGTGAGAACCCAAATTATAGAGGCTCTTCATGGACATTCTATGAAGCATTTCTGAATTGCTGTTTACAAACTGCAGGAATTTTCTGAGTAGGGAGGGTGTGATCCACACTCTCATTTGGTTTTCTCTTATCCCTTGCTATCCTGCCTTTGGAGAAAGATTGGACAGTGAAGATGAGGGAAAGGAAGAGGCAACAATGGCTAATGCCTTGAGACTAGGTAATTGTGTGAATAGTGGTGACTTTAGCAGAGAAATGGATGCTAGGAGGAGGGGTCGAGAGTGAGAAATATCCAAGAGAGGAGACCCAACAGGCAGCCAGAAATGTAGTTTTGGAGATGAAGATTTTGGTGATAATGGTAATAATGGCTGATAACTTTTTGAGCACTTACCATGTACCAGGAGCCATCTCAAGAACTTTCTATCAGTTATCTCACTTAATCCCCTCTGTAATACAGATACCATTAGTACTCACAGGCATAGCATAGTAAGCAGCTGGCCCAGGTACAAAAGCAAGAATTGGTGGAGCCAGGATCTAGACTCTGGCAGTTTTGAGACCAGAGTACATTCACTGGAAGGCACTGCCATGCTCCCACCCAAGATGACATATCTCACCGCGGTACTTGTTGAAGCAAATTGTACAAGACCTAGACAGTGCTCTTTGCCGGAAGCACTTTTGTTATTGCTTTGAATCACAGAGACACAGACAATATGGAACTGTGCAAGATATTAAAATTTGAAATGAATCAAATCTACTTCTTTTTGAGAGTGATAAAGCCAACCCAGAAAAGTAGTATCCTCAACAATCAAAAGCCACACAGGTAGAGAAGTATACATATATTTGTTGTATGTATTTAGGGCTGTAGAATTCTCATAGTAAAAATATTTGAGGTATATTTGTGGAGTTTACAAGAAAAATACTTTTGCATATATGATCTCCATGTATCTTCCCAACAGCTCTTAGGGTAAGACATTTTTTACTATTCCTTCTAAGGAGAGGGGTTAAGTGACTTCCCCAGTGTCACATGGGGCGTAAGATGGGTGAAGCTACTTGGAGTTATCAAAACCGATGCCTTCCATTTCCACTGCAAGTGTTATGTCATGTGATTCAAACTGCCTGGGATTTAAAGAACCGTGTAGGGAGAGCATCTAGAACATGGGAGGGCACAGCAGGAGTGTGCTTCAAGTTCCTGCCTCCCCTCCTTCAGTGCTTCTCTTTTTAGGGAATGGTGGCTGTATCTGGCAGTTTGTCAGTACTTCTGGATTCCATTATCTGTGCTCTTGGCCCCTTGGCATGTCTGACCACACAACTACCTGAATTGAATGGCTGTCCCAAACAGGTCTTGGTGAGTTTGCCTTGTTTTCCTTGGATTTATGGGCCAGGCCCCTTGGGTGCCAGAAAAGTCCTGGCTTAATGAGCACTGTCAGCCAGCAGCTCATTAAGCTTATAGTATTCCCTTCATATGTTAGCCCCTGGAACATACTATATTGTTAAAAATATGTGCTGTGCTTTTAGTGAAACTGGAAAACATGCCATTTCCTAAAATAGTACTTTGAAGAGAAGCAGAAGCATGCTAGCCTTTGAATTACAGCAACTCCTGTTTCCTATTTGCTCTATTTGCCTTTCTACACCCAAAGGAAATGCTGGAGTTTCCTTCCTTTTTTGTGAAGATTAATGGGAGAAGTCAACAGATTAGTTCCTAGTATAATAGACAAAGCGATGCCTGTGATCTTTATTCTCACAGTTTCCTCTGACTCTAGTTCTTCTTCATCATTTCTCTCCTCTGAAAAAAGAAATATTTCCCAGGGAACCAAGGTGTAAAGCACTCTTCAATTGAACCTTTTTTCCTTGTTTTGCAGTCAAACACGCTAGACAACATTGCTTACATCATGCCTGGACTCTGACAGCACAAAATCCTGGGACAAACCTTATCCTATCTATTGCTGGTCTGTGTATATGTGACTGTTCCAAATCCCTTCGCTGGCCTCTGGGTGTAGGTTTTACATTTTTATATATATATATATACTCACACATATATACATAATGTACAAAATATACATAGGATTGTAATTACTTTGCTTTTAATAATTTTATGAAATGGCAAAGGTTTAGCCAAGAGAAAATCTTGGCTTGAATATGGGTTTGGGGTTCTTTTTTCTCTTGTGGTGGATAAATCTGCCTTAAAAATCAATGTAATTTGTGGGCTGGGGGCTTGTTCTGGGTGCCAAGTGCATCTCTTTAGGACAGCTAAAATGTGATTTTTTTCCAAGCTTAGTTGTACCTCCAGACCCATCACTGACCATTTGCCTTACCTGTCTTACAGTCCAAAATGTAATAGTAAAAAAAGGGGAAGATACCAGTTGACTGAAAGTACAAAGCCTTTCCATTTAAAGTGACCTAGGCAGGGGCTGATAAAACCAAACCGTTCCCATCTTGTGGTTACTGAGATGGCTTAGGGGACCTACCTGAGTAAAGGGTTCATTCCAATTCCTGTTATACAGGTGTCCATGTCTCAAAATTTATTGTAATCATTGGTACCATTGGCAGACTCAGTAGAAGCCAAGGAGTTATGAGTCCTGGCAGCTTAAAATACCTTGGAGAAAGTAAAACTGTCATTGTCACCAGTTGAGCTGCATATATTCTGAGCTGACCCAGAATATGTTAGTCTGTAAAACTAAAAGCTGGTATTTTTCATTAGCAGCACTCAGTTAACCACCTCGTCCTCACAGGTTCTGCTGCTTAGTTGCTTGGTGATTGTGGAAGATAAACTTTTCCTAGCATGATTCTTGGGTTCATCTTACTGGTTCCACTGGTAGGAGATGCACAGTGTGCATTCCACACATAAGTGAATTGCAAAACAAGTACTCGATTCTCATGCAGGTTAATTTATGTGCGCGTGTGGATGTGTGTTTTAATTATGTGTATTTAACTCTTTAAAATCTTTTAGATTTTTAATTTATCCTGTAAATTTCTGTATATATAATTTAATAACAAAAGCCTCCACCAGCAACAGCATGTGGAAGATACAGACTTATCATTTGCTCCTTCCTTCCTTTGGTCTGCTGTGAAAACTCCAGATTTCCACATTTGAAAGCATTCTGCCTCAAAAAGGAATCATTATGTTGGGATTCTAATTCTTTATAAAGAACTTCATGGCCTTCAATAATGTCAAGAAAGTAAAATAGAAAGGACTGTTATTCCCAGCCTCCTTTATTTCCAAAGAACCAGACTTTTGCTCCCCATTTGGAGAGAAGACAGTTGAGCGCTTCAGGGTTGTTTTTAAATTTGGTATGCAATTACCTGCCCACACCCAGCTGAGGAAACTGTACTTTCTCCCCCTGACCTAGACAGAGCACTACAGCTTTGAGTCAATCCTTGGGGGCAGTATAGCCAGCCTGCAACCTATTTAATTTTTTCCCTTTATCCCAACTACTGGTGTTACAGGGCTGTGTTTTTTAAAGGTATTCTGGCTGCTGAATGGACTTCTTGGCTCAGAGCAATTTTGAGATTTAATCAGAAAGTTTGGAAACCAAAAACCAAGAAAAGCAGAAATAAGAGGTAGGCCCTCATACCACCCTTCACCTGTACCTATGGAAGTTTCCCGTTTGACACAGGGTATCATGGCGGGGCCTTGAAGATGTGGATTGGTACAGGAAGAAGTCAATCTTAGCATTGTCATTTATAACATTAATGAAATCCTGATGAGGACCTGCTTTTTGTTCATTTGTTTTCTTTTGAAAGGCAACCCTATTGTATTTGTATTTAAAATTTGTACACATTTGTATAATAATCTGTACCTTGTGGTATTTGGTACTATTAGAGGAAAACTTTGGATTCAGACCTCCTTGCAGTTTTTATATCATTGTTTTATTTTGTTTTTTAAATAAATTCTAGTGGTTTGATCCAAATCCCATTACAATTGTATAAAGGAATAAAATTTTGTACTTATATTATTAAAAATCACATTTTTAATATTTATAGTCCAGTCTCAGCTATCTTTTCCCTGTAGTAACCAAAGTTACTACTAAATTATAAAAACCTATCTGATTTTCAAACTATATCTTATTATAATTTGCTTTAGAAAAAAAAAACCCACCTGGAATGGAGGCCAAGTTCCTAATCTTAGCCGTTATTCTAACATGCACCTTGCTCTGTTTCTATTTATTTTTATATTGTGGAGGTTCACATTTTCTCTCTATTGCAAACTGAAAATTCAGTGAATCTGACCTCTGCGGCACTATTTATTGGCAAATGACACTATATGTATATTATATTGTTAACCTAAATCAAGAAAATGTATATTGCATCTGATTGATGTGCTGAATATGATGTATTTCATGTGTTTCAGCACTGTCCTGACTTAGTCTGTGATATTGAAAAAGTCATTTAATCTTTTATAAGTTTCCAAATTCCCATCTGTAATATAGTGTTAATGTCACCTCTGTTTCCAAGCCTGAAGCTAGCCAACCTACATGAACGTTGAGTAATAGTATGAACATTGAATATATGGACATTTGATCTTTGAAGGTAAAAATTTCAATGTAGACATAAGGTGTTAATAGTTATAAATAGTAAAATAATAGAGTTGATCAAAAGGTTAATGTCTTGTGGAAAAGCAGCAAGAAAGAGACTACCAGGGCAGAGTGGATATAGCTCAGTGGTTGAGCACCTGCTTTGCATGTATAAGGTCCAGATTCAATCCCTGGTACCTCCTAAAAAATAAGAGAAACTGGGGAACAGGTATAGCTCAGTGGTTGAATGCTTGCTTCCCATATACAAGGTCCTGGGTTCAATCCCAGGTGCCTCCTAAAAAAGAGAGAGAAAGACCACCAGATAGTTAAATGATTATTATAGAGAGAATACTTTACATACTTTATCTCATTTAATTGTCCCAAAAGCCTTGTGAGATGTTTCAGCCCCCTTTGCAGACACAGAAAAGTACATTTCCTAAGTTTACACAGCTAGTAAATGGCAAAGCCAGCATAAAAACACTGATATATAGAGCTGACTCCAAAGCCTAGGCTCTTTCTATCCTAAGCCACTTTCAAATTTAAATCATATATATAATTCATTGGACTCCTTCACTTCCTGCAGTCCTAAGCAGATGTGATTATAGGAAAACTATCAGACCTTCTCACTCTTCAAATGTCCTTTTTGCCCAGCTGGCTTTCACTATACCAAACTAAACTTTTATCATACTATTTTCTTTAAATTTGGGGAGCAAAATATCTTTTTTTTTTTTCCCCGAAAAGTGCTTAAAGAATATAATAGATTACACTTATGCTATATGCCAATCTTAAAGGACTTAACATTTTTACCCTAAGAAAGGCATTTCATATATACATTGCTAATATACTTAAAAGGAAAAATTAAATTGAAATAAAGTTTTTGCTAAATGAGTTTGTTCCTCGTTAGCACACACTTTTAAAACACGGTTTTAATCAAGTTTTGTACCACACAGTGTGTGCTGTTCACATTCCTACCTATTGTGTTGACAAAATCCATACACTTCCAATTCTATTTTAATAGCCATATAATATATTCTCTTTGTGTGGCATTAATATGATTCCACTTCTCACTTTGGAGCATCTCCGGTTGTTTCTGTTTTTCTGCCACAAAGAATAACACTTATGACTATTTTATTCTTGGCAGTAAAATCTACATCCTTCAGCACCATAATCACTTTAAACCAGAGCGATGCAAGAAGACAAGAACTGATAAATCACTACCCAACATCATGCTAAATATACTCCATAAAAAACAAACAATACAGCTTAAATAAAAATATGTACCTGTCACAAAGATCATCTTAAATATAAATCTCTGCTTATAATCCAAATACTATCATTGAAGGTAGATTGGCTTATTTGAATTTTCATACGATGGTCATTGAGCTAGACAACAGTGATAAGTAAAATAGACGTTGTATCCCAGGTCTCATGTGCATTAGTAAAACACTTCAAGGCACAGGTGTACAATCCATAAAGTTTTCGTATGGTAAAGTTTTTGTATGGTAAAGATGTCAGCCCCTACAGCTGCTCAAACAAATCAACATACGCAAATGATGAAGTTCTAATTTAGGTGTTCCATCCTAAGTTGTGCAGTCAATTTATTAGCATTTCAGACTTAAAAATCACAGCTATTATAGTCAGTAAATAACAAAGCAACTTTCAGTAACCCAAACTAACAAAGCAGTAGTTATTGCAGCTTTTGGAGTACATTAGAAGAAAACTACAAACCATAACCAAATAATAGATCAGGGATCTAATGTGTAGGTGACTTAGCTGAAACAAGGTACACAGCCAAGAAGGTTAAGATACTAGAATCACAAAACTGGGAGAGACCTTTAAGAGTCTTAACTTCGGTTCCAGTATTGTACTTCAGGAATCCCTTAACTCCCTGAGGTTATAAGCAAAATTGTATCTCTGCCTTTTCTCTTCAAAAGGCTAATGACTTTCTTCGATTCTCAAAGGAGCTTGTGACCCCCCCTCCAAAAAAAAAAAGGTTGAGGGCTTGATCTAATTCCAACATCCAGAGGAGAAAATGGAAGCTGTTTGGACTACACGAAATTAATGGCCCCAACCCTGACTAGATGAGAGTGTTTTCTGTTCCCTGTATTCTAGCCTGTCCTAGCTGCAATTCGTTTAGTTGGATTTCACTCCATTATTGAAGGTAGACTACAGATTCCTGGCCCTTGCCTCCTATTTGGGCAGCAAGCACAATGCTTCTCGAAGCAGTGAGACTTCGACATCAAATAGGAAGAGTCACACCAAGCCAGAGAGACAACAGGTCCAGAGAGGCTGTCAACCCCAGCGTTGAGTGTGTAGCCCAGTCATAGGGCTGAGCGCTAAGACACTAAGACCTGTAGTCTGAGCTTGCTGTAGAGCCTCGACCTGGTCAATTCCCAGGTCTGGGCCCCGGCTTTCCAAAAGTGAGATGAATAGACCATGAGACCTCACGTAAAACCTTCCAAAATGCTTGAGAGCTTGGCTTAGAAAGGCTCACGCTCTCGGGCCCCCAGCGCTCCGTCTGTGCGTGACGTCGAGCGTGACGTTCCGCTGACGCCGAGTCAGCTGCAGTGAGGTCATCGCCCTCTGCCTCTAGCGCCCCACCCTCGCAGGCCGGGGGCGGGGCCTGTGGCTCGCTCTGGATTCCCTGCGCCCCGCCCCCCGGCGCCTCGCGTCCGCCGTGTCACGTGACGGGGTCGGCGGCGCTGGCGGTTGCTGTCAGCTGATTCCCCCGGTTGATGGCAGCAGCAGCCGCGGCAATGGACTTTCTCCTAGGGAACCCGTTCAGCTCTCCGGTGGGACAGCGCATCGGTGAGTCCCGAGAGCCCCGCACAGTCCCGCCCCAGGGCTGTCCCCGGGGGCACCCGCAGGTCCCCAGTCAGGAGGCCGGGAGGCGAAGGAGGCTGGCGTGTCTCTCACCCATCTCCGCCCCCCCCCCCGGTCTCCCGCCCACCCTTGATTGACAAAGACCATGCTCCATTAAGAAGCCTCAACTTGTGATGGATGCTCACAGCAGCCAATAAATAAAGAGGGGGGCGGGCTTGCGGGACCGCGGCTCAGCCAATGTGCACCCGCTGGGGTCCCGGGTCTAGGTAGGAAGTTTTTGCGGTTAAAGGGGCTACGAGGTTTTGCAGTCCTTGGGTCCCTCGACTGTTTCCCTCATGGCTTCCCCAGCCTGGGCCCTGCCGCCCGGGCTCCTGCCATCTTCCTGGCTTTCCGGACTCTCCCGACACGGATACCTGAGAAGGACTAGGAGTCTCATCTCCCAGGAGGGAGAGGCTAGGGCTCGGGGTCCGGGCGGGCGACTTGCGGGGAGCGGGCGAACTGGCAGCCCCCCATCCTCCCGGGTCCCGAGCGCCGGCAGACGCAGAGACTGACACCCTTCTGGGCGCCGAGACCCCCGCTCGACAGGGAGGCCCGGCCTGAAAGACCAAGGTTTCGGGACGCGTTTGCCTTGGCTCCTTTCACGAACCAGCGTCAGATCCCTCCTCAGAGAGTCGCAGAACCTCTGAGCCAGAGTGCTTCCCTCCTTGAAGTAGATGGGACAGCCGGGCACGCTGACGGAGATGCACCAGTCGCTGAGTCCTGGCTGCTTGTCCGTGGTTCTTTGCACTGTTGACAGGAGGCTTGCTGGTTCTGTGACCGAACCTCTCTGGGCCCAGGTTTCCTCATCTTAATATGAGGATATACTTCCGTGGGCTTGTTGCGAAGATTAAATTCGTTAGTAAACGAAGTACAAGTGCTCTGTGAGAAATTTATTATCGTTGGTGTTCTTACTGACGTACAACCAAGCCAAGGTCGGGAATCCCTGGAAATTGCTGGGCAGTGGGTCTCCTAGGTACTCATTCCTGGGCACAGACTGGGGACCACCCACAGGCCATGGCCCAATCAGCTAAGGCTTCTTCAGGGACGGTCTGGGCGTGCCCCCTTCTTTCATGAGGAAAAGGCCTTCAGTACTGTGACGTTAAGGTCTCATCTTTTTCATTACTGTTAGCCTTAAATCCAGACTGGGAAAATTGGATCTTTTAGACAAGGCACTCTTTCATTCTTACTGTCTTGAAACCAAACCTCACTCAATTCTGTGGACCCAGCCCTGTGTTGTAATTGCCACTGTGGCTGTTTGTGGCTCTTCTGAGGTTTTGTAATCATCTCTCCAAGAGGGAGGTGGCTGTTGATTTACATACCAGGAAGCTCCTGGACCAGGGAGGAGAAACTGTCCTCTCAGAGGACCACCCCTCCCCCCAACACACCCTCCACAGTGAGTCACTGTTTTGGAGCTTAAAAGAGCACTTCTCTCATCTTTATTTCTCCAAAAGTATGCCACTACTTTCATCACTTGCCAACTTGGAGACTCCCTACTTAAAAAAAGAAAAGAAAAGAAAGAAATCTGACCTTCAAAGTCAGGCACTTATTCCTGAGCTTTTCGGAAAAGCTCACCTGGGCTCTGGTCTTTAGCTGGCCAAAGAAAATTTAGTGTCTCTGCTTACCCTGAAGATTTGCCTGTCCTGGGCAAGAAATACGTCTACAGAAAGAGAGTGCTACTAAATCATAATGCCCTGAGATACGAACCAAATTTTACTACTGGAAGGGTCCTTACCTCCAGGATCTTCTAACCCCAGGGCTTCCCATCAGAATCCCCCGGAGGGTGTGTAAAAGTATAGACTGCTGAGCCCACCCCCAGAGTTTCTGTCTCTGTGGGTTTGGGGTGGAGCCCTGTTATTGCGTTTCTAACCAGGCGGTAGCAATGCTGCTGCTTTGGGGACCACTTACTGAAAACCTCTGTTCTAGTCCAACCCCTGCATTTCACACAAAAAGCCTAGGACCCAAAAAGGGGTGAAGGTGGAGACTGTAACTCAACCAAGACCCCAGTAAATTAATAGTAGAGCTGAGGGAAGCGGGCATGACTCAACTGTTAGAACATCCATCTACATATGGAGGGTCCAGGGTTCGATCCCCAGGGCCTCCTGACCCGTATGGTAAGCAGGCCCACTGTGCATTGCTGCCCTGCCATGCAGGGGTGCCCCACTCACAAGGAGTGCACCCTGTAAGGAGAGCCTCCCCGTGTGAAAACGCAGCCTGCCCATGAGTGGCACCGCACACATGGAAAGCTGACACAGCAAGATGACACGGCAAAAAAGAGACTCAGTTTCCCAGTGCCACTGGATAATGCAAGTGGGCAGAGAAGAACACACAGCAAATAGACACAGCAGACAACGGGGGGAAGGGGATAGAAGTAAATAAAAATAAATCTTAAAAAAAAAATAGTAGAGCTGAGACTTAACTCCCAGAGCCATTGAAGTTTGAAACAAAGATGAAGAGGTCTACGAATAGAATTAAATGAAGAATATCTGCAATTTGAAATAGTGGTCTCAGGATTCCATATTCTTTTAAAGTGGTACTTCTGTACCACCAACTGGCTCTGATTATGGTTGTTGGACCTGGTATCAGCTGTTTGCATTCTGTAAACCAGGCCCCTCCTCACTGCCAGAATAAAATAATCTCTTTTCAAGCCTGCCAACTCCCACCCTCTTGTTGGCTGAGAGTAGAGCGCTGTAGAGTTGGCATCCCTGAGCACGATTAACCAATTCCGTGATGGTGCTCCCATCATCCTAGCTCCTTGGGCTCCCTCACTGTGTGACCTTTGGCTCTGAGCCTCAGTTTCCTCCCCTATAGAGCATGAGAACAGCATCCACCTCACAGGGTGGTTATGAGAATGCACTGAGATAATCCGTTGAGTGTCCCTGGCACATTGCGGGTAGGCAGGATGCATTAGCTCTTGCCATCATTGTCATCATCAATTTTATTATTTCCGGCATCCCCATACAAATGTAGCACTACCACTTGTTCTCAGTGGTTGTGCATATCTGTCTCCTTAGCTTGACTAGACTTCTCGAGAGCAGTGACTGTACCTTATTTATCTGAACCCCCAGTACCTAGTGTGGTGCCTGGCACCTAGTAAAAGTAGGTTTGTGAGTAATTTTGATATGCCAGGTATTATGCTAGTGCTGGGTACTATCTTTTTTAACCTTCACTGTGACTCGATGGGGGGTTTTTTTCCCTCCAATTCACCAAAAGTTAAGTCTGGTGGAACATATCACTACCCAAGGTTTCACAACCAGTCAGGGCCTGAGCTGAAATCCAGACCCAGGTGTCTCTGGTTGCAGAGTCAGGTCCTCTGCAGTCCCCACACTGCCTCTGGCTGATCAGTGAGTACTGAGTGGTAGGGAGCTTCCTGGGGGCAGCAGCCTGCATCCCCTCATAGTCGAACTCCAGGTACCATGTTCCGGGTGGTATGAACATGTTACACCAATGGTGTTACAATCCTCTTCTTTCAAGGATTTCAAAACCTTTTGTAGGTATTATCTGAGGACAGATCTCACTGGCTATTTTTTATAGACAGTTGTCAGAAGGCAACCCAAGTATCTCATTTTCCACTTCTGGCTGTCAGCTGCCCCCTGGCACTTTGAGTCAGAAATCCATCTGACCTAGGAAAGCAAGCTGCAGACCAGAGAAGCTGCAAATATGTATGGGCAGGCACTCGGGACCAGCCTCCTTTGGGGGGTGGGGGCAGGGTTGGCCTGATGAGAGGGAAGAAGAGCTCAGAGCCTGTCTGAGCCCTGCACTGGAAGGGAAAGGGGAAAAGGCAAGGGAGAGCTGTCCCTGGCCAGCTGTAAAGAGGATTCCCACATTGGCTGGCAGGGTGAACTAGACGAGCAGGCTGCAAACATTTTTGTTTTGTTTGTTTTCAGAAAACGTTTTTTGTAAAGGAACAGATAGTAAACATTTTTTACTTTGCAGGCCATACACAGTCACAACTACTCTTCTCTACTGTTACAGCATGAAAGCAGCCGTAGGCAATAGATAAACAACCCATAAACAAATTATTGACTCTATTCCAATAAAACTTTATTTATGGACATCATGAAATATATTCTTAATTCTTTTTCCCAACCACTTACAAATGTAAAGACCATTGTTAGCTCATGAGCCATGTGAAAACAGGTGGTGGACTGAATTTGGCACATGGGTAACAGCTTGCTGACCTCTGGATCAGACCATTTGGCCAGAGGCAGAATGATGGAGGGCAGCGTTCACCACAGTGGGGTCCCAGGGCATGCTGATGACCACTTCTCAGCACTGTGCCCTGGGGAGCCCTCACATCCTGAAGCCTCAGTCCTGATCTATAAATGCTGGAGCCAGGTCAGAGCCCACATCTCTTTCTTGAGGATGACAGGATGAGGTCTAGAAAGGGCTTTGCCTGTCCGAGTAAGGCTCAGACCGATGTCTGAATCTGGTTCAGCCTTCACCTGCTTTGTTACGTGGAGCAAATTACTTAACCTTGCTCTCCTTCCATTTCATCTATCAGACGGGGCTGCTGTGCTGTGAGGTGGGCGTGTTGCTGTGTGGTGACTCCCTCTACCCCGTGTGTGCAGTATAGGAAGTGTCCATCATCGTTAGCTGCTGTGATTAGTCACTCATGTGATTGCCATTTCCTGGGGTAGAGAGCAAGGTAGTGTGGGAGCCAGGGTGCGCCCCCACCCCGGGCTTTGACTCCAGCACCGCCTTTGTGCTGGTCTCTGTGTCCCTGGGAATGAGCAGTCCCTGGCTGGGTGGCAGCCATGTTCTCAGGTCAGGTTTCAGGCCGTGGGGTGGTACCGATCCTCACTTGGGGATTAGGCCTTGGCCTGCCCCTGTGGCTGGAACTGGCAAATAGGTTTTCTTCTCTCAGTGAGCTCAAAGAAATAAGAGTAAAGTCCCAGATTTCCGCTCTCCTGGTTTTAGAGAAAGGACAGAACCCTCAGTGTCTTCTAATTAGCATTGGGCCTTCGCCCTGGGAGAAGTAGGGGGACTCAGGGCACATTGATTCTACCTGCTCACCAAGAGCGCCTCGCTGCAGGCCCATGTCCCCCAACTTCTGTCCTTCCTGCACCACTTTTATGATTTTTATCTGCCCACATGGCTTTTTTTTTTTATTATTGTCACATGTTCTCTTTTAATTGGCTTATTTTTTTCATCTGACCTCATCCTATGTAATTAACTGATGAGATGGTTTTCTTCATTAAAATGAATATGTAACTATAAAAATGTTTTTAAATTTGCCCCTGAGCCCACCAGCAAGATCCCAGGTACCACATTTTGGTCCCTTGGGCTTAAGCAACCTGAAACAGGGTCAGAGCATGGATGAACCCTACATCAGAAGAGAACTGGGACTTTGGGTAGATCATGTGGTATGTGAATATATCTCAGTAAGACTGCTGAATAAATATTTGTGTAAGAATAGCCAGAAATAGCAGCTATGTACATCAAGGGAAGCATAGAAAGATCAAGGGGTGAAGAAGTTTGCCAGTTTGTTGTTTAGTAGTAGTAGTAATATGGAAATAATGAAATGCTTTAATGATGATGGAGATGATAGGTGCAAAAGTATGTGATTATACCAAATACCATTGATTGTACACTTTGGATGAGCTGCGTGCTTTATTAATATGTATCAATAAAATTGATTTATTGAAAAATAAAATAAAAACTCAGAAAAGAGCTGGGACTAAGTGCCAGCTCAGCCCCTTCGAGGCTGTGCTTCTCAGGTAAGTGACAAAATCTCCAAGGGATTCCATGCCTCACTGGATGGGAAATTTGACAATAGATAGAGGAACGCCACCATGTAAGGCCGGAGAAGAGGGACTGGGCTTTGTTCCTGGGAGGGAAGGCAGAGAAGAGAAGGAAAGAGCCAGGGGAGGGGGTGGGGAGAGCAGCCAGCCAGCCCCTGTGAGGCTGAGACCAGGAGAACTTAAGGAAGGACAGAACTGCCCACCGTTCAGTTTGAACTTGTTCGTGTTGGTGCCGCGTCAGCCCTTCTCTGCTTCCACCACCCAGGCTGTCGAGAACGTCTTTTAGACTCACAAGCTGGGGGAAGAGAACCTCAGCCAGCCACTTCAGGCCTCTGCTTTCCCAACCCTTCCATCTCTTGCCTGTATAGTTTTTAAAAACCTTTCTCCATCTAACCAAAATGTTCTTCAGTTGGTAACTATAGTTAGATCAACTTTAAGATTATGTGTTCGAGAAGTAATGCCCACTGTAAGATATTTTAGGGTTCCTCTTGTGGCCTGTGGTTGAAGAATGGCAGGGTGACTTAGCCAGGGTTTTAAGGAAGGGTGGCTCAGTAACTTAGGAAACTGATGGAACTTTCCATACCAGGTCTGGAAAGAATTGTTCCTTTGGAAAGTAGGCTTCAAGACAGCTTGCTGACTGAGGAAAAAAAAAAATGCCTTCTACACGTATGTGATTGAAAATCTATTATATGGGAGTGTTTGAAATTCTCCAACAATTGACTGTCCTTTTTTTTTTAAAAGGCTTATTGTTTTATCTATTTCCCCACCCCCTCGTTGTTTGCACTTCTTGGTCTATTGTCTTTCTTGTTTCTTTTTAGGAAACGCTGAGAACCAAACCTGGGACCTCCAATGTGGGAGGGTGGCACCTAATTGCTTGAGCCACCTCCATTCCCTATTTTTTTGTGTCTCTCACTGTGTTTTTCTTCTTGTGTCTTTTGTTGTATCATCTTGGCAAATCTGCCCATTGCATCAGCTCACTGTTTTCTTCAGGAGGCACCGGGAGCCAAACCAAGGACCTCCCATGTGGAAAGTGGGAGCTTAATCACTTGAGCCACATCTGCTTCCCTGAGTGCCCATTTTTTGGTTCATATTTTTGTAGTGGATACATTTGTTTTGGTGCTTACCATGTGCTAGATAGGCTACAGTGTGCTTGAAATGCATTCTCTCATTTCCTCCTCACACAACCATGGAAAGTGTGTTTTCCCATTATCCCTTTCTGCAGAGGAAGAACAGAGAGGTTAAGGAACTCACCCAGTCACACAGCTGAGGAGTACTCAAGTCAGGACTTTAACTGGGACTTGTCCATATCTGGATCATACTCTCCTAACTTCCACCTCACCGCTTCCCCTAGGAATTGAAAGAGGCTTGCTGGATTTTGCTTTAAGTGAAAACACCAGTGTCCATTTTGAATGAATTTGTTCAATAATGGCTCTTCCTGAATTTCTGTGCCCTCACCCTTAGTATATTGGTTTCACCCTGATGCATGTGACCTTGTGGCAGGAAACACAGGTGAAGGCACTTGCTGCCTCTACCTCTGTTATCAAGAGAGCAAAACCTTTCCCTGGAGCTGCTCAGAATACTCTTACTTGTGTCACAAGGCTACCTCTAGCTGCAAGGGAGGCTAGAAAAGCTAAATACTGTGACCCAATGAAGAGTGTCTCTCAGAGAGACAGGCTCAGAGTTGGCTGTGTGGTATGAAGTTAATAAAAACCTGATGCAGTTGTAGTCTGCAGTCATAGAAATAGAGTGTCCAGTATGGGCAGTGAGTGTGGCAGGTGAGCGCCCACTCTGTGCTTCCAGGTGGACATCTCAGCTGGCCTGTGTCCAGAGGGCATCAGTCAGATGGCAAAGGCACTGGAGATCTTGTCCAGAGCAGAGTGGTCACCAGGATTAAGGATATTAGCTCAGAGGAAAGATTTAGGAGGGATATGGTTTTCGGACTTGGCCCAGTGGTTAGGGCGTCTGCCTACTACATGGGAGGTCCGCGGTTCAAACCCTGGGCCTCCATGACCCATGTGGAGCTGGCCCATGCGCAGTGCTGATGCGCACAAGGAGTGCCCTGCCACGCAGGGGTGTCCCCCGCGTAGGGGAGCCCCACGTGCAAGGAGTGCACCCCGTAAGGAGAGCCACCCAGTGCGAAAGGGCAGCCTGCCCAGGAATGGTGCCGCCCACATGGAGAGCTGACACAACAAGATGACGCAACAAAAAGAAACACAGATTCCCAGTGCCACTGATAAGGATAGAAGCGGTCACAGAAGAACACACAGTGAGTGGGCACAGAGAGCAGACAACTGGGGAGGGGGATAGGGGAGAGAAATAAATAAATAAATCTTTTAAAAAAAAGTAAAACTCGAAAAAGAATTGACCACTAAAAGAAAGATTAGAACTTCTATACAACAGCTGCCAGTGGATCAGTGGGAGCCAGGAGGTGGAAGTATTTCATTTAAATTAAAGGCTTACTATCCTGGTGAGTCTGGTCATATCCTTCATCCATTCAGCAAACATATCCTCAGATTTATCATGAGCCAGATTCTGTCTGGTATAGAGAATTCGGGAATTCTCACTCTAATCTCTACCCTTGAGGAGCTCCTAGCTTAATGGGAGAGACAGATGTAGGAACAAAGAAATCACTGCTGTGGAGTTATTTTAACAAGTCCACTCAACAGAGCTTTCAGCTGTGGCCTCTGCCAAAGGCTGTTGGCCTGGTGAGTGGAAAGAGCAGACGTCTGGCAGGGTTAGGCGGGCCCCTCCAGCAAACCTGACCATTGAGCTGGGCTCAGGAGCATAAGTCAAGGTGGAAGAGGCAGGAAGGAGCACATTCCTGGAAGAAGGACGGCATGTTCAAAAGCACGGAAGTATGATGGGGTGTGCCAGGGTGTGGGGGAGCGCAGCGAGCCCTGAGCTGCCAGTAAGAGGGAGGTAGAAAGACGGGCCGAGCCAGACCTTGGTGCCTGCATCCTAGGGACCAGCGACCCTCTGGTGCCAGGCTGTGGTTGTCCGTAGCGCAGCAGTCCCATGGGAAAGCCAGTGCAGCTGGAACTCTGTACACAAATCAGGGATGTTCTCAGCTGCAAGGAAGAGGAAGCCCAACCAGCAGAGGCTTAAACCCCACAGTAGGGTATTTTATTTACCCGCCAAGAAGTCTGAAGGTCAGCAAGTTCAGGCCTGGTTTGACAGCTCAGCAATGTCTTTAAACACCCCGACTCTCTCCCTCTCTGTCCTTGATGTTGGCTCTTTGTCTTCGAGTTGTCACCTCATATCTCAAACTCCAGGCACCATGTTCTCAAACTTGCCTCCCAAAGGGAGGAAGGAAGGGGGGCAGGGAGCAATTAAAAAGACTTCTTCAGGTGTAGCTCACTGATTGAGTACCTGCTTCCCATGTACAAGGTCCTGGATTCAATGGCGGTACCCCTAAAAAGCAAGCAAAAACAAAACACTTTCTTCTCCCTAGGCTGTGCCTCCATATCTCAGAAGGAAAGCCTTCTCCCCCCACCACAATCCCAGGAGACATTCCATACTTCTCATTGATCAGAACTACGTCATTTGTCCACCTCTGGACCAGGCGCTGGCAAAAGGGCATGGGGAGCAGTGGCTGTTGGGTAGGCTACAGTTGCCACCGCACTTTTGTGGTTGATACCGTCTGGCTGGCATTGAGCTTTTGGTCTGTCCTGAGTGGTTGACGTCATTCCTGTCTGCCTCACCATGGTCTGCTCTCTCTTCTGGTTGCCTCTCTCCCTCTGGGCCCTTCAGCTTCCCTCAGGCTCCTGGACCCTGCCCTGGTCTTGCAGTACTGCCTTTTCTTCTTCCATGTGGGTCACTGATCCCCAGTCCCTAAGCCTGACCATCAAGACCCTCTTTCCTCCTCTTCATCTTTCATGAGGCTGAGCCTTCACACATCATCGATTTATTCATTCAGCAAATGCTGTTCTTCTCCTGGGACCCCCCTCCACCCTCATCGACCTAGCAGCTCTTGCTTCTTTGCTCAGCTCAGATGTCCCCTTCTTACTGGAACCTTCCCAATTCCCTCAGCCATTTTCACCCCCTCTTTTTGGCGCCCACAGCACCCTGGACTGACCTCAGTTATGGCACTTGTCATTTTGCTCTGAAAATATTTGTGAGGGTGTTTTCTGTTACTGCTTGAGAAGCTTCTTCAGAGGAGGGATTATATCTTCATCTTTGCCTGGCACAGGGCTGGACACACAGTAGCTGCTCAGAGAATGCTGGTGAGAGGGAAAAGAAATGGGTGGGAAATTGTGCTGAAGGCACTTAGAAGGTAGGTAGGTAGATGGATGGGTGGGGATGGGGTGGGGTGAATGGTGGGAAGAATGAGGGGATACCAGAGTGAATGGATGGGGACAGGGGAGGTGAACGCAAATTCCAAAGCTTAGGTGGTTTCATTGATAAATATTTCGGTGTGTCTCTACAAGATGCAAAACAAAGACTCCTATTTAAAAATAAACAATGGGGAGCGGATGTGACTCCAGTGATTGAGTTCCTGCTTCCCCCATGGGAGGTATCAGATTCAGTTCCCAGTGCTTCCTAAACACAAACAACAAGCAAATAAACGAAAAAAACAACTCAAGGGACTGACGTGGCTCGGTAGTTGAGCGCCACCGGCTTCCCACTTACGAGGTCGCTGGGCTCATTCCCCTGCCCCGGTACCACAAAAAAAATGAAAATAAAAATAACACAATACCATTATGTGCTGTTTTAGTTTCCCGGCTGCTAAAACAAATACCCTACAGTGAGTTGTCTTAACGACAGGAATTTTTTGGCTCACAGTTTCAGAGGTTAAACTGCTTGCTTCCTCCTGGGGTTGATAGCTTCTGACTAACCGGCAATCTTCGGGTTCCAAATAAGTTTGGACTAAAAAGAAATTGCCGCGCATGAGGCCTTGCTGGGCCCCGAAGAAGGAGGAGCTCGGGGGAGCTTCCTGAAGGAGGGCCTAAGGGGCCACTCAGAACTTGGCACATCTGCCCTGGCTTGTCCTGCGAGGGTCGGTGTTTACCACTGTCAACTAACTCCTGTATCTCTGTCCCCTAGGAGGGGGAAGCCCTGCCCTTGATTTGGCCACAGTATGGGATGGGAATAGGTCTGCTTGGGGTTGACAATGACCTTTAAAACAATTTCTTACTATTTACAAACCATATTTCATTGGATCTAAGACACCATGGAGTGTTAAAAAAAAAAAAAAACACTAGCAACTAGTCTGATGTGGTGTCATTTGTAAGGAACATCCCATTATTAGAAGTGGTCAAGAGTAAAAGAGGGAGGGAATTTAGAGTCAGTGAAGTACAGTAAATATTGTCCATCTTTACCAGCAGGGCACCAGTTACTCGGCATTGAATTGGAGCAGCTAGGCAGGCTGAAGGCTCAGTGGGTCAGTCATTGCACAAATGCTGAATGAACCTCTGGTCTCTTCTCCCCAGAGGGTAGATCCTAATGAGATAGAGATGACTAGAAAATTAGTGAGCTGAGTCCATCCCAGGCAGGTAAAACTGTCCTTAGAAGGAGCAGAGGAGAGAGGAGAGCATGAGAGTTCTAGAGCTTTGCATCCCGACTCCACTTCAGGCGCTGGGCAAGTTGCTTACCAGCATCGGGAGCCCACACACTCTGGATTGGGAATGAGGGGCTCGTGGGAACATGCTCTACTACACAAGCTGACACTTAATCGACATGCAGTGAGTGGTGGTCATTTTGGCATTGTTGTCACAGCACAGTACAGGAGTGACACAGTCTGCCAGGGGAGGCAACACTGAGGAGCTAACACTGGGGTGGGGCCTTAAAAGACCAGCAGGGCTTTGCCAATTCATCTCCTCTCCTCCATGGATATCCTCTTCTCCAGACCCCCTTCCCTGGCTTCCTGGATGGGAGGAAGACCTTGGTCATGCCAGAGTGGCCTCCCACTGGGCTGTAAGCGTCCTGAGGCCAGGCCATGTCAGGTTTGTTCCCTGATGTCTCCAGGTATGTCGAGAGACCCTCAGCATACGTGGTGGCTAAGAGTACAGACTGGGCACCCAGACCTCTTTTGGTGCCAATCTCTGTGACATGTGTGAGCAAGGGCAAGTCACCGACCTCTGTGTGCCTTGTCGTCCATCTGAGCATCATGGGAGAAGGGGGCCGGGCTGGCGAGCAGTGCTTAGACGCGTGCCTTGGGCGTACTAAGTGCCACTGTCATCGTCAGTATCTGTGGATTGGATGCCTGATGGAGCGAGGGCCTTGCAGGCAGAAGCCAAGAGGTGGGGCAGAACAAGGGCATATGTGCACCCTGAGCAGAGTGGAGAACAGAGCAGATGGTGGCTTAGGTCACTCAGCAGGTCCCTCTCTGTCCCTGAAAAGGTCAGGTGTTTGGCTCTCAGGCAGTAGGGGGTCCCAGGCAGTTTTAGACAGAGAAGAGTCGTGGTAAGATCAATGTTTGAGGAGAAGCAGCCAAGAGTGGAGGTGATGGTCCAGGCCCGGGGAATGATGGGCCAAGCCAGTGCTGTCGCAGTGCTGATAGCGTCGGGGAACTTTGAGCTCAGCTTCCACTCTGGGATCCACGGGATTTGGTGGCTGTCTTGAGGGTGTGGGGTGGTAGGGATGAAGGCTCCAGGCTGCTTCCTGAGCGCTGACTTGGGAAGGAATGGCCACGGTTCCACTGAGCACCTGTAGAAATAGCCTCTTCCAGAGTAGCGGGAAAGTGAGATGGAGGGAGGGGACTGGCCAGGGAGCAGGGCTTCCCTGCTCGCCATGAGGTCAGCTCCTGCTGGGGATTGTGGGCCCACCTGGGGATGAGCGGGCCGGGGTCAGGAGCTCCGCCGCCTGGAACGTGGCATTGCGTGGTCTGCTGTGTCTTGGTGGCCGCTCCTTCCTTCTCTTGGCCCAAGTCACAGTCGTAGAACTTGAGATATTCATTACCTGCCCTTCACCCGGTGCTGTCTCATCAAGTCACACTGCCCTGTGAGGCAGGTCGTCTAATCCCTATTTTCCAGATGAGAAAACCGAGACTCAGAGGAGTTGGATCCTTCTTAAAGTCCTTGAGTTAGGAGGTAAGGCCAGGCCTGGCAGGCTCCCAAGCCTGGGCTGCTGTCCAACCCTGATTCTCTGTGAGGGCAGGTGGACCTTGCCTTCATGCCAGGCAGACTACTTGGAGCCCTCTAGCACAGGCCCAACACAGAGAGGACAAACTGCTAAACAGACAGACAGGTGCCCGACGGTCCAGCCCATGGAACTGCCAACCCCAGACACCAGTGCTGCAGCCCCGTGGCAGGCAGAGGCGCACGGCCTGGTCCTGCAGGAGCTGGGGACAGGTGCACAACTGCAGGAGCCTTTGGAGGCCACCAGTAGCACCAGGGGTTAGGAAGGCCATTGTCACTCTCTGGCCACAGGTCACTAGTCAGTGTTTTTATTCCCTCTGCTTTAAAAAGCAAGCTGCTTTTTTTGTGGTTAAAAACAAACACTGAGATAGCACTAGATTCCTGTGGGTTTAAACCTTTCCCTCTAACAGAGCACGCCTTCCCCACGGAGGTCTCTCTTTCGGAGGTCTCGTACCACTGCCCCACCCACAGTCTACGCCAGACCTGAAGGGAGTGGGCGTGTGACGGCCGCGGCGCAGGGCCAGGCCCCCCACACCCCACACCTTCCTTCTACTTGCGTGGCTCGCCTGGGACCTGCCTCTCTTCTGCCTCTTCTCTTCTTCCCCTCTCCCTGGCTGTGTAGGCTGCCTCCCCCCTTACCCCCCCAAAAAAATACCCCATCCTCTGAGCGGCTCTGCCCACTGCTGGCCCCCAGGGCTGAAGCACTTGCCAGCTCTGCACAGGTGGGCATCACACTCAGGCTCCAGGGGCCCCGTGGCCCACCCTGACTCACTTAAGAAGATCCCAGCTGCCCTTTAACAACCTCTTTGCTCTCCCCAAACCACCACAAGCCCTTCTGAAACCTTGACACTGTCCCCCCAGGAAAAGAGAGAGGCCCAGGGGCCACTGGGGATCATAAAGGGACCCCTTTGGGGAACCGTCAAGAGGCTCACTGGTCGAACTTGGGGTCCCGGGTCCAGGAGGAGAGGCAGATGGCTGAGTGGTCCTGAAGGAGACTCGTTAGAAAGCAGAGCCCCCTGACCACCAAAGGGAATTGGGAGGCAGCACCAGCGCTGGTCGGAGTCTGGGCTGTGGAGCAGCCGCCCTCTTTCCCTTAGGCTGGTGGCCTTTTCAAGTTGCCGACCTCCCTAAGCCTCAGCTTCCTCGTTAGCTAGAGGAGGGTAAAATGTGCACCTTGCAGGGCCGGGGGGTTAAAGTGCATCCTGTACATCAGCAGGTGGGTGAGGTGGCACGTTGTGGGCATTTGGGAGGCTAGGGGATTATGATTGTGAGAGGGCCAGTAGCCAGGCTGGGGTTTGATCACCCCACTCAGGAGCCTGTGAAAGATTTGGGGCACAGGAGAGACGTGATCGTTTTCAAGTTTCAGAAAGTTCACTCTGGGGCAGCACAGAGAATGAAGGGGAAGGAGCCAGGTGGGAGGCTGACGGCAGCTGAGGCAGTAAGCTAGGAAAGAGAAGAGGGCAGCAGAAAGGGGGTGGGTGGCAGGGCGGGAGATCCAGGAGCTGGGGTCGGCAGGACTGCACAACCACCGTGACAGGGGCCAGGGGTCAGGGGTGACTGGGGGTCCCTGAGATGGGGCCAGTGAAGGAGGAGCAGATTCAGCATGTTCTGTTAGTCACCGCCCCCCGGGTCCTCCAAAGTCAGGCACGGCCCCCTCTGCTCAGAGGGCACCCTCTCTGGTTCTTCCATGGGGTTCCATAACACGTCCTCAAGGGAGGGGAGTGTGGCCCTAAGAAGCAGCTTGGTAGTGTGGGATGGACGAGTCCCTCTTTTACCCCTTTTCGAGTGGGCCCTTCATCATCTTTTTCCTACTGCTCTCCTCCCCCAGCTGTGATCCAGGGAGTAAAGCCACGCATTTCTTGTCTCAGCTGCCCAGCAGGTTTCCTGAGCCATGCCAACACCCATCTCTCTGTAGAACCCAAGGCGGGTCTCAGGGTGGAACTAAAGTCAGGCCAGTTTCAAAACAAAGGTCAGCAGCCGCAGGTTAAGGAGCTGACTGTGCCAGTCCAGCCCAGGCATTGCCCAGCAGGCCGGATCTGCCTGCCTGGCAGGAAGAGGGCCCTGCCCGGTCCAGCGGAGATGGCCCTCCTCTGTCCTCTGCCCTGGGTTTGGAGCGTGCTGCAGCCTCCTTTGTACGCCATTGGGCAAGCACCTTATATGTCTGTCTTGTCCACCATTGTAACCCTAGTGCCCAGGACAGGCCTGGCATGTAAACTGCTGGGCAGCAGGTGAGGAGCCACCTGCCTTCTCTGAGCCTCCATCATCATGCCCCCAGCGGTGATGTGAACCTCCTTCACAGGAAGGCTGTGACAATTAAGTGGCATAACAAGTGCTCTGTGCTGGGTCCCTTAAGGGTTCCTGGTGACTGGTGGGCAGCTGGCTGGTAGCACTGTGCCTGCCTGTCAGAGAGTCCAGTCAGCAGGCACGGCTGAGGCCGGGAGGATGGCCGCAGAGGTGTGGGAGTGCCCAGTACCCTAGCCAGGGTCTGGAAGCCACAGCAGTCCAGAGCACTGGCAGCAGCAAAGGAGGGGGGCACGGTTAGTGCCCTGAACTGGGAAGAGACTGCCAAGGGGCTTACTCCCTGAGCCTGAAGTGCGGATCCTTAGACAAGGCCTGTCTTACCACACAGTTGTAGAGGGTGGAATTTACGCAGGTGCTCGTGCACCAGGCAGGGGGAAATGTGGGTGACAGCCTGTTGCCTGAAAGAAGCAGGAGCCAGCATGATCCACGCATGCTGTGGCTGAGCTTATGCGTGAGGTCAGACTCTAGAAGGACACCAAGGAAAACAAAAGTAGGCAATGTGTTTAAGTGGAAGGATAGGCTTCATTTTCTTAAAAAGACCTTTTGTGGATGGCCTCGCCTTGTCTCTTCCTGCATTCGTTGTTTCCAGCATCGGTGGGTGCCTCTCAAGGTCTAGTGCACAAGAGGCCACCAGCCCGGTTACTGGCAGTTGCTAACCCTAGCCTTGACAGGCCCTGAGGATCTTGGAGCTAACTCCTGGCCTGGAAATCTCACCCTAGGAATCACCATGCCATGAAATGTTCTGGAACTAGATAGAGGCAGTGATTGCACCACAGTTTAAATGGTCTAAATGTCACTTTTAAATGGTTAGTTTTATATAATGTGGAATTCACCTCAATTCGCAAAAAATGAATCCCCACCATATTGCAATTTTATGTCAAGTCCCATGTCCACGCCTTGTTTGAATGACTGCTGCTCCTTGGGGCAGGTCTTCAAGGGAGACCAGGATTGGCCCAGTTTATTGACAGAGCCAGTGGCTGGAAAAGGGGGAAGAGAAAGGCGGGGTCACTTGTTGATAATGGGGGTCTGGATTTAAACTACCCCGTATCCTTTGCTTCATAGGTAAAAAATGTGTCTGCTTCATGGGTGCCTCTAGGAAATAGGAGATGGGGGGCAGGGAGGGAGATAGGAGATAGATTTATGTTCTACAGCAGACCCCTTTGGGACTTTTTATGTTTTGACCCATATGAATGGTTACCAATTCAAAAGATAATATAAAATCAAGAGGAAACATTTTATTTGCAAAAATACGACAGAATACTGTCTCTGTATGGTCATGTCAAAAACAGGCCCCCTGAGACCAGGCCTGCCTGGAGTCCTGTCCCTGCTCCACGCAGCTACTCCAAGGATGCAGAGGCCATTCGGAAAAGAGCACCCATTGGCTTGCTTCCTCTCCCCCCCCCTCTCCGTCCTGACCCCCACACCACCAGCCCTGCTGTTTGAGTTTGTCCACTGGGCACCTTTGTGACTTAGGGGTTTTTTTCCTCAGAGAAAGCTACAGATGGCTCCCTGCAGAGCGAGGACTGGGCCCTCAACATGGAGATCTGCGACATCGTCAACGAGACGGAGGAAGGGTAAGGGCCGCTCGCAGAGAGGTGGAGGGCGCAGGGGGGATGGCCTGCAGTGCATGCCTGCAGAGGCAGCCCGCTGCCCATGTCAGAGCCCTCAGACCCCTGGCGGCTGTCATGCTGCGAGGGGCCGTGGAGCCAGTCTCAGCCTGACATGCAGCCCAGTCTCCTGGCAACTTTGTAAATACAGGCGCCTGGCCCACCCCACGCTGCCGAGTCCAAATCTCTCCAGACAGGGCTAGGAATGCATCATTTAGGAACATTTTGCAGCCACAAGCTCATCATCCATCCGATGAGAGACCCAGAGATACAAAGTTCAAAGTCACACCAGGTGTGCAGCCCCTGGCTCCTGCCACCCATTCAGCCGACTGGATCTGAAAACCCAGCCTGTGTGCAGCAGCGTCTCAGGACAAGGCCAGCTGGTGACTCTTGCAATTGGGTGTGGGCCCCAAGTGCCATTCTGCACTGACTGTGGCCTAGAATTTGCATGAGGACCCCCAACTCTCCTCAGAGAGCAAGAACAGACGTTCATTTCCTTAAGGTGTGAAGCCAGCAGGGAGGGCAGGTGTCCCCGGGAGAGCAGTGAGAGTGAAGCAGAGCTGAGTTAGCACTGGCTGGCAGCTCCCACTCACAGGGCACGTGAGCAAAAGCCAGGATCAGCAGTAAGAGAGGATCTCACTTCCGTCTCCCTTGTTTCACTGGGATAATCCTATTGGCCTGAAAGCGTTGCTGTCAGCCAGGTGGTGCTTTGTGTGTGGAGAGGGGCAGGCTGGAGGCAGGGGACACCCGCTCAGCCTGGAGGGAGGCTGGGGGCGGGCAGCTTCCAGTCTCCTCCTCAGCACTGCTCCACGGGCTTGCCGAGGAGCTAGGAGGGACACTCATGTGTCTGGGGTCCTAGGAGTCGGGGAGGGGGCGGGAGTGGTGGGCAGGTGGTGGGGCCTCCAGGAAAGGGGCTTCATGAACATCGGTGCTGAAAACCACTGTGGTATCCTTGGAGACAGCAAGTCCCCTCTCCCTTGTAAACATGGACGAGCAGGGGCCGAGTTGTCCAGATAGTTGCTGTTTATTTGAGCACCGACTGTGGTCCAGACACTGCACCAGACCCTGGGGACCAGCCGTGAGCAAAGACAGACATGACGCTTGACCTCACTGAGCTTACAGTCAAAGCTTGAAAGTCACTTTACTTGCTTCTCCCCCACTGCCACAGTAGTCCCACAGAAATAGCACACAAAGAATTTCTGGTTCCCAGTGCGGTGCCCCTGTCTCTGGGCCACCATAGAAGAAGTGGAAACAAGCTCTTTAGAGAACTGACATGGCCCATGGGTCAGTGGCCAACCCTGGGGCAGAAACCAGCTCACTCCAGAAGGAGCCAGGGAGAGGCAAGGAGCTGGCCGTGCGCCTGGTTGAAAGTCGCTCTCCCCGCTATGACCTCTCCATCGCTGCCTTGTCAGGCCTCTGCCACTGTGCTGACTTAGTCCTTGATGGGGGTCAGCACTGTCAGGAAGGCACACGTCCAGTCAGACAGCAGGACGGGCCCAACAGGCCACTCGTGGGTCTAGGGAATGTTTCCTGTGCTCCTACAGGGCCTTGGGCTCAAAGAAGGGAAGAGAGCCCGAGAGGACACTGTCCCTGCCTTCTCGAGGCTTCTCTACCCAGGGCGGGCCACCGAGTCTGCATCACCGGCAGACACACTGGGAGACTGCGGTGCCTGGGAAAGTGTCTCCGAGGTGGATTTTTGCTAGGCCTGCACCAGAGAAATGGGGAAGTTGGGGGGCACAGGGTGTGGGGGGTTGCCTGAGCAAAGTCTTTCAGGTGGGGGCGTACAGGCTTACAGGGAGGGGAGCAGGGGAGAGGATGGGGGGCAGCATGTGGCGATATAGCGAGGCCAGGCCCACCACCCAGGCTTCAGTGGGTCCCTGTGGCATTTAAGGGTCCCCACCCTCCCTGCCATGACCACTAGGCCTCTTTGCTCCCCACCCCGTACTTACTGCAGCCTCCTTGTGCTTCCTCCAAGGCCCCGGCCCCTCCCCACCCTCAGGCCTTTGCCCAGGCCGTGGCCTCTACCCAAGCCACGCTGGCCCCCTCCACTCCTCACTGCCCCGTCTCATCCTCAGAGCCACCTTCCCTGACCACGGCTTCCCCCCACCCAGCTTCTCTCACCCCACACCCAGCTGATGTCCTTCAGGGATGTAAGTCGTCCCCCCCCCAGGGGTGTAGGATCCTTGAAAGCAGGGGCCATGTGGGTCTTGTAGGCTGCTGGCCTAGGTGGGTGCTCAGTAAGCGCTGCCTGGAAAGGAGCATGGAGGGACCAGGAGCTGGCCAGAAAGGAGACCCTGAAGGCACCCTGTGGGTTGTTGGCTCTCAAGTCTCAGTGTGCCTACATAAGGAGCCCCTGGGGGCATGGCAAGCTTGCAGACTGGGGCTGCTCACAGAGTATGGGTCTAAGGGTCTAGGGCGGGGCCCAGGGAATCTGCATTTTTTACAAACCTACCTCCCCACAAAGGGATTCAGCTGCAGGTGGTCCAGGACCGCAGGTTGAGAATTCTTGCCAAGCAGTGAAGATCTACCTAAGGGGTTTGGGTGGCGCCTGAAGATTCTGGTGCGATTAGAACACTGATACAAAAAACAGAAGTGAGGTAGAGGGAAGATGGGTAAATGGAAGCCATCCCAATTTCCAGTGCCGACTGATTTTCCACAAGCATCCTCCTGCGTTGGAAAAGGAGATTCCATTCCTAAGCCCTTCTTTCCTTTTGTCCTTCTTCCCAGTCCCAAAGATGCCTTCCGAGCATTGAAGAAGAGGATCATGGGGAATAAGAACTTCCACGAGGTGATGCTGGCTCTCACAGTGAGTGCTCCATCCGTCAGTCCCACGGCAGACCACAGCCCACTGAGAGCGGCCTCCCTGGGGCCCAGCAGTACGTCAGGCTAGGAAGGAAAGGTCCCTGGGCAAAATGCTGTCCTATCTGCACTGCTCGGGCACCTGGAATGGCCAGCGAGGCCATTTGGAAAGTTTCTCCTCAGCTTACAGCCCTGGGGAATAGACACACTGAGGTCCAAACATCTCAGGAACCACTGGTACAAGAGCCTGGACCAAAGAACCTGCTGGGGAGTGTAGAAACTGGGTGAACCTGGGCCGTCGGGTGCAGAAAGCCTGGCAGGCCAAGTTGGGTACTGCTGGGCACTCTTTGACACCAGAAAAATGCACATAAAGGCCAGCGGCTGAGATGAGGAGACTCACTGCCCTCACACAAAACCAGTCCAGATCACTGGACAGGGGCCAGGCATGACTTTAGAGTGCCTTCAGGACAGAATCCTCTGGGCACTGCTGCCAGTCAGCAAGTGGGCTCTAGCCAGCACGCTGCGCCGCTGTCCACCCCGGCCATCCTCCAGTAAACGAGCCCTGAATCCGGGCAGAGTCCCCAGTTCTCCGGTTCCTGGGCTCACTTCAGGAAGGCCCATCTCCTTTGCTTGGCCTCCCCTCAGACGTGGGGTGGGGCTGCAGGGGGCGGTCCTCACATCACGCCTCATGGCCCCCCAGGTCCTGGAAACCTGCGTCAAGAACTGCGGGCACCGCTTTCACGTGCTGGTGGCCAGCCAGGACTTTGTGGAGGGGGTGCTGGTGAGGACCATCCTGCCCAAGAACAACCCCCCCACCATCGTGCACGACAAGGTGCTCAACCTCATCCAGGTGAGGGCCGAGGCAGGACGGAGCCCCCGCCCCTCGTTGGCGTCAGTCGCTAGTCCTCGATTTAGCGGTCTGATTACCTGCTGGCTGGATGTTCCGCGCACGTGGGGAGGCTGTGCAGGGGCTGGCCAGGCTGGCTGGGTGAATGTGGAAAAGAAGCAGCTGGTCAGGGAGAGGCTTTCTGTTCTCTGCCAGGGTGCCAGGGCAGAGGGGTTGGGGGGAGGCCATGAGCAGTGGTTACTGCCATGTCCCCTTGTCCTCCTCTCAGTCCTGGGCTGACGCGTTCCGCAGCTCCCCCGATCTAACAGGTGTTGTCGCCGTCTACGAGGACCTGCGGAGGAAGGGCCTGGAGTTCCCGATGACCGACCTGGACATGCTGTCGCCCATCCACACGCCCCAGAGGGTGAGGAAAAGTTGCCCCCTCCTCACAACTTCAGGAACAGTGGGAAGGGAAGGCCAGAGTTACCACCAGAGCCAGTTTCTGCAGTTGCTTCCTGTTTTTTGCCCTCTAGACCGTGTTCAGCTCAGAAACACCATCAGGACAGAATTCTCTGGGCCCTGACACCAGTCAGCGAGTGGACTGTAGCCAGCACGCCGCCCCTCTGCCGACCCCGGCTGCTCCCCCCAGCGACACCCCCATAGCACCAACCTCTGAGCAGGTAAACAACAGGCTGGGCCCTTTGTCCACACGGGTCAGGGTGGGGCCACCTGCCAGTATGGAAATTATTACATGTCGAGCCTCCACTTAATCCTCACAACAGCCTCACAGGGTGCATATTATTCTTCCTATTTCAGAGATGAGGAAACTGAGGCTGAGAGAGATAAATTTCCCAGAGTCTCTCCACTCATCAAGAGACAGAGCTGAGATTCAAGCTCAGGTCTGTCTGACTCCAAGGAGGCTCTGTCCTAATCCTGACGGTTTTCATCTGTTCTGCACAGAACCCTCCGGGCAGCACCCCAAGGGGAGGAGCCAGCAGGCAGCCCCTGCAGCAGTGCAGCTCCACTTGGGTGTGGTTTGCTTACCTGTTGACATAAGATTTCGTCTGAACAGAGGTTCTGGCTGAAAACAGTTTAAAACATCTTCACAAAGCACAAAAAGAAAAAAGAAAAAGAAGGTTCGAGGCTTAGTATGAGATTCTAGGAGTCAGGGCCTGGCTGGTTTTTCCAGGGCCCTGTGATACTTTGAAGGACTCCACCCCTGAGTCTAGCAGGACACTGACTTCCTCAGCCTGTTGGCCGGTTTCTCCCTCCTGCAGTGGGAGGCGAGGAAACTCGCAGGAGCGGTCTGTGGAGCCCAGAAGCTGCTCCGCCTACTGGGTTTCCCACTTGGCCACTGGGCTGTAGGTTGAAGCCTGCACATCATGCTGTTTAACAAACCTCAAACCCGTCACAGCGGCCTAATGTAAAAGCTGAGCTCCTCAAAGTGTTGCTAAGAAGGACGTGAGTTTATGATGGAAATGAAAGTGAAACTTGACTTCCCAAAGATGTGTCCCCACTGACCATTTGGACTTAGAAACAGACCTTTCATACCCTAATTTATCTAAAGAGAAACTTCTGTACTTTGATATCTCACGGTAGATTATGAGCTCACCCCCCAGGGTCACAGACATTACTGGGAAAGTTGTGCTACCTGGACAAAATCATTCAAAGTGCATAAAAGAATTGTCAGATCTACCCCGTGATCCAAAATTCACCAACCAGGTTATGATTTTAATCCAATTTGCCTGACATCTAGCATTTGTGTGGATTAAAGCTCAGATTTACTGCCAGTGTAAGAAAATTCTTGCTGAACAAAACTGAGTAGTCTTTGTTTAATTTCAGTGTCCCCTTCTGTCTCCAGAAAACAAAAGTGCATATTAAGACAGTTAGGCATGCACTGATGTAACTCCCAGACTCCTTTGTAATTAAGTCCCTTCGGACTTGGCTATTTGGGTTTATGATGAGTTGTTTTTACATTCACTCCTACCAAGAGTGTTCACTAAATAGACCAAATATACCAAATGTTTTTAAGGTTTGGGAAAGTGTCCATGAACTGTAGTGGACACGCTACCTGTCTCTGCACTCCCATTTCCTCATCTGTAAAAGCTGGGATAATAATACCCACCTCGTAAGACAGTGAAGGTTACACTAGAGAGGGAAGTTAAGTACTTGGCACTTACAAGGTGCTAACACAATCATGTGTTTATGTACAGTGGTCTTGTTCTGAAATCAGCTGTAACCTGGGCACACCATTTATAATGTACTAGCATTTCCCAAAATGATTTATGTTTAATTATAGACCCATGAGATAGTTCATGATAAAAGGATTCTTCAGTCAAATTTTGGACACTTTCCTATTGATCTCTTCCTGGGCATTAAACACCTGACAAAAGTCCCACAGCATAAGACACCTCTGCCAACGCCTTTTACAGCCTGACCTGTTTGAAGAGGCTCCACGATTTTATTTACAATGTTTCCCCAGGCACCAGGCCTTGGAATCTTTTGATCCTTGAAACATTAATATCCTTTGGAACAAGTGTTCCATGGGGTAGACTACCCTAAATCAGAGTTCTATACTCGAAGTGGGGGATGGAACTCAGGGCTATTCCAGGGAAGAGCCTGGGACACCAAAGCACACCAGGGAGCAAGACAAAATACAGGTATCCCAGGAGAAGAGGGGGCAAAATCCCAGCCCTCCCAGGAGAAGAGAAACACCCTGCAGCTCACTAGCAAACCAGGGCTCAGGTTCCATCCCTGAATGATGGCAGCAACATCCCAGCAACAGAAATTGTAATGTAGGGTAGGCGGTGTCTGCCGTGGGAAGAGGAGGCCTACGCAGGGTAGACAAACAGGTGCATCAGTTTAGTATAAGGCTGCCCAAAGGCTTGGTAGTCAACGCAAGTGCAACCCATGAGCACATTTCCTTTTAACAGCTCTATTGAGGTATAATTGGCATAGAACAAGCTGTGCATATTTAAAATGTACAGTTTGATAAGTTTGATGCAAGCATACATCCATGAGCCGTCAACACAATGTAATCAGCATCCATCACCCCTAAAAGTTTCCTCGACAACCACTAAATTTCAGCTGCAAAATGTCTGACTGAATGAAGAGCGCCTGCTTCCACCTCCCTTGCTGCCTCAAGCCCTCTTTCTCTCCCCACCCCACCCACCTTTCTTCTTCATGCAGTGGGGTGTTCATCCTGGGCAGGAAAACTCCTGTTTTCCAGAGGCTCTCCCAGTCTTTCAGTCTCAGAGCAGCAGCCTCGACCAGTCAGCGCTTTTCTTCAGACCTCCCATAGGAAGCAGGGCCCAGAAGGAGCTAAGCAGACAGCTCCCAGCAGCCCTGGTGCAGACCCGGGGCTGCCCTCTGGGCCTCGTTAGCTGCCACTGTGGGCCCGGGAGATGCTGGAGTCCTTCCATCCATGCTCGGTGGTTTGTTTGCCCTCAGCTTGTTCCCTTTTGGCCTCTCCCTGCAGCCAGGCTCTCAGTTTGGAGATGATAACGGTTAGTAGCACCTCAGAGGGTGGGTGGGGTTGCTCTAAGGGAGTGGTGGCAAGCCCACCACAGGCCTTTTAGTGCAGGGCTGTGGCCCAGGACCAGCAGTAAGGCTGTCCAGAGAGGATGCTGGCAGGTCCGCTTCTCTGGGTGCCACTCCTGGGCCGTAGGGCCAGGCTTTGTCCCTGGGAGGAGCAGTGGCTCCCAACCCCTGGCTTCTGTCACCAAGGCCAATGGTGTGTTTCAGATTGGGAAGCTGCGCAGCGAGCTGGAGATGGTGAGTGGGAACGTGAGAGTGATGTCGGAGATGCTGACGGAGCTGGTGCCCACCCAGGCAGAGCCTGCTGATCTGGAGCTGCTCCAGGTGAGCAAAGCCCCCCTCCAGGTGACTTCCTGCTCATTTGACCACACTACACATTTCCATGGCTTACTCTTGAATGCCTCGGTCACCATGGAGATGGAGATGTTAAAAGCAGATTGGAATTCAGATCTTGACTCTGCCACTTTCTGATTTGAACAAAATAACCTGCTTGCCTCAGTTTCCTAATCTGTAAGATTGCTCTAAAAATAGCCTTTATGGATAAGCTTGACGTGAGAATTGAATAAGGTGTTGCATGTAAAACACCTTGCCTGGTACAGAGTAAGCCCTCAATAACAGTTGAGGAAAAGCCGAAGGCAAGGTCTCCACCTTCAGAGAATACTCAGCTTGGAAGGAAGGACGTGGGAGAGCAGTGCCAGCTTTGAGAGGAGAGAGTAACTGCTGGTCTTGGGGAGCTGAGCAGGTGGGGAGCTGTTGGTTTGTGCTCCCACGGTCCCACCCCCAGCTGGAAGGTCCCCTGGAGCAGGGGGCCTGTGTTCGGGGAAAGCACCTACCCTGTAGAGGTCAGTTCATAGAGGCAGCACTGAGGAGCAGGAAAGCAGGGAGCCTGTACAACCCAGGAATTGCCAGAACCGAGAGGGGACCGAGCGCTTAGCGTGACTGATTCCATGGCAGTCTCGCACAAGGCTGCCAACTCCTTGAAGGCAGGGCTTCATCTAAATCGTCTCTGTATCCCTGAACCTAGCCAAGCTGACACAGAGTACTTGCTTAGGTATCCTTACCTTACCAAGGTGAGGGGTGGAGCTGGAAGTAGCAGTCCTGGAGTTGAGTGACGAATGAACGAACAAATGAATATGATGTCTAAGTGAGGGCTTCTAAGAAAAGCTGAGTGAGTTGGGAGCAGCAGGATTGCTATAGTGCAGTTAATTCCGTACGTCCCAAGCTGAGGCCATGCACGGGTGTGTGATTCCGGGGCTGAGAAGGCTAGCACTGGCCGCCGAGATGACACAGTACCAGCTCACAGGCGTTGAGCCCATCCCATGTGCCAGGCTCTGATGTCGATGCCTGACATCCATTCACTCTTCACTCCTCACCGCCCCCTTGAGCTGGCACTTGATAGATCCCCATTTTCCAGATCAGGAAACCAAGGCAAAAGGAGGTGAGGTAATGTTCCCAAGTTCACAGGGCTCCAAAGCTCCAAGGGCTGCTCCTCTGCTCTTGGGAGGGGCCAGCAAGGAAGTGGAAAGAAAGCCACAGGTGTCTTGGTCCTCACGATGTTGAAAGCCCCTCAGCTCTGTCCTGCCCCCAGCCAAGGGCAGATGGAGGAACTCCTGGGAGAAGGCCTGGCCTAGGGGGGTGAGTTGGCTCTCGGGGCAGCTGAGTGATAGGGCCTGAAAGAGCCAAAATAGCTCCTGAGGCATCCCAGGCTCAAAGCTCCTTCCAGGAGAAAAGTGTGCTGCTGCCTGAGGACCAAGACCCAGCACTTAAGAAAGGAGCTGCCCGTCTTACCAGTCAAAACCGCTAGCGCTGTGGTTGTCCCGTTTATTTAAAAATAGCAGAACTTGTTTTCCCAAATATGTTACATATGTAACCCTTACTGATTAAAAAGTCAATCAGATTTTTAATGCAGTAACTTGGATTGGATCTTGAAACAGAAAAAGGACAAAAAATGGGAAAACTGGTGAAATCTGGATAAAGTCTATAGCTTAGTTAATAGTACTGTGCCACTATTAATTTTGCTAGTTTTGACAAATACCAAAGTAAAAGGAAGTTGGGTGAAGGTTATACAGAAAGACTCTGGACTATCTTTGTAACTTTTCTGTAAATCAAAATTGCTCCTAAATAAATAAATTTATAGAAATATATTTATTTATAAATTATATGTGTGTGTTTTTGTTCTTGTTGTTGAAGTCAGTCAGTGAGAATATGAGGCAAAAATTCAAAATCAGGGGCTGTGGATGAGAGTTGGAATCATCCAGTTCATTTTTTGATTGTAAGAAATCCCAGTACACCCAGAGAGGGTGTATTTAGTTTGGCCAGCCAACTTTGCCATCTCAGTTTCTTCAACTAAACAAAGACGGCAGCAGGAAATTTATTCTGAAGTCTGTACAAAACCACGTTAAACCAGTAGCACAAGTTAACATGTTGTTGATCGCTTGAGTACTAAATTTAGAAGTGAAATTCAAACATACACTTATAGCAGAGCAGGTGTAGCTCAGTGGTTGAGTGCCTGCCTTACACATACAAGGTCCCAGGTTCAATCCCAAGTACCTCCTTTTTAAAAAATGTACGTTTTATAGAACGCCAAAGGCTCTTCCACAAAACCCTGAAGTCCAGTTTGGAAACCTCTCCGTCCGACATAACATGCCCAGGATCTGAGCCTCCGTGCTGGAGGTGGTCCACTCTGAGCGACTGTGATTTTCCCCTTTCTTCCTGAGCAGGAGCTCAACCGCACGTGCCGGGCCATGCAGCAGCGGGTCCTGGAGCTCATCCCCCGCATCGCCAACGAGCAGCTGACAGAGGAACTGCTCATCATCAACGACAATCTCAACAACGTGTTCCTGCGCCACGAACGGTAACCTCCCCGCCGCTCCTGGCCTCTGGCCAGCTGCCCCCTTCTCCCTTCCCTTCCCCCTGTTTTCCTGGTCTCCTCTCACCATTTGAGCCTTGTCTCTGAAACAAGAGGCAGGCCATCGAGTGGATGTTCCCTCAGCTGTCTGCTTCCAGCTGGGCATGAACTCCCCCTCCTTCCTCCCACCCTCGTCTTTCCAACATCAGCCCTCCCACCTATGTCCCCAAGACCGTCCCCAGGAGACAGCAATGGGCAGCAGCCGAGAGCATGGGCCCTGGCACCGAGGGGCCTGGTCTGGGTTTGCTTGTTCCACCACTTACTAGCTGTGGGACCACAGACATGTGACTTAGTTAGGGCACTTTGATCGCACACTCCACAAACGGTTTGTGGCTAACTTAAGAACAAAAGGAATTTATTAGAAGAATAGTCTTTATTAAATGGGTCATTTTTAGAATTCAGAATAGAGTGAAACAATGCAGCCTCCCACAGGGCCAAAAGGACAGATCCCAGGGGCGCTCAGGGGTCTTGGGGGCAAAAACCCCTGGACTGTGTCCCCAGGGTACCAGAATCAGTAAATGGATCAGCTCCAAATGTTTATCTATCCTTGACTCATTCTGCTGGAGTCAGATCCCCAAGAGAAACTCTGATTGCCTTTGCTTCCTGGTGCCTCCATTTGGGGTCGTGGGAAGACCCCTTGATGACAGCCCCCCCCCCCAGGATCATGTGAAATAAGGGGAGAGCAGTTCTTCAAAGGAACACTTACGAAAGAAGAGAGACGCGATGCTGGACCTGCAGAAGCAGCTTGCCCACCACGAGGCTCGTAACAGTACCTGCCTCATAGGGGACCTGTGAGAGTGCGTGGAGTAATGCCCCCAGAGCACTCAGCAACCGGGGCATCTAGTAAATGACCCCGGTGATTCCAGCCTTCTCCAGTCCCTTGTTCATCTCTTGTAAATTTATCCATCAACAGACACTCACTGAGCGATTCCACATCAGTTGAGAGTGGGGTTGGGCCGCTGCAGACCATGTCTGCCTGGCCTCTTCTGCTCATCAGTCCAGTGTGTCTGCCCCTCCCTGCCATTGCGGGGGTGACAGGTACCCCCTGACATTCACAGTCCTCATCAGCCTGGCATTCACCTGGTGCTTTCAGTTTACCCCATGTCTCCACTTGATCCTCAAAATCACCTGGGAGGCAGGTCTACAGTTAAGCTCTTTTTATAGGCTAGGAGACTAAAGCTCAGAGGTGATGTCACCTGCCCCAAATCCCGTAACTACTAAGTGACAGGGCCACGATCCCAGACCAGGCTCTTCTTGCTCCATCTCACCAGCCCCTTGGCCTGTCTGAGGGTGTTTTAAGTGGCCCCTTCAAGCAGTGTAAGAAATATGTATCTTTCTTAAACCACTGTAGTGATGCCAGCACACGCACGTACACACACAAATATATTGGTATATAAGTGAAACAAGTTTCATAAAACAGAGTTCCCTTTTCTGTGTGTTATGTGTTCCCATTTTCTTCTCTGTGTTCTGTTTTTGTTTGCTTCTTTATTTAGTATTGGTCATGACTAAGGTAACCATATAAATAATTCAGACTGGGATGCCTTTGCAAGTAAAAGAGGGGGGCACTGTTAATAATTACCCAGGCATAAACTGGTCTGTCTGGCGCAAACCAGGATATATTGTCACCCACTGCCTTGTTTTGAAGACCTACAGTTTGGAAAGCACTGCCTGCATTTTTTTTAGGAGGCACCAGGAATTGAACCTGCGACCTTGTACCTGGGAAGCAGGCATTCAACCACTGAGCTACATCTGCTCCCCCTCAGCCTACTTCTTGACTCAGGCCTTTTCTATCTTGTAGGTTTGAACGGTTCCGAACAGGCCAGACTGCCAAGGTGAGAGACCTCTCTTTCTATGACTGGGTCATGCCCATGGTGATGGGAAAGTAGAGGAAGGCTGTTCTCACCTCCCTCCCTGGAAATCCTGGGCAGGACAGTGCCTTCCTATCCAGGCTCAGAGACAAGTCCCTTCTTCCTCTTTTTGTGTCACTGTCCCTTTAAGGTAAATAAGGCTCTGCCACCAGCAGATGTCCAGGGGTCTTTCCAACCTCCCAGAAGATCAGATGAGCTATGTACAAAGGGGAGGAAGAAAACTCCCCAACTCCCCACCATAGCTGCTGGGCCTTGGTGACATCCTTGGGCAAAGAGAGCAGGCCCCAGTGCTTTGGGCAGAAGGGACCAAGGCTGCAGGTGGGAAGGATGACTGTGGCATCTCGGTTCCTCCCAGGCTCCAAGCGAGGCCCAGCCGGCCACTGACCTGATCGACATGGGCCCTGACCCAGCAGCCGCTGGCAACCTCTCGTCCCAGCTGGCGGGAATGAGTAAGTGGCAGGTGGTGGGACTGTGCCCGGCGGCACATTACGGTGCTGTGGACACCGGCAGTGCTGGGGGTCCCCTCTCCTAGTAGCTGTGACACAGTGGCTGGAGCGCCTGACAGCAGAGCCCCACACCACTCTTAGCTGGTTCCCGAATGAGTAACTCACAGCTGCCAGGTTGGGCACTCGGAGCAAACCACGTGTGTCCCCTCCCCGCCACAGCTCCAGAGCCCCCATGGAACTCCGAGATCCCATTGGGACTCCCCCCTACCCTGACCTTCATCACCTGGGTGATGGTGAGAAGTCACTTGAACTTTCTGTGCCTCTTTTTCCTCCTCGGTAACGGGGGAGCCACAGGACCCTCCTCCCAGGTGATGAGGCCCCTACTGCTCTGAATAACCATCATCACCGTCCTGAGATGGTTTTCAGGTTCACTGCTGCCTGCTTCACACCACACTCTAGGAAAGACTCAAGATCCCATTTTGAATCACTAATACTATACTTTTTGAAAAACCAGAGAAACTCTAATGACTATCCTATGCTCAGCTGCTAATTCTGCCAGCCAGCCCCAGTGGGCAGCATTTCACCTTCACCTAATCTTCACACCAGCCCTGGAAGGGGATACGTAAACTACAGCCAGAGGGAGGGGGTGGCCTGCCCCCAGCCCCACAGCCCCTTCTCCCACCCGGCTGCCTCTCCAGCACCAAACCCTGAGCCTGGCAGGGGCAGCTCAGCCCCACTCGGCCAGCCAGGACAGCCGGGCAGATCCTTCACACGGGCCTCTCTGCCCCCAGGCCTGGGCTCCGGCAGTGTGAGGGCCGGCCTGCAGTCTCTGGGTGCCTCTGGCCGACTGGAAGACGAGTTCGACATGTTTGCGCTGACGCGGGGCAGCTCGCTGGCCGACCAACGGAAAGAGTGAGTGGCCGGGCCCCTAGCCGGGCCCCGCAGTTCAGGTTCTCTGTGTCAGGGAAGAGCTTCTCTTGGGGTCCCCAAACCTGGCTTGTTGGTGGACACCCCGTAAGAACCCAGAGCCCCCTGTCCACACCCTCTCAGGGTGAGCAGAGTTTCTCCCCTGAGTCAGCCTGGCATGACCTGGAGAGCCACCTCGAGCTCTGTGCCCCGTGCCCCAGTGACAGACTGCATGCTGCAGCAGCCACAGGCAGGGTTGGGAAGGAGGGTCTGTGGCCAGCTGTGGGCCCTACCGCTCACTCGATGTCACTCACTGATCAGTGAGGAAACTGAGGCACTGAGGCTGGTTTGGGAGCCCAGGGCTTTCTGGTTCCAAAACAGTGTCTCCAGCCCCTCCTCACTTCTCCACTGCACCCTACCCTGCAAACCAACGCCTCCAGGGACTGGTAGGGTCCCGGTAAATCCCCAGGGACCATTGCTCTTGCTCCAAACCACCTATAATTTCCAGAGAAGTCCCTGTTGCCCCACTCGGGTCCGCAGAGCTGGGGCTCTGTCCATTTTCAGAGTGGTGCTCTTGACAGCCACAGGCATATGGCCAAGGACGTGTGTCAGAGCCCTGCCCTTGCCTCGACGTCTCAGGGACTGGCTCCATCCAGGCTTGTCAGGAGAAGCAGTTTGCTGGGTGTTCTTTGTCCCCCAGCCCTTTGCTTCTGACCGCCAGGGCTGAGCTGTGGGCAGCTTGGATTCTTACAGCCAGGAAAGCTCTGGATTAAGAGGGCTTATCCCAGCAGACCCCACCCTGCTTCCTAGTCACCTTTCTGGTGTCTGGAAACTCCAGTAAACGCTTTGGTTTGTCATTTGGCCCCCAGAATTCCCAGAGAACCCTCCCAACTTCCCACCCACGTTGGGAAATTCAGGTCAAATCTGAGAGGCTGCAGCCAGCCTGGGTGGATGAGGATTCTCCCGGCCCATCCTGCCCTGCCCACCAGCCCGAGCCAGCCCAGGACTCCGAGTTATGTTTTGAGTCCAGGGCAGGGTCTATACTCCCAAGCCCGGGTGCCCCTGGGACCAGCAGCTCACGGTTGCCATGGAGTGAGGAACACTGTGGCTGCTGTGCAGGTGGCAGCTAATCAGTCTGGTGGGACTCGCAACGGGGAGGGTGGTCCGTCTGCATAGACCCCAGCAAGTGGCACCTCTGGCCACCCCGGCCTGCCTCGCCTTCCTGGCTGGAGGTTTGCTGTCCTACTCTCACTCGTTTGGTGAGCATTCATTCTGGGCCCTAGTGGAAAAGAGAAAAGCAAACCTGAAACTTACTCCCCGGGGCCTGCAGTCTCTCGGGGAGCGTGGGTGTGCAGGGACTGTTTCTGCGTGGTGCTAAGTGCCGTGGACACCTGGAGGAGGGGGCCACACAGCCGCCGTGGCACAATCTACCTTCTCAGGTCTTGGGTTCTCTCTCTCAGGCCTGCCTTGGGGACGAGTTTCCACCCCTGCAGTAAACTTCCAGCAGGGACAGGATTTTGCCTCATCATCAAGGTCCTCTTTCTTTTGTTCTCCTTCCTGCCTTCTGCTTCGGTGGATCTTTTAGCTCTGTGACTTGCCTGGTCTTTTGTCCCCTGGGTTTTCCCACCCCTCCCTCAGCCTGCCTAGATCCCTACTTCACTCCCACCTGCAGCTTATTCTGCCTTCGCTCATCTGGAAGCCGGCTCCTCATCAGCTGTTTCTCTCCGCTCTGTCTGTAGCAGCACAGTCACAGCCCCTCGGGCTGAGCAGGTCCTTCCACCAGGGACACTGGGGAAGAGTGGCTGGGACATCCTCTGGGCCAGACAAGCCAGGGCGCCTTAGCCAGGCTTCTCCACACAGTCACCCTGAAGGACATGCCCTCAGCCTCCCAGGACCACTGCACAGCAGCCTCCTCTCCAATAAACACTTGGACGAGTGTGATCCCAAGTGGCCCGGGTCCAGCCCCCCAGGACCACCTGCGGAGCAGCTCTCCTGCAGTGGCAGCCTGCAGCGCTGTGCGGGCCGGGGCGTGGGGGGCTTTCCATCCAGGTATAGGGGTATGAGAGAGAGAGAAGCAGAGATGAGAGTAATTAGGAAAGAATATGTCATTCTTTTGATTGAAAGGAAAGCACTGGTTTTTGTGTGTTCCTGGGACTGGGCATTGTCCTGCCTTTCTCCATAGGCTTCTGGCATGTCTTAGACCAAGTCAGCCCCGTGGTCACGTCCCTCACCTGAATTAGCAGGTCTGCTCTGGGGCGGAAGGCATGGCTCAGTCTTTGGCATCACTCCTCCTCGCCAGCTCTCCTCACCTGGATTTAGCCGGGATAATAAGCTGTTCTCCTGGAGGCTGCAGCACCCCCACGGCCCTGCAGCCCGGCTGTAAGGCTGGCTTCAGCACAGCCCTGCAAATAGGCACCAGCCCGCTTGCCTTGGCCAGGAGCTGTGCACACCAGGGAGTGAACCTGCAGGTGACTGCACTTCTCTCGCTAACTCTGCCTCCTGACGAGGAAGCAGACGGCTGTGCTCTTAACCGTGGTCGGCTGGGCATCTGGGGTCTTATTCAAGCAGCACCTTCTTGAGCCTGCCCATTCCTAGGAAGGTAAATCGGCGGCGCCAGGACGAAGCCTGATCTGGCCCCAGTTCCTGAAGCTCGTAATCCCTCTCCCTAACTGGGTGGGGTCTTCCCTCTGGGACCTGAATTCTGGCCTCAGGCTCACTCCCTTGCCTGAGGTCTTTCCTCCTCTGTGTGGCGCTGGAATGGAGAATAACTGGGCTTATTCCAAGAACCAGGGCGGTGGCCCAGTGCTTCCACCTCTAGACTCCCCCAGGGGATCAGCCAGGAACCCCCTTGCCCACTCCTCGTTTATGCTCTTGCCTCCCCCAAGACCTAGCCTCAAACCCCCCAGGATCCCCTTCCCCTTCCTCATCTGCCCAGGAGCTGCAGTGCCAGCCCCCCAGCCCACCCACCCATTCCCTGCCAGCTCCTCCCCTTCCCACCCTGGTTGGATCCCCTAGAGGGCGTCTGGAGGAACTGCACCCCGCCATCCTCCCCCGTGCTGCTCAGACCAGAGGGGTTTGGGGGTGTCTTCCTCCTGGAGAGCCAGTGCAAACCAGCGCCTCCCCTAGCAGTGGGCAAGTTTGTCTTCGGCAGCAGAGTGGGAGGCCCCACTTAAATGCAGCCTTATACAGAACCACAATTTATAAAATTACAAAATGGGAACTGCCCCTAAAAGGCCTGTAGATGCCGAGTCTGCATAAAGCATGGGGTCATTGGCGCTGTTTCTCAGTCACTGGGGTTTGGCCAAATCTGCCTGTAGCCGTCGGTGATCTTGGTCTCTGGCCAGTAGCGCCCTCCCTACCTTCTCCAGCCTCCGCTGGCACCTGTCATGCTGAGCACAGATCTGGTCCCATTGCCCAGAGGCAGAAATGAGAGGCTTCCCGCCATTCCCAGGCAGGCCTGGAGAGTGGGTGTCCTCACCCATGCCACCTGCTGTCCAGGCATGACCTGAGCCTGCGTCGGGGTGAGCCCAGCTCATTCCTGCCTGCACTCCATCGCGTCAGCTGGCGGGCCTGCTCTGGCCAGGGCAGCACTTCTAATGGCCATGGCCACCTCTCTGTTTCAGGGTAAAATATGAAGCCCCCCAAGCAACAGACGGCCTGGCTGGAGCCCTGGACGCCCGGCAACAGAACACCGGAGCGGTGAGCAGAGGGCCCTGCTGGCCCTGGGGCGTGTCCAGAGGCAGGCAAGGGGCTCCTCACCGGCTGGGTCCCCCGCGGGCTGGGTGCTGGCACAGCCCTTTCCTCATTTGGTTCTCAAATTGGCCCTCTGAAACTGATGTGATTATTCCCAGGTTACAGCTGAGGAAACTGTTAGGTTAAGTCATTTGCCCAGGGCCACACAGCGAATCGGGTGCTATGAGGATTGTGATCTGAGTCAGAGGAAGGGAGCTGGAGTCCAGCAGCACTGGGTTCACGTCCCAGCTGTACTGGGAACCAGCTGTGTGTCCTCAGGCACATGACTCCCCTCTCTGACCCTCAGCTGCTTCGTCTATAAATTGGGATTTATAAAAGCATCCATGTGTAATAGTTTATAATAGTGCACATGAGGGATGCACCAGAAGTGCTGGGCGCAGAGTTAGAGCTCAGTGGATGTTACGATGTTTTGCCTCACTGCCTCTCCAGAGGACCCTTCATTTTGCAGGCCTGCAGACAGAGGGGAGAGAATGGGGGAGAGGGGGTCAGAGGGCACTGTTTTTGTTCCATGTCGTTCCTTAACATATTGCACCACAGTCTTGGGACCGGGCCCCCTCCCACTTGGCAGGAACGCCACGTGCAGTTCTCAGACCTTCGGACTTGTTCCTGGATACCTTTTGGGCAGTGTAAGAGTTTCTGTTCCAGAAGTGAACTGACAGAATAGCTCTTGTGGGAGACAGAAACAGCAAGACCTGGGAGCTGGGGAGAAGCGAGGGCAATGAAGTGGGTGGCAGAGAAGGAGGTTTGTGACACCCTGGAACCTTCTGAGGCCAGAGTGGGGCTGAGTTGGGAAATGAGGCCTGAGGAACAGGTCATCAGGGGCTGCCAGTTGCTCTATAGATTTTAGACTCAAGAGCAGAGGTGGGACATCTACCTGACTTCCATTTCAAAGGGATCGAGGACGGAGGCATGGAGACCAGCTAAGAGGATGGGGAAGCCGTCCCGTCCAGCATGGGGAAAGTCATGCCCCAAGGGGCTCCCTGTCTCTGCTTCTGGTCCAGCTTCTCAGGAGTCATTCCCAAATCAGTCCAGAGTGGGCCGGAAAACACTGTAGAGGTGGCACCAGTGAGGGAATCAACCATCCCGTGTGTGTTGGGTCGCCAGCCACCAAGCTGGACACATTTGCACACTGTGTCTCCAAGGTCATTTCTCCCTTTGTAAGCTGTCATTTCTTGAACTCTGCGCCAAGTACTTTCCATCCTGCCTTGCTGAGTCGTCACACAAACCCTTAAGGCATATTATTATCCCCTTTAATAGATGAGAAAATTGAGTCTCAGAGAGAGGTCAAGTGAGGCCATACATGTAGCATCCTTTGCATAGTGCCTGGCCCGTGGTAAGGTGTGACTGCACTTAGTCCTCAGCGTTCTGCCCAGTGGTTGTCCCTATTTACAGTTGAGAAAACTCACAATTGTGAGGTAACTCTGGCTCCAAAGCCAGTGCTGACAACAAATCCACCAGATGGCCCAGAAAGCTCTTAGAGCAAGCACCAGCGAGCGGAGGCGACCGCTCCCCTCCTTTGCCTTCCCTTTCCAAGGGCCATCCTTCAGCTCCAGGAATCCCGATGAATCAGCCCCCCAGGAGCCGACTGAAACTGCTTCCCTCTTGGGCCCCCCGGGCATGTTGTGGGCGCAGGCTGAGTCCATGGCCCAGAGAGGGGTGTCACCCAGGGGCACCCAACAACTCAGGGCATGACTGGAGCTAGAACCAAGGCCCTGGCTCCTGGCTGATGCGCTCACCACTGCATCACCTTGCAGTTCCCTCCAAGGAGGAAAAACACACGCACACACGGCTCTCCTTGCAGAAAATCAGAAACGGATGCTTTCACTCTCATTCCTCTCCAATAACTTGAGAGAGAAAAGCAACTTCTTCCAGCTCACCACATCCATACCACACACCACCCACCAGTACACACACACACCACACACCACCCCCACCCATCAAAACACACTCACCACACACGCACCACACACAGCACCCACTGAAACACATACTACGTACACAACACACACAGCACACACCATACACCAATACACGCATACCACATACACACCACCCCCACCCATCAAAACACACTCACCACACGCACCACACACAGCACCCACTGAAACACATACTACGTACACAATACTCACACCACACACCATACACCAATACACGCATACCACATACACACCACACACCAATACGCACACCACACACACCACACTCACCAAAACGTGCTCACCACATCCATACCACACACCACCCACCAATACACACACACACCACCCCCACCCATCAAAACACACCACACACAGCACCCACTGAAACACATACTACGTACACAACACACACAGCACACACTATACACCAATACACGCATACCACATACACACCACTCCCACCCATCAAAACACACTCACCATACACACCACACACAGCACCCACTGAAACACATACTACGTACACAACACACACACCATATACCAATACACACCACATGCACACCACACACACCACCCCCACCCACCAAAACACGCTCACCACACACACCACATACATACCACTCACCGCACACCAATACACATCACTCCCACCACCCACACACCATTGCACACACCACCTACCAACACACACACCACCCACCAAAACATGCTCACCACATACATACCATGCACACCAGTACACGCACACCACATACACACCACACACCAAAGCACAGCACACACACCAAAACATGCTGCATACATACCACACACCAATACACAATACACACCAGTACACACACACCACACACATACCACACACACTACCCACCACCCACAGCGCACACACCACCCACCAGTACACGCCACACACACACCACACACACATACCTCCACACACACATACCACATACCAATACACACATACCACATACACACTACACAAATACACATCCACACACCATACACCGCTACACTCACCACACACACACACCTCCACACGCACCGCACAGGGCCTCCGCAGGTGGTAGCGGCCTCCTGAGCCAAGGAGCGTCCCTGTTGGAGCAGGCGCTGCCCTCCGGGGCGGCCCTCCCTTGCCGCCCCCCTCCAGCGTGCCTCTTTCCCACCCAGATGGCAGGCAGCAGCGAGAAGAGCCTCAGTGACTGGATGGTGAGACAAGGCATGGTGAGGAGGGGCCAGGCCCCGTCCACACAGAGAGCCGGGGGCAATGGTGCTGCTGAGGGAGTGGGACCTGTCAGGAGGCCCGAGCCAAGAGCGGGGCGCGCGTGCCCGGGGCTGCCGAGGGCCCGCGCCCTGGCTCCTCAGCTGGCCCAGTCGAACCAGCCCAGCACTCAGCGGTCCCGCTCCCTCCACTCTCGCTTCTGCAGCCCCTCGGTGCCTAGTTACTGCTCCTGACTCTGCAGCAAGGCCCAGGTGGCCCTTCTGGCAGCCGAGGGGTGGCCTGGGCTTGCCACCTCTGGGCAGTGTGTTCCCTGAGCATGGTGGGAGCTGGTGTGGGAGCCCGAGGCCCTCATGCTGCTGCTGCTGCTTGGGAAATCAGCCCCTGCCGTTTCTCTGGGCTCTGCTGCTGCCCGGAGGTGTCTCCAGCTGCTGGGACACGGAGCTTGGGGACTGCACTGGCCTGGTTGGAGAAGGACTCTCCTCCCCCTTTCCCAAAGTAGCTCAGTAGTCACTGGCTTTTCTTGAGCCTCTCCGCTGCCGGCACTGTGCTGAGCACTCTGTGTCCTTCATCTCACTGGGCCCTCCCAGCAGCCTGCACGGTAGGTACTGCTGCTCTCCTTACGCTAAAGGTGAGGGAAACACGGTTCAGAGGCAGCTGCCCAGAGGCACAGTCAGGGCCGAGCCAGATTCAGATCTTCTGTGCCCAGAAGCTCCACCTGAATTCCCAGCCCTGTGCAGCAGCCTTTGTGGCAGAGCCCTGTCGGTGTCTGCGTGGCCCGGAGTGGAGCAGCCCCTTCCCCGGAGCAGCCTGGCCCTGTCTGGCCAACTCTGCCCTCCCTCCTCTCCAGCCCTGCCTACACCCCTTTCCACCAGGAACTCTTGAGTCTGCCCCGGTGCTGGGAGGCAGGACCTGGTGGTCCCCTGGCTGCAGAGAATGTCTCTGAGCGCCCTCCCCGCACTGCGCAGACTCACCTGTCAGAGGGGCCCTCACTGGTGGGCAGGCCCTGGCCCGGCCCTGCCCTGGGCCTTTGCGTGAAGTCCCGCTCCTCCAGCGGGAACCGCACCCCCACCCCTGGGACGTTGGAGCGGGGCGCCCATTCTCTGCTGCTTGTGGGGAGGCTCCCGCGGGACCCCTGGCCCGGCTCCAGGTGGAGAAGCCCCCCAGCCCCCAGCCCCGTGCAGGCAGCTGTCCTGCACCTGCCTCCCACCGCCTGGCACAGTGGGCAGACTCGTGGCAACCACACAGCTGGACGGGAGCATCTTCCGGTTCTCAGGCAACCCAGGAGCCGTCTTGAAGGAGGGGATGTCAGGGCTCTGGAAGGGGACGGGCAGCCTGGCTGGCCCCACTTCATAAGTGAGGAGACAGTGCTGGGCCGCGGGGCCTTCCGCCCGGTGCCCCGGTGCACCGCCCCTCCCTGCCTCACCCTCTGCCCTTCTTCCAGATCCCCGTCACCCAGGCGTGCCTCATGGAGGACATCGAACAGTGGCTGTCCACTGACGTGGTAAGTCGGGGTCCACCCAGCCCCAAAGCAAAGGGTCAGCCCGTCCCTTGTCCACCCGGCATCTGCTTGTCTCATGAGCAAGTAGATGGCCACAGAGCCAGGATGGGGTGGTCCAGCACCCTGAGGGGCAGGGTGAGCTGGAGGGGCGCGCTCCCGCAGAGGAAGGGTCCCTCTCCTGCCGTCTGCCTGCCTCCTCCTGGGCACCACGCTCTGGCAGGGACTCGAGCTTCCCCCTTCCCAGGGTATATTCCCAAATAGGGGCTCCCGGTGGATACTAGCTCATGGTCGGAAGAGAGTGACCCGTTACCAGTGATGGCGCTGAGCGCTGGATCAGAGTCGTCGTCCCCCACCCACACCCCCGTGGCCCTCAGAGGGCGATTCCCTTATCAGCCTCTTTCACCGCTTCTCTGTCTCAGGGAAGTGCCAGGAGGAGGCAGCAGGCTGCTGGCGGGAGAGGGGCCCTGAGCCCAGCAGTCTGTCTCCAGACCCCATGCTCTGGTGCCACACACCTCCACTTCCTCCCCATGAGACTCAGCTCCTCCCCAAGCATCCACCAGCCCCTCCTTGGGCCCTGCGTGGGAAGGAGAGAGGAGCCAAGGGCCTGGGCGCCTGAGCCCAGAGGTGCTCCCTGCAAGCCCTAAGACCGTTTCTGCCAACGTCAGGCCCCAGCTTGAGCGTGAATTGCCCTCAGTCTCTGGGCACCAGCCTTGCCACCGTGGGAGCAAGACTGTGCCTCCTTGACACTGGAGGGAGGAACGGAATGAGCACGTATTGAGAGTGCACGGGGCGCACGTCCTGAGCTTGGCACTCTGCAATATCACCACTTTTTGTGTCCCCACCTCCCTGCAAGTTAGCAGGACCAGTCTCATTTTACTGACGAGATAACTGAGGCTCAGAGGGGTTAGGCAATACCCAGTCTGCGCAGCTAAGGACTGTGGAGCCACTCGGGGTCAGCGGTGCTTCAGCTGTCAAGCCGCCCTCCCCGCTGCCCGGCAGTGCCAGCTGGAGGCCTTGCGCCCTGGGCGCCTGCTAACCTCTGCCTCCTTTCCTTCTGCCTCCTCAGGGGAATGATGCCGAAGAGCACAAGGGCGTCACCAGTGAAGGTAGAGTCCCCTGGCCTCTGCCCCCGCCCCCTCCCAGGCCCACCCTGGAGCCTGCCCCTACCCTGTCTCTCCTTCCCCTAGAATTTGACAAGTTCCTGGAAGAACGGGCCAAGGCTGCCGACCGGTTGCCCAACCTCCCCAGCCCCTCAGCCAGGGAGCCCCCCGCTGGCACCACCCCTCGGAAGAAGACCCAGGAGAAGGAGGATGACTCGCTGTTTGCCTTGTGAGGCCAGGCCTGGCACCCTGCAGCCAGGTCCCTGCTGCTCCCGCACCCCGGGGCCTCTCTTCCCTCCTGCGGTGTTTAGGCTGCTTTGGGGTGGCTTGCTCCCCCTTCTCCTCGCGGATGGATCTGACCCTGCCATGGCTGGGCCGCGCTGCCTGGGGCGTGGGGAGGCGGCCAGATGAATTGCGGCCCTGCCTCCTTCCCCACCCTGACTGGCCACGTCGACTTTGCTGAGAGCTGGGGGTCCCGCGACAGACTGGCAGCGTGGCTGACCTGGTGTGACTCTCCGCTGGCCCTGCAGGTCCCCCTCCAGGAGCCCACCCCCAGGGGTGACCCCTTCTCCCACCCACACTGCCAGCCCAGGGCTTGCTGGAGGCCATTTCCCACCCATTCCCTGGCCCCGGCCCCGGGGAGCCCAAGGTGTTGGGTCGCTGTTGAGGGCAGGCAGGGGTGGCCTCTGCCCGGCACCCTGGCCAGGTACGAAGCTGCACGAGGTGGGGGTGACTGCAGGGAAATGCCTAGAGCACCGCTTCCACTGCCTCTTTATCCATCTTTTCTCTGCTCCTCCCAGACAGAGCTGCCCTGGTCACTGGGCCTCACTGCTGGTTGATCCCTTTGTACTGGGAGAGGTGTCTTTCATATCCCCAATTAAAGGAAGAAAAGCAGCCTGGAGCAGTGTTGTTCAGTCTCCAGGTGGGAAGGGACTCCTCGGCCAGGGACAGGGTCTACCTGGGGCCAGGCTGGTGCCTGCCCAGGAAGTGGACGTCTGCGGGTGGCGCAGACAGAGCAGCTGCACCGGGCACCCAGCAACACCCGAGCAGGTGCTGCCTGCTCTTCCTTGCCGCCCAGGCTCCAGCCACGCCTCACCCTGCCGAGAGGCTCCGCTCTGCTCCTCCCAAGGGACGTTGTTCCCTCTTTCCTGGGGGGGCCCCTTGGCCGCTGAGCCCCTCCAGCCAGCTCCTGCCCCATGGCAGTTGCACATGAAGCACAAGGAGGGAGCGTGTGGAGACGGATCTGCAGGGAAGGTGCCCACTGCCCTGAGGGCCCAGGTGCCAGGCTAGATGCCATCTCTCCCGGGAGAGGGTCAGTTCCCCGCCCCCTTCACAGGCCTGAGGCGTGAGCTGCCCAGCGCAGAGGACCGGGAGCGGTGCCATTTATGTGTGTGCCGTTCTCTGGCCTGAGTGTGTCGTTCCCGTTTTGCCGATGGCAGCAGTGAGGCTTGGTTTAGATGGCTAGCCCACACAGCCGAGGGGTTGAGAGACCCGTCGGGCGCAGCACCCTCCGCAGGGAATCAGTTCTTATCCCACACTGTGGCAGCTCAAGACTCTTAGAGTACCGTCCTCTTGGGCCAGAATCTCCACACCAGGCTCCCCCAGAGTCATGGCATGAAGCATGTGGGAGCCTCCTGGCCCAGCCCTTGTTGGTGGGAGGGAAGGGGGCTGGAGTGGAGCCGCTGGCCTGTGCCGAAGTCTGAGTGCCTGGGTCCCCAGGGGCCTGGGTCCCGCGCCTTTGGCAGGACTTGGCTCCCAGCAGCCATCTGGCTCCCTCCAGGCCGTGGACGGGGGGCCCTGCCTTCTGAGGTGTGGGCTGGGGCTGGCAGCACAGAGACCAGGGCAGCCCAGAGCGGGCCTCGTGTGGGGTGGGGGCTGTTGTCCTCAGATGGCTCATGGTGTCGGCCAAGCTTCAGAGCTTGCAGATGAGCCAGGCCTGAGGGGAGACAGCAGCCGAGCCTTAAGTCTGACCGGTGTCCCCAGCCCAGAAGCCTCTCTCTTGCCCGCCCCTCGGCTCCTGGCCCTAGGGTGGTGGGGAGCCGCTTTCCCACTTCCCCTGGCAGCGAGCATCTCCCTGGTCTGACAGCCTTCTGGGAGACGGGCGCTCTTGGCCGCCACACCCCAGCCACTGAACCCAGCACAGCTGGTCCCAACTGAAGGCCTCTCCTGGGTCCTGCATAGATAGCTGTGGATTATCCCAGATAACCAAGACTCGTGCTCACAGGGTGTTAACTTCTCCTGGAGGCGACCCCCCTCTGATGACGGGAGCCTTGCTGCAGCCCCCACACGTCTCCTGAAAATTGGGAAGAAGTCAAAGTTGGTGTGCGATAGTGTCACTCTGCCACTCTGCTCCCTGCCTCCAGGTGGGCACTTAGCACCCCTCCACCTTACCCTGCTTAGTTTGCCAGGGCTGCTGTGACAGGTGCCACATCCTAGTTCGCATCAACAGCTGGAACTTACCGTTTCATGGTTTGGGGCCTAGAAGTCCAATGTTGAGGTCTCCGCAGGCCGTACTTCTCCGAGTCTGTAGCATTCCGGTGCTGGCTTGCCACCATCCTTGGGGTTCCTCGGCTTGCACTGCTGCCTCTGTCACATATGATCTGTCTCCTTGGTCTCCCCCTGTGACTTTCTCTGGCTGAATGCATTTGAATTTCCTCTGCCTTAAAAGGACTTGAGCCACCTGGATTAAGGCCCACCCTGATTCAGTTTGGCCTGATCTAAATAGGACCTTCAAAGTTTCTCTTCGCAAATAAGTCCACACCTTAACTAAACACGTTTTCAAAGGCCCTATTTATAAATGGGTTCCTACCCACAGGGACATGGATTATGATTTGAACAGCCTTTTTTTTTTTTGAAGATACACCCCCCCCCCCCGCCCCCGTGTCTGCTCTCGGTGTCCATTTGCTGTGCGTTCTTCTGTATCTGCTTGTCTTCTCTTTAGGTGGCACTGGGAACCTATTCTGGGACCTTCTGGAGTGGAAGAGAAGCGTGCAATCTCTTGCGCCCCTCAGCTCCTGCTCTGCTGCGTCTCTTACTGCCTCTCCTCTGTGTCTCTTTTTGTTGTGTCATCTTGCCGTGCCAGCACTCTGCGTGGGCCAGCTCGCTGCATGGGCCAGTTTCCTTCACCAGGAGGCCCCGGGAATTGAACCCTGGACCTCCCGTATGGTAGATAGGAGCCCAATCACTTGAGCCACATCCACTTCCCTTGCACGTGTCTTTATGGGGGGGCTTGACTCCTTCCCCAACACTGGCTTTAGATGGCTCCGAGGTGGCCTGGTGCTGAGGACCTTTGTCCCTACACTGGGGGCCCAGACTGCTTGGTCTTGCTGCCCCCGCCGCTGCCTCCTCAGAAGGCGCTCGTGACAGCAGGCCTGCATCTAGAGGCCCCCTCCTTGGCCATTTCTGGCCAGGTGCCAGCAACAGCACCCCAGACCACAGTGTCTGAAACAGCAAGCCAGATTTTCTACCGGTCCAAGTGTCACATGTGGGCCCTTGAGCACGGGGGTGTTGTGGCCATCTTTTTCACAACAGGCGCCTTTCCTAGCTGGTTTCTGCATGGCAGAGGTCCCCAGAGGCTGGTGGCCAGATCAGTGGATTGTGACAATAGTAGATGAGTTTAGTCCCCCACTACACACACACACACACACACACACACACGGGTGCACGTGCCTCAGGCTGCCCGGCACACTCTGAGAAGCTCTGCTTACAAAGGCACTATGGACACCTGGCCCAGAGCCTGACTGGCAATCTGTGGCCCCTGTCGCCACTTAAGGGTCAGTAGCTGGGCTCCCCTTCCCCGCCACCCCCAGCCACGTTCAGCACACATTGGTGAGCTTCTGCTGGGTGCCATACCCCAGCCTGGGCTTCCACATCTCATAACAGGCACTGCTTAGGTGGGAAACGGAGGCTCAGGGAAGCAGGAACTTGTCATGTGCCAACCAATGGAGGAGCGTCCTCTCGCTCTTTTTTTTTTTTTTAGATTTTTTTTCTCACCCCTTCCCCCCACCCCCATTGTCTGCTCTCTCTGTCCACTTTGTTGTGTGTTCTTCTGTGTCTGCTTGCATTCTTGTCAGCGGCACCAGAAATCTGTCTCTTTTTGTTGCACCGTCTTGCTGCATCAGCTCTCCACGTGTGCAGTGCCACTCCTGGGCAGGCTGTACTTTTTTCACACGGGGCGGCTCTCCTTGCAGGGCATACTCCTTGCACGTGGGGCTCCCCTACGAAGGGGACACCCCCACATGGCACGGCACTCCTTACGCGCATCAGCACTGCATGTGGGCCAGCTCACCACACGGGTCAGGAGGCCCATGGGTTTGAACCCTGGACCTCCTATGTGGTAGGTGGACGCTCTATCAGTTGAGCCAAATCCGCTTCCCTCTACTCGCTCTTGCCTCGCCACTTGGGGCTGTCATTCTCTCCAGGAGATGAGTGATAGCACCAAAGTACTGTGGTCCCGTTCAAAGACCAGCCTTCTCCACTCCCTCTCACTGGACCAGGAGCTGATGGCTCCAGAGGGCTCATGGCCCTACTGATGGCTAGAGTGAGAATTTCCAGGTCGTCATGCGCTCCTGTGACACTTTCCCCGAGCACCACCTGTGCACCAAGGCGTGGTTCTAGGGGCTAGAATACGGAGGTGAGGGTGGCAGGGCCAATCTTGGAGCCCCCATGCTGAGGAAAGTGGAACAGAAATTTGAAAAGTGTTACCTGCTTGGAAGTAAATAAAAGGGTAACTGAATACAGTGCTTGGAGCTGGGGGGAGGCACGCAAAGGTCTGGGGGGGCATCCCTGGGCAGGAGCTTCTCAGGGAAGGGCCCAGAGGGAAGGAGGCTGGGGCGAGAGCAGCGCCTGGCAGGAAGCCTTGGGTGCTGACTGGGGAGACCGGGGTGGCCATGGAGGCCACTCGTCTTCCTGGCAGCCGGCTAGTCTGAGGCGGAGCCCTGGGCAGGATCACTTGCCAGGGGCAGGGAGTCACAGGCCCCTCCAAACGAGTTCCAGCTGTCTGGCGCCCTGGGGCAGCAGATTAAGCAGGTGCCACCGGCTTCTGCCCTTTCCAGCTGCCTGGGAAGGTTTGGGATGGGATGGGTGGGGTGGGGTCCAGGCCCGGGGGCAGGAGAGGGGAGCCTCAAAGACAGCCCCGGAGCCTTCAAAGAGCCTCCACCCTCTCCATCCCTCTTGCTTTCTCCTGGCCTCCAGAACCACACCCAGACACCAGGACCCACCCCCAGTGTCTGCCTCCAGCTCAGTGACTCCTCCAATTGTAAAACAGCTAATCCTGGCTCAGCTACTTCTGAGCTGTGTGACCTTAGGCAAATTTCTTAACCTCTTGTGCCTTGGTCTCACTTGTAAAATGGGGGTAAAATAGTCCTTCCCTCATAGGTTGTTGTGAGGATTGAAAGAGATGGCCAGCAGCACAGCACCTGTCACACAGAAAATGCTCCTTATGGGTTGTTATTGTCTTGGATGGCCCCCCCGCCCCCTCGCATTCCAGTAAGGCCTCTGCTCCAGACACCCAGCTCTGACCACTGCCCGTCCAGCTCCTGCATAATTTCAGGGACCCCCAGGATTGTCTCCCTAACTCTCAAGCTTGGTCTCTGCCACAAGGACAACCTCTGTCCCTCTCTGCCCAGCTGGCAGAGAACCAGGAGACAGTTTGTGCCACCCCCTGGGCCCAGGCTGCCTATAAATAGGGTTAGCAGGGTACCTTCATCCTGGCAATGGATCCCGAATTGGGCCCTGCCACCTCACAGTGGGACCTTCAGGAAGGCTCTGCCCTCCAGTCGCGGTTGGAAGCCGGTGGCTCTGGCTCTCCCCATCCCGCTCAGGCTTTCGCCCGACTCAGGGTCAGTGTCCTCTGGCGGCCACGAGATGGCAGCAGCGTTGCACGGACGGGACCTGCAGGGCCGGGTGGGGTCCCACCCTCCAAGTGGGTGACCTTGCTGGGCTTCAACGCCGGAGGCAGGGTGGCTGCCCACAACCCCACCCCTCTCTGCCCTCCGTGCCTCTGCAAAGGGGTCTTTGTTCCCAAACCCAAGCAGCACCCCTTCTCAGACTGGTGGAGCTGAGTGACAGTAAAGAGGCTGGGTGCTGGCACCGTGGAACTGGCTTCCAGCCCGCCTTTGCTGTGTGTGGCAAGTGACAGCCTCTGGGAGCCTCAGCGCCTTGTTACACCTCCCTCCTCAGAGAACTCAACAAGACAAGCCAGCAGGGCCCAGCAAATGCTAACGTCGGGTGAGCAAAACCCAGCCCAGCCCTGAGCGTCTCCGTCACAGCCACAGCTCACGTTGTAGGTCACGTTTATTTACACACCTGCCTCTGACACACACACCCAAGCACAAACAAAACGCCCTGAGGACGGGTCCTGGACCGCCCCTGCACACGGCAGGGCTCAGCAGAGGTTTAGCTGATAGGATAACGGGCTTGACTCACCAACCACGAGATGGCAAGCGCCTTAGCAGCCATGAGGTCGCAAGAAAGACCTTTCTCCACCCAAATCATCCCCAGAACCTCAGCACATAAGAAGACAGAGCTGCTCTGGTTGAAATGGGGCGGGGGCCTTGGGGGCTTCTTCCTGACAGCCTCTGAAGACCTTCCACACAACTCCAAGGGCTCCCGGAACAACTCCAAGATCTGCTAGTTCTAATCCCACCCCTTTGACTTACACTGGGGAGACTGAGGCCCAGAGAGAGGAATCAACTGCCCCAAGAACGCACAGCACAGAGGGACAGAGCCAGCCTGCACTCAGGCTCCTGCCATGAGACTCCCAGGATGAATGGGTGCTGACAAAGGGTCTGTATCACAGGATTTGCAGTTTGGAGTGACTGTAACCCCAAAGAATGGCTCCAGTGATGGAATTCCTGCTATGAACGGGATCTGGATTTTCCAGACCATCCAGATTCCAAATGTTCAGCCCAACACACTTCTACCAAGCACCAACCCCGGGCCCAGTTGTGTTCTGGGAATCTGAGCCGAATTCAAGAGGCAGGGCGGCAGAGTGGGTAAGGGGACCCCGTGCTGGCTGCATGGCCTTGGGCAAGTCGCTCAGTGTGTCTGTGAAATGAGAGTTAATAGTACAGATCCCATGGGGTTGCTGGGAGGGCTAAATGACTGGAACGACACCTGCCGCCCAGCAAGGGCTTGATAAGGATTAGCTGTTATCAGGCCCAGCACGCAGTCCAAGGGGTCCAACGTGGGAACAGCCATCCAAATCCCTGTGTGATCAGAGGTAAGAAGAGAGGAAAGCTGCAGGCTCTAGGAATGCAGAGAGTGCGCTCGGACAATGGAGGTCCTGGAGGAATTGCATTCATTTACTCATTCAGTCATTCAACAAATGGTGGTTGAGCATCTTTATTCCAGGCATCGTTCCAGATGCAGAGTCAATAATGAAGGCATTTCCCATTCTCGTGGGGGTAGGCAGGAAGACGAGGAAACCGTAAGACAGAAGGGGGTATGCGCTGTGGGCAAGGCAGTGAGGAGTGAGGGCAGTGGAGGGCCTGCCATTATTCTTTTCTAATCTCAAATTTATAAGAAAGCAGCAAGGGCAACTCAAAGAACTTTCCATTTTGTAAAGAACTTTTCATTTTGTAACATGCTATGGAGAGCTGGGAAAACTCTAATATTTTAAAAAGGAACATTTGCTTGCCATGTTATCAGTTATCTTGAGGGTTTTGTTTTTTTAACGTACATGTACACCACATTCGAGATAATGAATATTTCCATCACCCTCAAAAGTTTCTTTGTGCTCCTTTGTTAAGAAACTTTAATGCCTGAACTGTTTGCAAGTCAGTTGCCAGCACGATGCCCCATCAACCTTCAAGCAAGGACACAACACAACCATCAAAATCGGGGAATTAAAAGCAGTGCATTTCTACCTTTGAAATCTCAGATCCCATTCGGATTAATTTAATTGTTCCAATAATGTCCTTTAGAGTTCAGAATCACGTGCCACTTAGCTGTCGTGTCTTTTCAGTCTCCTTCAGAAAGGAGCAGGTCTTTGGTCTTTCCTGCACGCCCGGGGCCTTGAAGCTTTGGAAGAGCCCCGGCACCTGTTATTTTGTAGACGGTCCCTCAGTTTGGCATTGTCTGCCGTTTACTCGGGATCAGGTCCAGTACATGCCAGGAATATCCCATCCGGCTGGTGGCACGCAATTAACATTTTTCCAATTGGTGATCACGTTCCCTTTGATCACATAATTTGGTGTCTGCCCATCTTCACAGTAAAATTCCACCATATCCCTATGTAGCTAATAAGTAATTTGTAGGGAGAAACGTTGAGATGATGCTAATATCCAGTTTCTCGTCAAACTTTATATCTGTGTGGGCTCATGGATTCCTATTTTATTCAATTCCTTTATTATCCAATAGTCTGTTTCTATTATTTGTTTTGATGCTCAAAATTGGCCCAGATTTGACCAGTAAGAGTCTCTTCAAGCTGTCTTCTGTGTCCTTTATGGCATGGCCCCAACATTCTCTGAGCACTTTTTAAATATTTTTTTGATCCCAAGATATTCCTGGCTCATCTCTGCTTTCCCTGTCCCAGCCCTGGAATCAGCCATTTCGCCAGAGTCCTGGCCCTTTTAGTGGAGAATGGTATTTAGAAGCCAAGGTCTGGAGGCTGGGGGCACTCATTCCTATGGCGGCAGCCCCGCTTCCACGCCTGCTTAATCCACACGCATTTCTACTTTCCCTAGGTAGAAGATCACACGTTCACCCCAATAACTCCAATTACAATCCAACACCACAGGATTCGGTCTAGTTCTCTCCCTTTCCAGTCTGGTAACTCCCTTCTCAAACAGTGAGAAACCTGGCGTTCAGGATCCTTATCTTATTTGCTTCTCTGTGAAGTACGTGAGCGCCCGTTGCTGCCCCTGCCCTCACCTTGCAGATGGCCTCCTGACCCTGCCTGGGCGCCAGCCTCCCTCAGTGGACCACTCCAGCCCCACCCCCTGCTAAGACCCCTCCTCACCCCACTCAGGGGCCCACACCCCACTCTGGGCCACTGCAGCTCCCACCCCCACTCAGCACAGGTGGCTGGCTAGTCTGGCTTCACCTGATGGCTTTCGGATTGAGTTATTTGGGAACAGGAGAGAAGGAAGAAAATTGCAAAGAGGAGTTTGCAGTTTCAAGCAGGATGGTCAGGGTAAGCCGACTGACATGATGCTGAGTCCCATTGCGCGTCCCCCCAAGCCACCCACTTTTGTGCATTTCTGGTATTTACACCTCCAAAACTAACCCCTGCCCACTGCTTGCATCAGGAAGCACTTGGTTAGACACCAGTCCCTTTAGACGCTGTGGCCCTTCTCCCAGGGTGTGCCACCCCTGAACCACAGGCTCCGCCCCGGCCCCCCAGCCCCAGGGAGGGCTTGGGGGATCCATCCGTGAGCCAGAAAGCTCCTCTGGCCCCTCTACTACCCGTTTGGTTTTTCTGGCAGATCTGAGGCCATGAGCTGGCAGGTTTCACTTCCTGTCCACCCGGGGCTGGACCAGACTGGGAGAAGCAGCTCAGCCGGCCCCGTCTCCCCTGGCTCAGGTCTCCTGTGGGCTCTCCCTGCCCCAGCCCTGGGCCTGCTGGCACCCGTCTTCACCCCACGGCCCACAGGGACTGACAGGTGGGAAGCCCAGTGGGCCAGCGCGCAGACCCTGGGGCCCCTGTGATACAGGCAGGGAAATCCAGGCCCAGGGGAGATGGGGACCTGCCTCGCGGCCACGCGGCGGGCCAGCAGCAGGGGCAGGTGTGCTGCCGCCCAGGCCAGGGCAGTCCTGAGACCAGGGAGGGCAAGGCCGCGCCGGGGGTGGGCGCCCCAGGAGCCCCGTTTGTCAGGCCAGTGACTGGGAGCCAGGGGCCCCAGCTTCTGGTCATATGGCCACTAACTTACTTTCTGATGGGGGGCAAGACCTCTCCTCTCTGGACTTTGGCTTCCCCATCTGTTAATGCGGGTATGTGTGTGTGTGTGTGTGTGAATGATGTGATACTAAGGTCAAGTCGACCCCCAAATTACACAGTGCTCCCTCCAGCAAAGAAAGAAATCCAAGTAGCAGATATGGAGAAACAGGGCGTCCGCATTCTCCACCCCCTGCCCCCCGGGGTGGGGGAAACACTGCACAACTCGCAGTGCACGTGTGGCCACAGCGGGGCCCGTGCTCCGCAGCTGCCAGCTCCCTCCACGACGGTCCGGCCGGCCTTGTCGCCGTGGGGTGAGCAGGCAGCCTCAGCACGGCCAGGCGTGGGTCCCCACTGGCACTGGTGCGTGTGCACGCACACCTACGCACATGTGCACACCCGCGCACACCCGCACAGACTCTACTAGCCCCACAACAGCCCTAGGCAGAGCTCCAGCCCCAGAAGAAAACGCAATAAAATTCATGCCGGCCTCTGCAGCAAAGAGGACTCAGTGAGGCGCTCACCAGCTGTGTGACCTTGGACTGGTCAGTTGACCCTCCGGAGCCTCACTTTCCTGCTCTGTGGAATGGAGGCCTGTTTTCTGTCCATCGCAGGAGCTTTCCCATTGCTCAGTGGGGGCAGGGTCTCACCACCACGAGGGGTAGCCAGGCAGCCCTCTCACCCTTGGCCTCGGCTCCACCCACCTGCTTCCCCTTTCCAGGGGTCTAGCTCGGGGGCGGGGGCGGGGGAGGAGGGCACGGCTGTTCCCTGCCAGGGTTTCACTTCCCTCCCGCCCTGCCAAGCTCCTGGTGCTGCCTGGCACCCACAAGGTGGAGCCTGCCCAGGGCACCTGCGTCTCCCACGCCTGCTCCACCCAACCGGCCGGGGGCGGGGGCGGGGAGTGAGTGAAGGGCAGCCGGGAGTCCATCTGCGGAAATACCACAGCGCCCTCCGCCCCGCTAGGGTGTCGGGTGTCGCGGCCACTTTGGGAAGAGTACACCTTCTCCCACCTAGGAGCTCCTTGATCGTGGTTTCCCCTAGGACCCGGGATTTGGAAGGCTTCTGTTTGTGTTGCTTTTTGCCTACAAAGCACTTTGCATTGCATGGGGTGGTTATTATTTTTCCCTTTTCTGCGTGGCAATCAGGCTTTGTCTCCAGCGTTAGTTACTGAGTCTCTCACTCCGGCTTCTAGTTGCTGGGGCATCCTCAAGCCAGGGGACTAACTGCCCCACCTCCATTTGTCCAGCCCCACTGGGGCCGCCACCTGTTTGGAGCAGACCCCTGACCCGGAAGGGTGGGGGCTGGGGATGGTGCGCTCACCCCCATGGCGGGCTCCACTGTCATCCTGTCCGCCTGGCCTTTCGCTCGCTGGGCACCACTGTCCTTGGCACAGGCCCTGGTCCTGTCGTCCTGACCGCCTGGCCTTACGCTCACTGGGCACCACCGTCCTTGGCACAGGCCCTGGTCCCAGCATGGCCGCGGCCGTGCTTGCCTACGCCATACCCCACCTCTACTCATCCGGCCTCAAGACAGGCTCCTTGGCTCTCTGTTTGGCTCCTGTTTCTCCCCTTTGCTCTGTTTCCCCACCCCCCCACACCCGTGCACTTGGTGATCTTGGCCCTTACACCCCCATGTCTGGTGCTAAGCACCTACCCCCTCTCTCCTCATCCCTCCCCAGTTACCCGCCCACTAGGAGCTGAGCCCTTTTCTCACCAGCTGAGGATGGAGGTTTCTCCGGTGTTGTAACACTGGGGTGGAGGACCCCAGGGGAGGCTGAGAAGACCCGTGACTTCCAGCCTTCTTGTCCATCTGTCTGTCCATCTACCGCTCTCCTCCCATCCCATCACCACTGCTCCCTGCACCATCCTACCAGTTGTCCACTCGACACCTACGCTGTACATCTGTCCCTTCTTCCAGCACCTATCCATCCAGAGCCTGCACAGGGGACTGCCACGCAGACCCCTCCAGGGCTGCCCAGATAGGGGGGCGGGGGGGTCACCCAGCGAGGACGCAGCGGCCCCAGCCAAGCGAGGGAAGACGCCTTCCTGCCCCCACCACAGCCCACCAGAGAAGAAAGGGCCCTGGGAGGCAGGAAGGGGAGTGGAGGAGCAGGCCACACCAGGACCACCCCCCATCCCCCCACCCCACCCCGCATACGTCCCTCCCAGCAAAGCCCTGAAGAGCTCAAGGGGAGGGCAGGAGGCAGGTGTTAAGGTGGAGGTGAGGATTAATTCTGAGACTGGACTTCTTCAGGCTTGAAAACAACCAGAAAGTTGGCAAACACTGCCAGAGACACCAAAAAGGGCTGCTCATTGGACCCGGCAGATCACGTGGCCGTGAGACCCTACCCGGAAACCTCCTTGGCTGGGCAGCCCAGGCAGTGATGGGAAAAAAATAAAACTTCTGTTTGGGTTAGTTCACAGTGATTTGGATCTGTAAGACTGGGGAGGGAGCTGGGGAGGGGGGCAAAAAGATTTGGAAGAGACTCATCCAAGATAGCACTGTAAATTATTTTCTGGGTGGTCCCTGGTATGACCCTCTGCTCACAGAATTTGTCAGGAGGAGGGGTGTTGTGGAAATGGAGAAGGGACAGTTTCACGCCTGAGTCAGCAGAGAACAGAGTAGAAATCACTCAGGAAGAGGCCGGAGGGCAGGGGAAGTGGTGGAAACGAAGCATGCAAGCCCTCTAACTCTTCCAGACAGCTGGGGGCTTTTCTCTGGACCTGAGGTTAGGGGTCTGAGGTATTTACCCTGCCCTCCCTCAATATCTTCTTCGCACAGGACCAGAATAAATCCAGAAGGCAAATCTGACCTTGTCTCACAGCACCCCCTCCTCCTGCCAGCACACACACCTAAAACCCTTCCGTTTGCCCTAGGGTTAGAGACCCCCTCCTGGCCTGGCCTCCAAGGCCCCTGGGGTCCGCCCCCCCCCACTCTTCCGGGTCTCTGCACCCTACAGCTGAGGCTTCTCCGGCCTCGAAAGCCCCACGCCCTGCCCCCGGGCCTTTGCGTTGGCAGAAGGCGCTGGGTTCTGGGCATCTAGGTTCTTGGCTTATGTCACATGAAAGAATGTAAGGACGCGCCGTAGGGTAGGGAGAGAGTAAAGACTTTATTAAGAAAGAAGAAAAGGTACACAGTTGCAGACAGGCCTGCAGGTACACTGCAGGGGCAGCCGCGCACGTGGGGCCCCAGGTCGGGCCTTTTTAAAGTGTCCTCCACCCCCTTCCCAGTGCGGGGGCGGGGCCGGCTGTTGTGGAGCCGGCTAGTGAGATGGGGAGCCAACAGATGGACTGGAACCCGGCAGGAAGCCCACGTGGACGGCAGTACCCTCAAGACGGCTGCTGGAAGACCCTCCCCAAGACTCTGCCACTCAGAAGAAGACTTCCCCGGGAAGCCAGGAGAAGCCCGGGTATTCCCCAAGGACTTGCTCATTGGGCCATCACGGGGATCGTAGGGTGGGGTCATCAATCAAAACAGCACACAGCTGGAACGCCTCCCCTGCCATTAGCAAAGGGGTGGGATAAGTAATGTTCAAACAGGAGGCTCGAGGCCTGAACCCGCGCTCTCTCGACCTGTTCCTCTCCTCTGTGCGCTGCTCTCGCCATTTTCCCCCTGCCACGATGGCCACACAAGTAAAACCTGGGCATTTATCATCTATCATGGGGAGTTGCCGTCTGTAAACCAGCCGCTTTATCACTTTTCAGCCCCTTCCTCTTCACCTGGGACCCATGATCTGTTATTTTCTCCCATTTCTCTTCCCTCCCTACTGGAATAAATTACTGGCCTAACTCACCGGACGTGCTCTTGAAATTCATTTCTGCAGCACAGTCAAGAGCCTAAATGAAATCTGGTAAGAGTTCACTGTTCTGATCGGATGCCCCACCTGTTAGCTCTCAGGGGGCCAGTGGTGAGACTTTTTCTCTGAAGGTATCCAGGGCTTCCCCTTGACCCCAGAAAGAGTTCCAAAGGGGACCCCGTGGCCAGGGTCTCGCAGGATCTTTCCAGCCTTCCCCTCGGGAGGTTTCTGGGCAGGGTCTCCTGGCCCCGTGGTCTGCCGGGCGTCAGCTGTGACCAAGCCTCCCCTTTTCCTCTTCCTCCCTGCCCCATTTGCACATGCTGTTCTGTCCACCTGGAATGTCCTTCCCCACTCCACCAGCTCGAGGTCCTTCAAGGCTCAGCTCGGGTGTCCCAGCCTCTGTCAAGCCAGCGCTGACCTCCTGACCAGGTCGGTCCTCCTTACAGGACTGGTGTCTGCAGTGGCAGGGCCACGAGAACGCCCAGTCTAAGCCTTAGACCAATCGCAGGCGCACCCTGGCCGGGGCTCACGGCCCAGAGCAGGTTCCCATCTGAACCCCCCAAAACTGTAGGTCTCTTACCACGGGGAGGGGCCTGGCTATTGAGTGGACAGCCCTCCAGGCCCCCCACATTACCATACACTGCACGCTCTCTGTAGAGACGAAGGGGACTGGAAGACACTTCTGGAAGGCGATGGCCTGGGTGGGAGGGAGAGATGACCTACCACGTCTGGGGACTGTCACCAGACTGGCCTGAAGAGACTGGGGGCTGTGCGAAGTGTAACGGAGCCTTGTTATTGGACAGCTTGCTTTTAAGAAAACTAAACATTGTCATGTTATGACAATCAGGACACAAAAAACCTAGATGGCAAAACATCCCACTTGGGTCAGCAACAGGTAAGGATTTTTGTCTCATCGTCCAACAGAAACCTGGTAAAGACCAGCACAGGGGCATAGACCAGCGGTGCCAGCCAGCCAACCTCATATCTCACACCTGGCCTTTGCTTGCACACGTCCAGTGACGGCACTCTCACTACCTCCCAAGGGAGCAGCCCAATCTGTAAGAAATAAAGATAAGTTTTCACATAAAGGAAGAAAATAATGATTAATGTAACCTGGCAGCCTACTGCCTCATTCTCCCACTCCTGGGCTAAACAGCAACAAAGGAAACAGTTTAAGCCAGTCCTATAGGCAGTAAAAAGATGCTAAGTCAATACCAATTCAGCACTAAATGCCATTCCTTACTTGGCAAAGGGGAGCAGGTAAAAACTAAAATTGTTGGAATGTGATGGGGGAAGCGGTTAATCATAAACTTTTGCGCGGAAAAGTTAGATCTTCTCGGATAGGCTGTGACTTCTGAAGTATCCAATCTATGGAGAAACAGAGGAAGGGCTTCCGCGCTAGGCTTAGGGGTATAAATTGTGTGATTTTTCTTTGTTCCGGGCGCCAGCCACGTTTTCTGGTTGTGTGCCCCTTCTTTCAAGATTGAGAATAAATTATTTTCTTCTCCACAATCAGGTGAGCCTTATTTTCTTCCAGAAGAAGATTTCTTTCTAACAAATTCACCTGGCCAGCCCCCAGATTTTAGTTTCATAAAATCCAATTGACATTTAAGGCAAATCCTTAGACCTTCTACCCTGATTTGTTTTAATTCATTCTCATCTCCCAGCTCAGAAATCTGGGCTTAGTACCTCCAGGTCCAAATCCCGCCTCTGTCCCTGGAGGGGGTCACCGTGAGCCTCTCCTGCTATGAGCCCCGCTGTGGCTAGGCTCTGAGGACGCAGCAGGGAACAAGCACCGGAAACCTACAGGACTCCCGTCCAGGAAACCTGGCACGGCGGTTCGAGTCCAGGCGGACAGGTCCATGGATGGCCCGCCCTCCCAAGCCTCACTCTGGTGGAAGGATGACAACTGCACCGGATGGCACCGTCCCTTGGTACAAACAGAATGCTTGGGGGGTGGAGCCTGTGGTCTCCTCGGAATGCTGGATGACGCAGGGCAGCATGGGAGTGTGCCCAAGGAGAGGAGGCAGGAATTATCCTCTCTGAAATCCCACCCTGATCAATCCCACCCGGATCAATCCCACCCAACCTCCAAAGATCACAGACCCGCCAAACTCTCAGAGAGCTGGCTACAGGGGAGGGAATGGGGACACCAGCCAACCCAGAGGTCTCACGCTGGCAGCTCGAGGGCCACGTCAGTCTTGGAGGGTGGTGGGAATGTGGAGAAGCATGGGAAAAATACAACTGGACTGTGGCTAGCAGTAATAATAGAATATTCTTGCATCTATGCCAAAGAGGTACTGTGTTGTAATAGGCAGTATGGAAAATATGCACCAAATGTACACTATGGACGTGGTGACAATCAGATATTATCTCATCTGTAACAAGTGTTCCACCAGTGTGGTGTGTTGATGGAGGGGTGCTGTTTGGGAATTCTGCACATGTGCATGATTATTTTATAAGTTTACAACTTCTGTCATAAAAAATATATTTAAAAGTAATATGGTGGGTTGGGGGGAAAACACACCAAATATAAGGACTATAATTAGTAGTAAGATTTTGACAATATTCTTTCATAATTTGTAACAAACGTCTCACAACAATGCAAGGTGTTGGTGGAGGGCTGATGTACAAGACCCCTGTATGATGTTATGCATGTTTGCTTTGTAAGTTCACAACTTTCACTATACACTTATTGTTTAAGTATGTTATGTTTTCATATATAAATGATATAAAGAGAATAATAATAATAGGGTGGGTTGGGGAAAAATACTTTGGTTAGTAATAATATTTTGACAATGCTCTTTAATCATTAGTTAAAAATGTTTAACAACAATGCAAGGTATTGTGGTAGGGTGAGTTATGAGAGTCCTGTATGATGTTACACATTTGTTTTGTAAGTTCACAACTATTACTATACACTTATTGTTTATGTATGTTTATGTATGAGTGATACACTTCAAAAAATTTTAAAAAATGAGTTTATTGCCAAAGTTTTTTTAAAAAATGAGATTTTCTAACTTCACATTCATTCATTCATTCATTTTGAAAAGAGGATTTCCCACATGGCAAAGTTTGGCTGGCGCTAAGTTCCAACTGCCCCCTTTAGATGGGACATGTGGCTTGTGCTGCCTGTCTGGCCCCTGGAAGCCTCTGGGTTTGGGATTCCTGATCTAATCCAATGTCCTTGGGTCAGAGGAGGCCAGTGAGGCCCAGTGAGGGCAAGTGACTTTCCCAAGGTCACACAGCCAGCAAGTAACTCGGCTGGGACAAGAAAGGTCTAGAATCTGAGGGGGCCACCCAGCGCACCCTCAAACCCTCCGAACAACCTCCAGAGTGACTCTGCTGATGGGAGGCGCCGTGGGCCCAGCTGTGCGGGGCAGGGAGAGCCGGCTCCCTGGGGAAACTGGGAAGGGTGTCAGCTGCTCCGTCCAGCACCGTCATCTGGCGGGTGCCAGGGGCGCAGTCCGCAGCCTCCGCGAGGCCGTGGCGGCCCAGGGCTTCGCCCTGCCTCCACCTCTCGCCACCAGCTCTGGGAGCCCTGGTTCTCCACCTGTAAAACGGGGTACCTGTAGCGGCAGGAGGACTTGCGGTCTCCCTGGGGGTATGTTTAGGAAACAGTAGCTGTGCCGCTTCACGGAACTCTGTGTGCAAGTCGAAAGGCTTTGGGGGAGGAGTGTGGGGAGGACCTGGGCGGGTGGGACTGAGGAAGAGGACAGAGAGAGAGAGGCAGCCGCCAGAGGAGAGGAACCTGGGCAGAAGAGCAGAGTTTTAGTCCACCAGGCTACTGGAAGCAAGCTTACAAGCTGACAGCTTCAATGCTAAGAAAAAGGTCCGCACCAAGGCATTATCAGGCAACGCCTTCTCCCCCCAAGACCAGCTGCCGGCGACCCTGCAACCCCTGACACATGGCGAGGCTCTCACCGTCTGCTGAGCTCCCCCTTCTCCTCCAGGTTTTGTCGCTTTCAGCTTCTGGCTTCCCTGGCTTTTTTCTCTTCTCTCTCCACATTTGTAAAGGAATATCCCATTTATAAAGGAGGCCAGTAAGAGGAGTAAGACCCACCCTGGGCCACGCCCCACTGAAGCACCTGATCCAATGGCCCCACTTACCCCAGGTGCACACCCACAGGAGCCGACCACTTACCCCAGGTGCACACCCACAGGAGCCGACCGCTTACCCCAGGTGCACACCCACAGGAGCCGACCGCTTACCCCAGGTGCACACCCACAGGAGCCGACCGCTTACCCCAGGTGCACACCCACAGGAGCCGACCGCTTACCCCAGGTGCACACCCACAGGAGCCGACCGCTTACCCCAGGTGCACACCCGCAGGAGCCGACCGCTTACCCCAGGTGCACACCCGCAGGAGCCGACCGCTTACCCCAGGTGCACACCCGCAGGAGCCGACTGGCTTCAAGAACAGAATCCTCTGGGGTCCACCCAGCCTCAAACCGCCACAAGAGGTGACAGTGAAAGGGGGGGTCAGTTAGGGGGTGCTGAGGTAATAAACGCCCCTCTGCACAGGGATTGCAAACAGCCAAGGCTTGCTTCTCGCTCGTGCCCAAGCCCATTGGCAGGGGAGGCACTTAGGGACCGGGTGTTGAAGCAGCCGCCATCTGGAACACTGCTGGTCCCCAGCCCAAGGGAAAGGAGCTCCGGAGCATCTCCCTGGCCACCGAACGCTCAGGTCAGAAGTGTGACACAAATCCTCCCACCCTCGAGTCACTGCTGCGACGGATCACACGGCCTCCCCTTCACCCAAGGAGGCCAGGAAGAGCAATCCCATGGTTTGCCAGGGAGGCAGCTCCAACATCCCAGAGAAGGGCTCTGGAGGAAGTTGGCTGCACAACGTGCAGTGCAACCACCTCCTCAGATGCCCAGAAAATCTTCACTCAAAGCCACATTACTTGTCAACGCTTGAGTTGGATGTGTCCCATCTCTGCCCCTCCTCCTGAACACAGCAACACCCTGAATAGCGAAGGTGGGCCAAGGCCAAAAGAGCAAGGGCTCTGCTCTCTGTGTCCATTTGTTGTGTGTTCTTCTGTGCCTGCTGGTATTCTCGGCAGCACTGGTAAACTGCATCTCTTTTTTGTTGCGTCATCTTGCTGCATCAGCTCTCTGTGTGTGCAGCACCACTCCTGGGCGGGCTGCACTTTTTTTCATGTGGGGTGGCCCTCCTTGAGTGTGAGGCTCCCCTACAAGGGGCACCCTTGTGTGGCATGATGCTCCCTGCACACGGCAGCTCTGCACGTGGGCCAGCTCACCACACAGGTCAGGAGGCCCTGGGTATTGAACCCTGAACCATCCATATGGTCGATGGATGCTCTATTGGTTGAGCCATGACCACTTCCCTCTATTTCTCTTTTTGTCTTCTCTTCTCATCTTTCTCCTCCAGGATTCACCAGGATTTGATCCTGGGGACCTCTGATGTGGAGAGAGTTTCCCTGTCAATTGCACCACCTCAGTTCCTGGTCTCTGCTGCTCTTCACCTTGATTCTCCCCTTTGTCTCTCTTTTGTTGCATCATCATCTTGCTGTGTGATTCACTTGCACAGGCACTGGTTCACCACGTGGGCACACAGCTCACCACACGGGCACTAGCATGGGCACTCGGCTCACTGTACGGGTACTCAGCTCACTGCGTGGGCACTCAGCTCACTATGCAGGCACGCTTTCTCTTCTTCTTTTACACCAGGAGGGCTCAGGAATTGAACCCCAGTCCTCTGATATGGTAGGCAGAGGCCTTATCACTTGAGCCACATTGGCTTCCCATTTGCTTTTTTGTTAAGTACTGTTTTTATTCCCTTCTTTCCTTTTCTCCATATTTTTAGGTCATTTTTTAGTGGCTACCTTTGAAATCACAATGAACATCTTTAACAATCTGGTTCAACTAGTACAAACTAATGCCAGTAGTATACGAAATCTCTACCATATATATCTCTGTCCCTTCTTTTATTATTATCTCAGATTATATCTTTACACATAATATAAATATTAACATAGATTTTAAAGGTTATTTTACCCATCTGCCTGTTAAGTTGTATGGAGGGGGGAATACAAACCAAAAGTACAATACACGATTTTAGATTTACCTATATAGTTATCTTTACCAATGTTATGTTTCTCTTATGACTTTGAGTTATTGTCTGGTGTCCTTTTACTTCATCCTGAAAGACACCCTGTAGCATTTCTCATAAGGCGGGTCTTCTGGTAATGAACTCTTTCAGCTTTTCTTTATCTGTACATGTCTTAATTTCACCTTTCTTTTCCTTTTTTTTTTTTAGAAAGTATTGGGGAATGAACTCAGGGCCTCATATGCACTCAACCACTGAGCTATACCCACTCCCCTTCATCCTTATTTTTGAAAGGTAATTTTTAATTTTGCCAGATACAGAATTTTTGGTTGACAGTTTTTTTTTCTCTAAGGACTTGAAATATCCATCTGACCGTCTTCTGGCCTCCATGGTTTCTGATGAGTAATCCACTGTTAAACTTACTGGGGATCTCTTGCATGTGACAAGTTACTTCTCTCTTGCTGCTTTCAAAATCCTCCTTGTCTTTGAATTCTGAGTTTTGGTGTAGACCTCTTAAAAGTCTATCCTGCTTAGAATATGTTGAAATTCCTGGATGTGTACATTCATGCCTTTCACCATTATTTCTTCAAATACTTTTTTTTCTGTCCTTTTCTCTTTCTTTGTCCTTTTGGGACTCCAGTGATATGTGTGTTGGTATGCTTGATGGTGTCTCACAGTTGCCTCAGGCTTTGTTCAATTTTCTTCATTATTTTTTATGTCTGCTGCTTACACTAGATAACTTCAATTTTCTTGTCTTCAATCCTTTCTTTGGCCTTTCAAATCTGCTGATGAAGCCATCTGATGTTTTTTTTTTCCACTTCAGTTACTGACTTTGAAGATCCAACATTTGTTTGATTCTTTTTTGTAATTTCTAGCTTTTTATTTTGTTCAAACAATATTTTCCTAATTTCCTTTAGTTCTTTGTATATGGACTCCTTTGCTCTTTTGACATATTTAAGACAGATGATCTACAGTCTTTCACTAACAGTTCCAATGTATAGGTTTCATCAAGGGTGGTTTCTGGAAAATTCTTTTTTTCCTGTGAATGGTACATACTTTCCTGTTCTTTTTTGTGTTTTGTAATTTTTGGTTGAGAACTGGACATTTTGAGTATTATGTTGTTATAACTCTGGAAATCTAGTTCTCCCATTTCTCTGGGACTGCTAATTTTTGTTGTTGTTGTTGAGGGATAGAGCCATTAATGTGTGACTTTTCCAAACTATTTCTGCTCCTAACAGGGAAAGGAAAAGAGAAAACAGAGAGGAAAAAACTAGGTCCTCCCTCTTTAAGGCTCTTCTGCCCCTTTTGATGGAGTGAGGGTGGAGCCGACACCCTCAGAGCCACACTCTCAGGGATCTGAAGTAACTGATTAAAAGCAGTGATCAGCTATCTGACCACACGCCCCTGGATTTTGGAGAGCTTGGTCCTTATAGCCCACCCTGTCACCAGCAAGGTGCTCCAGGAACCCAGGCTACTGTCCCCACTGCTCACTGCTGCCTGCCACACCGTTGGGGGTTGGGGAGATGAGAGCTGCCACTGGAGGATGAGATTCACCGATATTTACCATAATTTACCAGCCTCTTCCTCCTGCTGTGCCTGGGATGCTGCATAGTGTACCACTAGACGCCAGAGATTCAAAGTGATTGATTCAGACATTTCCTGCAAGTTCAATAACTTGTTATGGTGGAGGGACTGGTTCCTGGAGCTTCCGCTCCACCATCTTCCAACAATTCTCTCATACTTTTGTTCTGTTTTGTTTTGTTCATTCTAAAAAATACACTAAGATGCCAATGGTTGTTTATAGGTGTTGGAATTATGAATTTAAATGTACAGTAGCTACGCATGAGTTTCATAACTGGTGAATAAGAATGCATTATATTTTTTAAACTTTATTTTTAAAGAAGTTTTAGATTACAGAAAACTTACATAGAAAATATACAGGGGAAGCGGATTTGGCTTAACTGATAGAGCGTCTGCCTACCACATAGGAGGTCCAGGGTTCAAACCCAGGGCCTCCTGACCTGTGTGGTGAGCTGGTCCATGAGCAGTGCTGCTGCGTGCACGGAGTGCTGTGCCACGCAGGGGCGCCCCCTGCATAGGGGAATCCCACACGCAAGGAGTGCGCCCAGAAAAAGCGCAGCCCACCTAGGAGTGGCGCCGCACACACGGATTGCTGACACAGCAAGATGATGCAAGGAAAAGAGACAGATTTCTGGTATAGCTGACAATGCAAGCAGACACAGAAGAACACACAACAAACGGACACAGAAGAACACACAGCGAATGGACACAGAGAGCAGACAACAGTGGGGGGAAGGGGAAAGAAATAAATACAAATAAATCTTAAAAAAATATATATTGGATTCCCATTTATCCACCCCCTCCCCAGAAGGCATTCTTTTTAAAAATTATTTTTAAATTGTAAGAATGATAATACACCCATAGAATGTCAAAAATGGAAGGGAAATTATCTTGGTCCCTCATATTTAAGAGGGGAAACTGAGGCCTTAGAGAGACAACCAATTGATTGTTGATGTGCTGAAGGAAATTGCCCAGGCACCCAGTCATCCCAACAACCCTGCCAGACAGCGTAGCATTCCCACCTGACTGATGAGGTTATGAGTGGCAGAGTCAGTTGCTTGAAGCCATTTATCACAGCCTGAGTATTTACCAGGCACATTCTCACGTCTGTGCTCATGCAAGTCCCGAATGGCTGGGGCTTTGTCAGCTGCCTGTGCGAGCTTAGGGAAGTGAAGAGGCAGGGTCAAGGCGAAAAGAACAGCAAGCCATTCCCATCTGACCGAGAGCCCCACGCACAATCACCGCCAAGGCTCCCCGGGCACTCGGTCACCTGACCCGCCGCCCTCCGCCCTTGCCCTTGCTGAGTCATCCTTTCCGAAGCCGCGCCGGGGCGCCTTTCCTGCTGAATCACGGTCCGGCAGCTTTTCGCTGAGTCACGGTCCCGAGGTTTATTTTCGCTGAGTCAAAGTTCCAGCCCTTCCTGGCTCCCTCCCTTTGGGCTGCAGGGGCGGAGTTGGAACCAGCCCTGACGCCCGCACGCGGGGGCTGAGGGCTGCTTCCCCGCAAAGCCACAGCCCTCCGCCCGTTCCTCCCGTCCGCGGCCCCTCCCTGCATCCCTTGACGGGGAACAAATATTTCTCCACAGGCCAGGCCTAAGCAGGAGTCTTCACCCTTTAAATCTCAGAGCCTAGTGGGGTGGGCTCGAAGGCAAAAGACTTGGCCTGGAGCTTTGGAAAACGTCAAGGTGGTGTAACACAAAGGCTGAGGAGCCATTCCTAACTAAAGGAGACCAAAGAAGCTAGACAGCTAAATGCAAAGCAGATCCCTGGCCTGGGGCACAATGACATTATTGGGCCACTGGTGAAATGCAAAAATAAGCTTTAGGTAATTAACTTGTACTGAAGTCACATTTCCCGAGTTCTCTTATGGTCCTGCAGTTTCAAGAGACTGTTCTTGGGAAGAGAGCATGCTAAATTTGGGGTGAAGAGTCATGATATCTGCAACTTACTATCAAATAAGCCTGAAAAACATTTTATACACACACAAATAATAAAGCTATTTAAAATCTATGTATAAATAGATACATTTCTCGATAGAGCTAGAGTGAGAAAGAAAGAATGTCAAAGCAAATGTAAAAAATGCTAACTGGTAAATGTGGATGAAAGTATAGTAAATGTGGATTTTTTTAGAATGTCAAAAAACAGCTACAACTTAGCGTGTGTGCGTGTGTGCAATTACAGAATAGTATTTAAGTGACAATTATTTCGTACAAGCTGCATCAGAGACAACTGAAGATGAAAAATCTACCATCCCCACATATTAATGTAAGTCCTTTGCTGTGCACCAACAAGAACCTATTTTAAATTCCCGTGCCAATATGCAATCCCCGTACTCTACCAGGCAAGGTCGGTGGAACTATCTAAAGACACATCCGGGAGTGTGTTAACTATACGAAAAACACCGTTCAGTTTAAAAACAAATCTTACACAGCCCTACATTTCCATTTTTTTCTTTAAAAGGAATGAGTTGTTTATAAGGGAGTTAAATAGAAATAGTATAAGGCAGGGAAAAAATTGTCCTAGAACTATCTTATTCATCATCTTCGTCTTGTTCCTCTTCCTTCTCTTCCTTCTTTTTCTTGATTTTTTTCAGCCCGGATGACTCTCTCTTTTTTTGCTACATCAGGCTTCCCTTTAGCCCAGTGTGCAGCAGTAAACTTCGTAGTTTTCATTCTGCCTGGCAGCCTTCTTTTCAGCAGGCGGATTGCCACCTGCAGTGGTTTTATTCATATTTCCCACTTTCCTTTTCTTTTCTTCTCCTTTCCCAACATCATCAATGGTTAGGCCGGGATATTCGCCTTTGATATTGGGGCAATACTCAGAACAAAACAAGATCGGCAGCCTTGAACTTCTTTTCTGTTTCCCCTCTAGGAGGAACTTGGGGTTTCATTTCACCGTCCCGAGGCGCCTTGCCCGCCGCTCCCGTGTCTTCAGTGTCCTTTCTCTTTAGCAGGTGTGCTCTTCCTCCTCTTTGCTCACTTCATAGAAAACTCTGAAAAGTTGACTGAAGCCTGCAGGGGCTTCTCGTACTCCTCCCGGTTAGTTTGGATGAAGAATGCGTATGATGACACTTTGTCTCTGGCTTCTTAGGGTCTCCTTTGCTCAGGTCGAGCTATTGCTCCTCCGAGGGGCGCTGAGCCTTGCAGCACCCACCCAGCTCTCCGTGCCGGGCACCGCCTCCGCGGAGCTCCAGCCACCGCGCTGGCTGTGAGCGTGGGAGCAGGCGCGGCCTCCTCCCGTCCCTCCGTTCTTACAACCTACGTGCGTCCTATGTGCTACCCTGGCATCTTTTCTCTGAGCTTGCGGTTGTTTCAAATAAGAAGCTTACTTTCTGAGAACAAAATTATAAAGACGAGGAACCTTAGGTTCAAAGCCACTGGTTGGGAACAAAGAGGTTGATGACCCCACCCTTAGGCAGAACTAACCAGAAGTTTCTATACAGAAAAAAAATGCTCCTGCTGAACCGTGAAAGGAGAACTGGATGCTCTCGCTGACGGAACAGAACCGAACAGCCAACGCCTGTGGTGTGATTCCTCTGGCCAGGCCCCCACCTGAGCGTCTTACATCTGTTACACGATTTAACCCGCACCGCCGCCCCTTGAGTTGATGCTGTGATTATCCGCATCCTGTCAGATAGGAAATAAAAGCTTCCAGGAGCGAAGGGGCACACGGGTGTAAGTCGGGGCTCCTGGATTTGATTCCAGGCCTTTTGTTCAGATTCCGCTATTTCAGCTAGTCTACACTGTGGGAGGAGAACCGCCACTGGGTTGAAGCAGATAAAACCAGGTCTCGAGGCATCTAAGCAAGACTGTCCTAGCGGTGTGAGCTCTCCCGGGACTGGACCCGCAGCCTCGTGCGGCTGTTTTGTTAGCGGAACGCTCTGGATTTCTAGGTTCTTGGCTTTGTGGCATAAAGGAATTTAAGGACACGCCATAGGGTAGGCAAGGGAGTAAAGAGTTTATTAAGAAATGAGAAAAAGGAAAAGCACACACCCGAGACATGGGTGCAGGTGGGCTACAGGGAGAGACGCGCACGTGGGGCCCCGGGTAGGCCCTCGGAGGGTCTTTCCTCCTCCCCTTTCCCCATATGAAGGAGGGACCCCAGCTGTTTGCTGTCCTGGTTGGTTGTTGTCCTTTGTCCTATCTACCTTTAGCTGTGGCTTTCAGGGAGGCCTTTCTGTTTGGAGTTATCGGGGCTTCTGTTGAGCCCGGGAGTTTCAGATGGGACCAGGTCTTGGCGGGCTTTTTAGCTGTAAGGGCTACAGCTGTGTTCTCAAGCAGCGCCTTCCCTCAGGGGGTTTCCGGGCGGGGTCTCGGGGCTGTGTCCTCGCCAGGGGGTCCAGCTGCTCCGGCTTTATTCTGACCAGCCGTCCTCCCTAGTTCCCTGTCCTAACCTGCCTTAGGTTGGTGGCTGGACCTGTGCCAGTGGAGGCTGAACGGCGTGGCCTCTCTCACCCCCCTCACTCCTGAGGTCCAGGCTGACCTGGAAGCTGGGTGTGCCTTAGAGCCAGGCACGTCGGCCTCAGATCCCAGCCCTGATGCTTCCCAGCTCTGTGACTGAGCCTCGCTGGGCCTCATGCCAGGTTCTGGGTGGAGGGGTGGAAATCCAGCAGGGTCTTTGCGGCTTCTAGAAGCTCACAGTCTCCTGGGGCTACTCAGGCACAGGAGGCTCAATGAAGAGACCCCAAAAGGGGAAAAGAAGCCCTCTTGGAAATCCAGGGCTGAGTATGTTTGCTTTACAGCTTGTGGGGGGTATAATTGACACACAGTAAACTGTAAGCACTTAAAGTGCACAGATTGATGAGCTTTGACATTGGGGAACCTATGAAACCACCGTCATGACCAAGACAGTGAACAGGGAAACGGACTTTGGCCCAGTGGTTAGGGCGTCCGTCTACCACATGGGAGGTCCGCGGTTCAAGCCCCGGGCCTCCTTGACCTGTGTGGAGCTGGCCATGCGCAGCGCTGATGCGCGCAAGGAGTGCTGTGCCACACAGGGGTGTCCCCCGCGTAGGGGAGCCCCACGCGCAAGGAGTGCACCCATAAGGAGAGCCGCCCAGCGCAAAGGAGGGAGCAGCCTGCCGAGGAATGGCGCCGCCCACACTTCCCGTGCCGCTGATGACAACAGAAGCGGACAAAGAAACAAGACGCAGCAAAAAGACACAGAAAACAGACAACCGGGGGAGGGGAGGGGAATTAAATAAATAAAAATAAATCTTAAAAAAAAAAAAAAAAGACAGTGAACATACCCAGCACTCCCCAGGGTTTCCTCGTGGTCCTTTGTGAGACTTCCCCCTCCCTTAACTAGGCAACTGCTGATCCATTTAGGTGAGCTTGCATTTTCTAGAATTTTATGTAACTCTCTATACATTTTATATATAATTGATTTATAATTTCTATAAATAGAATTATATGCTTTTTTAGGGTCTGGCTTCTTTTTCTCAGGGTTGCAACCCAGCTCCTGAAGGGCATGGGTCAGGACAAACAGCAGGACCAAAGGATGTACCTGGTCCAGTGCCAGACATAGGCTTTATTTATTGGGACTTACGGACAGGAGAGAGTCTCTTTGGTGGCGGTGGTCCAGAGAATGAAGATAGCGCTCCACAGAGAGGCGGGAAAATGAGGGGCAATATATTGGATCTTGGAATAAAGGCATTGCATAACAGTTTCTGCTAGGGTGACAAAAGCACATAAACGGGTCTGGTGATGTTATTGTAGGAAGGAGCTATACAGCCTGGAGAAGACTAACTATGCCTCACCCTCAGCCTAATTGTTTTGAAATTCATTCAGGTTGGGTGGATTAGCCATTCATTCCTTTGTATTGCTGTGTGTCCATTGTATGTTTATACTGTAATTTGTTTTATCCATTCACCTGTTGGACATTAGTTTGAGGTTATTACAAATAAACCCATTGTGAACATTCTGAATAAGTATGTGGACACATGCTTTCATTTCTCTTGGGTAAATGCCTAGGAATGGAATGGCTGGGTTTTTTGTTTGTGTGTCGCCCTCCCCCCATAGTCCGTAGTTTGCACTTGCTGCCTGCTCTCTCTATTTCTGTTTGTTATGTGCTCATCTTCTTTTTTTTAGGAGGCACTGAGAACCGAACCCAAGATCTCCCATGTGGGAGGGAGGCGTCCACTGGCTTGAGCTATCTCTACTCCTTGCTGGTTGTGTTGTTGTGGCAAAGCCAGGAGTTCTGAAGCGCAGAAAAACCCAAAACTGGCACTCCAGAGAGATGCATGAACAGTTTTACTACGCACCGGCCCAGAGGAGAGTCAATCTCCAAATTCTGAGCCCCATCTTTCAGTTTTCATAGGTTTATATAGGATTTCAGGTGGGATCAGCATAACTTTTGCTCACTGGCTAACACATTGCTAGGCGAAATTTTGCAAGCAGCGTTACAGAAACAGAATGCAGCTGCAAGGTAGTGGGCTAATTTACAGAAGCGGGGGGGGGGGGGGGGGGGGGGGGGGGAGGATCACTCATTTGCTATCTTCTGACTAGGCCATGTTTTCACAGGCTGATTCACAGAAACAGGGAGCAGGAGTTATTTATTTGATATTCTCATGCAAGGCCATGCCCTCATAGGCTGATCCACAGAGGCGAGGGCAGGAGTGACTTGTTAGATATTTTTGCAAGGTTATGCTTTTTATTTCTTAACAGTGTCTCTCACTGTGTTTCCTTGTTGTGTATCTTCATTGCATCATCTCGTTGCATTATCTTGCTTGTCTTCTTAGGAGGTGCCAGGAACAGAACCTGGGATCTCCTGTGTGGTAGGTGGGGGCCCAACTAACTGTTTGAACCATATTTGCTTTCCATGACTGGGTTTTACGGCAGACATTTGTTTGACTTTTCACGAAATCATCAAACTGGTTTTCAAAGTGGTGATACCAGGTTACAGTCCCACCAGTACTGAATGAGAGTTCCTGTGGCTCCACATCCGGAACCAAAGGAATGGTCAAACTTTTTAATTTTAGCCTTTCTAAATTCAGCCTTGCATAGTGGTGTGTACTTATGGGTTTTTTTGGTTTGTTTTTTTAAAAGATTTATTTTATTTTATTTCTCTCCCTTTCCCCGCCCCTCCCCCCTGTTGTCTGCTCTGTGTGTCTATTCGCTGGACCTCCCATGTGGTAGGTGGACACTATCTGTTGAGCCAAATCCACTTCCCTGTACTTGTGGTTTTAACCTGCATTTCCCTAAGGACTTGTGAGGCCGTACATCTTTTCAGGTGCTTGTTACCCATTCCTATTCTTTGGTGAATTGTCTATTAAAATTACTTACCCATTTTTTCATTCTCTTCTTCTTACTGAATTACACAGGGTTTTTTTTAAGGTACCAGGGCCAGGGATTGAACCCTGGACCTCAAATGTGGGAAGCTGGTGCTCAACCCTTGAACCACATGGGCTCCCCTGAGGTTTTTGTTTGTTTGTTTGTTTGTTTTGTTTTTTGGAGGCATAGGGGACCAAACCCAGGACCCCCCATGTGTGAAGCAGGCGCTTAACCACTTGAGTCACATGCGCTCCCTTCTCAAGTTCTTGATATATTTTAAATACAAATCCTTTGTTGGACATATGTTTTGTGAATATTTTCCTCCCACTCTTGCCTCTTATTTTTTTTAACAGTGTCTTTTTTTTTGGGGGGGGGTACGGGGGATTGAACCCAGGACCTTAAACATGTAAAGCAGGTATTAACCACCAAGCTATACCCCCTTGTCTTTTGACTAGCAAAAGTTTTAAATTTTACAAAGCCCAAATTATTGAGTTTTTTCTTTTGTACTTCGTTAAGAAATCTTTGCCAAACCTGAAGTCACTAAGATTTTCGCTATGATTTAGTCTGTCCGTTTTACAGGTTTAGCTCTTTCATTTAGGACAATGATCTCTGCCGGGCTGAGTTTGAGAAGATGAATGGCTGGCAGGGGCAGAGAGATGGCCTTCCAGGCAGGAGCAGGCACCCACACAAGAGCTCAGCAGAGGGAGCACCTCGCCGGGGCTGGCACACGTGGTGGGGCTCAGCAGAGGGAGCACCTCGCCGGGGCTGGCACACGTGGTGGGGCTCAGCAGAGGGAGCACCTCGCCGGGGCTGGCACACGTGGTGGGGCTCAGCAGAGGGAGCACCTCGCCGGGGCTGGCACACGTGGTGGGGCTCAGCAGAGGGAGCACCTCGCCGGGGCTGGCACACGTGGTGGGGCTCAGCAGAGGGAGCACCTCGCCGGGGCTGGCACACGTGGTGGGGCTCAGCAGAGGGAGCACCTCGCCGGGGCTGGCACACGTGGTGGGGCTCAGCAGAGGGAGCACCTCGCCGGGGCTGGCACACGTGGCACAGTGGTGCCCACTGGAGAGGTGGACAAGGCCAGGTCACCATGGGCCAGGTGTGCCAGGCTCAGGAGCTTGCACCAGCCAGAGGGATGGTGCAATCACCACCACTGCCTTATCTGCAAAATGTGGGCGACTTTGGAGGAGTCATCAAAATAGGGAATGGAAAATAGTTTGGTCAGGGCTGGCCTCCTTCTGTCCTTTTGGGTGAGGCTTCAGCTCCCCCAGCTCTCCCACGGGGAGACCATTTCATGATAAGTAACGTGTGTTAAGGGTTGGCATTACCTACCAGATGGGTTGTCTTGTCTTATTGCTTTGGGGAGCTCTTTCATTAGGAATGTTTGCCTTGTGTCTGTTCTATGTGTGACAAATATTTTCTCCCAATCTGTCAGTAGGTTTTTTTTTTTTAAAGAAGACATATATATACATATTTATTGCATAATTCTATTTGTCTATGTAAGAAACCAAGATTAGTTTAGTTTTCACATAAAGGAAGAAAATATTGATTAATGTAACCTGGCAGCCTACTGCCTCAGTCTCCCACTCCCGGGCTAAGCAGGAACAAAGGAAACAGTTTAAGCCAGTCCTACAGGCAGTAAAAAAGATGCCCAAGAAAGAGCTAAGTCAATACCAATTCAGCACTAAATTCCACTCCTTACTTGGCAAAGGGGGAGCAGGTAAAAATTAAAATGGTTGGAATGTGACGGGGGAAGCGGTTAATTCACAAACTTTTGCGCAGGAAAGTTAGGTCTTCTCAGATAGGCTGTAACTTCTGAAGTATCCAATCTATGGAGAAACAGAGGAAGGGGCTTGTGTGCTAGGCTTAGCGGTATAAATTGTGTGATTTTTCTTTGTTCCGGGGCGCCAGCCACGTTTTCTGGTTGTGCGCCCCTTCTTGCAAGATTGAGAATAAATTCTTTTCTTCTCCACAATCGGGTGAGCCTTATTTTCTTCCAGAAGAGGATTTCTTTCTAACAGTCTATAATTCTGGAAAAATCTATAATTATATAGATCAGAGTTTGTCTGGGGATAGAGGGGAAGAAACAGTGTGGTGAAAGGGTTATTAGGGGTTTGTGAAAACTTTGGTAATGATGGATATGTTCATTAATCTTTTTTTTTTTTCAAATGTTACATTAAAAAAATACGATGTCCCCATATACCCCCCATCCCCCTCACCCCCCTCCTCCCACATCAACAACTCTCATCATTGTGGCACATTCAATTGCATTTGGTGAATACATTCTGGAGCACTGCTGCACCACATGGATAGTGGTTTACATTGTAGTTTAACTCTCCCCCAGTCCACCCAGTGGGCCATGGCAGGACATACAATGTCCAGCATCTGTTCCTGCAGCATCAGTGGGTTTTAACCTTGTTTCTGAGGTCTCTGGCCAGCCAGAAGAGTTCAGTGTTTCACAGTACTGCCTGTGAATTAGAAAAAACAAAAATTATTTGGGCTTGTCTGCCTTGATGAGGAAGGCGGTGCTCTACTCAGACGACAGAGCCCCTCTCCACGCCTCTGCCCCCCACCCGGGCCAAGGGAATGCCCTTACAGGGTCAGTGCAGGGCATGGGTGGGTCAGGACGCCCTCTGTGATCTCCTTTGTCGGGAATGCCCCCTGCTGAGGACAGACAGGAGGCTCCCCGCGTGGCACCCGGTCTCCGCGGTGGCCTCCCCTTTGTTTTTCTAGTAGAAACTTTGGAGTCACAGCCTTGGCCCCGCCCTGTCGCCCAAACCACTTCGGTTTCCAGGAGGTGCCTGTGGAGTGCTGAGCTGAGATTTCCACATTCCCCTCACGCTGCCGCGTTTCTGCTGTGTCATGGTTGGGAGGGGGGCTTCCGGAGACAAAGGGAAGGCAGATTTTGCTGAGTCACCCGCTGCTGCCTCAGCCTCTCTCTGAGTAGTGGGTGAAAGGGCAGCGTTAACAGCAGGCAGGAGGAAATGAAACTTCTAGAAAAGGGCAGAAAACTCATGCTCCTAAGTCTTCACACGTTGCCATGTGCACAGCCCTGATCCTCTAGAAGGCTCAGCAGCCTCCAGTAGCTGGACCGATGTGGTGACTGAAGCTCAGAGAAATGGCCCTGGAAGAGGAGGGGTTATGGGGCAGAACTCTGACTTCTTCCGATTGGATGGGCCGCTGCCCACCTGGCCAGCCCCGTTCTCCCAGGCAAGCATCGGAGACTGCTAGACGCACGTGGCTGGCAGGGGCCACTGGCATTCGCCGTGCCAGCCTTCCACCTGGAGAGCGCGGGCTTGGCCCACCTGAACCTGCTTTCCTTCAGAGGGGGCCCCCCGCTACCTGCCTTCTAAACAGCCCCTCATCCTGAGCTAAAGCCGCTTTTGGTCTTTCTCTTTTTTTATGATTTAGAATCCAAAACTGTGGCATTGGGAAGGGTCTTTAGGAACCAGCTGATCCATTTGTCACCCGGTCCACTCAGTGGCCCTGCTTTCTCTCAGTCCTCATCCATGCAGTAGTAATTCAGTAGGAGTGCCAGCCCCCGCCAGGGCACTGGGGGTAAGAGATGAGTCAGATGGGGCAGTGCCTGGCCGGGGTGCCCTAGGCATGCCAGCAGGGAGGTAGCACGTCCGCCAGCATCCCCGGGGACCTGGGCACCTAGGGCTCAGACAGCCAGAGCCCGGCAGAGACTTGCACTCGCCCCTGGTTTAGTCCCCGGCTTCCTGCTGTCCCCTGCAACTCTTGGCAGCCACTTCTTGCCCCTGGGCCTCCATTTCCTCATCTGTGAAATGGGAGCCATCAGCCTCATTACTGTTGTGGGAGTGAACCATGGGAAACTGTACAGACCCTAGGATTCAGTGCTCAAACCACAAGCCCTGTGCGTACACTCAAAGGGCAGGTGAGGAGGGAGGCGGTTCACAATTCTGCGAGATGACAATTTAGGGAGCAGGTTCCCAGAGCAGCCGGGGAAGCTACAGGGCCAGTCCCTGCTAAGTTCCTGATGGCCCCCACGAGTCTCGTGCTCTAAAAAGCGCTACCCACCCAGCTCTCTGGAACCGTCGAGATTCCTGAGGGTGCCTGAAGCCCCGTCACTGGTTGAGGTGGGGGTGGGGGCTCTGGAAAGGGCAAAATCGCAGCTGGAGCCCCGCAGCTGCTCAGCTTTCCCAATGAGTGTTTTTTTTTTTTAACACATCCTGTGGCTCAGCTCTGTTTTCCAGGGATCATGTGACGCCTCCTGCTTCCCTCTCACCCCCCGCGGGCCGGTTGGCGGGAGGGGCGGGGTCCCGCTCGCGTGTCGCAACTTGGGTCCAGAAAACGGGGATCAGCTGTTTGGGCGGCGGGCCCACGTGACCCTCCGGGAGCATAAATCGGCGGGCGCGCGCCGGCGGGGCAGTCAGCGCAGCCTCCGCGGGACGCGCCGGAGCCACCCCCTGCGAGCCGAGCGCCGGCGGCGAGGGAGCGCCCGCAGCCCCACAGGCAAGCGCGGGGGCGGGACGGCGCCGCGCCCCTCCCCTCACCCCGGCACTTCTCCTCGCCAGCCCCGTAGGAGCCCGGCGGTGCCGAGGGGAGCTGCGGGGAGCGTGGGCTTTGCAGTCAGGAGGAGTTGGGTTCAAATCCTGCCCGCCTCACTTCCCACCGTGCCGGCGCAGTTGCTGGAGGGATAAGAGATGGCACGGCCGGCGGGGTAGCTGGAGCGGTAAGAGGTGGCACTGATGTCCCCACTCAAAGGCAGGGAGGCTCCCTGTGGAGAGTGGGTGTCCAGCTAACCTGGGAGGTCTCCTAGAGAAATCGAGGATCCCTGGGGCTACCCAAGCCGGGAGAGAAGCCGTGGCTCTCACCCCGATGGAGCTTGCACCCCTCTAAAATGTTCCCTGGGCTGCTGGGCACAGAGAAGCAAAGGGGCCCCTCGCCTGCCCCAGCCAGCAGGTGGCGGACCTGGGGTTGAACTCTGGCCTCCGCGCCTCCAAGTCTCCACTCTTTCCTCCCTGCAAGCTGTGAAGAGTTTAACCTGCACGTTTAGGACAGAGGATGAGGCTGTGGGCGGCAGGCAGGGACCTGGCAGCGGTACTCCTGGAAAGGGACTTTTCCCTGAGTAAAGCAGCGTTCTCAGTCTTTTTAAGCCAGACACTTGTATGATGATGAGTGTACACTGATGACCTCATTGGAGGTTGTGAGGTCTGTATCTGAAACTTGGATTAAATATGGGGTCAAAAGCCAGCCAGAGCCGTTCACTGCTGAATATGAGCTCACACCTCCCGCTGCTGCTCGTGGGTCGTGCAGTACCTTCCTCTCCTTTCCCGGGGCATGACTGGTGACAGGAGGCCCCCGCGGTGGGGGCTCTGGGCTGCATGTGAAGGCCACCGGGACGGGGCCCGGGTGGTAGTGGGGGGCTGGACTTGGGTCTGCAGATGAGTCCGACGAGGCCAGAGGCTCTTGAGGCAGCTGGCTCAGGAGCCTGGCAGGTGCGAAGCAGCCAGCCCTGCCGTCCCCTCCTTGACCCTCCCTCCCTTCCCACTGCAGCATGGACTTGTCAGAGGCCCTGAAGGAGGCCACCAAGGAGGTGCACACGCAGGCGGAGAATGCCGAGTTCATGAAGAACTTTCAGAAGGGCCAGGTGTCCCCAAAGGGCTTTAAGGTATGTGCCTGGGGTGCTAGGGCAGGGGCGTGGGGTCCGATCAGGGGTTTAAGTAGGGGTTGGGCCAGGGAGGACCAGGTGGGCATGTCCAAGAGAGTCATCTTACAGATAGCTGAACTGAGTCTCAGAGAGGGGAGGCGACTCACCCAAGGTCACACAGCAAGTCCACAGTCTGCTAGGCAGTGTTGCGGAGGGCCTGGCACAGTAGTGCCATCAGCTGAGCACCTGTTCTATACCAGGCATGTAACACACATGATTTATAATCGTGCCTTGACCCTGATGAGGATGAGGAGGCTCAGAGAGGCTAAGTAACTAATGGAAGGTCACACAGTCAGGAAGGAAGAAGGGACAAAGTAAAACTCAGGCCGACTTCATTGCAGACCTTATGCACTTGGGCTAATTCTGATCTACCTCTGGAGGCAGGGGGTGTGGGTTCGAGCCGCGGCATGATCGTTTCCGCACAGTGAGGATGACCTCACACGTCAGCTCACCTCGCTGGGCCTTCCCTCGCCAGCAGGGTTTTCCTTCAGCACCCTCACGTGCTAGGCACTGACTTTTGCAGTCTCCCAGGACCATTGTGAAAATTCATGCAAAGTGAGAGAAAGTGCTTGGCGGAGGAGCCAGGCAGGTAGAACCAGGCAGGTGCAGGGGGTTGAAACATCAGTTTGGGTTGAACAGAGTGGGGGAGCCGTACCCCACCCTTCCTGACCCCCCTCCCTTGTGCAGTCTGGATTCCTCCTCCCCCTCTCCCGCTCCCCACCTCCAACATGTGCAATGCTTCCGAGAAGGGAGCTCTGTCACCCAGTTTGGGGGTGGCTGGGGCTCTTGGGTGCGCCCCGTGGTGATGGACCTGTTTCTCACCCTCCTCCCCTTCCTCCCTCCCTCAAGGAAGCTGACATACGCCCAGTTGCTGCAGTGCGGCGGGGAGGGGGGAGCCCCTGGAATATCCCATCCCCAGCCACCCTGGACTTTGGGTCTTGCCTCTAAGATGTCAAGTTGAAATGGGGACAAAGGTCCGAGAGGGAACCCTGTTCTCGCCGCAGGCACCTTGGAGTATGGCGATGGACGAGGCGCTTTCATGGCCTCTCTGTTTGGGTCCTAAGCGCCAGGCCGTGCCCAGTGCTTGCCCCGTATCGTCTCGCTTGACCCTCCCACCAGCCCCGGTTAGCGTGGGGCCTGGTAGTGCCCTCTTGCACGGGAGGGAACCGAGGCTGGGCGTGCACAGACCCAGACCTCGGGTCAGCAGCTTCGCGCTAGGGCAGGGAAGCTGAGAGCCCGAGAGGGCATGCGGCACACCCTCTGTCGCACAGGTGAGGACGGCCGAGCCCGGTTTAGAATCGGGTCTGTCAGAACCAAAAGTCCGGCTGCCTCACGCCTGGCTGCCTGCTTCCTGCCCATCGAGGACCTGCTGCTGTGAATGCTTAAGGCTCAGATATAACTTGGAAACCTTGACCGTTACGTCCCAACTTCGTCCTCCTTCAAACCCAAACTAGAGTTATTAATGTGTAATGGGAGTTGCCCCGGCCAAGTGTCCTGGCCTCTGTCCAAAGGTGGTCAGCTTCTGGGTGGACCTCCTGGCAGGAGAGTCGTGCTTTACAGAGGTCAAAGGGAGAGCACCCAGATATTGCCTTTAAACGCTTTCTCGCAGGCACTCCCCTGCTCCAGAACCACGATGGCTCCCTAGGAACACCTGGCCTTGACTCCAAGTTCATTTCTAACTACATGTGCAGCCTCAAAGCCTCATCACCTCTCTGAGCATGGCTTTCCTTTCTGTAAAATGAAGAGAGTGACCCCTTTCTTGGATTTTTATAATGATTAAGTTAGGCTGCAGGTTTTATGCACTGGGTAAAAGGGTTTTAGGCTGAGAAAGTGCACAATCGAATTTTCTCTTTTGTAAAATCTGTCTGGCTACAGTGTGGAGAGAGTTGGAGGGGCCGGCAGGCGGTGGGGGTCCCAGCCCGGGGCGGGTGATGAGGGCCTCTCCAGAGGCAGCAGCAGCGGGTGGATGGGGGTTGGGTCTGGTGTCGCACCTTCTCCTGCGGGGCTGGGCGGCCTGACGTGCTTGCTCTGGTTTCAGCTGGTGATGGCCTCCCTGTACCACATCTACACGGCCCTGGAAGAGGAGATCGAGCGCAACAAGGAGAACCCGGTCTACACCCCCGTCTACTTCCCAGAAGAGCTGCACCGCAGAGTCGCCCTGGAGCAGGACATGGCCTTCTGGTACGGGCCCCGCTGGCAGGAGGCCATCCCCTACACGCAGGCCACACGGCGCTACACCAGGCGGCTCCACGAGGTGGGGCGCAAGGAGCCCGAGCTGCTGGTGGCCCACGCCTACACCCGCTACCTGGGCGACCTGTCTGGGGGCCAGGTCCTCAAGAAGATTGCGCAGAAGGCCCTGGACTTGCCCAGCTCCGGCGAGGGCCTGGCTTTCTTCACCTTCCCCAACATCGACAATGCCACCAAGTTCAAGCAGCTCTATCGCTCCCGCATGAACTCGCTGGAGATGACCCCTGAGGTCAGGAGGAGGGTGATCGAAGAGGCCAAGACCGCATTCCTGCTCAACATTCAGGTGAGGGACTCGGGCCAGGGCTCGGGTTCCGCCACTTCCCAGCTGGGTGACCTTGGGCGAATCTCCCCGTCTGTAATAGGGATAATAGCAGCTACCTCTTAGAGTTGTGAGGATTGAGTGTGTGTCAGTAGAGTCCCTACAGAAGTGCCTGGCGCAGGGTCGGCCCTCAAGTGTTAGCTGCCATTCTTGTGGGGCATGAGAGTGACAGTTGTAGTGCTTCATGACATACCTACAACCACCCCGAAGTTGTGTGCACGTGTGTGCCTAGCCAGGTAGGCACCGCAGGGCCTGCGGGTACTGGAGACATGGCCCCTGTCTTCCGGAAGTTCTGCCTTCCTGGAAGACAGAGTTCTCTTTCCACAAGTACCCTGCATTCTGGGGAAGGGGGGTGCTGAGCAAGGCTTTGAAGGCTGACTTTGTGGGGGGCGCTGGGGCACAGGTCCTTCTGACTTAGGCACTGCAGAATCCCGTGGCTCTGCCCTCTCCGAAGGTGCCATGGGGCCAGAGGAGACTGGAAGAGTTGCCTGCTAGGGAAGAATGTCCCTTCCTTGCAGCCCCCTAAAAAATAAGCCAGTCCATTTTCCCAGAAAATCTGCGTCTTTCAGACAGATGTTGAAGAAGGAACGGGATTTGAAGTCCGACCCCGTCTGAGGCTGGCTTAGGCCTGACATCTGGGCTTGTCTTGGGCCAGGCAGTTAGCCTCCTGGAGCTGCAGTGTTCTCCCCTGTCCCAAGCCAGGCCTATAAATACCATGAATCACGCCTTGCCAAGGACAAATCTCAGAAATAGAAAGTTGAGTGAAGAGAGCACTGTGTGTGAGAACACATATCCTAGGACCGCGAATTCCTGGTGTTGGCACGCGGGAAAAGGGCATGAATGAGGATGGCAAATGCTAAATGCCCAGTTGTTCCTGGGGCGTGGCGGGCAGGAGTAAGCAGGGGAGTCGAGTCAACCTGCTTGTAACATCTTCTCTCTTAAGCTGGGTGAAAGGTACACGTATGTTCAATATTTTTCTTAAGATTTTATGTCCGGAATATTTCATAATAAAATCTTACCTTCCGCGGGGGCCTAGCACCATCTCTCGCTGAGACCATCATGGGCGTCTTTTGTCTTGTAGCTGTTTGAGGAGTTGCAAGGGCTGCTGACCCAAGATGCCACCAACCAGAGCCCCTCCGAGGCCCCGGAGCTTCGCCGGCGGGAAGGCGGCAGGGTGCCAGGTGAGGCCTCCGGGGACGGGCGGTCCCTCTGGGCGCCCCTGGGGGGGACGCCGCCCAGCTCTCGGTCTCCAGCATGTCCTTGACTCTTCTGTCTTCTGAATGAGAAGTGGAGTTCAGGAGAAAGAGCACGGGGTCACCCTGATTCCCGCGTGACTCTGGGCAAGCTGCATCCCCTCTCCACACCCGTTTGCCCATCTCTAAAGTCCAGGGAGGGCGCACTGACGTGAGGGCTGGGACGCCAAGGGCCCTGGAAGTCCTGGGCGAAGCCCCACCTTCATTTAGGCCCCTTTCTAGGCCCCTTCGTGCTTCCTGAGCACCTGCCTGATGGGCAGGGAGTCGGGGCCCTGCCTGCATCCGTTAACCTGTCGTGGGACACTCGGCGGATGCTTCTCGTCGTGGCCTTGCCGCCTGCACCCTTCCCTTGTGCCTCAGGGCGGGCTCCTCGGCAGGCTGCTTCAGGGCCTCGTGCATCTGTCTACCAACCTGCCCCAGCTTTCTCCACTGCGCCAGCATCCCCAGGGACCCTGCTCTTGGCAGGATTGTCCCTGGGAAGGCTGCCGTGTGGCCAGTCCATTGGCCCTAATGCAGTGGTTCTCAAAAAGCGTGGTCCAGGTGTCCTTGCAGGTTCCAGAGACCCTTTCAGGGGCTCCGTGAGGTCAGAGTGCTTTTTATAACAATGCTAACAGTGCCTTTTTCACTCTCGTTTTCTCTTGAGTGTGCGATGGGGTTTTTCAAAGGTTGCATCACGTGTGATAATATCGTCAAGGACCGCTCATGACACGTGTGCCTGTGTATTCTTGTGTGTTAAAATTTCCATGGTTTCAATTTCTGAAGTGGTAAATGAGGTAGCTATAATCCACTCTTTGGGATCCTCAGTCACTTTCATTTTTCATTCTTATTTTTCTTTTCTTAGGAGGTACTGGGGATTGAACCTAGGACCTCATACATGCGAGCCAGGCACTCAATCACTGAGCTACACCCTCTCCCCTCAGTAACTTTTAAGAGTGGAAAGGGATTCTGTGACCAGACAGTTTAAAATTGCTGCCCAGGTCATCAAAGGGCACCTTGAAAACCACAGCAACGTAGAAATGTTGAGGTGAATCTGCTTGCCCATAAACCCGAGGCCTGCTTTTTACTAGGAAGCCCCCGTCCTGGATACCCACCTCACCTTTTCCTCTCAGTTCGCAGGGTGGAACGAGGTTCCAAACCCAGCTGGTCTGGCTCTGAGGGCCCACCTTGACCCCCGCCCCGCTCCTAGAGCGCACTCAGCCCCGCTGCTGAGAGGAGGGGGCAGGCCTGTGCCCCACCCAGCCCGCAGGGCCTGCGCTGGCCTACCATGTGGATGACCAGGACTGGGACTGAATTTGAATTTTGGCCTCAGAGGCCCTGGCATCTGGCTCCCAACCCGTGTAGCTTTCACCCCTTCCCATCATTCCTCCCAAATGTGTAAGAATCTGAGATGAGGATTTACAGCTCAGACCTAATCATCAGGGAAGCTTTAGGAGAGAGCCTTCCTGACAAAGGTCTGAAAACATGACCGGGGGCCACGACCGTTCTACCACGGGGCCTGGCTGAAAGTGGACTCATGAACTGCTTGTAGAAGTAGTAAGCTGCCCATCTCTGAAGGTATTCAAGCAGTGGCTAGAGGGCCACCTGTCTGTGCTTCAGCAGGATTCTGGCATTAAGCAGGGGTTGTACGTGAGACAGCTGAGGCCCCTCGCTTTGCTTTTCTGCGACATCAGCCACCCTGATCCCCATCCACCTGCCGTTGACACTGCCCCTGCTTTCTCTTTCAGACTCCGCTCCCAGGGAGACTCCCAGAGGGAAGCCACAGCCGAACATTCTCTCCCGGGCTCCGCTTGTCCGATGGATCCTTACACTCAGCTTTCTAGTGGCAACGGTTGCCGTGGGGCTTTATGCCATGTGAGTGCAGGTCTGCTGGCGCCTACGGGCCATGGACTCTGCCCACGGGAGGACCCTCTCTCCAGAGAGGGAAGGTTTCTAGGCTGACTTCTCTGCCTTGAGCGTGGGGAGCATTCAGGGGCCCCGTCTGCTCCCTGCATCTCTCTCTTTGGAAAGGAGGAAAGAGCCCCGTGGCATCTTTCCCAACCCTAAGCACATCCAGCCCAGTGACCTGAACTTCCAAAGTGGGGCAAAGGGCCCTTGGCATCCCCAGTTCCTGCAGTAGAGCCCAGATGCAGCCAGAAGTGGCAATTGTCCTGAACCTCCTAACGCCCTGGGTTCGTGGTCTGTTGACATGGCCACGACTGCTTTCTCTGGGCAGCGGCAATTTTTATAAAAACGTGTGAAGATGTTGTGTCTTGTGTTCCTTGTTTGTGTTGGAGCCACTTTTTGTTCCCAGCTCAGCCTGAACTGTGATATTTTGTTGTGTTCTATTGTCTATTATGTTTTTATAACAGGGTTAGGGTGGGAGGGAAGGGAAAGGTTTTAACAAAACTGTGGCCTTGGTCTCTAACTTGTGTATGAAACAATAAACTACATTTAACGTGAAGTGTTTTCCTTGGGCTCTGTTACCCTGGGGAATTGACCTTTTCCTCACTTGTTTCTTGAATGCCTGGTGGGGAGAGTGGGTGATAGTGCGGTGGTAGAAGTTGGTTTCAGATAGATATTGTACTCTGTTCAGAAAATAGACGAGTGAGCTGCCAGCACTTGGCAGGTGAATGATTGAACACTGTTTGATGCAAGACTCGCCATTACCAGAGGTTGGACTGAAATGATCAGATTCTGGGATGACATTTTTATGTTCTGTAAAATGAATCTTAGGGACTGGTGTGAGGCTCCCAGGTTCAAATCCTGCTACTCTTTGTAGCCATGCCTGTGAGTTTGGTTACTTAACCTCTTGGGGTTCAATTTTATTACCTGAAATGTGAATACAGTAGTATCACCTCACCTGTTTGTCTTGAGAAGCAGATGAGATGGATATGAAATGCCAGCACCACGAGACATTAGCTCCTACTATGAAAGGAGGGAGCCCAATATTTTGTGACTCCTGCCAAGTGACTTCCACTGTATGAGTCACCTTACCTAAAAATAATCATAAGTATTAGGTGACCTAATGTCATCTCATTTCATCCTGCCAGCAAACCTGTGAGGATAAACCATTATCTCAGAGGCAGAAGTTTAAACCAGGTTTGTCCAGCTCTAAAAGCCACTCAAGCTCTTTTCACTTCCCTACTGGCTGCAAAAGCTGCTGAGCTGCTACGTATGCAGCCTCCCAAGGAAAGCAAAATGCCTTGACTGAAGGGGTATTGGGCAGAGCAGGAGACAAGTTCCTCATACAACCAGTGCCTGAGGACTGGGAGTCAGGACGCTTTAGTCTCTTGTCCTGGCTGTGTCACTAAGCCTGGGACTTTGGGCAAGTCACTTCAAGTCTCATTTTGCTCAATGTTAAAATGGGAAGAAGATACCCACTTCCTACAGCTGGTGGTGTTGGGGAGCCCCAGTGGTGTCCAAACACCAGTCTGGTTGGTGGTGTCAGAATCACCCGGAGACATCAGCATCACACAGAACGCAGGGCCCCACCCTGAAAGTTCTGGTTCTGGAGACCTGACATGGGACTCTGGAATCTCTATGAAAAGCCGCTTGGGAGACTCCAATGTGCAACCAGGCCCAGGAGTCATCTTTATGAGATTACTCATGCAAGGAGTAGACGCTCAAATAGCAGCAATAGCTTTTGTGTCCTGGGCCCAGTTTCTTCATCGCTGAAACGGGCTTAAGTATTTATTGTTTGTAGTGAGAAAGAAAGAAAAAGAGAAAAACAAACCTTCTTGACTTCTACTATTAGAAGTAGGGCTGAATAATTTGTGGTCTATCCATCCTTATGAAAAGTTAAGTAGCTATTTAAAAGAATGAGTTAAATCTATGTCTTTTGACTAAGAGGGATCTTCATGAAGTATTAATGAGAAAACAAGTTCCAGATTCATTTTATATTTTTTATTAAAACACTCACCACACATGTTTTTGGAAGGCTCTTTTCCAGTTGTTCATGTTGAGGGGTAGAGAACTGGGGCAGATTATGCACTTCTGTGTAATAAGACTAACAGGAAGCAGCCACTATGCATCAGGAGGCCTCCTTTAAATTCAGTCACTATCTCCCTTCTACAAATGAGGAAACAGAAGTACCAAGAGTTCAAAGTATCATAACTTGTGCAAGGGTACATAACTAGAAAGGGGCAGAGTTGATGAAAGAGCATGTATAACTTCAGTCATGAAAAAGCTCGATATATTTTATTTTTTTGAGGTACAGGAGCCAGGGATTGAACCCAGGGACCTCATATGTGGGGAGCTGGTGCTCAACCACTGAGCCACACTGGCTCCCCTGAATTGGTTTTTTCATTTGTTTGCTTTTTTTTTTTTTTTTTTGCGGACCTCCCATGTGGGAAGCAGTGCTCAATGTCTTGAACTACATCCTCTCTCCAATACATTTTTTAAAAGGTAACACAATAAAAATGGCTGCAGGAGGGGGTGGTGGGGATGGAGAGGGCCTTTCAAATGCATATAGACATCCTGACATGGAGCCAGTCCCAAATAGCATTATGACTGTGGACAGCTCCCCAAAATGAGATCTCTAAATCTTGGGGCCACAGAGGCTGTGCCCCTGAGTTCTAGTATCTGGGAACGAGTATCTGAGTTGCTAGTGCACTTTGGAGCAGACTCTTTCACCTGGGCTGTACAGAGGCATGCTCACCCTTTCTGATAAAGGGGTAGGACAAGCCAGCCCCACAAGGACTACAAGAGATGGCAAGACTGGGTTTGTTGCAGCAAAGCCAGGAGTTTTGAGCAGCAGAAAAACCCAAATGGCACTCGGAGAGGCAGAGGAACAGTTTTATTACACATGGGCCCAGAGGAGAGTCAATTTCCAAATTCTCAGCCCCATATTTCAGTTTTCATAGGTTTATATAGGGTTTTATGCAGGACTAGCATGGCTCTTGCTCACTGGCTAATGTGTTGCTAGGTGAAATTTTGCAAGCCGGGTTATAGAAGCAGAAGGTAGGTGCAAGGCGATGCTCTTGCAGGCTGATTTACAGAAGCAGGGGGCAGGAGTGGTTCATTTGATTACAGAAGCAGGGGGTTAGGAGTGGCTGGTTACATAGTCTCCTGCAAGGCCATGTTCTCATGGACTGATTTACGAAGTGGGGGGCAGGAGTGGCTCGTTAGATATTTTTCTGCAAGGTTATGCTTTTTTATTTCTCAAAAGATTGACAGGTTCTGTCCAGCCACTGGCTGGTCATACTTCGTCTCTCAGCTTTGGGTTTGGTTTTTCCCTTCTGCTTGACAACAAAAGGCATGAGTCACCCCAGGACAGGGCAGGGCATGTGTATCTGCCTGTGCTAGAGGCAGGGGACACAAAGTTTCCCAAAAGGCCTGCTGTCGCTCACCATTTTGTAAAGCTCAGGATGGGGCAATGGGGGGCACAGGGACAAGAGGTTGGCCGGGTTCTAATTCTGGCCACTTTCTGACTTGCCCCTCTGTGCCTTAGTTTCCTCATCTGCACAATGAGAGAGTTGAAAGAGAGTAAAGGTCCCAATTCACATGGGACCAGGCAGGACTTAGCAGGAGTGGGCTGGGCGGGGACCCTGGTGACCTGGGGAGCTTACGCCCATCAAAAGGGTAAGGAGTCCCTCAGGTCCAGCTCACGTTGCTCCTTGAGAAGCAGTTCGTTTTTGCCAAATCTTCCAATTTTTCAAATTGGGTTGGAAATCTGGCTGTAAATTTCATTTGCCAAATAACCAAAAATCTCCTACAACTAAAAAATAAAAAAACATCACCAGCTGGCTCAAGCAAGACATCCCTTGAGTCACGAGTTTGTGACCATTTTTGGTCCTAGAAGCATCAAGGAGAGCAAAGGAGAATAATTTCTGATTCATCTTCAACTTTGGGGGGCGCTGTGTTAGGGTGGAAAGAACACCGAGCAGGGACGCGGGTGGCCCGCGTTGGAATCCTGCCTCTGCCGTCCCACCTACGCGACGGCGGACTCTTCAGAACCAGGGCGCTGCATCGCACACCCCCAAGTGTTCACTCAGAACCCCTTTCTCCTGTTGCTAAATTGAGCAATTGCTCCCGATAATTTCTGAAGTCTTAGTTCTTTCACCCCAAGGCCCTGAAAGGGTCATTTTCCCGTGAGATTTTTAAAAAGGCTAAAGTACTCAAGAAATCCGTCAGAGCTCCCGCCGGCGCCCGCCCCTCCGCCATCTTTGCAGCGGCGCCCCGCCGAGCCGCCGCCAGTTCCTCTTCCACTCACAAGTTTTCGCGCCAAATTGTCCCGCATACAAAATGGAGCCCGGAAGGAGGCGAGTCCTGACGTCGCGCACGCTGCAGCCAATGCGCTTCGGCAGCCGGCCCGGAAGGCGGGGCTCGGGGGAAGCGATTCGAGCCTGCGGGCGCAGAGCGGCCCAATCGCCGGCCGCGGGGCCTCGGCCAACCAATAGGGGCGCAGCGGCCCCGGCCGCGGGCTGAGCCGTCTGGGTTTTCCCGCGAAACTCGGCCGGGGCGCGTTGCGCTTCTGGTGTCCTCGGGTCCGTGGAGCTCGGGACGGGAGAGGTGAGGCCGGGGAGATGGGGAGCCGGCCCCACGGGGGTGTCTGCTGGCGCCGCACCAGGCGGTGCAACAGGGGTGGGGCAGGGGCTTCTCCTGGAGAATGGGTGGGCTCCGGGCGGGGAGCCGGGGTCGCAGGGAGCGCGGGGCCCAGGCGCACCGCCCCCGGCCTGCTCCAACTCTTCGGTTCCCGCGCCAGGCGCAGTCATGTCGGGCTTCGACGACCCGGGCATTTTCTACAGCGACAGCTTCGGGGGGGACCCCGGGGCCGATGAGGGTCAGGCCCGCAAGTCGCAGCTGCAGAGGCGTTTCAAGGAGTTCCTGCGGCAGTACCGAGTGGGCACCGACCGCACTGGTTTCACCTTCAAATACAGGTGGGCGTCCTGGGGGGCTGGAGGAGAGGAGCTGGGGAGACGGGACGCGTTTGCGTACGCTTCTTCACGTAGAGCCTTTTAGTGTCCTCGAGCCCAGCTGGGGAAACCTGAAGGAACTCTGCGGAGGAGCCTGGCCGCCTGGCAAGAGGTGTTCCCACTGCCCCGGGGCCCCTCACTTCCACGGCCTACGGTTTTGCTTATTGTATACCTGAGGTTAACTTTCGAGTGAGTCAGTAGGTTACCAACCACCAGCTAGAGCCAGGTGGGCAGAGGTGGACCTTTGGTTCTTTGTCCCAGGTCTTGCTCCCCTTTCATCTGCTTTTACTGTCCTTTTCAATGATGTCTGTAGTATCTCGTAAACTCAAGTTCTCTACTAGTGTAAAACGTGAGGGCAGTAGTTATGATTCACTTAATTCAGTCAGTCTTGCAGCTTATATTGACTGAGCGCTTGCTTCGTGTCAGACACCATTCTAGGTGCTGGGCTGCAGCTCTGAGCAAGATGGAGTCCCTGCTTCTAGTCTTTTGTACAGCCTGAGACATGTCAAACCCGTGTAGACGCCACACCTTTCCCCAGGACCTTAAAATTCAGGGAATATATATTTAAGTCGGGCCCAAGATTGGTTGAATCACTTGGAGTGATACTCTTTCTGAACCTGTGTTCTGTAAAATGGGTACATTCTTGCCTCCATTTACTCAAGCAGGAGGTGACTTTGATCACCTGCTGTGTGCCAGGCACTGAGATACAAAATGATAATTAGGGTGACACCACCAAGGTAATAAAAGGAGGAATGTAGAAGGCAGAAGAGTTAGGGAAGATGTCCAGAGCACCTGAACTTTGAGTTGACTCTTTTTCTTTTTTTCTTTTTATTATTATTCTTTCAGAGTTGACTCTTGGCAGAGGGAAGAGTTTCAGATGGGGAAGGCTCTCCTAGCAGGAGCAATCACATGAGCAGAGGAATGGGGTGGCTTGTTACAGTGAGGGGCTCATGATAGCTCCTGGACATATAGTGGGAGGGGGATAGGGCCTGTGATGAGGCTGGGGAGCAGGCAGTGAATAATCAGTGGTCCCCCAAATGTGTTCTTGGAACAGTAATTCCGTGGGATGCTGTGTAGGGAGTCTGGTGGTTGACAAGACAGACAACGAGGTCCCTGCTGGCTTAGAGCCTCCCAGTTCAAGGAGTGTGCATTGTTAGTCTCCGGGAATGAGTTAAAGACTCTGAGGACTCCTGCAGTGAAAGAACTGGTTTGCAACGAGTGTTTCCCAAACTCACTTGTGCATAGAACCCTTTATGTGCATGTCAACATCCTTCCCGTATCTTGTGGACTGCTTGCTTTGGAGAACATCCCTTTTAGCATTGGGAGCCTCTGTAGGGTTAAATACCGGAATGACCTGGAATGAGATGTGAGGTTGCAAAGAGGAGTGATGTGGGGTGGCTGCAGTCTGGGGAGGTTGGGATGCACAGGAGTACCCGAGTCAGTGTTGGCCTCTTTCTGCCCCCACCCTTGCCCACCTGCCCACTCCAGGGATGAACTCAAACGGCATTACAACCTGGGGGAGTACTGGGTTGAGGTGGAGATGGAGGATCTGGCCAGCTTTGATGAGGACCTGGCCGACTACCTATATAAGCAGCCAGCTGAGCACCTACAGCTGGTGAGTGGACCCCATCCCTGAGTTCCACTAAACCCCCAGAACATGCACTGACCCAGCCATTAACAGCCTGTCCCCTTCTTCAGCTGGAGGAAGCTGCCAAGGAAGTGGCCGATGAGGTGACCCGGCCCCGGCCTAGCGGCGAGGAGGTGCTCCAGGACATCCAGGTCATGCTCAGGTCGGATGCCAGCCCGTCCAGCATTCGCAGCCTCAAGGTGGGTCTACCTGGAGGTCAGTCCGAGGGTGGTGGCAGCTGCTGTGTTGGGGGAGAGGGACTTCAGATACAGGCCACCCTAGTCACCAGCTCTGTGACCCTGTGCAGGCACGACCTTTCTGAGCCTGTTTTTTCCTCTGTAAAAAGGAGCTCGTTGGACAAAAAGTTTCTGAGCTCCTTCTATGGGCAAGGCATTGATTTGTGTCCTGGAAAAACATGTTGAACTAAACAGTCAAACTCTGGTGCTCACGGAGTTTATATCCAGTGAGAAAGTAGGAGGTTCATTGGAATTTGTTACCTGTCAAACATTAATATGTGAAGAGAATAAATAGTATAATGAATTCCCACGTACTCATCATCCAGCTCAATAAATAGCAACTCGTGGACAATCTCATTTCTCTGTGACTTTGGGATTCTTTTGAAGCAACTCCCATAGATTGTATCATTTCATTCGAAACTCTTTTGGTGTCGTGTTTTAAAACAAAGCCACAAAAATATCATAATAACAACACACTTAAATTAACATTACCATTGTAAGAATGGTCATTCAGATGGGGAAACTGAGGCTCGGAGAGAAGTGACTTGCCTAAGGCCCCAAAGCAAAGTTTGGCAGAATTTGAACTAGAGCGTGGGTCGCCTGCTTCCCAGGTTAGTGCTCTGTCGTACGGTACGGGTCATGGGAAGCTACCACTGGCGCTTGGGAGGTCTTCTGGCATCCACCACTTTGCTGTGAAATGTGCTCACTTTGTACCTCCCCCCTGCAATGGGCTGTGAGGTCTTTAAAAGCAGGGACCATGCCTGAGGGTCTTCCCAAACCCCACGTCTAGTGCAGCTTGGCTTTGGGTGGATGCCCAGGAAACAGTTTTTCTGCGGGACAGAAGAGCTGTATCTCCCCCCAGCTCCTTGCCTGTCTTCCCTGGCTCCCCACACTGGACGTTTCCCAACCTATTTCAGGTCTCCCCTGGCTCCCTCTAACTGGCGCCCCTCCCCATGGCTCTGTTACAGTCTGACCTGATGTCGCACCTGGTGAAGATCCCTGGCATCATCATTGCAGCCTCTTCGGTCCGCGCCAAGGCCACCCGCATCTCCATCCAGTGCCGCAGCTGCCGCAACACCATCACCAACATTGCCATGCGCCCCGGCCTGGAGGGCTACTCCCTGCCCCGGAAGTGCAACACGTGAGTGTGCCCCTAGCGGTCTGCGCGGCTCTGCCTGTGGCTGCCCATTAGAGACTACTGGGAGGGGCTGGGTAGGTGGGTGCCGGTGGGGTTGGCCCTGGGACTTGGGGCTGTGGTGTCCCTCTATATTGGTGACTTCTTCCTGATAGGATGTCCAGGAAGGGAAGGGAAAAGCAGGTCAGATGAGTCAATCTGGAAACTTCTAAAGCAGGTGTCAGCAAACTGCCATCTGGTGAGATGCAGCCTGCCTCCTGCATGGCCCACATTCACAGCCAAGTTTATCCGTTTCTGTGCTGCCTGTGGCTGCATTCGTGCTGCAGAGGCATAGCATGTGACCTTTTCGGCCCACACAATTTGAAGTATTTACCATCTGACCTTTTGCCAGAAAGATTTGCCAATCCCCAGTGAAAAGACCCTCGCCCTCATGGTTCTCTCACTGCTGCTCTTTCTTAGCTTCCTCTGCTAGCTCCTCCCCAGCTCCGTGGCCTACGTGTGGCAGTGACCCAGGGCTCAGCCCTCTGCTTCTGTTTTCTCCTGTCTCAGGGTGACCTCAGGCTTTAAATACCTTTGGTATGCAGAGGACTTGTGTGTAATCTGCACTGGACTCTAGACCGGTAGATCCAGGGGCCTGCCAGACCTCCCCACGTGGGCATCCAGTAGGCATGGCAAATTTGAACACCTCCCAAACGAAACTGACTTCCATGCCATCCCAGACCTACTTCTCCCACAGCTCCTCTCAGTAAAAGGAAATGTCACCTTTTTAGGTGTTGGGCCCCAAGCTTTGGTGTCATAGTATTTCTCTCCTTACAAAAAAAAAATGTATCTGCTATCTTGTATCCATCAGGAAATCCTTTGAGTTTTGTTTAGAAATGTACATTTCGAGAATCAGGCCATGTCTTCCCCACCTCTGGCCTGCCTGCTGTTTACCCAGTACCTCTCATGTCGATCTGTGCAGAAGCCTCTTCCCTCGTCCTTTGACATCCCCCACAGTCAACTCCACCCAGCAGCCAGCATGACCCCTGTATTAGTCAGCAAAGGGGTGCTGACGCAAAATACCAGAAATTGGTTGGTTTTTATAAAGGGTATTTAATTGGGATAGGAGCTTATGATAACAGGCATAAAGCATAAGTTACTTCCCTTACCAAAGTCTATTTTCACATACTGGAGCAAAAGTGGCTGCCGACAGCTGCGAGGGTTCAGGCTTCCTGGGTTCCTCCCTTCCAGGGTCTTGCTTCTTCTCTGGGTTCAAGGTTCCCTTTTTCCCAGCACTTCTTTTTGAGCTCAGGGTTCCTTTCTTCCTGGGGCTGGGTTCTCTTTCCTCTGTGAGCTTACTTCCTGGGACTCCAACTTAAGGCTTCAGCATCAAATGCCAACATCAAAACTCCAACATCAGAAACCCCCAACTCTGTTCTTTGCCATGCCTTTTATCTGTGAGAATTATCTGCCCTAATCATAATCCAATCATGTCCAGGTACAGATCAGATTACAAACATAATCCAGTTTTTTTTTTTTTTTTTGAATTGATGAGTAATATCAAACTGTTACAATCCCTGTAAGCTGTACTTGCAGCTCACTCAAAGTCATGGCCTGTCATGACCTGCTCCTGGCTCCCTCCACCTCACCTCCCTCCTTGTCCCCCTCTGCAGGCCCCAGGGAGCGTCTTCCTTGCTGCCCTGGGAACACCAAGCACAGCCCCATTTCAGGACCTTTGAACTTGCAGTTTCCTCTGCCCAGAACGCTTTTCCTTCAGACTTCAGTCTGTGCCCTGACTTCCTTCAGGTTTCTGCTCGAATGGCACCTAATCAGAGCTGCCTCCCCCAGCCTCTGAGTTCTTTTATTTGGCCCGTACATTCCTTGCTGCTCTTCCTCATTTGCCTGTTGTTCACGGGTTGTCATTGCATTATAGAGCTGTCTTTGCTGGTTTTTTCTCCCCTTACTAGAATTTAAGCTCCATACAAGCAGGGACTTTTTGTTTGTGGCTGTGTCCCCTGTACCTAGGACAGTGCCTGGCACATAGCAGGTGCTGCGCTATGATGTTTGATAGATGTTTATTGCTATAACATTTGTTGAATGATGAGTGATACGGTACATAGAAACCTTGACCTCAGAATGGTCTAGAGGGACCTGAAATCTCACTGGAAGAGGTCTTGGGTTTTAGTAGGGGTTTAGTAAGGCCGTTGATAACCTAGCCCTCTTTACTGATGGGGTCACTGAGGCCTATGAGGGAACTGAGGGTACGACTTGCCTGCTGCCACCTGATAAGTTAGTGGGAGGTGGGCTTGGGCCATTTCTCTGATTCCTGGTCTGATGCTCAGCCCCCCTTTCAGTGCCTGTCCCCAGCTCCTCCTGGAGACTTCTCACATGCTGCTGGTCTTGGCTTGTGACCACTGGGATGGATGAGCCCCAGCTCTTGTGCTTCTCAGGTCGTTTTGGTGGCCAGATTCTGATCCTCTCCTCTCCCCATGCAGCGATCAGGCTGGGCGTCCCAGGTGCCCATTGGACCCCTATTTCATCATGCCCGACAAATGCAAGTGTGTGGATTTCCAGACCCTGAAGCTGCAGGAGTTGCCTGACGCAGTGCCTCATGGTGAGATGCCCAGACACATGCAGCTCTACTGTGACAGGTGAGGCATGGGCTGGGCGGGAGGCATCTGGGGGTGGGTGTCCCTGGCTGCACCCTACAGCTGGTGCTAGGTGGGTCATGTGCATCATCTGGAGCATGGCTGGTGGGCAGAAGGGGAGATGGCAGCTTACAGAGTGCTTGCTGTGGGCCTGCTTCCTCCCTTAGGTTTCATCTCTGATGTTCCCTATGACCCAGGGGTGGGGCACATCAGCCCCCACTTTGCACATATGGAAATGTAACTTTGGAAGTTAAACAGCTTAGCGAGTGGAGGAGCTAGACTTTGAGCCTGCATCTGTTGCCATCCAAAGCCCTTGCTCTTCCTAGGAGCATCTCCTCAGCCCTCTTAGAACTGGGAGGCCCAGAAAAATGTTCTAACATGCCCGGGGCGGCAAAGCTGAAAAATCAGCTGCAGGGAAAGTCACTTCCTAGCCTGGTATCCCCTACTCCCCCCGGGACTTCCCATTAAGATTCTGCCTTCGGATTTGCCAAGCAAGTGGGAGAGAGGGCAGAGGGAGCTGGGCATCTTAACTTGGGCTTGGATGCTCTGACATTGCATGCAAATGTTCCCTGTGTGTACATTCTGAGGAGTGGATCCCTGGCTTTTATCATCTTCCATCCATGGCAACAGAAAGTGTAATAGTCAGGCTTGTTGAACAAGTTACATGAGTTTGATAACCTCAGTTTTGCCATCAGTAAAATGGGGGTAATGACAGTCCTTAATCTCTCATATGGCTGCTTTGAGATTTAAGTTGGAAAATGCACATCAAGTGTTTAGCACACTTCCTGGCATATATTAAGTATTCAATGTATATTGGGTTATTCTCCAAGGGGCATGCCTATATACTCCACATCCAAGGGGATGTATGGTATGGAAGAGAGGAGTTAGAGACTCACAGAATGAAGAGGACAGTGAGGGTCTTTACACGTGCTTTACAAGGCACTTTTTTTTTCCCCCCCAAATTCTACTCAATTTATTCATTTAAAAAAATATATTAACATTCAAAAAATATGAGGTCCCCATTCACCCCCACCGCCCTCACCACCCCACCACTCCCCCCACAGTAACACACTCCCCCATCATCATGACACATCCATTGCATCTGGTGAGTACATCTCTGGGCATCGCTGCACCCCGTGGCCTGTGGTCCACACTGTAGCCCACACTCTCCCACGTTCCATCCAGTGGGCCATGGGAGGACATACAATGTCCAGCAATTGTCCCTGGAGCACCACCCGGCACTTTTTATTCATGGTCTCTCTCGATGCCACGGCAGTTGAGGCAGGTAAGGTTACTGTATCATCCCTATCTTGGAGATAAAGAAACGGGCACAGAGATTTATTTGTGGTCACACAGCTGCAGTGTGGCGAAGTGCAGATGCAGGTTGCGGTCTCCTCCACGTCACACTGGCTCTGGCTGGAAGGGTTTCAGAGACTTCCTTGTTCTAATATCTTATTTTAAAGAAGTGAAAGCCCAGAAGCAAAAGGATTTGGCTGAGATCATGGAGCCAGGAAGAGGCAGAAATGGGGAGTGCCCATGTAAGGAGGCTGGGAGGGAATGCCCTGAGCTGGCAAGAGGGAGTCACGTGAAGAGTGACAGCAGAGGTGATGGGCTTCTGAACGCCTGGGTGGGCTACCCCTGAGCTTCCCCTCCAAGCCTGTGAAGGTGAAGAGAGCCAGGCCCCCACCTGCCTTCCTGCGTGGCTGCCACATGCCTGGGGATTGGCAGCTCCTCCAGGCAGCTGAGCTGCCCAGGCTTGGGCTCGGCTGTGAGGAGAGGGAACGGCCCTGCTCGCTGGGTCTTCGAGTGGTACAGGATGGTGCCAGCTCCAGTCGTGATGCATTTGATGGAAATGCCAAGGTGGACCATGACTGAGAAGGGTAGGTGGGCCCAGGGACTTGCTGCCCCACCTCCCTAGGATCTCACCTTCTTTTCTTCCTCTCCTGTTCTGCTTTCAGGTACCTGTGTGACAAGGTGGTCCCTGGGAACAGGGTCACCATCATGGGCATCTACTCCATCAAGAAGTTTGGCCTGACCTCCAGCAGAGGCCGCGACAGGGTGGGTGTGGGCATCCGGAGCTCCTACATCCGTGTCCTTGGCATCCAGGTGGACACAGATGGCTCTGGTGAGTTGGCTTTGGGGTCCTGACTGGGCCTTGCAAAAAGGCTGTCCTCGCATACCTGTGGACAGCTCGCCCATTACCTTGTGAGGTAGTCTAGGACGTCCTTGTGCTTATCCTGTTAGAATGTCCATTTTTATATTATTTTATATTATATTTTTATATTGTTTGTGGAACTTCAACCTGTCCCGCCTGTGGCCCCTGGGCTGAGGGTGTTTGCCTAGTGAGTGGCTGAAGGACTGAGGGCTGTGCTTCGGTACCACCGAGATGAGACGCAAGGGAAGCAAAACACACAGGGCTCCACGTGGGGAGGAGCTTTGTGTAGCTGGAGAAATAAGACGTCTATAAAATGGCTGAGGGACAGCATGTGATGAGGCGGTATTAGTTGCTGGATTGTGTGATTCCAATCAGATGTTGACGCTTGGAGGTCAGGAGAAGGCGAGGGAAGCTGGAGCCTTGTGGGGATGCTCCTTAGCAGTGGGGTATGTGGACAGGGCCTTGAGGGCTGGCAGGGCATGGATCTGGCTGGAGTGCTGTCTGACTGCAGGGACAAGTGGGCTGAGCCAGGTGAAGGGCGTTGAGGGCTCAGGGTGCTGTACCCTGAGGGCAGTTGGAGCTCCTGCAAGGGTTTTCAGAGTGCAGTGCATTGACTTGGAGGGTGGGGCCCCAGGGCATGGTCTCTGGTCCTCTTTCACACAGTCCCTAGGTGAGCTTATCTCTCACAGCTTTAAAAAACACTATGGGCAGGAAGCAGATTTGGCTCAACTGATAGAGCGTCCGCCTACCATATAGGAGATCCAGGGTTCAAACCCAGGGCCTCCTGGCCTGTGTGGAGCTGGCCCACGCGCAGTGCTGATGTGTGCAAGGAGTGCCATGTCATGCCAGGGGTGTCCCTGCGTAGGGGAGCCCCACACTCAAGGAATGTGCCCCTCAAGGAGAGCCACCCTACGCGAAAAAAAGCATAGCCTGCCTAGGAGTGGTGCCACACACAGAGAGCTGATGCGGCAAGATGACACACACAAAAAAAGAGAGACATTCCCAGTGCCGCTGACAAGAATACAAGTGGACACAGAGGAACACACAGTGAATGGACACAGAGCAGACAATGTGGGGGGGGAGGAGAGAAATAAATAAAAAAATCTTTAAAACAAAACAAAAGAAAACACTACATGCAATTTCCAAATTCCTGTCTCTAGGCTGGATGTCTCCCTGTATTCCAGACTCTTATATCCAGCTGTTGACTCAATGCACTTCAAAGCCTGAGGCCTTTACAGCTCACCCTCTCTGCTAGGGCAGCTCCACCCTGTCTTCCTCACTTCCTCTCTCCCTCCCCCCCCACATCTGTCAGCAGATCTACCCTCTCCACTTTCAAAGTATGTTCTGGATCTGACGATCACTTCTGCCCTGGTCCAAGCCCCGTCACCCTTCCGGGTTGTCAAGCCTCATCCAGGGTCTCCCCCTAACCTCTGCTTCCTCCTCTCCACACAGCAGCCAGAGTGATAGATGCTGTGTGACCATTGACATCATGTTACTCCTTGGCTGAAAAAGTGAAGAGTTTCTGGGGGTCCCCCAGGGCCTGCCTGATCTGGCCCCCTGATAGCTTGAAACCACCCCCCTTCCTCTCCTGGGCTCTGGGCACAGCTGGTCCGCTCATGGGGAGTGAGGAGCTGGGGGTTAATGGGATGAACTCGGGGGAACATGGGCAGGGACTGGCTCTGTCTTCACTCAGGCTGAGGCTTGTGCGGTCCTGGCTGGGGGCTGGGCCCAGGCCAGGGGAGACCCCCTCCCACTCAGGCACCCTCCCTTCCCTGTCTGTCCAGGCCGCAGCTTTGCCGGGGCTGTGACCCCGCAGGAGGAGGAGGAGTTCCGCCGCCTGGCCGCCCTGCCCGATGTCTACGAGGTCATCTCCAAGAGCATCGCTCCCTCCATCTTCGGGGGCACAGACATGAAGAAGGCCATCGCCTGCCTGCTCTTTGGGGGTTCCCGAAAGAGGTGGGGCATCTGGGCCCACGTTCCAGGGGTGGCTGCTGGCTTGGCCGTTGGAAGGACAGCTGCCAGGTCTGGGGTGCCCTTCGTTCTTCCTGGGACCCTCTGACCCCTAGGCACCTTCCCTGGCTCCCAGTCCTGCTCTCAGTCGATGGGGTGCTAATCCATGCACCCCTCTCTGGAGAGATCCCTGACCCTGGTTGGAAACTGCTGGGGGGGTGCCTGGTAAGTGTGGTGTGGAGAGCACTGGGCTTGCACTCAGGAAACCTGGGCTTAAATCTCCACTCTTTCCCTTGTCCACTGGAACCCCAGGGAGACACCACATCTCTGGACCCATTTCACCTGAACAAGCAGGTGAAAAACCTGCCGCCCAGAGGACAGCAGGTGCTTTTTTGAAATGATGAAACAGAAATAGCAAATGACAATACTAGTATTACTAACGATTAACACTGAGTTCTTATGTGCTAGACAGTCTTCTGAGTCTGTGCTTAAACCAGTCAGTCCTCAGAGCAGTCTTGTGAGAAAGAGTTTCTTCTGCCCACTTTATAGATGAGAATATTGAGGTGTAATGAGCTGAAGGGACTTGCTTACAGTCTCGGATAGAACCAGGCGCCTGCCCCCTCAGGAGCCTCCCCTGTGCTATGCACAGCCCACTGATGGCTCCCCCTCTTTTCTTACCAGCTGATGGAAGTTTATCACATGGTTACTATGTACCTGGACCCAGCACAAGTGCCATTTCCTTTCATTGCAAGCCCTCTTCTCCCCTGGGAGGCAATTTTTATCCTCCTCCATCTTCAGGTCTCCAAGGCCCACGTCAGGTTGGGGTGCGCCTGCCAGCCTGCTGTCTGGCCAGCTACTTGAGTCCTGGATGGACTCTCAGCTGGTCCAACTAACCACCCTCTCCAGGCTCCCTGACGGGCTCACTCGCCGAGGAGACATCAACCTGCTGATGCTCGGGGATCCGGGGACGGCCAAGTCCCAGCTTCTCAAGTTTGTGGAGAAGTGTTCTCCCATTGGGGTAAGTGGCCCAGGAAAACCCTTCTCTCCCCATGGTTGCCCCAGCAGGGAGGGAGGCTGAGGCCACTGGTCCTTAACACCCTTGGTGGGCCGGGTCCCCCAGATTTCCCCCTCATTTCCTCTTGGCTGTGGTCAGCAAGGCAGAGAGGAGAGAAGAGGCAGGGAACCAGCGGGAGTGCGTGGGCTTGGGGCGGGGGTGGTCGTGGTGAGAGCACTGGACTGAGAGCTCAGAGTTTGTATATCAGCTTAGTAATGAGCTGTGGACTTTGAGTGGGTAACCTGATCTCCTAGAGCTTCAGTTTACCCATCTGCTAAATGGTGGTATGGATGACAGTGGTAACTCGGTCCGTGGGCCGGGCCTGTGTAAAGTGCTTCTCTGGGTGATACGTATTAGCAGACACCTCTTGTGGATGAGGAAACCCAAGCAGAATAGAAAAGTGTCTTGCCCAAGGTCACACAACTAATACACCCTAGAACAGGGATCTGACTCCAAGTGTCTGATGACCCATGTCCTTTGGGGCCTGACAGGCCAGTCTGGGAGGGTCAGCAGAGGGAGAAGATGTGCCCACCTTAGTCAGTGGATGGTGGGCTTGTACTGGTGGAAGCAGAGGTCTTTGGCTATGAAGTGTGCTAGATTTCCTATGCTTACGCCATCTAACAGGAATATATGTCCCAGTTTGCCCAGCCACAGCCACATTTTCAGGTCCTCAGTAGCAGCATGTGGTATGTGGTTGCTGTATTGGAAAGTGCAGGTGTACACACAGGGATGTCCTTTGCAGGGAGTCAGGAGCCCCCATTCCGCTTTGAGTCTGACTCTTCTCAGAGCCTTAGTGTGTTCCTCGTGGTGAGACTCAGGTGAGGTGGTGGAGGTGAATGCCCTAGAGGAAGCATCTAGCAGGCTACGTGTGGCCTTGGGTTCTGCTGCCAGCTTTGATCTGTGACCCTCTGGTCCACTGGGCTCGCGAATGGAGCTGGAGCTGGGCCCGACTCCTCCCCCCACCGCAGGTGTACACGTCTGGGAAGGGCAGCAGCGCGGCTGGCCTGACAGCCTCAGTCATGAGGGACCCCTCGTCCCGGAACTTCATCATGGAGGGTGGAGCCATGGTCCTGGCTGACGGTGGAGTCGTTTGCATCGACGAGTTTGACAAGGTGAGTGCCAAGAGTGGCCGAGAGGTGGGTGTCTCCTAGTGGCTGTGGGGCTTGGGCGTGGGACCTCTGCGGACAGCCTCTGACTTGCTTTGGGAGACGTGGATTCAGTGCCTGTCACTCTCGGGCACCTTTGAGAAGTTGCTTAACCTCTTTAGCCTCAGTTTTCTCCACTTGGAGAATGGAGAGAGGAAATCCAGACCCACAAAGTTGTCACCATGGTTAGAGGGGCGCACATCTTAGCTTGGCATAAAGTTGGCACTCAGAACAGCCGTTAGTTTTCCTGCTTCCATTGCTCCCTTGCCCCTCTCACTTGGGAGGGTCCAATGGACTTTCTGTCCCCCAATCAGATGCGGGAAGATGACCGCGTGGCCATCCACGAAGCCATGGAGCAGCAGACCATCTCCATTGCCAAGGTGAGCGGTCTGTCTGGAGAGCCCCCTCCTCCCCCAACCCAGCCGTGCTCGGGCTGCTCCGATGGCCTGGCTGGGGCCCCTGCTGCCCAGGCCTCTGCAGGCAGCAGCAGGTCCAGAACAGGGTGACGGGTCCTGAATTCTGTGTCATCTCCTCCCCTCCTCTGTCCCCTCTCAGGCCGGGATCACCACCACCCTGAACTCACGCTGCTCTGTGCTGGCTGCAGCCAACTCGGTGTTCGGCCGCTGGGATGAGACGAAGGGGGAGGACAACATCGACTTCATGCCCACCATCCTTTCCCGCTTCGACATGATCTTCATTGTCAAGGATGAGCACAACGAGGAGAGGGATGTGGTGCGTCCGGGGGCAGGCTGGGGAGCCAGGTGCCCAGGGTCTGGCTCTGGGCAGGTGATTGGAGGGTCCACCCTAGGTAGGGCCCACACCACCAAGTATAGCCGATAAGGGTGCAGCAGGTGAGCCTGGACCGCGGAGGGCACCAGATGAGGCCCCTGGCCCCACCGTTGCTGTGGGTGACCTGCTGTGTGATTTAGGATAAATCATTCTCTCTGGGCCTTCTCCTCTGTATGTGAAATGGAGAAGTTGACATTTGGTTGTAACAGACGTCCAGTTCTGAAAGGAAAGAACTTAGTGGCTGAGGTACTTGACAAGTCTAAAGGAAGATCTGTTTAATGCCCAGCTGGATTCAGGTTCTCAGAAAGCGTCTCTGCCCTGCTTTCCTTGGTGGTGGTTTTTTTTCCTCAGGTAGCCCTTCCCCTTACAGTGGCAAAGGCAATCCCTGGCAGCTCCAGGGTTTTGTCTTATCAGCCTAACAGTCCCCAAGGAAAGAGCAGGGGGCCTTCCTCTTTTCCATTTTTTACAAAAGTCCCAGGTCAAATGCTCATTGGCTCGAATTAGCTCCAGTGCCTGCCCCTCAAGCAGAGACCCTGGTCTCCTCGGCTGGGCCTGGCCATGTCTAGGCAGAGTGGGGGGGTCGGGTGGGAGAGCAGGGAGCCTCCAGGTGCCTGCCTCAAGCTCCTGGCACTCAGGCAAGCGTGGGAGCCCCGTGCATCTGAAGGCCCCTTCTGCCTCCAGAATCCTGGGGCCTCCACCCTGCCTGCTCAACCTCTGTTGGGACCTGGGCTTGGAGGGCCTAAGGGTTGACCTGGTGTCCCTCTGTCCCCCAGATGCTGGCCAAACATGTCATCACGCTGCATGTGAGTGCGCTAACCCAGACTCAGGCCGTGGAGGGCGAGATTGACCTGGCCAAGCTGAAGAAGTTCATCGCCTACTGCCGGGCGTGAGTCCTGACACAGGCCTGCAGGGTGGGGCTGCCTGGCTCCCGGGCCTGCTCACATAGGACGGCCCAAGGACACCGATTCCTAGGGTGTTAGCAGCTTTGAATCTGCTCCTGACCCTGCACAAGTCACCCAGTGGCTCTCTGCCTCCATTTGCCCATCTCCAAAATGAGGGTAGCATTTAGGTGATGGACAGTGTGGAGTTGGTGCCACTGGCTCTGGGTCTGGGTCAACTCTGTGACGTTGGTCAAGTTAGTTGACCTTCCAGCCTTGCTTTCCCCAGGCTGATGTAAGGATTGCACAAGATAATGAGTAAGTGCTCAATGTAATCTTGCAAAAAGTAAGTACTCAGGAAGTGACAGCTATGGGTTTGTTAATTGTCATTCTCCCTGAATCTCAATAATAGTAATCATAATAGTGAATACCCACCCTGTGCCAGGCATCATTCTGAGCAATTTATGTACATAAATGAACTTTAACCCTCTCTCAAAATCTCTTAGGGGAAGGTGAGGCAAAGAATGTGAAGTAACTTGTCCAAGGTCGTGTGTAGGAGGTGGTGGTGTTAGAATTTGAACAGGGAGTCTGTGCCTTAGGCTGTGCTTTTAGCCACTGTGCGGAGATTCTCAACACCCAGTGCTGAGCTATACCCCCAGGGCTGTGGGATCTTTAGGAACTTTCTAATGGGTGGGACACTGGACTGCGTGGTGGACCTGCGTGGTGGACCTGCGCTCTTTGTGGCCCAGTCCCTAGAGGGTTGGGTCCACGACGTGAGTTAGAGAGCCTGGATTCCAGTCTCCTCCATGTCCACCCCTTCCTCCAGGCCTCTCTGTCCTGCTGAGGATGAGGGGTTGATTGAGGCGGTCTCAGGTGCCCCCTGAGTCAGGGGTTCAGTCAGCATGGGGGATAGAGGAGATAGGAAGGTGGAAGGCACCAGTCAGACCCCCACGTCCCTGCGGTTCCCTCTCAGGAGAGACACATGCCCCTACCCCTGGACACCAGTCACTGACCAGCCTCAGCAGGTTGGGTGGAGGAGGTGGAGACCCTGCTTGAACTCTGCATGACACTGTTCCAACCACGAGGTGGCGCCAGTTGCTGGTTACTCGTGGTGCTGGGGGTGACTTTGTGGCTGAACGGCTCACCCGACCCAGCAGCAGAGGGGGCCTCTCAGCCCTGCAGGTGTTCCTGGCTTTCTTCCACCTCCTTTCCCTCCTGATGCTGGTGCTGTGGCTCCTGCCTCCAGCGTTGACGGTGCCCCAGTCTGCATGAGAGAGCAGCTGGGTGTGGTGGGAAGGCACGTGCCTGCCAGCCTTGGGGGTGGGCCAGGCCAGGCCCGGGGGCAACCCAAGGTGCCCTCCTGGCCTCACACCGGCTGTTCCTTACTGTCCTGCAGGAAGTGTGGCCCCCGGCTGTCGGCAGAGGCTGCGGAGAAGCTCAAGAACCGGTACATCATCATGCGGAGCGGGGCCCGTCAGCACGAGAGGGACAGCGACCGCCGCTCCAGCATCCCCATCACTGTGCGGTGAGCAGGCGCGCAGGCTGGCCGAGGGACTCCCTTTCCTCCTCTAGGAGTGTCTCCCGGATGGAGAGGAAGCCTTTTGGGTCAGCAGTAGTCTCAGTGGCCTTGGATTTGGTGGTGTTTGGGGCTGGGGAGTCAGGCCCTCTCCTCTGGAATGGGTGTGGTGTCCCCCTGGGCTTGTGCGGCAGCCTGAGGGTGAGGGATGGACCCAGGCCTGCGAGTCCAGAGCCCTGGTCCTGGCTCTAGACCAGTGTGTGAGGCGGGGAGACTGCTTCCTCTCGGCCTCAGTTTCCTTAGGGCCTAGCTCATCAATCTTGACAGTAGAGTATTGTGGTTTAAGGAGCTTGGCCCTACCTGGTTTGAATTCTGTCTCCACTGCTGATTAGTTAGAAGTGATTTGACTGCCCCTGATAGAAAACCTAAATAAAGGAGCTTGATTAACTGAGAAGTTTCTCTCATGAGAAAAAGTGGAGGTGGGTGGCTCAGAACTGGCACAATGGTTCCTGAGTTGCCAGGGCTCCTTTAGGCTCACTGGTTTTGTTTTGTTTTGTTTTTTGAGGTACTGAGGCTGGGGACTGAATCACTGAGCCACATCGGCTCTCCTGAGTTAGTTTTTTCATTTATTTGCTTGCTTGTTGTTTTGTTTTTAGGAGGCACCGGGAACCAAACCCGGAACCTTCCCATGTGGGAAGCAGGCGCTCAACAGCTTGAGCCACAGCCGCTCTCCTTCAGTCTCACTCTTGTCCTCATATGCCAAGGTGGCTGCAGGAACTTTAGCCATCACCTCCATACTCCAGGCAGGAGGGGAGAAAAGAAGAGAAGGGCTCACCTTTTAAGGGCACTTCCTTAAATCCCTACACGATGCTTGGACTTAACAGCTTATTGGCCACAATGCAGTCAGCACAGATATGCCCAGCTGCGAGCGAGGCCGGGTGGTGTGTGCTGTAATAAAACTGGGAGCCATTAGTAAGAGGGCAGATCTGGCAGGCACCTCTGAAGTCTGCTGCCCTGGGCAAGCTCCTTGGGGCCGGGGTGGGAGGAGGTGGGGAGAGCAGGCTGAGGCCACCCTGAGCAGCCCGTCGCTCCCCTCCAGGCAGCTGGAGGCTGTTGTGCGCATTGCCGAGGCTCTCAGCAAAATGAAGCTGCAGCCCTTCGCCACCGAGGCGGACGTGGAGGAGGCTCTGAGGCTCTTCCAGGTGTCCACGCTGGATGCTGCCTTGTCCGGCACCCTGTCAGGTGAGCAGACATGGCGCTCCGTCGTGGGCCGTCTTGTGGGCTCTGCATCGCGGAGCTGCCCGGGCCGGGCTGGGCTGGGCCTGCTGGGGGCCTGCAGCATTGTTGCTTCTTCACTGTTGCTGAGCTTTTCTGAGCTTCCTTCTGGCCATCAGCCCCCTCCCCATTTCCTCCCCCAAGCCAGTTTCTTCCCAGGTGGGAGGAAGCAACTTCTCTCCAGAGTCTGGAATCCAGTCCTCTTTACCCAGTTCAGAAGTCCTAATTATACTTTCACTGTTAAGAACAGTCGGCACTCCTTTTGCACTCATTACCATTTCTAGTGCTTCTGAAGATAAATTTCCTCATTTTCCTTCCCAGCAACCCTTCCTGTCTTAAAGGTGAGGAAACTCACTCAGGGAGACGTCTATACAGCCCGAGGTAGATTCCCACCGCAGTATCTTAACCCACCGCAGTCCTTGCTGCACCCTTTGGGCTCTGGCTTCCAGCAGCCATTTGCTGAGCACTGAATCTGTGCCAGACCCTTCTGGGGTAGGACCCCTCGGTCGTCCAATAGATAATACCAAGTCCTTAGTATCGGCCAGCCCTGTTCTAGTGCTGGGAATAAAAGAGCAAACAAACCACAAAGTCCCTGCCCCGCTGGGGAGAGGCAGGCAGTGGGAAGTGCAGTGGAGAGGATCCCAGTGAGGCCAGGTGTGTGGGAGGAGGGTGGCGGCTGCTGTGTAGGTTGGGTGGTTGGGGTGGCCTCTAGCATGGAGCAGAGACCCTTCCTGGGAGAAGAGCCTCCTAGCCAGAGGGAGTGCAAGTGTCAAGATGCCGAGGGAGGAGCTGGCTTGCTGAGTTAAGGAACCTCCAGTTGGCCAGTGTGGCTGGGCGGAGGGTGGGGGGAGGCGGGGGATGAGGGGCGGGAGAGGAGGAGAGGAGGTTAACGGGGAGGGGGGGTTCTGACCTCACACAGCCCAGGTGAAGACTCAGTCTCTGTGCTGGAGGGGCTTTTTGTCATATGAAATGTTTGCTAACAGAGTGCTTTTTGGAATGCTGAGGACACAGCAGGAATGATTTGGGGCAGTGATATTTGAGTTGGGCTTTGCTGTCTTTGTAGGAGTTGGAGGCTCCTTAGTTCAGCTCCAGGCAGTGAGGTTTGCCCTCCCCTGCTCCTGGTCATCTTGGGTAGTGAAGGCCCTCTTCCGGGCCTTTCCCAGCCACAGTCGCATCTCCTGTTAGGCTGGGACAGCAAGCACCTGCAGCCGTCTTTGCAAGTCGTGAGCCTCCTGGTTGCTGAGGGCTACTCGGGCCCTCATCGATGCCCCCTGACAGCCTGCCCTCCCTCCTGGATCCCTGCTGGCTTTCGATCTGAGGATCTACTCTCTTAGGAATCTGTCATTGCTGTCTGTCCAGCTGGATGGAATCCATGTCATAGTTCGCATACTTTTCTTGACTATTGGCAGTTTTCTCACTGCAGTCAGCTCATGAGTCCTCCAGTGGCTCCTCATCTTGCCATACTCAAAGTGCAACCCGTGTTGTGGCTTACAGGGGCCCGCAGGACCTGGCCCCTTGTTGCCACTCTAGCCTTGTCCCTTCCACCCTCCTGAGGGGCATTTTGAGTGAGTCAGCTGTGCTCCAACCTCCAGGCTTGGTACCTGCTATTCCCTCTGTCTGGAACATTCCCCAAACGCTTGCCTTGTTCCTCACCTCATCCCTCACTGCTGCTCCGGCACACTTGGGCCCTTCCCTGTTGCCTTGGTTTTTTAAGGGTGGGTGCTTGTTCCTTCAAATTTACTTTCCTGGGCCCAGCTCAGGCTGCCCTGCCTTGGGATAGGGCCTGCATCTCCCCAAGCCGTTCCACTGTGGGCAGTCTGGGGCCCTGACATCCCTAACCCCACCCTGCCTCCCACTTCCCACTGCAGGGGTGGAGGGCTTCACCAGCCAGGAGGACCAGGAGATGCTGAGTCGCATCGAGAAGCAGCTCAAGCGCCGCTTTGCCATCGGCTCCCAGGTGTCGGAGCACAGCATCATTCAGGACTTCACCAAGCAGGTGGGCCTCCCCTGGGGCTGTGGCAGCAGGGGACGGAGGGGTCTCCGGATGGCTCCCCATGGCCTGGTCACCCTATCGCCTTGTCCGGTTGCTCAGCAGAGAGGGTCAAGGGTGGGGGGTGGGAAGAGGTGGGGTGGGTGCACATCTGCCACTCCTTGCCCATCATTCCTCTCCTGGGGACTGCTTCTGTCTTGGGTGAGAGAGTGGGTGTTTCTCTGTCCCCTGGGGGAGATGTAGGGGAGATGAGAAGTAGTGGGGGCCCAGTGGAGCTACATCCAAGTCCCCCCTAGCCCTTCTCATCTGTCTCTTCCCTATTGCCTGGGTTGTTTCAGGGGTGGGTGGCCAGAGCCAAGAGGCCAAGGCTCCCAGCTCATTGGGGAGGGTGCTGTTGACCTCATGGGGAAGGAGATGAGGCTGTGCCGAACCTTCCGTCTTCAGATGATCCCAGCTTCCAGTCTCAGCTCCTTTTCATCTACAGCCTTTTGTTTCTATCTTAGAGCAGTAAGTGGTTGCCTGCCCATTCTAGAGACGGGCTTAGAGAGGTTTAGGGATGGCAAGAGCCAGATGGACTCAATTTAAGTCCCAGCTCTAGCACTTAATTGCCGTGTGACTTTGAGCAAGTGACTTAGCCTCTCTCTGCCTCGGTTTGCTGCCCTGTGAAATGGGGGTAATCATAGCCCCAGCCACACAGGGTTGTGAGGATGGAATGAGCTAATGTACGTAGAGATGCTGCCTAAGGAGTAGGTGCTCAAGAAATGTGGGCCGTTATTACCAACTCAGGGCATGAAAGCCTCTTATAAAGTGTTAAGTTCCGTGTGAGCAGAGGGGTGCTGGGGCTCCGTGGGCTCTGGGCAGGCTGGCGGGGTGTCCTGGCGGCTCCTGCATCCAGCCCTGTGTTCCTGCAGAAATACCCGGAGCATGCCATCCACAAGGTCCTGCAGCTGATGCTGCGGCGGGGCGAGATCCAGCATCGCCTGCAGCGCAAGGCCCTCTACCGCCTCAAGTGAGCGCCCGTCTCGCCTCCTACCCATATCGCCTCCAGCTTCCCACTTGTCCTTCTCTCGTCCCTGGCCAGAGCGACCTGGCCCTGGAGGAGGAGCGGCCGTGTCCTGCCTCGCTACCTCTGGGCATCTGCCTCTGCAGTTCCACAGCGTGCCCCTGGAGTTTGTTGCGATAATAAAGCCTGGCTGCGTTTAGTTATCCGTGGGCTTCTGCACTTAGTGGCCTGCCCCCTCCATCCTGCCCTCAGACGGGCTGGGGAGGAGCAGGTTTTGGGGCCAGGCAGCCCTGGGCTGTGACCTGGGCTGCCACTGGGGCTCTTGGGGGAGTCACTTAGGTTTGGAGCTCCAGTTTCTTCAGCTGTTCAGCTAGTTCCTCACTGGTGCTGGTGAGAATTCCACCCAATCCAACTTGTGCAAAAGTGCTTTGTAACGTGCACCCAGTTCACCCGCCTCAGCTGTTACCAGCAGCTTAGAGAATTCACAAGGGACACGACTGCCTTTCTGGGCCTTGGTTTCCTGATGGAGAAGCAGGGAGGCCCCTGGTCCTGCCTCACTGTTTCGTACTAGAGGGAAGGTCCAGGAATGGCCTGGCAGTGACGGGCATCAGGGCGCTGGAGTCACACAGGCCTCCAGCCAGATAGATGTGGCGGTGCTGGAGTTGGACGGACATTTCCACTCCTGGGGGACCCTGGGTCAGGCACTCATGTCTCTGTGCCTCAGTTTATCATCAGTGGCCTGGAGCTCATTGGAATCACTACCATGAGTTGTGAAGATGGAATCACAGAAAGCACCAGTGATGGCAATACTGGAGAAAAGCAGAAATGCTTGTTTTGGTAATTATTTTGCCTCATGTTGCAGCATCAACATCAATATTTATATTGTTCTTAAGAAAATGAGACTTCACAAAACTAAAGAAAAATCCGCAAAATAAATATTTGCTTTTTAAAATAGATGGTTTTGGAAATATAAAGCATCAAGTAAAATCCAGATTTAGAAATATGTTGAACATTTTATTCTAATCATTAGCAGCTGACGTATTGAAAACCACTACGTAAGAATGGAGACAATTCAGTCGTGAGGAACTCGAAGTAAAATTATTTGATCTTTCTAAAAGCCCAAAAAAACTCAGTGCATCCGTGTTGTCATTGTTGACTGAAAAGTACATTTTTTGCACAAAATTTCCCATCCCTATGTTGTATGGGGAAATGGAAAGATGAGAGTTAGGAGCGAAGTCAGTTTTCCTCTGACTCACTCATCTTCAAAGCCCTTTTCTTTTTTGGTAATTTTGAGAACTTTTTGGACTGCTTTCTGCTTTCTTGCTCGGATGGCAATCTTCTCATTGACGGCATTGGGGGGGGTGTGCTTCCAAAAACCATTTCCTGTTCTTCACCTTTCCCGGTTTCAGCTTGTTCAGGTGGCTACCGAGCTTTAGCTGCATCTATTTCAGTACTGAAGTCTGTCCTGTCTGTGGCACGTTCCAGCTTGAGTGCGCACTGGCCTGAACTGCGGCTCTGCGTCACTGGCGGCCGTTTTCCTCCCCCTGAGTGTGCTGGAGGTGCCCCTTCCAAAGAGTGTACTCACCGTGTCTGAACCAGCGGAGACTTCAAAGTCCTGGTGTTTGGGCTCTGTCGTCCCATAATTGTGAACTGGAATGAACTTCATCCTCCCAGCATTCTTGGATAATGGCGGGTGCTTTGGACACCTTTGCAGATGGGGAAACTGAGACTGGGAGGAAAGTCACAGTGAGTGCAGGGTCAGAATTCCAGCCCGGCTCACAGCCCACCATGCCACACTGCTGCCTCGTCCTCACAGGGTGGGCAGTCCCTGTGCCAGGTCCAGGCTGGGTGCTCGGGAAAGCCTGGCCTGGCGGAATTGCTGGTCAAGTGTGGGGGCCTGACCTGAGGCAAATGGCGTAACCGGCTGGTGTGGAGCTGGGGGGCAGGAGGTGGGGTGGGAGTAGGGTGCCACTAGCTTTGCCAGGACAGAAGTACAGCTGGGGGACGCAGCTGTGCTTAGGACAGTGGCTTGAGTTGCAGAGGCTGGAGCAGAGGGCCCGAAGGGAGGCGTGCGGAGTGCTGCCTCGTTTCTGAGAGGGACCATGGGATAGGAGGCTGGGCAGCCAGGAGAGGGAGCACTCAGGCTGGGATGAGGGCGGCCAGGAGAGGGAGCACCCAGGCTGGGATGAGGGCGGCCAGGAGAGGGAGCACCCAGGCTGGGATGAGGGAGGCCCTGGGTGATTCCCAGGCTGTTGAAGCTGCTGCAGGTATGGCTCAGATCTGTTACCTGTTTCTCAGCTCCTTCCCCTGCACTCACCTGCCTCACGCTGGGCAAGCTGCTTTAACTCGGCCTGCGTGTTCTCCCCTGTAAAAGGGATAACGGTGCTCCCCGCCTGGGGGCCTGTGAGGGCTGGCCGAGGGCTGCTCGGAGGAGGGCTGGGTTTGTTTTCTCAAGTTCGTCTTTATACTTTAAGCTGCACAGGGCCTCTCCTGGCAGCAGCCTCATCCAGAGAGGGGAAGAATGATCAGATGGATGTGCTCATAGAGTCCCTTTACATGACTTAGCCCTCAGGTGACCAGTGCCAGCCCCAGTGCTGGTTTTGAAATTTACCCTGTTCTCCTTAAGTCAAAATTATTTAATGTACACCCCCAGCTGGGCCCCCTGGTTTAAAGCAGGAAGGCTGAGCAAGTGAAAGAGGGTACAAATGGTAACTAATCCTCACCAGGCCCGATTGATCAAGAACAAGGAGGTAAAAATACAATGTTAAGAAGGGAAGTATAGGAAAGTGGATGTGGCTTAAGCATTTGGGCTCCTGCCTACTTCATGGGAGATTCCGGGTTTGATTCTCAGTGCCTCCTAAAGAAGAAGAGCAAGACACCTATCTGAAGAAGCATTGGGCTGACACAGTGAGCTGACACGAGACACAAGGAGGAGAGCACAAGAGATAAGAACAGAGGGGGCAGAGGTGGCTCAAGTGATTAGGTGCCTCCCACTTAGGAGGTCTTGGGTCTGTGCCTCCTTAAAAAAGCAAAAAAGACAAGCACAGGAGGAACAGTGAGCGCAAACAATGAGGGGGTGGGTAGGAGTAATTTTTTTTTAAGGGAAGTATAGTAAAGATAGCCAACTTGGGCTTTTATTTGTTAGAAATGAAGACCATTCATGCTTGAATTGTCTTATTTTAGAGAAGTATTGGCAAGTAGCAGCCTAAAACCCATCCTCTTTAAGAAATAGAATTACTGAATTAGAAAATATAAAAGACATCCCAAGCATCAGTTCATGCAAGTAATTTGATGTTTTTATTACCTTTCGTATACATACATTTTTTAAAGATTTATTTCCCCCTCCCCCTCCCCCTGCCCTGCTGTTGTCCATTTGCTGTGTGATCTTCTGTATCTATTTCTCTTTTTGTCTTGTCATCTCATTTTTTCTTCTCTAGGATTTACCGGGATCCGATCCCGGGGACCTCTGATGTGGAGAGGTGTCCCCTGTCCCCTGTGCCACTTCAGTTCCTGGTTTCTTCTGTGCTTCACCTTGACTCTTGTGTCATCTTACTGCGTGACTTACTTGCATGGCACTAGCTCACCACGTGGGCCCTGGCTCGCCGTGTGGGCACTTGTGCAGGTACTTGGCTCACATGCAGGCACAGGCTTGCCATGCAGGTTTTCTTTTCTCACCAGGAGTCCCCAGAGATCGAACCCGGGTCCTCCCACATGGTAGGCGGGAGCCCCATCACTTGAGCCACATCTGCTTCCCTTCATATGTTTTTGAACATGTAAAATAGGTTGGTTTTGTTTGACAATTGATGCAAATGGAAGTTTCAGGTCTGGATGAGCAAAAGTAGACAATTGTTTTTAAACATCAGGGTGTGACAAAAGTACATTAAAATGATCTCTAGTATAGCTTTTGGTAACGGATCAATCAAAACAAACCTCTTCTTAAATGTATGAGACACAGGAAGTGGCTGTGGCTCAGTCAGTTGGTTTCCCAACCACCGTATGGGAGGCCCTGGGTTCACATTCCAGGGCTTCCTTGTGAAGGCAGGGTCACCTGCACTCCGCAGAGCGCCGCCCAGCCCACAGGCGCCTCTCAGAGCTGACTGAGCAAGGTGATGCAACAAAAAAGGGAGATAAGCAAAAACAACATAACGAAATGGACACAGAGAGCAGACAGCAAGCAAGCTGCAAGGGGGGGAGGGGAAATAATTACAGACACGGAAGAACGCATAGTGAATGGACACAGCAGACAGCATGCAAAAAGCCATGGGTGGAGGGTGGGGGTGGGGATAAGAAAAATGAGGCAATAAAGTACAATGGTTTCAGAGCATAGACTCGAGCCAGTGGCCTGGGTTCACATCCCAGTTCTGCCACTTTCTGCTCTTGGGTCCTTTTTCATGACTTTGGGCCCTTTTCAAGCTCTCAGCTTTAATTTCATCGCCTGTTAAGATGGGACTGACACTAGAGCCAGCTTGTGGGAGGCCTGAGGATTAAATGGTTTTGTATTTATAAAGCAGGACAGTGCTTGACACATGTGTCCCAATGTATGCAAATCTCTTAAAATGCTACCGCTTAGCACAAAAACATTTCCAAGTGGGTTTAAGGTCCACTACACACATTACTTTTGTAATGAGAATCAAAAAAGCAGGACCAGGGGGGTGGATGTGGCTCAGGTGGCTGGGCACCTGTCTACCATATGGGAGGCCCCAGGTTCAAATCCTGGGGCCTCCTGGTGAAGGCTGGCCTGTGCCACCACTGTGGAGAGAGATGACAGCAGACAGCGCAAACAAGGGGGAGGGGAGAATAAAAAAATAAATGAATCTTTAAAAAAAACAAAAACAGGACCAGAAAAAAGAAAAAGGTTGGGTGTGACAAGCGCTGGGACACGTTGGTCAGCTACCTGGACTCTGGGCATCTAACAGCACAAGGCTGTGGAGGAAGCTACCATTTGGAAACTAAATGCCTTGCAAGAGACAGTTATGACTTACTTTCCTTTTCAGAGTCTTTGGTGATATTCTTAAGGGAAACCAGAATTGGCTCTGAGGAGTAGACTGGTAACTAGCGCCTCCCACCAGAATTCGGCCAAAGGCCAGTCTGAATGAGCCTGTCATATGCCATTTGGACCCAGAGGATGAGGGATGGGGACGGGGCAGGTAAGCAGGGGAGGAAGGGTTGGGGGGCGGGGAGAAGAAATGCAGAAAGCCCCCTGGACTGCTGCAGAATGAGCCGTCAAGGCTGCTGAGGTGCACGGTAGCTGCTGGGTACTTAGGGGGTGCTCAGGCTTCAGCCTGCCGCGAGAGGGAGGAAGTGGGAAAGGCGTTTCAGAAGAGGAGGCAGTGAAGGCTCAGAGGTAGAGATGTGGTGTCTGGGTGGTGGCTGAGCTCAGTCGCCAGTGATGGCAGCATAGAGTACTAGCAGGGATTTAGGTACGAGGCTGGAGGGGTTGATGCTTCACTTGGGAGGCCAGGGCCTCCTTGTGCTTTGGGATGTACAAAATGCCATGGACTATGGCGGCAGTTCACGTCTGCTTGGGGCCAGTTCCCCAGCACGGGAATGGATGGATTCATAGCTGAGCACTCAGCGTGCACTCTACAAATTCATCCTCCCTACAGTTTGATGAGTTGGTGGTTTCTTGCCATCCTGTTACAGAAGAGGAAACAGCCCAGAGAGACAGCTGTCCCTCAAGGTCCCACAGCTAGTGAGTGGTAGAGGTAGGATCCAGCCCGGGACTCTGACTCTCATCGTGAGCAAATGAGCCAGCAGGAAACAGGCCAAGCAAAAGCCTCAGGTCGAGTTTGACATCTCAGCCCTCCTTGATGTCACTGGGATCTGAGGACCCCAGAGACCTTTCTCCTGGGTGGGGCTCAGTAAAAACTGATTGAAAGGATGAGCAGCCGGGCGAGGTCTTCACCGCCAGGTTACAGGTGCGAAACGAGGCTCAGAGCCGCTAAGGAAACGACCAAGCTCTCCAAGCAGTGGAGGGTCCGGGACCCCGGGCCAGGGCCTTCTCTTGAGGCAGTGGTATTGCCCCCGAGGTTTTTTCTAGCCCTGACGTTCTACGTTTCTCCTTGGCCATTTCTTCTCATTCCCTGCCCCCTTTCCCTTGGTGCTTCCTTAGGGACCGGCTCAGGTTTGTATCTCTAGCCTCACTGGCCTGTCTCATTCCAGAGCCACCTTCCAGGCTCCATGGCTTACAGCTGGGTGATACACTAGCAAGCACATCGCCCTCTTGGAATCCCCATTTCCTGGTCTGTAAATGGAGAGGGTGAACAACTTGGGATTCTTCTGGTTTTAGCACTGAAAGTCCCGCGTCCTGGGAGCCCCCTCCATCCTGGACAAACCAGGGCAGCTGGTCACCCTGAAAATGGAAACAACCCACCTGGAAGAGTCGTGGTCAAGGCCAGCTCCTATGGAGAGCACTCTGCACGGTACCCCTCTAGGCTCTGCGCTCCCTAAGTGGAAGCTAAAATTGCCGATCCTCACGAGTAGGGTGAGTGGTGAGGAGCTTGGGTTCTAGGGACCACTGGCCTGAGAGTCAATACTAATCCCGCACCTCCTGGCTGTGTGCCCGGAGTTTGGCTTCTTGAACTCTCTGGGCCTCCGTTTCTCCAGGTTTTAAATGGAGATGCCAGTGCAGCCGAGGGCTGTAGGGAGGCGAAAGTGACACCAGACAGCATGTTTCGTGAGCGGGCAAGTGGCAGCTGCAGCTAATAAGCCATTGTCAGCAGCTTCTGAACATTCCCAAGGTGCCCTGAATTGGCCCCAGAGCAGCCAGTGGGACCTCTTACCTTGTCCCTTGCCATGGTCCTTTTTTTTTTCCTTAACCCCAAGGAATTGGGGGATTTTGTCTCAAAAGCGGGCTCTCCTGCTCTCCCAGAGGGTGTGTGGAGGACCGTGGCCATGAGGGGACGCCAGAGCCCGGCCAGCAGGCCGAGCAGGGGCTCAGCGACCTCCCTCGCCTGCCCCTGAGGCCTGGGCCCCGCGGCGGCGGCCGCGTGCTGTGTGCTGTCTGCCCCCTGGCTTCCGGGGACCCCAGCCCCTGACCCTGGGAATACCCTGGGAATCCGGAAAATCCCTGGCTTGGAGTTGGCACCAGCTCTGTTTAGACAAAGGCCAGACCCTGGGCGGGAGCCTGGCGCACTTTCTCCGTTTCATCTTTACCGTCTCCTGGGGAAATTATAGATAAAGAAACTGAGGCCGGCAGGGTTACGCCACACCCAGCCGTGGTGCAGCCTGACCCTGCAGTCTTTGCCAGCTGCTCCGGGAACTGCAGAATCTTGGTCTTAGGGTGATCACAAGCTATGGTCTTACGACCCAAGGTCCTTAGAAGGCGAAACTCAGAGAAACCTTTGTTCCAGTCCTTTTGCGTGGATGAAAAGTAAAGAATGGGCATCTTTCTCCCTGCCGGCCCCAGCCCCGGCCACCGAGCTTCCCTCCTGAGAGATGCCCTGGTTTACAGCCCCTTTCTGAATGCAGATGCATCTCACCTTAGAATTGGACGGGATTTCTGGGTGACCTCCTCTCTGGGAACCCTGCTCTCCCTAACCCCCAGCCCTGAGCCTCCCGCTGATATCACTGTCCCAGCTGGGTGCACCTGAGGGTCTTTGCTGGCTCCAGGGGCTCCGGCTTCAAGCCAGCAGCCTCAGGACCTCTGCCCCCTCTCCTTCCCGTGAAGCTCGGGCTGGTGGTCCGCACTGAAGGCCGGGGGCCTCCCACCGAGCTGAGCGGCAAGAGGTGCAGCTGGATGGGGTGCGCGGCTGGACATCCCCTCCCTGGGAAGCCTCCCCTGACCTCAGGCCGGGCCGGGGGGCCCTCCAAGCCCCCCTCCTGTCAGGACGCTGGTCTGTTCATCTGGTTCCGGGTCAGCAGGCGCACTCCGGAGGGGAGGCCGTGTCTTCCCAGCACTCAGCACAGAGAAGACACCACGATGACTCAGGTGACCCAACACCTTTCACCAAAACCCAGTGCCCCCGCTGCTCGGGGCCCGTGGAGGCTGACCCATCCAGGATGCTGGCTGATGAGACTGGAGCAGAAGTGACACGCATTGCCTCTGGCAGGAAGCCCTTGGTAACTGGTCCTCGATCCTTCCAGCTCTGATTCCCCCTGAGTGCAACTGAAGGAGTCGCACGTGGGTGTCTCAGTGAGGACAGATGGGAGCAGAGCCCTGCCCTGCCCCTGCCGTGGACAGTGGCAGAGTGAGAAAGGAGCTTTTGTTGTTTTAAGCCACTGAGATTTGGGGATTGCTTGTTATACAGTTTAACTTTGCCCATCCTGACACACACATCAGGAACATGGGGATTATTACAATATCTTTGCAGTATGTGCCTCCTTGAAGGTTGTGATAAACACAAGAGGTGTGTATCACTCACTGTCACCCTTTTGTACTTTGTGCTGGCAACAGGTGTGATCTCTCTTGGGTCCATGCCTTCCCCCTGAAAAAATGTGACATCCATCTACCCATCCACCCATGTACCCATCCACCCATGCACCCATGCACCCATGCACCCATGCACCCATCCGCCCATGCACCCATCCACCCACCCATCATGTGGGATAACAGCAGTACCTGCGATGTAAGGGCTGTTACGAGGCTGACTGCAATGATATATGTAGCGTTCTTAGACCAATACCTGGCATGTGGTCCACGCTATGTAAGTGTGTCTATTTACTAATAGTATCTTTAACTCATTCAGCTAAATTAACTGAGCATCCACTGTGTCCTGGACTAGGGATACAGAGAACAAAGCATGTTTCTTCCCACCTTGGGATAGAAAGATCCAGAAAAGAACTATGTCCTTGGCAGCGTGAATGACCTGGTGAGAGAGAACAAAGCACAAGGGGCTCTGCCGGGAGGAAGGGACCCCAGCAAGTCCTGGAGTCAGGTCAGGTCAGGGGCTTTGTCCTGGGCTTGCGGGGAGGCCTTGTGCTTTGAGGTGGAGCCAAGGGGGCTGGCTGGGGGTGGAGGTGACAGGCCCCGGTTACGTAAGCCCCCCAGCCTGGGAGCCCAAGTGATGCCTTGACAGCTCTGTTCTCGGCCCCCACACGGAGCTCACTCTTAGCAGCAGAGCCGGGCTGGGGGGTGGGCGAGTGGAGGGCTGGGGGAGCATCTGAGAGCAGCTGCTCAAGCTGGGAGGAAGACAGGAGTCCAGCCTCCAGCACCCACCTCTGGCCTCAAGGGGACTGTCCCCTTGCCGCCACCTGCTCCTGGACCATCCCTGGCCAGAGCCATTGGGGCAGCTCCTTCCCCAGCCAGCCCTCCCCAGCTGCATGGGGCTCTATGAGGGGTGAGGGGCCAGAGGGGAGGGGGGGCAGGGTGAGCTGCTACATGAGAATAGGGGTGCTGGGTCAGGAAAGCAGAGCAGGGCATCAGGCACTAAGAAGAGAGGCCAAGGGAGGGCAGGCAGGGCTGGGCCTGCCGGAGGCAGGTGCCTCCAGGACAGGTGGGGGAGACCACGGCCACATTGCTGGGTGGCCTCCAGTAAGTCCCCCTTGATCCCCTTTGCATGAGAGGAGAACCTGCCCGATGGGAGACCCCTGAGCATCGGAGCCTGACAGGACCTGGGCCAACATCAGCGCACAATCCCTGTGTGACCGCTGGGGAGACTGAAGCCCAGAGAGCGTGTGTGACTTGATCACAGACACACAGCACTTACAAGCTGAGCTGAGCCTGGAACACAGACTTCCTGGCTCTTGGTCCAGTGCTCCTCACATGACATCATGCAGCCCTTTGGGGCTTTGAGGCCTCCTGCTTTATGGGGAAAACATAATTGCTATGGGTGGAATCGTGTCCCCCTGAAAGATATGCTGACCTCCTGTGCCCGGGGATGGGACCCTATTTGGAATTAGGGCCTTTCCATATGGAATCAGGTAGGGGCGAGGTCGCACTGGATTACGATGGGCCCCAAATCCAGTGGCTGCTGTTCTTGTAAGATGGCCATGTGAAAACACAGAGACGCGGAAGGAAGGCGGCGTGGGAGGACAGAGGTCAGCGATGCAGCTCCGAGCCGCGCCGCGCCCAGCGGGCCGGAAGCCCGAATGCCGGGAGGGGTCCCCTCGCGCCGCGGAGGGAGCGGGCCCTGCCTCGTCGTGGTTGCAGACCCCTGGCCTCAGGAACCCTGCGAGGATGAGCCTGCGTTGTTTCGAGCCCCCCGCCTGTGGTTCATTGTCACGGCAACCCCGGGAGCCCAAGCCCCTCGTCGGCGTGGCTGAGTGTCCTGGGCTGCTCAAGCAAATGCCTTGATGTGGGTTGATGGAAAAACTGGGAATTTATTAGCTGACTGTTTTGAGGCGTCATCACGGCGATGCCTTCTCCCGGCTGCCTGGTGTGTGGGGGCAGCTGCCCGCGACCCCTGGTCCCCGGCTTGTCACAGGGCGAGGCTCCTGGCGGCCTCCTGCCCTCGCCCCTCCCTTCTGGGCGCTGTTGGTGTCTGGCTTCCTGTGGCTCTCTCTGAATTTCGCTCTGGTTATGAAGGCTCCTGTAATAGGACTGAGGGGGGCCACCCCTCCCCTGGAGTAAGCTCACCCCAGGGCTGCTTACCATGAGCTCACACCCCAGGGAGGGAGCGGGGTACAGACAGCTCCGAACCACCAGGCCACGTTGTTGCCGTTGTTGGCATGTGTGTCAGGCTGTACTTCTGCTCTCGTCCTCCCGTTTCCAGCCTCCTCCCTTCCATGGGCTGACCTGGAAGGCCAGGTGCAGCCACGTGGGCTTCATGTCCACTCTGCAGCTGAAGGGCCTGCGGCCGCACCCACGGCGCAGGCCACTGGGGAACGGCCTCCCCCACCCACGTCCCGGAGGCACAGCGTGGGGGGGGGGGTGGGAGCCCGTGCTGGGGCCTCTCCTTCAAGGCCTGGGGTCAGCACCGTCAGGGGCTCCAGTGACCCCGCCACTTGTGTAATCGCAGCCTTGTGTAACCCCTGCCCCTTGAGTACGGCCTGGATTTAGTGACTCGTGTAATAAATTGAATAGCGCACAAGTGATGGGACGTCACTTCCAAGGCTAGTTTACAAGAATGACTGTGGCTTCCACCTTGGGCACTCTCGCTCGCTCGCTTGTTCAGAAACCAGCTGCCGTCTTGAGAATTCTCCGGCGCTGGCCACAAACAGCAAGACCGGCCTCCAGCCGCAGGAATGACCTTAGAAGGGGTCCCTCCTCCCCACGGAGCCCCAGATGAGACTGCAGCCCTGCTGGCACCCCCCTGCTGCCTCACGGGAGACCTTGAGCCAGGGGCACCCAGCTGAGCCGTGCCCAGATTCCTGACCCACAGAAACTGTAAGATAATTATTTATTGTGTCAAGCTGCTAACTTTGGGCCTATTGGTTTCGCAGCCATAGGCAACTGAATACAACCCCCACTGCCAGCTCCTGCAGCCTCACCTTTGCTCCCTTCCCTTCTACCACCTATGACCCTACCTTCCTTATCTCGACAAAGGCCCTAAAATGTATTTAGGACAGGTCTAAATGTCCTCAGAGGACAAACGAAGGGACAGGCCTCAGGTGAGAGATAGTTTGCTGGAGGACTCAGAGCGAGGGGCAGCCGAGTTCAGGCTGGACCTGGGCCCCCGGCTCCAGCTGTGGGGCAGCATGGGAAACAGTGCTGCACTGTCCAGGATGCCAGTGACGCCAGAGCCCCTGGCACTTGTACCCCCTCCATGTGGCAAGCCTGCCTGTGTTGCCAACGCTGGGACGCTTACCCGCTACATTTTCCAGTCTCTCTTGCAGCTAGCACTCCAGATGGAACGTAAACCCTGTCATCAGATGTCCTCGCACAAGACTAGAAGTTGGCACTGAGTTTCGTGGTGAGAGAGGGCACAAGGCATCTGTTTTGCCGGGTAGGTTGAAGCACGGGGTGTGTGGATCTGGAGCCGGAGGCTTCCCCAGTCCCACGGCATTCCGATAGACGAAGGAGCTGCAGCTCCCCTGGTGCCTCACTTCCGCAGCGTGCCTTTGGCATTTGTTCCTGGATGCTCAACCACTTAATATGCTTACAATGTTAACAAGAGCAGCCCCACAAACACAAGCACAAACCCACTCTTTTGCCTAAACAAGCTAGACTGGGCTCTGTTCTGCATCACTGACCCTAACCGATACTCGGCTTCCTCGGCAGGATGTGGGACAAGGTTGCGGAAGTCCCCAGGAAGACAAGAGCCTTTCTCTCAGTATAGATGTATCTGTCCCAGAGCAGCGCTCTGATTGGTCCTGCTTGGGTCAGCCCTTATCTCTTGGATCAATCAGAGTTGCCAAGAAATGGAATATGATGGCTGCTTGGCTGGGCCTGGGTCACTGCCTGGCCCTGTAGTGGGACAGAGCCTGTCTCCAGGAGAAGGTGGCTGAAAAAGTGCGGGACGCACGGAATGTACTGGGAAGCAGATGTGGTTCAAGCGGTTGAGCGCCTGCTTCCCGCACGGGAGGTCCCAGGTTTGGTTTCCAGTGCCTCCTAAAAACGAAAACAAACGACAAGCAAACAAAAGAACATAAACAAACAAACAAAAACAAAATGAGCAGGGGAGCAGAGATGGCTCAGTGGCTGAGTGCCAGCTTCCCACTTAACGAGGTCCCGGGTTAATCCCTAGCCCGGTACCTAAAAAAGAGAAAGAAAAAAACAGGCAAGCATGAACTCCCATAGTCTTTTGGACATCACCGATGCCCAAGGCAGGAGCTATGAGTTAATCCCAGACAGGGGACACGGCCGAAATGAAGTTGGTATGTGGGAGGTTATGCCAGGAGCCCCGGAGTCCTGCGCCTGGGGGTCGTGTGTGTTCCCTGCCCCTACCACCCTGGGAAGGACCCAGAAACACCCTCCCGTGTCCCCGGGAATGCTTCAGGTAGGGAGGGGGAAACTGAGGCTCAGAGGGAATGAGGAGACTGGGAGGCCGAGAGGCAGGGATGGAGGGGGGAGTGTGGATCCAGCCTCCCAGGCCCCACCTGTCCCTGGACCTGGAGACAGCCCCGGGTGGGGTGTGGCCCTGGGCAGGGGCCCCCGTCTTAGCCCCCGGCTGTCCTTTGCACGGTGGAGCAGGCGAGGGCTGCCTCAGGCCTGCCCGGGGCCTGGACGGGGTAAGCGTGCCAGGGTCTGCCCTTGGTATGGTGCTCCCAGGCTCCTCTGGGGAGGAGGGGGAGGAGGAGGCTTCCGCAGAGTGGCTCCCCTGTTGCCATGGTGACCAGACCCTCAGTGGTCAGGCTTATTTTGGAACTTGGTCCACGCAGCAGCGGCTTTGTCCCCCGAGCCCCCTGCTGCGGCCTTCGTCCTGTGGGCCTGCCCCCTGGCGCCCGGGCACAGCAGGTCTGAGCTGGACATGGCCCTGGCCGGGAGGGGCAGGCAGAGGCAGAGACCCTCCCCAGGTCTCCCGCTCTGCCCTCACCGGCCCCCTCGCCCACCACCTTCCCTGGACGGGGAGGCCTGGCTTCTGTCCTGCCCCCGCCGTGGGCCGGCTGGGCGACCCCCTGGGCCTCCGGCCCCTTGACCGTGAAAACGAGATGATACTTTCTGCTGGGCTTTCCCAAATGGAAGGAGAACGTCCAGCACCTGGGCCCCTGAGTGGTGCCAGCCCCCCGCCCTTTCTAACCCCGAGGTGGTCGCCTACAGCCTCTGCTCCCAGAGGCCCCTGCAGTTTTTAAGGCTCCTGCCTCCTCTGACCTCATCCAGCTTCTGGATCTTCCCACCATCTCCCAGGGCCCAGATGTGGAATTCACCCCCTTCCTCGGTGTCCACATAAACCCCCTCTCATTTGTGGCTGTGGAAAATGGGGGGCGATGGTGGCACGCTGACCCTGAGTCCAAACCCACAGCTCCACGTGCTCTCCCAGAGGCGCCTGTCCTGTCCCCTGCCGCCCCCTCCCGGGGGGATTCTAGGGGCCTCCGCCTGAGGCCGCCCGACCCCCGGTTCAGGCTTCCTCGCTCCCTCAGGTCGCACCCACAGCTCCGGGCGCGAGGCGCTGCCCGGCCCGGCTCCACCTCCACATCCGGGTGCGCAGAGCACAGCCCCTTCCGGGTCACGACCCCGCGCAAGGCGGCGGAGGCGAAATCCCAGGAGGGCCTTGGGACTGTGGTGTGGGGTCAGGGGAAGGGGCTCTGGAAACCCAGCCTCGCGGCGCTGGGGACGCCGAGGGCGGCCGGAAGGGGAGGAGCTCAGCGCCGGTTCCCTGGGCCGCTGGGCCTCAGAGGACGTGGGGAGCAGTCGGCTTGGATCCGCCACGACAGCTGCCGCAACTGCCTGACTCCCAGGCAGGGATGGCTGAGGGCACGGGGACGTTTCTAATGACCGTATCCCCTGAAACCTGTGCTGCTGTCCCCCCGCTCCCATGAAGTCTAAGGCTGGAGCTGGCCGGGGTGCAGGCCTGGGAACACGGAGTGCGAGCCTTCCTCGGGTCATGTGGTCCCCCGGCCAATCGGAGTGCCTTATCTCCTGGCGTAGGAATTGGCCCAGGGAGGGCACATGACTCTGCAGAGCCAATCAGAGTCTTCCCTGAGATTCCTACATGGACGCCATCATCATCATCATGCCAGGATGAGGGAGAGGCTGCCTGAGAATGAAAGCAACACACAGAGGGAAACAGAGCTGGAAGAAGGAGGGACAGAGCCTTGGGACTGTTTGAGCCCCTTGATCCCCCCCGGCCTGCAGGTGGTCCCACCTCTGGGCTTTCAGCACGTGAGCACACGAATGCCCTTCCAGCTTAGTGCGGGTCGGGTTCCTGGCCTTGTCAAGGGCCCTGACCATCAGAAGGAGAGAAGAAGAGAGGGAAAGAGGGAGGGTCACAAGAAGGGCCACACCTGGCCATGGGTCAGAGAGGGTCGCCCCTCGGCCCTTGGGGGCCTTTGAGTCCCGTACCCTCGGGTCTGGCTTACCGTGAGTCACCCGGGCCCCTTGTTAAAGAGAAATGCTGGTCCAGTAGGTTTGGGACATGGACATCTTCATTTTCACAGGCTTCCCAGGGAATGCTGATACCAGCCAGGCTGGGAACTGTTGATCTAGTCCTATTCCCTCACATTACAGAGAGGGAAACTGAGGCCCAGAGAGGTAGTGACTTGTCCAAGGATACACAGCAAATAGTGGTAATACCCCACCTGTCCTTTTCATACCCTCCTGTCTCCCTATTCTCCGCCTATGGCGTAAGGGCAAGGAAAGGGAAGGCTTAGGCTCCTCCAAGCAGAGGGACCCAGTCATGGGCCATTGTCTGGTAGGCGTCCCCATCACTGCCTCTCAGACAGAGAGCACCCTGCTCCTAGCCCAGGCACCCCCGCTTGCCACCCACCAAGCCATGTATCCATCATCCATCTCTCCAGCCATTTTCCATACATTCCTCCAACCAACAAATATTAAATACTGTGAGTGCCTGGGACAAACCAGTGGATCATATTTAGGTTATTTTCTTCTTTGCTGCGTTCCTCCTGCTTCCCTCCCTTCCTCCCTCTCCACTCCCACTCCCTCTTGCAGGGAAGAACGCTAACCTGCCGCTGGAAGTCTCACATTCAGATTCCGCCTCTGCCACTTAGTAATGATGTGAACTTGGACGCAATTTTTTAAAAAACATCTCTGAACCCCATTTTTCTCACCTGAAAAATGAGGGCGATAGACCTCAAAGAACTGCTGAGGCGGTACAAGCAGATCACACAAAGCGTCGCGTGGTGCTCGCAGTGGAACGCAAGGGCGAGGTCACAGCTCTTCCTCGTGCGTTCAGTGCCGAGCAACGTGGAAATGCTCACACAAAAAAAGAAGGAAGGAAAAGCCTGGAACCCTGTATGGTTCCTCATGCGGCTCACTGTCAATTTTCCATATTTCCTTACAACACTAACTCGTATGCAGACGTCATTTTTGTGTCATGGTAGGGAGGTTGACGCAGCTTGGGGTCTTAGCGTGTCCCCTAAAGTCACACCACAGTATCTGGACTTTGAAAGAGTCATGGACAGGCCCCCCCAGGATGGAGCACGCGTGGGGCACTGACTGCCGTGTCCCCTCCAAACACCCTTCACCTGCATTCCTGCGGTGCGGACCATTTATAAGCAGAACCTCTCGAGGGCGTTCTTTGGTGCCAAGGGGTGGCCCGCGGGGATCAGGGGGCACCTTTACAAGCAGGGGAAATTCACCACCACGAGCCGGGGGAGGGGCTGGCCCAAGGAGAGCGCTCCTGCACCCTGTGTCGGAGGCGGAGCGCAAGCCTCGGGACCCCAGGGAGGGTGGCAAGCAGCCCAGAGGGCACGGGCTTCGGGGAGGGGGCACGGCCTTGGCTTTGGACTTGAGCTCTGAAACCATGAGCTCGCCAATGCTCGTTGTTGAAGCCAGCCTGGGTGGAATCTGTCATAGCAGCCTGGCAAGATGAGTCAGGGTGTTAGTGAAAACGTCATGAGAAACGGGGACTCGGCTGGAGGACAAGAAGCTGGGGAGCTAAACAGGCTGGAGGTGCACACTGGGAACCCTTTTGAGGCAACTCAATCCGTTAGGTGGGACCAGTTGGTGAGGGACTGGACAGGAAGGGAGTTGGGGGTCCCAGGGAGGCAGCGGGTCCAGATGCTGCGGCGGTCAGCTGGCGGGAAGACAGGGAGGGACGCACAGGGGACCCGGCCCGTGACTTTGGGTCTCCTTTAGGCCGTTCTCGCCCTGCCCATTGCTCCCCAGGCCCAGCTGCACCCCACGTTCCCACCTCCAGGCCTCTGCGCCTCCCACATCCCTCTCTTGGCCTTTGAGGTTCGGCTGAAGGGCGCCTCTTCCAGGAAGCCCTCCACGAGGACACTCTGAAGCCATGGAGGCCTCAGGGCTCATCTCATCCAGTCCCTCCCTGGCTCCCGCCATCTCCTTCACTCTGCTCCCCCCCAGGATGCCCACCCACCCAGTTCAGGTCGCATCCTTCCCACTTCCTAATGCATGCCTCACCTCTCTGTGCCTCGGTTTCCTTGTCGGTCACACGAAAGCCACGGCAGCACCTAAAGTTCAGAGGTGGTTGTGAGGAATAAATAGATAATAACACATGACGAGCACGTGGCACGGGCTTGAGGGGCAGATAGTCAGCGGCCAGCAAACGTCAGCCTCTGCTGTGCGGTCCTCTGACAGCAAATGCTCCGTGTGGGACCGTCCTTGTCCAGGCGAGCTCAGCCCGGCTCGTCCTACCCCTGGCCGCAGCCCTGTCCCTCGGGCCGCCGGCACGGCTTCTGCGTGGCGTCCCGTAAACATCCCCTGGCCTGCCCCTCCCCGAGCACGGCTTTCACGCCCCTCCGCCCCAGCCCCTTTCACGTCCCATTCCCTCACCACACACTCATCGGGCACGTGCAGGGGCGAGGAGAGGAGGTTGGGGAGGGGGTTGTGGAAGGGAGAGGTGGGGGGAGAGTGGACATGAGGCAGGGGAGCTCAGGCCGCCAGGTGGTGCAGGGGTGGGCATCAGCCAGGGACCCGGTCATCAGTGACACCTGCCAGCCAGGCTGCCCCAAGTGGTGCCGCCAGGGGGCTGGGCCGGACCAACCCGAGACCCTGTGGGTGGGCCAGAGCCGGGCATGCAGCCCCGGTGCCCTACGCCTCGGGTCTGTGTGGGGTGGGGGACAGCTTCCTGGGCTGGGGCTGGGAGGTGTCCTGGGACAGGCAGGAAGTGGCAGTAATAACGATGATGGTGACGGGAGCCAGTTCATCACCGTTAGCTACGAGGCAGGTGCAGCGAAGCCCCCACCCACATCATTCTCCCCACTTCCTCGCAGGAGAAATTTTTGGGGGGCAGCCAGTTAACACACCTCCCAGACTCTTTTGTAGCTGGGGGGGGGGCCCTCAACCCACTCTGGCCAATGAGATGTAAGTGGGAGTCTGCTGGGTGGGCCCCCCGGAAGCGGCTGTTTTCCTGGGCCGTGCCCCCGCCCTCCTCCTGGCTTTTCAAGTCTCCTTGCTGGCCTCCTCCTCTCCTGCTGGCTGAGAGGGGGCCCAGCCAGCCCTCAGGCTGTTTCGGAAGCAGGAGCCACCTGGCGTGGAAAGAACACAGGCTCCGGGGTCGCCCCAGCCTGGCTTTGCCTCCCAGCTCTGCCTTTTCTGAGCCGTGGGCTCCACCAGGGCCTCTGTGGTCTCCCTGTGGAACGGGGACAGGCACGCCTGCGGAGGGCCGCCCTGACGCAGCTGCTCCCCACATCGACCCTGACATGTTCAAGGTCATAACGGGCTTTGTGGACCCTTGGGAGAAAATGTCCTACTGTGTTAGATGCATTAGACTAGATTCTTTTTTTTTTTAAAGATTTATTTTATTTTATTTATTTCTCTCCCCTTCTCCCCCGCCCAGTTGTCTGCTCTCTGTGTCCATTCGCTGTGTGTCTTCTGTGACCGCTTCTATCCTTATCAGCGGCACCAGGAATCTGTGTTTCTTTTTGTTGCGTCATCTTGTTGTGTCAGCTCTCCGTGTGTGTGGCGCCATTCCTGGGCAGGCTGCACTTTCTCTCACGCTGGGCGGCTCTCCTTATGGGGTGCACTCCTTGTGCGTGGGGCTCCCCTATGCGGGGACACCCCTGCGTGGCAGGACACTCCTTACACGCATCAGCACTGCGCATGGGCCAGCTGCACACGGGTCAAGGAGGTCCAGGGTTTGAACCACGCACCTCCCATGTGGTAGACGGACGCCCCATCCATTGGGCCAAGTCTGCTTCCCTAGACTATATTCTGAATGAAAAACAAAACCTTTTTTGGCACTTGGTCCAATTCAACTCATCAGATCCTTTTAGTGATGCTTGATAATCAGAAAAGTGGAGCGACCACACAGGAGCTGGTCCTTAATCATGTGGAACTGCAACTACCTGCTCTGTGACTGTCCCTTACCCCTGCTCCTCCTTGATCTGGTTTATGTGGACTGCATTGCCCAGCCCACAGCCTGGCTCATAGTAGACACTCACTTAAATACTTGCTCCCAGAATTAATGAATTGGTGCCCATTCACAAAAACCTGTGCAGCGCCTCCTTTGGGCCAGGTGCTGAACTAGGCATTGGCACAAATGATGCCAATCAAAAGCGAGGGAGTGACCGCTGGCTGAGGGGTACTGCATTCCCTCTGAACTTACCAGGGGGCCCAGTCTTAAGCAAAGGGAAGAAAGCACCAATGGGGCTGCCAGGCCGCTGGCAGGGAGGGGGGCGTTCTAACAAGCCCTTGGCTGGGGCGTTCGGGCACCTGGGTTCCCCACCGAGAAAGCCAGACGTCCAGCGATGGGATCAAAGGAAAGCCCCCGGCCCTCCTGCTATCCTCAAACCACTGAAAGAAACCTGAGACCTTGTCTGACGCGCTCATCGCTTAATCTTCAGCACCCAGATGTGCCGGGAACCCTGGATGTGGCAAATAAGCCGTGTAAGGGAATGAATGGATGGCAGGACCGACGAGTGGGAGGGCAGCTCAGAGGCCGGTGGGCGAGGCAGCCACGGAAACCACCCAGCGAAATGGCACCCATCAGGATCGCCGTGTGTGCAGAGGAGGCTCTGGGGCGCCCCCAGGGGAGCCTGGCTGCCGGCCTGAGCGGGCAGGAGGGAGCCAGGCACAGGGGCTTCCCTGGCTCTGCCCACAGGCCCCCCGCAGTCCCAGGCCGGAGCCGGCCTCCTGAGGATGTTTTCTGTCCCTCACCTCCTTGACTCCTCTCTCACCTCAATTCTCTGAGCATCTTTGTAACCCAAATTCTTTCTAAGAGTTTCCTGTGGCCCTGGGGGTCACCAGCCCCTGCAGCGTGCCCCTCGCCCAGGAGAAATCGGTCTGCCCCGCAGCCCCGTGCTTGGGAATAATCTGTATTGCGCTAGGGGACGGAGCGAGCCCCGCTCAGGTCCTGCCAGCCTGTGTGTGCTTGGAGAAGTCACTCAGCTCGGTGAGCCTCGGGCTTCTCTTCGCCCGTGGGGAGGACGGAATCCCTCCACGGAGCTGGAGCTGCGGGAGGCTGGACGCGGAGCCGCGTGGGAAAGCGCTTCGTAGACGGCCGGGAGCCGAGTGGATGGGGCTTGCTCCGGCGTGCACGCCTCCCCGGCGGCCAGGTGGGTGTGGGGTCAAAGCTTCATTTTTTAGGAGTGTTTTTTATTTGTTGTGGTAAGATAGATGGAGCCCAGACCACATTTTAGTGTGCAGTTCTGGGTAGAGGCTTGGTTTTTCCCGCCTCCCCCCGGGAGCCCCCTTCCTGCAGCGTTGCCCCGCTCGCCTCCCACGGGTGCCCGCGATTCAGTCACCGCGGGGTTCTCCCCCAGAATAACGCCTTGTCCCTGCCCTGGGAGAAAGGTGCAGGTGGATCACACAGGACTCGTTAACTCTTTAGGTGAAACGGTCCCCGAAGTCTTTGGGGGTGCAGCAGGCAAGGAAAAGGCGCGGGAGGGCCTGGAGGAAACGGCAGCTGCAGCAAGTTCTGGACCAGCCCCTCTTTGCCCCTCGGTGCCCCTCGGTCTTTGCAGATCCTGCCTGTCCCCAGTGCAGAGCCCAGGGAAAGGGGGCTCCTGGGGCCTGGCATTGGTGCCCAAGAAGTGAGCTGGACGAATGGCCCAGAAGCTTTAATTCAGTCACCACCCACTGGTACCCCTAGGGTGAGCCAGACTCTTCTCCCCTGTGGGCGGGAGGCAAATCCCTCAGGGCCACCGGTTTTGGGGCATCCCGTGATATTTATGCCAAGACTCAGGCTCCGGTGCAGCCAGGCTCGGCATGGGGACCCCAAGGCCGCCGGCCTGGGTTTGGATCTAGTCCCCCACCTGCTGTGGGACCTGGGAAGGTTAGATTCTCTGTGCCTCAGTTTCCTCTTCTAGAAAGTGGGACTTGTCCAAGTGAGGATTTAATGAAATAATAGGTGGGGAGAGCCAGGCCTGAGTCCACGTTAGCCTGGTCATTACCCTCCTCGCGTCCGTCTATCCTCCAGAGTGTCCATTCCAGAGTCCTGGACACTGTCACCTCTCTTTCATGGTGATGGCTTTCACTGGCCCCCACTCCCCCATGTCCTGCCCTCCATCATTCATTCCCTCTCACAACCATCAGAACGATCAGAATGAACTTCCTGAACCACATCTGATCACGCCTCTCTGCTGCTTAAGACCCTTCAAGACATTTCATTCACTCACTCACTCATTCATTCATTTTCTTGCTTTGCAAGTATTTGAAAGTCTACAGCACACCAGATGCCATGTTAGGCACCAAGCTCGGCTAAACAGGTAGAACAAGTGAATGTGTTAAGTGCTATGTAACAGTCATCTATGTCACAATAATGCCAAGTAACAAAACAACCCAAAACTCAGTGGCTTAAAGCAGTAACCATTTATTCTTGCTCCCATTTCTTCAGGTTGGGTGGGAGTCAATAGATCTAGCTGGACTTAGCTGGGCGTGGCTCCAAGGCTGCACTACATCCTTGGATCCCTGGGCTACTTGGGACTTGTTTATCCCATGGTGATGGCAGAAGGGCAAGGGGGAAATGGAATCTGGCGATGCCTCTTAAGGCCTAGGCACAGAACTCTTCCGTGCTGCCTGGAGGACTTGGCATCCAGGGAAGGAGAAAACGTGCTTGCCCTGTCCCGGGTCTCATCTGGCCGCCCAGCCCTGCCTCTGCCAGACGTGTACCTGCAGAGTTTGGTGGCTTCTGCTCAGGCCCCTCACCCCCTCCTGCACCCCGACCAGTGGCCAGAGCCAGGTTCCAGCGGAGGGAGGCTGGGGGTAGAACAGAACCGAACGTGTGTGGGCTCCACTCCCTCCCCTCTCCCAGCGGTGGGCTGTCCTGAAGGCCCCAAGCCCCAGGTGTTTGTGCAGAGCCGGGGATGGGAATGAGCGCAGGCTCAGCTGTGCCCTCCTGCACTGTGTGCTCTCGGGTGAGCTGTCTAACCTCTCTTAGATCTGTTTTTCTCATCAGCTGAGGATAATAGAATCCACCTCCTAGGCCTGCGATGAGAATGCAATGAAGGCTTTGGAAAGAACGCGGCCCACGGCTGAATCCTGGATCAGCTGTTTACTCTCTGCCTGACCTTATTCTACCTCTTTGAGCCTCAGTTTCCTCATCTGCAAAATAGAGAGAATGAAAACTGCCTCACGGGCCGTTGGGATTAAGTGAGACGGCGCCCCGAGTGCCCCAGCAAGGCCCCCCCGCCCCCCGCGAACGTCGCGCCCCTCCTCCCTCCTTTCCCACCTTCCTTCTAGCCTCCCACCCGCCCTCCCTCCCCAGGTTTCCCCGGGCAGACCTCAGGGGAGGACGCCTCGCTCGCTCGCTCTCACTGCCAAGTGGGGGAGAATTTCCCAGCCTCGCCCCCTCGTCTTGGCCACCCTCCCGCCACCCTACGTCCCACCCTTGGGTCAGCCCTTTCCCCCCACCGGAAAGCTGGGTGGGCGCCACAGCCCTGGTGGGGAAGACCAGTCTCGATGTACTGGGGGACACCAGCCTTGGGGCGTCTGGGGTACTTTTCCCTGCCCAGCCTTGTGTTGTGTGGATTCTGCTGTTTGATGCTCCCAGCCGCTGCAGAGGCAGGTTCTATTACTATGCTCCATTAATAGACAAGTGGGGAGGTCAGGAGTCTGGCTCCAAGCCTCTTTCTGCTCCCACTTTTCCAGGTTAGTGGACTGTATGCGTGTGGCCACCTGGCCCCCCAGAAATCCAAGAGCCAGAAAGCAGAGTAGATGCTTGAGTGGACGAGCATGTAGGTGAGTGAGTGAGTGAATGAAAGACTTTCCCCCAAGGGAGGGAGGGAGCGAGTGAGCTCGGGTCTGGAGGCCCCTTGTCCTCTCTTATCCTGAAATCCCTCCTCACTCCCCATGTTCTCCCGGGAACGCATAGGCCTCACCCCACCGCCACCCTGGAGGGCTGGCCTCTCCATCTTGGGCCAGTGATTGACAGCTGCCCATCTCCCACCGCCTGCAGCCCCCTGCAGCCTCAGGATACTTTGAGAGAGTTGCCTTGGCAACGGCAAGTTTCCAACTGAAGCAAAAAGTTCCTACCACCGCTTGAGATGGAGAATGACACGGGGAGAACCAACAGAGAAGGTTGCCATGGCAACCGGAATATTTAAGTCAAACTTCGTGGGTCTCAGTGTGGTGAGATTAGTCAAATAAAATCGGCCCCCTCGCCACTGCTGCCACCACCGAGCAGCACGCCGATGGGCAGGGAGGCAGCCCCGTGACAGGCTCGGAGGGGCCGGGGGTCCCGCGCCTCGAGTCGTCTGCCCTTCCCGGGCAGGCCTCGCGCGGGGCAGGCGCTCCAGGCGGCCCGCGTGACTGGGGGTGGGGGGGTGGGGGGGGTGGGGGGGTGGCCTTGCGTCTCCTCCTCTCTGTGCCCAGGTGGCTGGAGCGGCTGCTGGGTCTGCCTGCTCTTTGCTGGCCCGGCTTTGTCACTGGCCTGCCTTTTGTCCCCTGCAGGAGCAGGCAAAGGCTCTCGGCAGGTGGCGGCACGAGGGGCTCCCGCGGCCTGGCTTGGCTGCGGCTGTGCCGAGTGGGTCCACAGACGGAGCCCCTCCGCTATGGGGAGGAGGAGGGGGAGGCGGAGGGAGAAACTGAGGCCGTGGTGGAAGGGAGAAGGGCTGCTCTGCCCACCGGCCTGGGGACAAGGCCGCGTGAGGGAATGCGATGCCTCGTGAGTGTGAAAGCTTTTCACATCTAGACCTTCGTCTGCAATCTTTTTGACCCTAAACGGAGGACTGCCCTGGTTGGGGAGTGGCCTCTGAGCTGCTGAGACAAGCCTGGGTACTGAGCCCGCCTCAGCCAGGGGTTCCTGTGGACACTGAGCCCGCTGTCCCACTCCCTAAGCCATGAAGGTGGACAGTCGAGAGCCAGCCCTGGCCTTGCAAGCAGTCAGAGGAGGCCTGGGAGGGGATTCCAGCTCAGCTGCTGTGTGATTTTGGACAAGTTTCTTGACCTCGCTGAGCCTAAATTATGGCCTCAAATGGTAACAGTACCTTGTGAAGTTGTTGCAAAGTTTCCAGCTCATGGATGCAGAGTGTCTAAAAGTAGCTTAGCACAGGGTGAGCATCTACAACAGCCTCTGCACTCTTAACATTTGGGGCCCCATAATTCTCTATTGCGGGGGGCTGTCCTGAGCACTGTAGGCTGTTTCCCACCAAATGCCAGTAACATCTCTCCAGTTCTTTTTTTTTTCTTTAGGAGTACTGGGGGTTGAACTCGTGGGAAGTAGGCTCTCAACCACTTGAGCGACAGCCGCTCCCCCCTCCAATTCTGACAATCAAAAATGCCTGTGGGGGTCGGGGGCAAATTGGCCCCTGGTTGAGAACCTCTGGAATAGTCATAGCTATTATTTTCAACGATAATGAGAATTACTGAAAACGTAATAAAAGGACTGCAGTCCCAGCCCTTGAGATGTGCTAAGAGCCTCTGATAAGAGCCTGCTCATCAAACAATTAGGAATACAGGGAGTAACACTAGGTGGAATTTGGGGTATTCAACGTAGAGAAGGAAAAAACCTGGGGAAGACGCCAGTATCTGTCTCCAAGCCAAACGAGGGAGCGTGCCACTCCCAGGCATGAGGCCACGGGCCTTCCCGCCGGCCTCCCTCGCCTCCCGCCAGCCTGCGCGAGGTAGCCTTCTTCTCCTCTAGCGAGGAGGAACTCCAAGCTAAGAAGGATCAAGTGACTCACCAGAGGTCCCAGGCACTGGGTTATTTTGGCTTCTCTCAATTTCCTATTTGCTGCTAATTGCCACACATTTAGGGGCTTAATACAAATTTATGACCTTACAATTCTGTAGCTCAGAAGGCTCACCTGGCCATCGCACAGCTGAAATTGAGGTGTGGGCAAGACTGCGTCCTTTTTGGAGGCGCTAGAGGAGAATCCTTGCCTTTTCCCGCTGTCCCTCTTCCCGCTGGCAGCCCTCCTCCGTCTTCAGAGCCCGCAGTGGCAGGTGGACTTGAAACTTCTCTCCTGCTTCCCTTTTCCTCTTTTTTATTTATTTATTTATTTTATTTTTTATTTTTTATTTTTTAAAGATTTATTTATTTATTTATTTCCCCCCCTCCCCTGGTTGTCTGTTCTTGGTGTCTATTTGCTGCGTCTTGTTTCTTTGTCTGCTTCTGTTGTCGTCAGCGGCACGGGAAGTGTGTGCGGCACCCATTCCTGGGCAGGCTGCACTTTCTTTTCACGCTGGGCGGCTCTCCTTATGGGTGCACTCCTTGCGCGTGGGGCTCCCCCACGCGGGGGATACACCTGCGTGGCAGGGCACTCCTTGCGCGCATCAGCACTGCGCATGGCCAGCTCCACACGGGTCAAGGAGGCCCGGGGTTTGAACAGCGGACCTCCCATGTGGTAGACGGACGCCCTAACCACTGGGCCAAAGTCCATTTCCCTCTTTTTTTTTTTTTTTTAAATCTGCCTCCCCACCCCTTGTGGCTTGCTTGCTGTCTGCTCTGTGTCCATTCACTGTGCGGCTGTGCATTCTTCTGTGTGTCTGTATTTATTTTTTATTTATTGCCCCCCCTTGCGGCTTGCTTGCTCTCTGCTCTCTGTCCATTTGCTGCACACTCTTCTGTGTTTTCCCTTGTCTTCCTTTTTGTTGCGTCACCTTGCTGAGCTGGCTCTCCGCGGCGTTTGCAGGCTAGGTGGCATTCCGTGCTGTTTGCGGCCGGGTGGCTCTCCGTGGGTGCAGGCCAGCCTGCCTTCACAAGGAGGCCCCGGGACGCGAACCCAGGGCCTCCCATATGGTAGACGGGAGCTCAAGTGATTGAGCCACAGCCACATCCCCCCTCTTCCATTTTCAAGGACCCTGGTGATTGCACTGAGCTCACTGGGGTGATCCAGGCTAAGCTGCCCATTTTGAGGTCAGATGACTAGCAGCCCTAATTCCTTCTGCTGCCTTAACTTCCTTTTGCCCTGCAGCGTGATATATCCTCAGGTTCTGGGGATTGGGGCGTGGGTCTTTTGGGGGCCGTTATTCTGCCTTTTACACATGGAGCGCAGAAGAGGAAGACACTTGTGGGCATGTGCAGTTGGGGAGGCATCTCAGGGGTGCCCACAGATCAGCCCATTTGGAGCTAAGGATCTGTGAGAGGAGGGAGGGCAGGTAAGACTATATAGGTGAGAGGCGGCCAGGTACGGCGTGGGTCTTTCGCCTGCCTGGGTATTTCTGACCTGAGTCTTAGTAACAGGGAGCCATGGCAGGTTCTTGAGCAAGGCTAGGACAGAAACACGAGGCACGTTTTGTGTGTGGGAAAGCACCCTTGCCTGTGGGTCAAGGATGGAGGGAAGTGGAGGGAAGCTGGAGGCAGGGGAGTCACCCAGGGGAGGATGGGCAGAGAGGCTAGAGGGAAGGGGCCAGTGGGGGACATGCCCTGATGGACCAAGGAAGGGCTTTGTGGTCGCCCCACACTGGCAGCCCTGCCTGCTGCATCCTAGCCGCGTGCACTGGGACGCGGAGTTCCACGTTTAAGATCTTCTGGGTTTTAGGGGCAGGAGAGCTGTCCCGGGCAGGCAGCCCTGATCTGGCCTGGCCCGGAGCAGCCATTCTGTTCTCCTCTCTGCCCCTGGTGCTCACGTGGGCCTTGGCACCTTCAGGCATGTTGACGTCTCTATTGCTCCCCCCACCCCACCGTGTCACCGAGGGGGGGCGAGCCAGAGCGGATACAGGGAGGGCGGTGCCGCCTTACAGCCCCCTGGCAGGTGCCCGCCGCTGTCACCCCCGTCACTCTCTACCCCTGGGATGGGCCAGGCGGCTTCCTGACGTCCAGGTGCCCCTCGCTCTAAGCGTCTGCGGCGGCCTCGGCTTTAAAGGGCTTGTCCGAGGCCAGCACCCAGGGAGCCAGGAGCGCCTACAACTGCAAGCAGAGGAATCGCACCCATCCTCCATGTGGGCTCTAAGCGCCCTCCCGATTTAGAGGTGCAGGGGACATCATCATCCCAGGGTCCTCAGGACGGAGGACTAAAAATGGATTAGAGCGGGCTTGCTGATACTCTACTGTACAACTATTGTGACTAGTAATGGAAGAAATTGTAGCATCGAGGTGGAGAAAGTGGCCACGGTAGCTGCTGAGGGCAGGGAGAGGGAAGAAGAGGTGTGATGTGGGGGCATTTCCAGGACTTGGAGTTGTCCCAGGTGATGCTGCAGGGACAGATGCTGGACATTGTATGTCCTGCCATGGCCCATGGGTGGACTGGGGGAGAGTGTAAACTACAGTGTAAACCGCTGTCCATGTGGTGCAGCAGTGCTCCAAAATGTCTTCACCAAATGCAAGAATGTGCCACGATGACGAAAGAGGTTGCTGATGTGGGAGGAGTGGGGTGAGGGGGTGGGGGGTATATGGGGACCTCATATTTTTTTAATGTAACATTTAAAAAAAATAAAGAGAAAAAAAAAGAAGACAAGCAGACACAGAAGAACACACAGTGAATGGACAGAGAGCAGACAACTGGGGGGGAAGGGAGGGAGAAATATATAAATCTTCTAAAAAAAAAATAAAAATAAATAGAGAGAAATGAAGGGCTTGTCCACTCGCACGCTGGCTGCCCCCGAAGCTCCTGGGCGGTTTTAAAAGCACCCCCGGATCTCAGGGGGCGGCCCCGAGCACCGGGCCAGGTAGACGCCGCCGCGGGCACCTCCGAGGGACGCGCAGGCAGGGCTGAGACACCCTCACCTCCCCCCGGGGAGCAGGGAGCAGAGAGCAGAGGGGGTGGGCTGCCCCCGCCTGACCCCGGTGCTCTCGCGCGGGCTCCCCTTTCCTTCTCGCGGCCCCTCTGACAGAGGGTGTCATTGCTAACCCCACTTTACGGGTGAGGAAGGGGAGACCCAGAGGGGCACACGGCCCGCCGAGGTCCCCCCACGGGTGGGGGGAGCCGGCATGCAGGCCCAGCGAGGCCTCCGCGGACGCTCGCCTTCCTTCTGTGGGACGCGCAGACGGGAGAGCAAGAGCAAAACCTGAAATAACCAGCCCTCGGGACCAGCAGGCCTGAGGTGGCTACTGGGGAGGAGAGGGCTTTGCAAGTCTGCAGAGCAGGGCTCATTACCCGCTGCAGGGACACTGGGAGCGGGCGATCGCCCAATTTGCCTCTCCTTTGATCACGTCCCTCCTCCTGCCTCCAGCTTCTGTTTGGTCTCCTCCTCCACGGAGCACTTTCTGTTTTCCCAGGTCTTTATTCTGGGCTGCCCTGCCCCCTCACTGCCAGCCCAGTTCCAGCCTCCTCCCGCCTTATGCGCGGTCAGATCCTGTTCTCTACAGCTCTGTCCCCACCTGTGGGGCTCAGGGCTGACCCATAGATCATAGGGACCAAGGCCCCCAAGAGGACAGCAGCGGGGAGAGGAGGAGGCAAGTCGTCTTCCCAGGGCATTGTTTCCAGTCGCCCTCCCTCCCTCCCTCCACCACCCCATTCCCTTCTTCCAGCCATCCATCCGTCGCTCCCTCCATCCCTCCATCCCTCTATCCCTTCTTCTATCCATTCATCCCTCTATTCCTTCTTCCATCTATCCATCCCTCCATCCATCCCTCCATCCACCCATCCCTCCTTCTATCCCTCCATCCCTTCTCCCATTCATCCGTCCATCCACCCACCCACCCACTAGACACTCATCTGCGTTACGTGCCAGGTCCTAGATATACAGTCACAAGCAAGAGAAACATGCTCCCTCTCCTCGCCCGCCTGGACGACAGCCCTTAAACAATCACGAGGCCCACGAGGCCGCGGGACAGCTCCCCTGCAGCTGGAGGGTCTGTAATGTCCCTCAAGGCCGAGAAGACCGAGACGAGCAGTGGAGCAGCAAGGCTGGCTGTCCTGGGGGACGCTCCCTGAGCCCACACCGCCCTGGCCTCGCCTCCTCCCCTGTCCCACCGTGGGCTCTGCAGTCTTCCAGCCACAGAAGAAATGGAGGGAGAGCGAGGAGCCAGGAGGGCTCCAGGGAGGCTGCCGGATGGCCATCGCAGGGCCCTGTGTCCCTCGGATGACACGAATCGACGCGCCCAGAGCAGCTGCCCGCCCGTGTGGGTGAGAGCCCGCTGCTGGGCCCGGGAGGACGGGTGCACGTCCTCGGGGGTCCTGGCCGCCGTAAGAGCACGCTGCTGTGGCCTGTGCCCTCCCTCTCTTCCACAGGTACGGAGACTGTTAGTCCCGACAGCAGCACCCTGAGAGGTCAGTGCCACCTCATCCCCCAAACAGAGGCCACCCAGCGCCGAGCCGTGAAGCCCTTGCCTGAAGCCGTGCAGCGCTGGTGGACCAAGTGAGGCGCCTCTAGTCGGGGTGACGTGGGAGGGCCCTGGGCAGGGTCGCCCAGGGGTGGCTAGGTCACCTCCTCCCACAGGGCTGCACTGAGCACAGCCCTCCCCTCCCCCCCCAGCTCACCGCTCGGCAAAATGGTGCCGGGGCCAGGGTGGGCCACCGAGGCCGTACAGCGTCTGAGCGCTCTCTTGGGGAAAGGAGTGACGTAGAGGCGCTTACCCCTTCAGGAGGAAGAGGGAACGGTGGCGAGCACTGGGCCCGGAACCAGTCTCCTGGGTTCGAGTCCCAGCTCTGCCTTTTACAACAGTGTGGCTTTAGGCAAGTTACTTACCCTCCCTGTGCTTCACTTCTCATCTGTAAAAGCAGAGTAGTTATACTTCAATAAACTGTTAAGAAGCAAAGGATGAATGATATACTTCAATAAAACAACAATTAAAAAACCCCAACGAGAATGACGGTCTGCCTCGAGGCTGCCGGGAGGATGAGCGGGTGGTGGAGGGCGGGCGTGTCTTGGTTTTCTGGCTGCTCTGACAAATACCCCACGCGGGGCGGCCTGGACAGTGGAAGTGGATCGCCCTTCCGGGGGCCAGAAGCCCAGATCACGGCGCGGCGGGACGCCGCCCCCGGGGCAGCAGCTTGCGGCTGCCCAGCGCCCCCTCACCCCGTCGCGGGCGGGGCCTCGCGCTCCCCACCCCCCTGCCCCCGCTCTCCCTCCCGCTCTGCCCGGAGGGCTTCAGCTTCCGGAGGCTGCAGTGACCCGCCGACAGCCCCCTCGCTCAGCCGGCCCACCCACGGAAGGCACCGTCGGGGCCCGTCCCCCGGGGCTCGCTGCCGCGGGGCGAGGAGCGAGGGGGCGCCCGCGTCTACCCGGGCACCAGCTCCAGCCCCGCGAGGGGCCCGGCGTGGCCGTCCCCCCACGTCCACGGGGAAGCCCCTCCGGGAAGGGAGCACCCCGGCCGGCCTGCAGGTGAGGAAGGCTCAGCCGGGGGGAACGGCAGCCGCGGGGCAGCAGGGCCTCTGGAGGGCTGGGAGCACGGCCGGGGGACGCCGAGGGGGCGGATGAGGGGGGACAGGCTTTCTCCCGCCCTGCCGGCCCCGGCTTGGGCACTGCAGCGCTGTCGGGGAGCCCTGGGGGCTGGTGACCAATCTCGGGGTGCTGAGACCCTGGCCGGCCGGGGCTTCCCCGGGCCTCCCCTCTGTGTTAGCACAACCCCAGGCCTTTGTTTCTCCTTAAAAAAAAATTACTGTGACATAAATATAGGTAACATAAAACCCCCCATTTGGGCCATTAAAAAATGTACAATCCAGGGGCATTCGTTACATTTCCATGTGTGCTTCTGTCACCACTATGTAGTTCCAAACATTTTTTTAAAAAGATTTATTTATTTATTTCTCCCCACCCCCCGTTGTTTGCGTGTCCAGTGTCTGTCTGCCGGGTGCTGCTCTTTTTAGGAAGCACCAGGAACTGCACCCAGGACTCCCAGGAGGGAGGCACCTAATCGCCTGAGCCATCTCCACTTTGTTGCATCTCTCATTGTGTTTCTTCACTATGTCTCTTGGTTGCCTCAGCTCACTGCATCATCTTGTCGCATCAGCTCAACACGCCAGTCATCTTCTTTAGGAGGCATTGGGAACCGAACCCGGACCTCCCGTGTGGTAGGCAGGAGCTCAGTCACCTGAGCCACATCTGCTTCCCTCCAAAACTTTTCTAAAAAAGATTTATTTATTTATTTATTTCTCTCCCCTCCACCCCCACCCCGGTTGTCTGTTCTCTTTGTCTGTTTTGCTGCATCTTCTTTTTTGTGTGCTTCTGTTGTTGTCAGCAGCACAGGAATCTGTTTCTTTTTGTTGCGTCATCTTGTTGTGTCAGCTCTCTGTGTGTGCGGTGCCATTCCTGGGCAGGCTGCACTTTCTTTCCCACTGGGCGGCTCTCCTTACGGGGTGCACTCCTTGTGCGTGGGGCTCCCCCACGCGGGGGACACCCTTGCGTGGCAGGGCACTCCTTGCGCACATCAGCACTGCCCACGGGCCAGCTCCACACGGGTCAAGGAGGCCCGGGGTTTGAACCACGGACCTCCCATGTGGTAGGCGGACGCCCTAACCACTGGGCCAAGTCTGCTTCCTGCTCTAAAACTTTTTAATCACCTCAAACAGCAACGTTGCCTCAATAAGGAATAACTCCCCTTACCAGCTCCTGGTAACCTCTAATCTACTTTCTACACCATGAATGCGCTTATTCTAGATATTTCATGTGAGTGGAATCGTGATATTTGTCCTTTTGTGCCTGGTTTCTTTTTCTCAGCATATTTTCAAGGTTCACCCATGTAGCATGTGCCAGAATTTTGTTCCTTTTTACGGCTGATCAGTATTCCATTGTATGGATTTACCACGTTTCTCTCTCCTCTTTTAAACATCTCTTTGTTTATACCCCCCTATAGTACTTCTAGGTGGGTTACTGGGCAGTCGTTTACTTTAGAGGCCACCCTTTTCCTTGGAAGGTTCTGGGAGTCTGGGCAAACCCTGGCAGTCCTGTAAACACCACCTCAGCCAAGGCACACGACAGTGCTGTCGCCCCAGGTTCCCGGAGGTCTCTAATCTGTGCCTCGAAGGGCCTCGAAGGCCACCTTTTGGGAGCGGCCCGCCCGCCCTTGTGGGGGAGAGTGGAGCTGCGTGGCTCGGAGCTGGGCCCGGCCAGGCTGTGCCATCTGCCCGTCTCTTCCGGGCGAGGGAGGCGCTTTCGGGCCGAGGACAGGCTGTGCTGGGAGCAGGCGGCGATGCTCCAGGCCGGCGGAGCAGCTTCTGACCTTTAGCTGGAGGGGCTCCTTCCTCCGCCGCCTGCGGCTGTTGGGGGAGAGACAGCGCCCGGCAGCCTCCGTGGGGCCCGTGGGCAGGGCCCGCGTTCTTGCATTCGTGACCCTGGACGTGGCCTTTGGGCCACCGGAACCCCACAGAGCCAGGCCCGGGCCTGGGGTGCTGGACGACTGTGCCGGCCTCGGGAGCCCCGAGTCCTGAACTGATGACGTTTGTTTCCCCGGAGGCGGCTCCCATCACAGCGTGCCTTGAGGAAGCCTGCAGAGGGCTGGGCCTACCTCCCCTGCCGGGAGCCTGGCACGCTCCCGCCGGGGTCGCGGCTTTGCATCAGACACCTCCAGGATAAAACGCCTTCCGTGGATTGGCCCCACGTGCGACAAGCAGGTACCAGACTCTGGAGCCCGGACTCCCAGGGTTCAAATCCCGGCTTCTCCACCGACGAGCACTGTGGCTCAGGGGACATGATTTAGTCCCTCTGAACCTCAGTTTTCTCATCTATAAAACGGGGCCATAGTAACAACTGTCTCACAGAGTTGTTGGCAGGATTCAATGAGAAAACGTGCATAAAACACTGAAGTACATGGAAAGCATGAGCTGCCGTTATGGTTGTTTGTTATCATTACTTTTACTGCATGGGAAGAAAGCCAGTTTCTGGCTCTGCCACTACCTGCTTGTGCTTCAGGGACAGGCCACTGGGGTGAGCCCCCTCCAGGGCACCTTCCTTTCAAACAAGGAGGCTGGAGAGCGCGATGTTTAACCCAAAGGAGCGACTCACGCATGACACGTCACCCCCACTGAGAAATGCCTCGGTGGCTCCTCAAGGCCTGACTCCTCCGGGGCAAGCAGCTGAAGGTGGCACGGGCGTCGGCGCCCAGGGAGGGGCGATGGCCCCTGCGCCCAGACCCTCGGCTGTGGGGCTGGAAGGAGGCACACACCCAGGATGGCGAGAACCCCGCGAGCCTCAGCTTTGGCGTCTGCTGAATCTACCCTTAAATCGCCACTTCCTGACGGACCGTGGGCGAGCCCGGTGTGGGCTCTGGGTGTCCAGCACCGGGCCTGGCCTGCCGAGGGCTCGGTCCGTGTTGCTGTCCTCCTTTCCTTCCCCAGTCCATGCTTTACGTGCTGAGGTGGAGAAGACCTGGCTTGGGATCTTGGTCCCAATTTCCCAAGCCAGGCTGTGCCTCCACTGGTTAAGAAACATGCTCTGGGGAAGCAGATTTGGCTCAACGGATAGGACGTCCGCCTACCACATGGGAGGTCCACGGTTCAAACCCCGGGCCTCCTTGACCCGTGTGGAGCTGGCCCATGCGCAGTGCTGATGCGCACAAGGAGTGCCGTGCCACGCAGGGGTGTCCCCACGTAGGGGAGCCCCACCCGCAAGGAGTGCACCCTGTAAGGAGAGCTGCCAATGTGAGAAAAGCGCAGTCTGCCCAGGAGTGGCACCGCACACATGGGGAGCTGACGCAGCAAGATGACGCAACAAAAAGAGACATAGATTCTGGGTGCCACTGATAAGAATACAAGTGGACACAGAAGGACACACAGCAAATGGACACAAAAAGCAGACACCTGGCAGGGGACAGCAGGGAAAGGGAGAGAAATTTGAAAAAAAGAAAGAAACACACTCTGCTGAATGTGTGTAGACACTTTAAGTAGCTTGACTGTGAAAGTGTGGAAATGGATAGATTTGATGGTAACACATTATAGTGAGTGTAACTAGCACAGCTGGTTTATATTTGGGATTGTGTCTGAAAGGGGTCCGGGGACATGAGTGTCCATTGACAGAAAGCTAGAGAATAATCCATGGACTGCATTACACAGTGAACCCTGTGGTAGGTGAGGAGTGTGGTGAAAGTGAGAGCCACTGAGTGGACCCTTTGGGTAGACTGTCCAAGGCATGGGGCTGTACAACACAGTGAACCAGGGGGTGGAAGATAGACTGTGGTTAACAGTACAAATAGAAGCAGCAGACTTGGCCCAGGGGTTAAGGTGTCCGCCTACCACATGGGAGGTCCGCGGTTCAAACCCCAGGCCTCCTTGACCCGTGTGGAGCTGGCCCATGCGCAGTGCTGATGCGCGCAAGGAGTGCCCTGCCACGCAGGGGTGTCCCCTGCGTAGGGGAGCCCCATGCGCAAGGAGTGTGCCCCATAAGGAGAGCTGCCCAGCGTGAAAGAAAGTGCAGCCTGCCCAGGAATGGCGCCACACACACGGAGAGCTGACACAGCAAGGTGATGTAACAAGAAGAAACACAGATTCCCGTGCCGCTGACAACAACAGAAGTGGACAAAGAAGACACAGCAAATAGACACAGAGAACAGACAACCGGGGTTGGGAGGGAAGGGGAGAGAAATAAATAAAAATAAAAAATAAAAAATCTTAAAAAAAAAAACCCAGTACAAATAGAGAGTGTTCTCTCATGAACTATAACAGATGTACAATACTATACATGGTGTTAACAACGGGGTGAGTGGAAAAATATGCCAAATGTAAGCTATGGGGCATAGTAGTTCTATTTTGATGATATTCTCTTCATAATCTATAACAAATGTCCCACAACAATGTAAGGTGTTGGTGAAGGGATGATTACAGGAATTCTGCACATTATGCATGAATGTTGTATAAACTCAAGTCGCAGAAAAAAATATTTTAAAGTAGTAAACTAAAAAAAAACCACTCTGACACCCAATGATTATTATAAAATACATCTTGATTCCAAAGATGTCAAAATATGAAAAAACAGAGTATCTTAGAACTGCTAAACGTCTGCTTTGCCCCGCTGCGTGTTGGCTTTTCAGCCCTGTGCCCGGTTGCCTGACAGCCGCAAGGTGCCGTGAAGCCTCACGTTCTCTCACCAACGTCCGGTGAGGAAGGAGGTGACCGTCTGGCCCAGCAGGGAGTGGGGCGGGATGGGCGGAGATCTTTCGTAGAAGTTGCTCAGCAGACAGCGCTCTATACATCCGTGGCCAGAACTGGGTGGCGTGGGTGCTACTATTGAGAGGATCTGGCAAAGGGGGATATAGCAGTAAATAACTTGGAACAATAATTTTCTGCCCCTGCCCTGGGCCCCAGGGTGCCGCCTTGAATAAAGGTTCCATTAGCAAGGACGAAAATGGCCCTGCCATTCTGGCCAGGGTAGGGAAATCCGAGTCAGTCACAGATGAGACCTTAAAGACTCCGCCGACACCACCTCCCATCAAGACCTATTCAGTTTTTAGGAGGTCCTGGGGATTGAACCCAGGACCTTGTACATGGGAAGCAGGTGCTCATCCACTTGAGCCATAGCCGCTTCCCTGGACTATTTAATTTTACAGCATCTTTAAGCCGTAGTCATCCAGCCTCAACTCAAGCCCCTCCAACAGGACCCTCAGAACTTTACGAGCAGTTCCCGACTTCCCCAGCAGTTGAATTGTTGAAATGCTCTTGCTTAAATTTAGCCAGATCTGCTTCCTCCTGTCAGTCCTGGCTGTGTCACGTGCAGTTTCCCAGGTCAGCTGATTTTCTCTTCCCAAGAGTGTCTTGCAGGGTTTGAAGGCAGAGCTCAGCCTTCCCTTTGTCCCCTCCAGGCCCCATGTGCTCCCAGCTCCTCCAACCCCATTATTTTCATTTTTGGTTCCTTCTGGACATTATTCTTAGAGGCACTGGTGTTTTGTCGTGGAGCTTCCGATTAAGTGAGTCCTTCCCTGAGAGCCCACTTTTGCTGGGTATTGTCTTTGATCTTAGGGATATTGCAGTGGACGAGCAGGCCCTCCTCTGTCTGAGCCCACTGAAGTACAACTTGTAAATGAACCTCTCCTCCAGGAAGCCTTCCCTGATTTCTGAATGGGGCCTGGGCCGCCTCTGCCATAACGTTCAGTGCATTCTTGACCTTTCTGTCTCCTCACCCATGAGCTCCATGAGGTAGGGAGTGTGTAGTCATCATGGTTCTGCCCAGCACAGAGCTGGCCCATAGTAGGTGCTTGGCACATAGTAGGTGTTTTCTCCACAAATGAGCAGTTACAAAGGTGGCTTTCATGAGGACCAGTAGGAAGGGGCTCTCTTTGCCATTTCTTTCTTTTTTTTTTTTTTTTAAGATTTATTTTTTTTATTTATTTAATCCCCCTCCCCTCCCCCGGTTGTCTGTTTTCTGTGTCTTTTTGCTGCGTCTTGTTTCTTTGTCCGCTTCGTCAGCGGCACGGGAAGTGTGGGCGGCGCCATTCCTCGGCAGGCTGCTCCCTCCTTGGAGCTGGGCGGCTCTCCTTATGGGGAGCGCTCCTTGCGTGTGGGGCTCCCCTACGCGGGGGACACCCCTGTGTGGCACGGCACTCCTTGCGCGCATCAGCACTGCACATGGGCCAGCTCCACACGGGTCAAGGAGGCCCGGGGCTTGAACCGCGGGCCTCCCATGTGGTAGACGGACACCCTAACCACTGGGCCAAAGTCCGTTTCCCTCTCTTTGCCATTTCTAAGGGTGTTCGTCCCTGCTCTGTGACTACTCTTTCTGGCCTTGAGTCTCCTCCTTGCTCCCCATCTCAGGAGCCTGGCATGCCTCTGGCCCCCAGAGCATCAGGGCTCAGGACAAAGGGCTGGGATTTGCAGAGACTTGCAATCCTGGCTCAGTCACTTACTGGCTGTGTGTCCTTAGGCAAGTGACTTAACCTCTCTGAGCCCCAGTTTCCTTTTTTACAAAAGATATCAATTTGGAGAGAGTCGAAGGAGTTAATGCCTGCCAGGAACCTGGCATAATTCCTGGCACACAGTAGGTGTGCTACACATTTTAGTTCTTGCCTTTCAGCAACTGGGGCCGAAATGCAGGGCTCTGCCAGCCTTGAGCCTTTGCCTTGGGCTGTAGGGTGGTGGTGGTGAGGGGTAGGGGCATGTCAAGCAGCTGGGAACAACCCAGTGGTTCTGAGAAGGTGGGGCCTGGCATTCTCTTGAGACAATTCCCAGGGGACAGATTGAAATCCGGGAAGTGACAAGCACGGGGACCCAGGTTAGCGCCAGGCCACAGGCAGGGTGTCCCACGCCAGCTGGGCGAGGGAGATCGGCCAGCGCACCCCCCACGTCCCGCCCTCTCCACCCAAGACACACGCACTGCAGAAGACGAAGCCAAGTGCCAGAGAGGTCAGGGGACTCATCCACGGCCACACAGCAGCCGGCCCCAGACCCCCGGATTCATGGCCCCGTTTTTTCCCCCTTCTTTCCGTCCAGTAATGTCTTCTCAACCTTGGAGACGACTGGGTCGTTAGCTGCTGCTTTCTTCCCCCCATGACGAGGCCCTGCCGCTTCTGGTCATTGGGGGCCTCCGGGAGAACGGGAGGCTCCCGGGCAGGCGCTCCTGGAGGGCGTGCCCTTACTGCCTGCCCCTCGCGGCGCCCTCGCCCCTCCAGCCTTTGCACTCAGCTCCCTCTGCAGGCTGCAGTCCTCCCCTCGGGCTGTCTCAGAGATCTGCCGTGGCAGCTGCTGAGGCCAGTTCCTCGTCTGTCACCCTTGCTGGATTGGAAACTCCTCCAGGGGGAGTACATGATTGTCACTGATGGGGTTTTTGGGTTTTTTTGTAGATATCAGGAATTGAACCCGGGACCTTGTACTTGGGAAGCAGGGGCTCAACCACTGAGCTACACCTGCTCCCCAGTGAGAGCTGCTTTTCTCATTTGTTTGTTTTTAGGAGGTACTGGGATTTGAACCTGGGACCTCATACGTGGGAAGCAGGTGCTCAACCACTGAGCTACATCTGCTCCCCAACATCATCTTAACAAGGCTGCCTCCATGCCAGCCCTGTGTTCAGTACTAAGAAGTAGAGCGACTACTGCGCCCATCTGACAGCGGAGGAAGGGGACTCGCGTCACGCCACCTGCCCTGCATCAGCCCGCTAGTTGGGCTGGGAATAAAAACTCAGCACGGCGCCCGGTACCCGAAGAAAAGGACCAGCGCTTTTGGTGTTCCACTTACGGGTCAGACTCAATTCCAAGCCCTCGCACGTCCTAACAAGGACCCTCCAGGGCAGGAACTGCTAGCATCCCCACCTCCCCGAGGGGAGACCGAGGCAGACCCAGGTGACGTTTCTTGCTGAAGTTCCCGGCGACGGTTAGCAGCGGAGGCAGGGTCCCAGCCCAGCTGCGCTGGCTCTGGAGAGCCGTCCTCCTCCATGATGCCACCTGCCGTGGCCACGGCGGAGCAGCCGTCAGCGAGGCCAGGGGCATGCCGAGGCCGAGGGTGGACGAGCAGGCGGGGAGGGGGCGCGGCTTCAGGCCGCCTGGGTCTCGGGCGAAGGAGGCAGGGTGTGGGCCTGCCCTCAGAGCACAGGACAGACGTTGCCCCTGTCCCTGCCTGGCCCGGGCCCCCTGAAAGCAAAGGTGCTGGGCGAGAGGGATGGGGAGGAGACCCCCTTTCCCGCCAGCTCAAGCCCTGTGCTAGGTTCTCCTTCTCTTTCCAGGAACCGAAGTGGCGGGCGTCCCGGCCAAGGGCGCTGGGAACGCTGCCTGGGCCGGCTTCCCGGGAGAAGCTCCTCCGGGCCTCTGGCTGGCCATGCTCCCCCACCGTGGCCCACCTCTGCCCCCAGTGCTGGAGCAAATCGGGGAGCACAGATTTGGGAATCCGGAAGCCAGGTATGACGGTGAGGCTATCGTGCAACTCAGCCAGGTAATCGTGCCCAGGCGTTTGGTCAAGCAGGCACCGGGCTAACTGTAATTAATACAAGGGCGTTTATGAACTTCAGTCACCATTGACTTTACTGCAGGGGTAAACCATAGCTGGTTATAATGACATCAGTCAGGGAGACTGCCATCAGCAATGCGTGACGCTCAACCCAATCAGATGAATGCCTTAAAAGGGGAAGTGATTCCAGCATTTGCAGAGAATTTCCCCGCTCGTCTTTGGACAGCCAACATCTCCCAGGACTCATCAAGAACCCTCGCTGGACTTTCACAGCAGCCCCTGGTCGCAGCCTGCCTGCGGACCCTGGACCTGCGCAGCCCCACGGTCACGTGAGAGACTGATAACATCCCTTCCTGTCGTCAGTCATCCCTTGTTGATTCTGTTTCCCCAGAGAACCCTGACTAGCACCCCAGGTCTCCGCGGACCCCAGCCCTCCTGGCAGGGGCAGGAGAGCGCAGTGGTGAGGCGCGCGGGCAGGTCTCGTGCTCCATCCCAGCTCTGCCCCTCGTCGGCGGCGAGGCCTCGGGCGGGTGGACGAGGGCGGGAGGGGTGTTCCGGTGGCCCTGGCCAGGTCGTGAAGGGATTGGAGTCACCCGGGCACACGTGGTGGGGGGTGTTCTTGGCAGAAGACCGGCCCCTGCCGAGGCCGAGGGGGGCGCGGCTGGTGAGTCCCGCGGGAGGAGAGGCGGCCTGGGGAGGGCGAGGGGCCGGGACAGGAGCAGGTCTCGAAAGCCAGGGTCGAGGCAGCCGAGCTTGTCCTGGGGGAACCGCTGGCCGGGTAAGGACCCGAGCCCCCAGCTCTGAGCAGGCGCCTCCTCCACGCCCCGCGGGCGCCGTCACGCGCTGGCTCTGGGTTAGGGCGCAGAGCCCGGGCCTGGGGCAGCAGAACCACCGGCCACCTGGGGGGCGGAAGGCCCCAAATCCCTCCACCTCCAGGGCCACAGGGTGGAGAAGGTCCACTGGGCCCCTGCTGCCCAGCCACACCATCTCTCCCTGGTCCCGGCGTCCTCCCTGCCGCCCCCAGGGCCCCCCGGGGGGGAAACGGCCGCCGTTGAGCCTGGTCACACGCATGGGGCGGGGGCCTGGGGTGCGGCGGAGCCCCCGGAGCCTCAGGGAAGGGGGCCAAGGCGCTATGCGAAAGGGGGACGCCCCTGGGGGCTTCAGATGGTGGGGGGGAAGGGAGGGAAGCAAAGGGAGAGGAGCAGCGACAGGCACGGCGGGGAGGGGCCTGGGACACATGGTTTTTAAAACTTCGTATAATTATGTATTTGACCAAAATCACTCCGTTTCTCCTTTCCGAAAACAATAAGTCTGGGGAAGTGGACGTAGCTCAGTGGCTGAGCGCCTGCTTCCCTGTGCGGGGTCCTGGGCTGAACCCCGGCACCTCCTAAGAAGAATGAGAGCAATGCCTGTAATACTGTGGACTTGGAAATAGGACAAGACTGTGTGCAGAACACGAAAAGCGCACGCTCAGGCTGTGTTCACGAGCCTGCAGGGGTGAAGCACGGGAAGTGGCTATCGGTTAAGTCCGAGAAGTGGTGATACAGCCCCATTCCAGACCTTGCAAACAGCCAGGGACTCAACAGAGGCGCGTGGTTTTGCAGGCAGGGGAAGGCGGCTGTAGCTACCTCGCTGCGCGCTGCTCCAAGCGCCCCTGAGGCGCCGCGAAATCCCCACGGGGCGCCGGGCGCTCCCCTAAGCCTCCTTGGACTGCGAAGCTCGCCGGTGGGCGTCCTCATGCTCTTTCTCTTTGAGCAATAGTTGTCTCTTCGGCTACCAACTGTGCCTTCTGCAAGGTGGCTCGGGAGATGCACGTTTAATTGTTCTTTTATTGGACTTTTCGTTAGGGAAATCACCAAACCTACCCAAAGGGAGACAGCCCCCATGTATCCATCCCCCAGACATCATCCACCCACATCAGCCCGGCTTCATCTCCTTCCCCCTCAGGTATTGGGTCATTTCTCCCCGAAAAAGGACGGCTTTGAAGAACGGGGAACACGCGTCACCACGTCCGCCTGTCCCTGAAAGCTCCGGCGAGCCGGGGGGAGCAGGTCTTGGAGAAGCAGCTGGGCCTCGGGTCCCGCGAGAGACCGGCGGCAGGGGAGGCTGGGGCGGCCGGGGCTTGCTGGAATGCCGGGCGTGCTTCCCCCTGGCATGGAGCCGGAGGCCGGAGGGAGGAGGTCAGGGCCGTGACCCTGAGAGGACGTCGAGGAGGGCGGGAGGGCGTCCTCGCCACCCCCAGTCCCACTCCCTCCCTGGGCATTGGGGGAAACTGAGGCCCGGAGAGGGGACCACCCTGCCCACGGCCATGCCTCGGACCAGTCGGGAGCCACGAGATCAGGCACGTGGCTGCTTCCTGCCTGGTGTCCAGTCGGCATTTATGGAGTCCCTGCTGCATACACTGCGCTGTCAGCTGACGTATTTCCCAGATTGTCGCGAGTACCGCGTGGGGGCAGGAGAACTGGGCAGAGAACGCCAAGCCTAATAGGGCCTGTGCGTGAATTCAAACTTACCTACTTCCGTATCCAAGTTTGCCTGGTTTCCAGAAAGCCAGTTGAGTGATATAGGTTCTACAGGCTTGACTATTCGGGAAGAATGTGGACTGACATGTATTTGAACTTACATCCAGACGGAATGTGGGCGACACGTGAATCCAAACCTCCCTGGTACCCCAACAAACCCCTGAACCCTATTAAAAAACTAAGAGTCTTTTTGGCGCCAAAACCTCTCCTGGCCCCACCCCCGTGCGTCTCTCGTATAAAAATAACCTCAGGGCCCTCAGGGCCCTACTCGGGGCTGGGTTTTTTTGGACAGAAGTCTGCCAGGCCCGGCCGGTGGTAATAAATCTTCCTTCTCAGAGAATGCCTGCGTCCTAGCCCTCCGCGGGCGGGACCCTCTCTGAATCCTCTCTGCTTCCACCACAAGCCCAGGAAAGGGCCCGCGCGCCGAGGAGGGGGCGCTCCCCCGGCGCCGTGTCTCCAGCGGTGCCCCCCCAGTCCCCCCGCCGGAGGTAGCCTGGCCCCTCCTGACCTCACGCCCCCGCGGGAGCCCCCTGCATCCCGGCCGAGGGGCTCTCGGGAAGATTTCCCTTGACAGCTGGAAGTGTGTCCTCCTGCCCCCTTCAGAGCCAGCACAGCGGGTTCCAGCGCACTGTGTGTTCTTTCTCGCTCCCACAGACACACGCTGCGCGTTGTTTCTCTTGAATTCCCTCCCCCCTTTCCTCTTTTCATCCACACACACAGGTCAGCCCCTTTCCCCTCCTCTTCTCATAATCCTCCCCCTGGGGCGTTTTTGCCAAGGGGCTGAGGACACAGGAAGTGGGGGGCACCACCAGGCCAGGTCTCCCTCTAGGGCGCTGGGGGAGGTTTTCATTCGGGAGGGGGGAGGCCTGGAGAGCCATGGGGTTGGGGTGCTACTTGGGGTCAGCGTCAGACCCGGCGGACCCCCTGTGGGCAGAGATGCGGGCAGGGGGCTAGAGGCCTGTGGATTCTGCTGTGTGACCCTGGGCAAATCCCACCCCTCTCTGAGCCTCGATATGCCCCATCTGTGAAAGGAGGGGGCTGGACGCGATGGCTGGGAAGGGTCCTTCCAGCCCTGGAGCTGTAGGGGTCTGAGGCCTGACCTTTTATATAACCTGGGGCACGTGGCTCTAGAGGGCAGGGCCTCACCGAGCTGCCCGGGGGGCCACGGTGCGAGACACCCACCTCTCCCGCCTGACGGGCTGCCCCGGGGCCGAGGGGCTGGGGACGTCCCGGCTTGTGCTGCCCCCTCTCCCCCTGGCCGCCTCTGGCTCTCCGGCGGGCAGCAGGAGCCGCCGCTGTCGCCCCGCCTTGGGGCCACAGGCTGGGGGCTTGCGGGAAGCAGCAAGTGCATGTGGTGGAGGGAAGGGAGAGCGAGGAGGGGAGGGGAAGAGGGCAGGGAAGGGGCGGCAAGGAGGGCGGGGAGCGCGGGGGAGGCTGGCGGCAGGCCAGGGTGTGTGCGTGCGAGTGTGAGTGTGCCCTGTGTGAGAGTGTGCGTGCGCGTGTGCACGCATTTGAGTGTGCGTGTGTGCAGGTTGTGTGAGAGTACGGGTGCAAGCATACGGCGGGCATGCGTTTGTGCACATGCACGTGAGCGCACGCGTGTGTGCATGCATGTGCGTGAGTGTGCATGTGTGTGCATGTGCACGTGTGCGTGTGCACACGTGTGCTGGGTGCTCAGCGGGGTCTCGCATGTCCGCGTGGCGGGCGAGTCTGGGAGTTCATCTCAGGCGCAGCGCGGTGCCCAGTGCCCAGTGCTCATGCCCGCAGCCATCCCACGCCTCGGGGATCTCAGCGACAGAGGCCTGGCCGGGAAGTTGGGGGACCTGGGTCGCAGCCGGGCTGGGGACAGCCTGGGTGGCCCTGGACAAGCCCCCGTCCCCTGCCCCCGGCTTCTGAGTCCTCGACTGCAAACAGCGCTCGCCCACTGAGCACTTCCTACGGGGCAGGCTCTGTCCGAAGCTCATGCGGCCCTCGAAGGGGCTGCTAGTGTCATCTCCATTTTACAGTGTGGACACTGAGGCACGAGCGGCTACGCGAGGGAAGTACTGAGATTCCAACCAGGGCGGCCCGCCTCTGCGCCCCAGCTCTTAGCCAGAGGCCACCCAGCCACCCTGCCCTGGGAGAGGACGGTCTGACCCCGCGGGGATGTGACGCAGTTCATGGAGTTCACAGCGTTCGGAGGCCCCTCCCCTCGGCCAGGGGGCAGCTGGGGTCTGGCTCCTCTCCCTTGGGTGCCGGCCAGGCCTGCAGGGATGGTGCAGGGCTCTTGGTGTTCTAGGGTGCTAAGACACGGTGTCTGAAACATACAGTCCATGGCAATAAATGTCACAGGCTGGAGGGATGAGGCCAGGCTGCCCGGGGAAGGGAACAATCTCTCTCTCGTAGGGGAGCTGATTCACCCCTGGGTCCCAGAGCCATCAGACACGCTGTTCTTTGATGGCAGAGGCTGTCAGCTGCAACCGGGACACAGAGCAGGGGTGGGGGCGCCTGTCGGTGGAGTCTGGGCTCCCCCCAAAGCTTGAGCGCTGGTGGTTCTGGGGTGCAGAGGAGGGCGTTTCATGCTGCTTTTCCAGAAGCAGATAAAGTTCTTTTTCTCCCTGTCCCTGGACAGTCTGACTCCACCAGAGAAGGAGGAGGTGGGGGAGTTAGGAAGCAGCCGGGGCAGAGCAGGAGTCCAGCTCCGTGACATTGATGGGACAATGAAATCTCCTGTTTTTTCTATTTCTGGACACAGAAACAGTCATAAAACTGAGCAAACCCAGACTCGAGTCCCTGCTGGCCCCGGCCTGCCCCTGCCTGCTGCCTGGGGCCAGGGCTCGGGTGAGGGTGGCAGCCGGCCTCTCTCCTGCGGCACGTCAGCTGGTGGCCCGCCCTGGTGGCCAGCACAGGGTCGGGTGTGGCTGGGTGTTGACGACACAGAGCAGAGCGGGCGGTCGGCCCCTGCGCCACGCGCCGAGGGCCCAGGAGAGCCCGGCAGGTCTCGATGGGAGGAGATGCCCGTCTAGAGGCAGAGACAGCAAATAGGAGGAGGATGAAGAGAGGGAGGCGGGAGCAGAGGTGTCCAGGGCGATTCAGAGCCCAGGGGAGACCACCGGGCGGTCCTGGCGGAGGGTCTGGGAAGCTCATGGCACGGCCTCGAGGCAGCCAGCAGCCGGAGGGATCCTCGTAAAACAGAAATCAGACCGTGTCACTTCCCTGCTTAAACCCTCTCGGTGGCGCCCCTTAAGTAGCATCCAAACTCCTTACCTTCCCGACAGCCCGGCTGTGCCTGACTCTCTGTCTCCTCTTGTGCCACCGTCCTCCTCTCTCTCTACCAGCCAGCCACAATGAGCTGCTTTCAAACACGCTAAACTATTTCCTACCCCAGGACCTTTGCCAAGGAGATAATGGCTTACCTGGCTTTGGAAAGTTGAGTAGGAACTGGAAAAGTGAAGAAAGGATGTGTTTAGCGATAACAGAAAACCCAACTGCCAGCAGCTTAACCCGTAAAGATGTCTATTGTTTACTTATCAAGACTTGCAAATAGAGCTCACCCTAAGGGTGGCTCTTAGCTAAACAAAGCCATCAGGGACCTTGGTTCTTTCCATCTTTCCACCTTAGCTAGCATCCTCAGCATGCCGGTGCTTGTCCTCGGGCTTGACACCTCATGGTCACGAAGTAGCTGCCACAGCTCCAGGTATCACATCCTTACACTAAAGTGTCCAAAGTAGGAAGAGAGGGAAGGAAATAAATGACTCTTTTCCTCATGTGGTTTTCTCTTCCATCAGAGAGGAAAATCTTTACCCTGAATAACATTGCAACTCCTCCCTCCATTCTACTCCCCCAACCCCCTGGAAGAGAGCAAAAATGGAGAGCATAGCCAGGCCTCACAATGGATTCCTGAGAAGAAGGCCTCAGATCTCAATGCGAGCTATCTGAAAGCGGGACGGGCTGCTTTGTGAGGTGGTGAACTGCTGTCCCCGGAGGTGCTTAGCAGTGATAAGCATCCCCGGGTGAAAGCTCTCCAGGAGATTAGTGGGTTAGCATCAAAGCTCCATCAGCTTGAACATTCTGTGCTTCTAAGAGCATGGAATAACAGCATTCACAACATTTATGATGTAGATTAACTATTAGATCCTCACCACAGCCTCACCTTGATTTCACAGCAAAGGAAACTGAGGCACAGAGAAGTTAAGTAACTTGCCCAAAGTCACACAGCTAATCCGTGGTAGAGACAGGAGTTGAACGCAGCATTTAATTGATCCAGTTCCTTAACCGCTAAGCCACACTGCCCCTAGAGAGCCGAGGCTCTGTGTTCTAAGCGTGTCGACTCTTGCACTATGAAAGCGTATTCTAAGACGGGGAGCTGACTTGGGGATCTCTGCACCTCTGAGAGCTGCTGCTGCCCGCCTGTTTCGCAGCCAGCCTGGCCCTTCTGGGGATCTGCCTTCATTAAAAACCCCTGGTCTCTGCCCCACGGGGAACGGGGGTGGGAGTGGCGCTTCGCGCTGCCCGGCCAGGCGGGGCCTGGTGTGGGGTGAAGGAAGGAGGCAGGGCTGGGGCAGGCTCCCGGAACAGGCCCGGAGGGGCGGGAGAGGGTGGCGGTCGCGGCAGGCCGCGTCCCTGGGGGAGGCCCAGGAAGGGAGAAGGCTCCCGGGGCAGCCTCCTTCCCGGGGCTCGCGGCGGAAGCTGCAGGAGAGCGGGCGCTGGGGCCTCGCGGGCCGGGCTGGGTCCTCGGCCAGCCCTGGTCGTTCTAGCTCCCTCCTGCTTCTCCCCCAGAAGCGGGCCCTGCGCGCGGGCTGGCCTGCCCGTCCCGCCTTCTAGGGCCTTCTCCTTTCTGGTTTCTTCGCCATCAGCCCCCCTCTCTGTATAGACAGGAAAAAAAAATAGCAGAGTGAGAGCCCCCTCCCGCTGCTCCCGGGCCTGCCCGCTTGTCCTCTTGTCCTTTAGCAGAGCGGCCCAGCAGCCTCCAGCCGCTTCCCTCGCCCACGCTGGTCTGGCTCAGGTTGTTTTTTTAAATTAAAGATTTATTTAGTTTATTTCTCTCCCCCTTCCCCCTTCCCCATTGTCTGCTCTCTGTGTCCATTTGCTGTGTGTTCTTCTGTGTCTGCCTGTATTCTTGTCAGGTGGCACCTGGAATCTGTTTCTTTTTGTTGCGTCATCTTGCTGCATCAGCTCTCCGTGTGTGCGGCGCCACTCCTGGGCAGGCTGCACTTTTTTCATGCTGGGCAGCTCTCCTTGTGGGGCGCACTCCTTGCATCTGGGGCTCCCCTACCTGGGGACACCCCTGCGTGGCACGGCACTCCTTGTGCACATCAGCGCTGCACTTGGGCCTGCTGCACACGGGTCAGGGAGGCCCAGGGTTTGGACCCTGGACCTCCCATGTGGTAGGCGGACGCCCTCTCTGTTGAGCCACCGTCTGCTTCCCCTGGCTCAGGTTTTTGGGAAAGGCCACTGGTGAGCTTCCGGCTGTGGAAGCAGGAGGCCTGAGCCCTCCCCTCCCCCCTTCCCCTCCTGAGTCAGGTGCACCCCCACTCTCTGGGGTAGCCTCCAGCTGCGCTGCCCGCTCCTTCTCTGTCTCCTGAGCCTCACCTCTGCAGAGGCCTCTAAAGGACCCTCTTCACTCCCTCCCTCCCGCCTCCCCTCCTCTCCTCCCTCCCTGGGAAGTTTCAGGCATTTCCCCTGGTTTTAAATTCCATTTACACGTGGATAACCCCCAAATTTCTGCCCGGGCCCAGCCCTCCTGGGACCCCGCCATGCTGCTCGGCTGTCTCGCAGGCACCTCGAACTCATCTGTGTGTCCCCCCCCTGCGCTCTCAGTCTCCCCGGCTTCCGCCGCAGAGGCTAGGGTGCTGCCCGGGGAAGCTGGGCACACCCCGGTCTGCTCGCCCTGGCAGGCCTTCCCATTCGGCAAGTGCCCCCTGGAGAGCAGGCTCTGTCCACGGCCATGTGCCCAGGCGGCCGTCCTCCCCCCGTGGCGGTGGCTCCCCTGAGCGGCCCCGCTTTCCTCCAGCTCCTGTGTCCGTTTGTGGAGGAGCCACGGGCAGTGGCTGGAGCACACCAGACCCTTCTCCAGACCCCCGGGCCCCGCCCTCCGGCCTCACCCCCTCCACCCCCCATCCCTCTGCTCGGGAACCCAGGCGAGCGCCCTGGGCGGCCGGTGCCTCTGATGGGCTGGCTCCTTCCCACCCTCGGGCCTCGGCTGCTTTGTCCTGAGGGGCCTTTCCTGCTACCCCCACCCGGCCCTCCCACTCCCACCTGCCCCATGGCCGCCCCCTGCGCTCTCCTCTTCTCCCTGCGCCCCTCCACCCTCCAGGGCCAGGGCAGGGCTGGGTCCCACCCATGAGCACCTGAAGGAACCCTGGACGTGGGTGCTCTTCTCCCAGGCTCAGAGACGCCAAGGAACGTGTCTGAGATCCCGGAAGTGGAGGAAACAGCACCTGCGCCCAAGCCCTTTGGGGCGAGGCCAGAGCCCTGCGCCAAGGGTGTACGGGGAGCGCTGGGGGCGCAGGCTCCTGTCCCCGGGCGCCAAGGCTGGGGACGTGGCAGTAAACGGCCTCCTGCCCTGGAGGAGACACCTCCCGACTATCTGCAAAAGCTGTTGGGTGCGCTGAGAAGAATGCAAGCGGACACAGAAGAACATACAGCGAATGGACACAGAGAGCAGACGGGGGAGGGAGGGAGAGAAATAAATAAAAATAAATCTAAAAAAAAAAAGCCATTGGAGAGAAAAGTCAAAGCTGGATTACAAGCATGACTGAGCTCCCAGCTGGCTGGTGAGGCAAATGCTTGAAGCGAAATGACCCTCGTGAGGGCGCCCGAAAATCCTCCAAAATGCCAGTGCTCTAAAAAGGGACAACTTTTGGGGGTGTGAACCAAAGTTGGTGATCAGGACAGGCCCTCGTGGCGCCCGCGTTCCAGTGCCGGGGACCGCGCTCCCGCTAGGGCTTCGCGGCACCTATCTGACCTCTTGCCTCGCCACCGGGGGTGCGGGGGGGGGGGGGGGTGGGGAGCGCATGGTTATTGGCCCATTTTACAGATGGGGAAACTGGAACACAGAGAGATGCAGCGACTCGGCCAAGGTCACCCAGCGAGTGAAGGTACCACCTGAGGACGGCGGGGCCCACGGTACCACCTGAGGACAAGGGCGCGGACGCCGAGGAGGCTGCGGTTACAAACGCCAGCAGGGCACAGCCTGGGGCGCTGAGAGCGGAGAGTGGGGCTCAGCCTAGTTCCGTAGTTCCGGGGATGGGGAGGTGACACTTCCCCGGAAGCGGGAGGATTAGTGGACGGAAACAAGGAGGACTTGGGGGGAAGGAAAGGGCTGTGCAAAGGCCCCGAGGCGAGGCGGGAGAGTGCAGCCCAGAGGGCCTTTAAAGCAAGTGAAACAAAAATGCAACGAGAGGCTAAGCGTGTGACGGGGAGGGGGCATTGGGGGAGGGCGGGAAGATTTGGGAGACGCGGGGCTGGAGCGGGGCAGGCACCGGGGTTTAGGCTGCGCGCCCCTGGCCCAGGAAGGTCTCCAGCCCGCCGCGCCAGGCGAGGCACGCCTGCCCTCCCCCGGCAGGGCGGCAGCTGGCGGCGGGATGAGGGCCCGCGGAGCCCCTGGGCTCTGGACGCCTCCTCACTCGGTCGGACACCCTGAGTCCCTCTTGCTGCTCTGTCCGCAGGATGGTGAAAGGCCGTTTGCGACTTCCAGGGCCTCCCGTGGAAAACCAAACATCCCCGGGAAGGGGCCGGCCGGGGCCTTCGTCAGCGCCCACTTCCGTGACCCGCTTCTTCACCCGACAAGAGTCCCTCCCACGGTGCTCCAGGATGAGGGGCGGGCCCGGGAGAGTGTGACGCGCTTACAGCAGTGTCTAGATGGTAAAGGCCCAGCGGGGCATCCACACTGGGTGCGATCAGCCTCAGGTAGGGGTTTGGGGCCAGGGAAGGCGCCCCAGGGAGGAGGGTGGGACCAGGGAAGGCGCCCCAGGGAGGAGGGTGGGGCCAGGGAAGGTGCCCCAGGTAGGAGGGTGGGACCAGGGAAGGCGCCCCAGGGAGGAGGGTGGGGCCAGGGAAGGTGCCCCAGGTAGGAGGGTGGGGTCAGGGAAGGCGCCCCAGGTAGGAGGGTGGGGTCAGGGAAGGCGCCCCAGGGAGGAAGGTGGGGCCAGGGAAGGCGCCCCAGGTACGAGGGTGGGGTCAGGGAAGGCGCCCCAGGGAGGAGGGTGGGACCAGGAAAGGTGCCCCAGCGGAACCCACACCTGAGCCGGAGCCCCAGGACCCCAGGTAGGAGGGTGGGGTCAGGGAAGGAGCCCCAGCGAAGCCCACACCTGAGCCGGAGCCCCGGCTCCCCAGGTGGAGGGCTGGGCATGGGGAGGGGATGTGGGGGGAGAGGAGCGAGGGGAAGGCGGGGGCCTGACATTCCACATTCTTCAGGGACTAACCCAGGCCCGGACAGGACCAGGTCCTCATCCTTTCTGCACAGAAGGGACACCTGAGCCTGGCAGGGGTCAGTTCTCCGAAGGGCACCCGCGTGGCAGAGCTGGGATTCGAATTCCAGCCACCTGCCTCAAAGGTGCTGCCTCAGCACTCCGGGCTGCGCTACCCCCTCCCAGGTTATTTTGCTGCCGATACCCCTGGGGCGTTGGACAGGATTTGACTGGCGGTGAGCACCGGGGCCTGCGGAGTCAGAAGGTTCTAGTGGACCCAGCCTCCGGCCCTGCAGGCCCCTGACCCTCTCGAGCCTCGGGATTGCTCACCTGGAAGCAGATGGCGTCTGCGCGCCTCCTCGGGCTGCCGCGGGCCGGCAGGGCAGCCGGGCTCTAGGAGCCGAGCCCGGGACGAGGGGGCTGCAGGAGCGGGGGAGGGGCGGAGACAGACGCGCGCCCCGCGCCCCTTCCCACCCCCAGCCCCCGCCAGTGTGATCAGGGCCATCCGTCCCCCCCTGGAGGCGGCCTGCCCAGTGACACAGCGGCGGCTCGTCCATATTTCATTAGCTTAGAGAGAGCAGACAGAGCGCAAGGGCAGGGGCTGGAGCAGCGCCGTCCCAGCACAGGCTCAGGGCGCCGGCCGGCCCAGGGCAGTCCCCGGTGCGAGTCCTGCGGACCAGGTGCCGCGGAAAGAGCGACGCCCCGGCAGGCCTGTGCCAGCACTTCCTGCACGTGGCGTTAGCTAATCCTCCACCCGCCTTTTGCGGGAGCCTCTGTCATGACTCTTCCCCCTTTACAGGTGAGGAAACTGAGGCCCAGAAGGGTTAGTAGCCTGCCTGAGGTCCCAGCTGAGATGCGGCCGAGCTGAGGCCAGCCTCAGTCCCTCGGGCTCCAGCGTCCTCGCCCGCCACCCACCCCTGCACAGGTTCAGAACCAGCGGAGCTGGGTTCGAAACCTGGGGCCACCAGTTGCCGGCGGAGCAACCTTGGGCATGTCCTCCCTCTGAGCCTCGGTTTCCTCACCTGTCAAAGAGATGCCTCGGCTCCGAGCCAGCCTGAAAAGCGTCCTGCCAGTCTTCGCTCAGGTGTCACCCTCTCCGCAAGGCCTGGCCTGACCACCCTATTTGAAACTGCATCCTGCCCGCGCTCCCCACCCACCTTGCCCTGCTCCACATCGTCGCCCCACACTGCACCCCCTGCCTGGCTCCCCTCCCACCCTCGCCTGTCCTCTCTGCCTCTGGCATGCCACCTCTTGGAGACAGGGCTCCTGGCTCGCCTGTTCCGAGTGTCCCAAGGGCCTGGGACAGGCTACCCCGAGCGAGCAGCTCATAGGCACCTGCTGAGGGCAGGAATAAAGGGCTGCAGCTTCTCGCCTCCTTTGCTCGTCCATCTCGAGGCCTCCTGGGGACAGAGGACGCAGGAAGTGAGATTTCACCGTCAGGGCTGGGAGGACTTGAGAGGCCAGGAGGGCAGTTGTTTGCAGAGGGAGAGAAGACACAAGGCCCTGCGGGCAGCTCAGGCAGGCGCGGGTGGGCGGGCTTCCCCGGGGGCGGGGGGCTGCCGTGAGGTTTCCCAGTCGCCCCCAGTTCTCTCCTCCCACTGGGCCCCGAGGCTGCCCAGACACAGCCCCTCAGTGGCCCAGCACCCTGGCTCTCCCTGGCTGCGCCCTCAGCCCAGGCCAGGCAGCCACGGGCTCCGGGTGCTGCAGGATTTCGGGGGGGGGGGGTAGTGTGCTGGGAACTCCAAGTGCTGCGGGACGGGGGGCTGCTCCAGCCCGCGTAGTGACTGTCAGACCTTCACGGGCCCCTGGACATCCCGATCTCTGAGGAGGAAGGAGCAGGGCCGACAGTGAGGCCAGACAAACCCTCCAGCCCAGGCCAAGTGGGCGAGGAGTCCCAGTGCCCACACACATCCTTCCCCCCAGCCCCCCAGCTCCCGTCTCACGTAACGGCAGCCTGGGGGTCAGGTCCTCGGTGAGCAGGCCCCACCCCCTGCCCGCCCTCGCCCTCCCTGGGGCCAGGGTACTCTCTGAGGGGGCCCTTAGCCCCAGGGGTACACCCTGTCCCCAGGTAGTCCCTGCTTCAGGTGTCTCTCTACCCCATGGGTCTCTACCCCAGGGGTATCTCTGCCTCAGAGATCTCCCTGCCCAGGGGTGCTCCCTGCCAAGTGTACAGTCTGCTCCATGGGCGCTCTCTTCCCCAGGGGTCCTCTCTGCCCGGGGGAGGCCCTGCCCCAGGGGTATTCCCATCCCAGGTGTCCTCTCTGCCCCAGAAGCCTCTCTGCCTCAGGTCTGCCTAGGGGTACTCCCTGCCGCCCCCGCTGCTCAGAAGCTCATGCTGACCGCTGGGCTTTGCACGGTGGTCCCCAGCCGGCACCGTCACTCCAGCTGGCTGGCACCCTGCCCGAGGAGTCCCACCTCCTCCAGGAGTTTCCAGGTCTGCTCTGAGACAGCGTCTCCCAGCTCTGACTCCCAGGGCACCAGGCGCTGGGCGTGCCTGGGTCTTCCCCGGGCTCTGAGGGATGGGGCCGGGGGCTGTGGAAGGAAGCAGCACCGCGGGTGGATTTCTATTGTCCTGTTTCTCCAGAGCCCTGCGACCTGGGATCAGCCACTTGACTGCTCCTCACCTAGTTTTGACTTGTCCAGAAAATGAGCCTCCTTCCCTCAGCTTCCGGGCCAGGTGGGTGGCCTGTGAGGGACCCTGCACAGGTGAGACGCTGGTGGGCCCAGGGGCCCATGCAGCGCCTCTGCCGGGAGTCCGAGGCCCCCTTGGCTCGGGGTCATTTTCCTTTGCTGCTCTCCAGGGTCCTGGGCTGGGCACCCTCGCGGTCTCGACTACGTGGGGAGTGCTCGGCTCGTGGCACTGGAACCATCCTGAGACTGTCTGTCCCCCCAGAGACTGCAGACTCCTCCAGGGCAGAGGGGGGCTGTTCAGCTTCCTCAGAGCCCCGCACAAGGCCTGGAACACAGTAGGTGCTTTGTTCCTGTGCCTACGACTGAAGAGCTGATGTGTTTGCCTCTGGGAACATGCTGCAGCCCAGAATGAACCCTTAGAGACCATCTTGTCCAACATCCCATCATTGTACAGGTGGGGAAACTGAGGCACAGAGAGGAGAGGTAATGGCGTGCACGTAGAGTGGCACCAACTTTGGAGAGATAGATCTGGGATAGGATCCAATTCTTTAACTTCCCAGCAGTGAAATCTTGGGCACATCGTTCGTCTCTCTGCATCTAGTTTTCCCATCTGCAAAATGGAACTTAGAGTGAGGGATGAAGCGAGCTCTCCTCTGTGCTGGCGCCGGGCACGCGGTGGGCCGATACGCATATGCTTCTTGCTCTTTGCCCACAGTCGTGCACGTGGCAGGTTTGGGTGGTGGGAGGAGAACCAGGTCACCTGTCCCCGCCTCACTTTCTTTCCACCCCTTCGATGCAGGGAGGCTGGCTGGTTTCCCCCCTCAGCTGGCCCAGCCCAGGTGCTAATACCTGATTCCGCCCCACGCACCTGTCGTGGAGGCGGCTATCGGAGCTTCCCAGGAGGCTCTAATCAAGGCATCTGCAGGTATTTTCTGCCAGGTCTAGATCTGGTTTCCACATCTTCTCTATTTCACTGGCACCAGGACCATCTCTCAAGCCACTTCCAACTCAGAAACGCTGCTCAGGGACGATGGGGTCCCCAGGCTCCAGTCAAAAGGGCCTTTCTCTCCCTTCTCCCTCCCAGAGAGGCTGCCCACCCCCGCCCCCCACCAGGCAGCCCCACTAAAGGGACCGCAGGTGGCCCAGTGGCCCTAAAGTGGCGGCACCTTAGATGGGAACAGATACTGTGGCGGAGTGGCAGATGCTTTGGAGCCAGACTGACGTGGGTTTGCGTCCCAGCGCTGCCTCCCGCCAGCTGTGGAGCCCTAGTGGGTCACTTTGCCTCCCGTGGCTGGGTGCAGAATCAACGCTTTGCAGGTTTGTAGATGGCAGTGCCTGGCACGGCACCCTCTTTGCTTGTGGCTACTCTTGCCTTGTATTTGGCAGCCCCGTCCTCCTTCCCGGAGGCCCGGTTCTCCTGGCCCAGACTTGTCTGGCTCCCACCTCCACTGGCCCTCCCTGTCCCGTCGCAATCCCTCCAGCCGATTCCTGACGCCGTAACCCCCTAGAGCAGCGGTCCCCCGTTCCCCTGCCCGCGTACCATCTCCCCGCCCCTCCACCCACCCACCGATCTACCCACCCGTCCCTCCATCCCCTGTGACCTTAACTATGGCTCATCCCGTGGAGCCCGCGTGGTGTGCAGGCCCTGTGCTCAGTGCTGCTGCCCTCTCCTGAGCTCTCGTCGCAGTCGTAGGAGGAAAGCGCTATCACTGTCATTATCACCTCCATTTTGCAGGTGAAAAAACCTGAGGCAGGTGATGTTAAACAGCTCACCGGAGGTCACCCAACTGGTAGGAGGGAGAGCTGGGATTCGAATCCAAGCCCACTGGTTACCACTACCCCCATCGGCCCCAACTTCCACCCACTCACCCGCGTACCCTCGGCCCGTCCATCTGTCCACCGATTTGTGCCCCCTCTGCCCACCTAGCCACAGACCCACCCACTTGCCCTCAGGCTGCCCTCAGTCTGCCCTCCCCTTGCTGGCGACCAGACTTGGTACTGACCGCTGAGGCTGGAGTGGTGACACAGCCTGGCCCTCAGGCCGGGGGCACAGCCAAGTCTCCAGGCAGTGCGCAGCCATTCCGGTCAGTTTTGGGGAGGACGCGGGGTGCTGCAGGAGCATGGCCGGGCGCCTGGCCCTGTCTGGGTGTTCAGAGAAGATGCCCCTGGTCTGTGTCCTGCAGGGGAGGGTGCAAAGAGGGGAGCAAGTGCAGGGGCCTGTGGCCCAGCAGGGAAGCCGCGAGTAATTCCTTAAGGCTGAGGCCAAGACTCAGGCTGGAGGGGAGGCTGAGCCCGGGGGGTGCAGGGCTGTCGCAGGGGGTCCCACGGAAGGGCTTTAAGGGGAAGAGTCCCATGGCCATAGGGCATGGGGGTTGTCCTAGGGCACCCCGGCCTTGCAGGGAGAATAGCCTAAGAAGGTCAGGGCCAGAGGTGGAGGTTGGAGCCCGGCCCCAGAGAGGCGAGGCGTGGCAGAACGGGTGACCACAGAAGTGGAGGGTGGGGGCAGGCACGCTCCTTCAGGAGGGAGCCTCGGGGTTTTGGGTGGGTTAGATGGGGTGGGTCAGGGGCGTCAGGGAGGCCACCTCTCTAGAAACACTCCCCCGGTCTGGGGTAATGCCTCGGGGCCCTCTTGCTGTCACAGCCCCAGGCTTCCTGCCCGGAAGCCACTGAACTGAAGCCCATGGAAGGCATTTTAACTCGAGCAGGTCAGCTCTCTGGCCCGGGGAAGCTCAGCGGTGATGGTCAGGGTCGAGTGCAGGCGGGGCAGGGACGTGAGAATGTGGGTGCCGGCCCTCCGCAGAGCCATCACTTCCTCAGAGCCTCCTTCCCTGGCCCCACTAACCCCCACACTAAGCCAGGTCTCTGTCTTACAACCAGTCATCCCACTCTGGACTTTTCCTTCTTGCCACTTACCATGATTTGCAGTTTTATATTTATAGGCGTGGTTATTTCGTGTCTACATCTCACTCTAAACTATAAGCTCTGTAAACATAAGGGTGGTATCTCACTGTTGTCATGGTATCCTCAGGATCTACCACAATCTCTGGTACATACTAGGTACTCAGTAAATGTTGATTAAAAGAATGAATGAATGCAGGGAACATAAAAATATAAACATCAACTGAGGGAGTGCTGAGTTCCTACTCAGGGGAGCTCTGTCACATTCCCCAATGGAACAGCAACAATCCCCCAAGTGCAATGGCAAAGACCAACAAGGAAGGATGGTTCAATAATGAGCCTTTGCTACTGATGACTATGCTTATGAGCCTGTGTGCCTGAAGTATAAACTAGGCCTAGAGCTGCAGGGTACCTAAGAGTTACCTCCTGAGAGCCTCCATGTTGCTTACATGTGGCCACTCTCTAAGCCAAACTCAGTATGTAAATGCATTATCTTCCCCCCAGTGTGGGACATGACTCCTGGGGATGAGCCTCCCTGGTGCCGAGGGATTACTACCAAGAACCAGCTGGTGATGTAAATAGAAAAAGACCTTGAATAAAAGGGTCAACTCAGACCAGCAGAATATCTCAGCCCACATGTAGGATCATGTATTAAAAACTGCTTTTTTGACCTTGAATAAAAGGGAGAAATGACAAAGACAAATGCGTTTATATGGCTAAGAGTCTTTCAAAGAGAGTCGGGAGGTCATCAGAGGGGTCAGGCTTATTATGCACACCTCAGCAGGACCCCAGAGAGAGCCAAAGTAGATACAATCCTAGGTGCTGGTTCTCCTGAAGGCTCTCGAGATCCACAGGGTATATGGTCACGGTGGATGGATTTGGAGCTCTGTGCCATGTCAGAAGGCCCTACTTTGGAATTTGTGCTCCTGAGTGTGATGGAGCTGGACTCAGATGTGACCTTCCTACACATGCCTCTTCTGTCACTTTTGCTGAACATGTGGTTGGTGCTAGGGATGGTGCATACTCAGGGAACTCGAATCTCTGGGCTGCCCTTGTGCCAGCTAGACCCTGAACCTCAGCAGAGTTGTGACTCCTATTCTCTGGTTCATTGGACTTACCCAGGTCAGCTAACAGGGAGGTGAAGATGGTCAACCACCACACCAGGGAATCAAGAGTGCCAACAACTGCAAGCAGAGGAATTGCATCCATCATCCATGTGGAATCTAAGCCCCCTCTTGATCCAGAGGTGGAGTGGACATCACCATCCCAGGGTCCACAGAATGGAGGAATAAAATATTGACTAGAGTGCACTTACTGATATTCTACTATAAAACTATTACGACGATTAATAGAAGAAATTTTAGCATTGAGGTAGAGAAAGTGGCCATAGTAGTTGCTGAGGGCAGGGAGAGGGAAGTAGAGATGTGATATGGGGGCATTTTGGGGACTTTGAGCTGTCCTAAATGATATTGCAGGGTCAGATGCCAGACTTTATATATCCTGCCATAACCCATTGAGTGTACTGGGAGAGAGTGTGAACTACAGGGTAAACTATTTTCTATGTGGTGCAACAGTGCTCCAAAATGTGTTCACCAAGTGTGTTGAGTGTGACACAATGATGGGGGAGGTTGTTGGTGTGGGAGGGTAGGGGTATATGGGAACCTCTTATATTTTTTAGTATAACATTTTTGTGTGTGTTGTATTTATCTTCAAAAAAATACAACTGACAAAAATGATGGGGTGGGGTGATGGGGAGTGGGGTATATGGGAACTTCTTATGTTTTTTTAATGTTTTTAAATGTAACGTTCTTTGTGACCTATTAACTTTAATAAAAGAAAGTGTAAAAAAAATAAAGAACTCTATTTAAAAAAAATGTATCAACACCAACCTCTTGACTCAAGCTTCTGTTTATATAACCTGGAAACAAATGTAGCACCTGCTGTGCAGATCCTGCTTCCAAAGAGTCTACTTTGAAGACCCACAAAAACAGCAAATATTTTTGTCTCAACTGATACATTTTATTTTTTTCTTGTTTAGTCTTATTCTACTAAGAGATTATAAAAATGGCTTAATTGGATATTTGACAAATTATAACTGTTAGTGTATTTTATAACTGTAAATTATATAATATGAATCTTTAAGTTTATTCTATTTAATTATTGTTTATTCTATTTAATTTTAATTATGTTTCTAGGTAGGTTTAACATGTCATTTGTAACATCAACTGCAGTAGAGTTTCATAAGAGAATGTTTATTTCTATATATCAAGGTTTCAATATCCTCTGGTTATAACATTAATGAAATTTACCATTATAAAATGTGGATAATTAATAAAACAAAGTTCATTAAAAAATGAATGAATGAATAAATGAATGAATAAGTGATTGCGACTGGAGCTTGGGCAGCGTGTTGGATTATTGGATACGATGTTAAGTGGAAAGGAGCTGCCAATTTGCAGAGCTCTGATGCCAGGCTTAGCAATTTAGACCAGAACTCTCAACAGCCCAACTTCTACTTTTAGGAACACAAAAGACGATTTTTAGGATTTCTAAAACACTAACTAGGCTGAAAAAGACCCTCGAGTGTTCCAGGGGAGAGCTGGCAGGGCTAGGGGCTGCTGTTTTGGGAATTACTCATCTGGCGGCGGCTCTCCATTGGCACAGCGAAGTGAGACGCAGCCCTGGCTGTTTTGTACACAGGGCTTGGAGCTGAACCATCTACTAAATCAAGGTTGGAACAAAATGTACTACAGTTCCAACTTGGAATGTAGCTTAAGGATGATGATAAGATACGTCTTTTATTTTTCCTAAACTACAAAGTGAACAATATTTTCTTTTGAACATTGGCGAGCCAGGCCCTAGAGGCCTGATGGGACGGAGAGAACATGCGCTCCAGAGCCCGACTCGAGCCTCGTCCCGGCTCCTCCTCTGTGACCCACATGGAGTCGCTTTGCTCTGTGGGCCTTGCTGGGTTTTCTCCTCCATAAAATGAAGTGAGCGGGGTGGGCGGGTGTTGGATGCGAAAATGCATTGATAAGTACCATTTTTTAAAAAGACAAAAAAAAAAGAGAGAATGCACTGAAAATTGAACAGCAATAAACAGGTATTGTTTAATTAGTCAAACCTATGTAGCTTCAAAGAACTTTGAAAACCAAAGCATCCATATATCTCTCAAACCTTGCGAATGGATTCCTCTTTTTGTTCCTCTCTTTAGCTGCCTGCGTGGTCTAGAACAAGGCTGCAAATGCTTTGCTACTCTTCCCGTGGCAAGGCAGAGTCTGACTTCCCTCGCCTTGAATCTGCACTCCTCCTAGTGATGTGCTGACCCGATAGAAAGCAGCAGAAGGGACGTGCCGGGACTTCCAGCCTGGGCACGAGCAGCCTTGCAGCTTGCCCCAGGGCCTCTTGGAACCTTCCCTCTGGAAGCCCCTGCCACGCTGGAAGACGTCCAGCCACCTCCACGCCACGGGCTGGGGAGGCCACGTAGGGCTCCGGCCAGCCGTCCCCGCCAAGCCGGCCTTCCAGCCCTCCCTGCCCCGGTGCTGGACGTGGACGTGGACTTGCCTGGGACCTTCCAGCCCAGCCTGACCACCAGCTCAACCTCCGCGTGGCCTCAGGCAACCCCAAGGAGGCCCAGGAATTCGTGAAATAGAATGAAACGGCGATTGTGTTAAGCGCCCGGGTTTTGGAGTGCACTGGGGACCAGCAGATGCCTGGAAAGCTCGCAGTAGGTCAGTGGATGGGAGGCTTTGGGAGGAGCCCTGTGCCGGGAGCCCAGCACCGGAGGAGCAGGCCGCAGGACGCGGGGCGGTTTGGCGCCTGCCTCCCACGCTCTGCTCTCGTTGGCCCGCCTGCCCTCCCACCCATCGCCCTCCTGCCGGGTCTGTCCGCACCTGCTCTGTTCTCTGCCGCCCAGCAGGGCTCGCGCAGAGCTTCTGCTCCCCGCTGACGTCGGCGTGCTCACGCACCACGGGCCCATGTCCACCTGCTGCATCTTTGCGCCTTCAGCACCTCTGCTCCTTCCGATCCAGAGGGAGAATTTGGAGGCTCAGCAGGGCCTCTGTGTAGGCGCCCTCACAGCCCCATCAGCTGTGGGGAGGGGTCCGCAGTGCCAGAGCCAGCTCCCCGCTCTCACTTCTGACTCAGCCCTGGGTAGGTACTGTTGTTATGTCCTTTTTTTTTTTTTAAGATTTATTTTTTATTTATTTCTCTCCCCTTTCCACCACCCCCCCTCCAGTTGTCTGCTCTCTGTGTCCATCTGCTGTGTGTTCTTCTGTGTCTGCTTGTATTCTCTCAGCGGCACAGGAATCTGTTTCTTTTTGTTGCGTCATCTTGATGCATCAGCTCTCCATGTGTGCAGTGCCACTCCTGGGCAGGCTGCACTTTTTTTGCACTGGGCGGCTCTCCTTATGGGGCACACTCCTTGTGCGTGGGGCTCCCCTACGCGGGGGACACCCCTGCGTGGCACGGCTCTCTTTGTGCGCATCAGCACTGCTCGTGAGCCAGCTCCACACGGATCAGGAGGCCCGGGGTTTGAACCTTGGACCTCCCGTGTGGTAGGCGGATGCTCTATCAGTTGAGCCAAATCCGCTTCCCTTGTTATGCCCATTTTATAGAGGAGGAAAACAAGGCCCGGAGGGTAGCCTAACGGCTGACATAGAGCTCGTCAAAATCAGACTCGTAGTCCAACCTTGGCCGTGCCCTCACTTGGTTCCCCCGCCCGGTGCTCTCGGCACCTCCAGGCTCGGCAGTCCCCGGCACGGCAGGGGCTCTCTGCCTGTCTTTGCTCAGCGAGCGTTTGGGAACAAGAGCACTTCTTCCAGGGGCTTATTCTGAAAATTAAATAAGTTAATATTAGCGGAAGCGCCTGGGGCAGACCCCGGTGACTAAACACTGGTTTCCCTCATCCACGGATTCGTCCACCCGTCCTCCCGCAGGGCGAGGGGCCCTCGGCCCTGCCCTCAGCCCCTCCTGCTGGCTCTGCTTTAGGGACCGCGTGCGCCCGGCTCTGCTGCCCCGAGCGGCGGGGAAACGGGTTTGCCGGGAGGAGCGAAGGCTGCGGAGAGGCCCTCTGGGGCCGGCTTCCCCAGGCTCCCCTCCCCTCCTGTCCCGCCCGGCCTGCCCTGGTCCCCAAACCCTCACACTGGACTCTGCTCCTCGCGACTTCCAGGCTCGGCTGGGAAGGGGCTCCTGCCACAGCTCCTTCCCACACCCTCACCCAGAAAGCCCCGGCCCGCTGCCCGCCTCCCGCTTCGCCCGCTCCCCTCTGAAGGCACTTCCCACCGAGGGCCCCAAGGCTTGCCCCGGGGTGTGCGGAGGACGGGATCGGCAGGCGGCCTGGGTGCAGATCCTCCCGAGCTGCGCGCCTCGGGGCGTCCTTCGCCTCCCGGAGCCCGCGTTAGCTCAGACCGAGTGACAGGAGCCCCCTCCCAGGGCTGCTGAGGGTGAGGGGCTCTCCCCAGCTCCACCCTGACGTTCCCTGTGGAACGCTGGCCTGGAGGGGGCTCCGGGGCTCTCAGGTCCCTGCTTTCCTGACGTCTTTTCCGCGAAGCAGCTAAGCGGCAGCTCAGGACGCGGCGCCGGGTCGGGGGCGGGGGCCTGGCGCAGCGGGGCACGGGCCCTAAGCTCTTCCACGCGGCTCCTCCTTCCACCCGCTCAGGCCTCCGGGGGCCCTCAGAGCGGTCTGGAGGCCCCTGTTGTAGGGCTGGAGCAGGAGGGGTTTTATGGTACAGGACGGAGCGAGGGCAGAAGAGCAGGAGGGGAGCGCTGCAGCCGGGGAGGAGGGGGAGGTGCGGGAGCAGGGCCCGGGAGAGGAAAGGGTTTTCAGAGAAGTGCGGGCAAGGAGGGCAGGCCTTTCTCCTCCGGGCGAGCCGCTTCCGCTCAGGGCTTCTGCACAGGCTCACCCCCTTCGCCTGGCTCACCTAGCAGCCCCTCCCCTCCTTCAGACCCCAGGGAAGACGTCCCTGCTCGCCTGCCCTGGCCAGGTCACAGGACCCTGTGGTCCAGCTCCTGGCCTCTTACCACCATGCGTTACCCTAATCTGTGGGTGGTGATATACTATCTAGTGTCCCCCACGAGACTGGAAGCACCAAGAGGGCAGCCACTCCTGTTTTACTCATCATCGTTTATATTAATACCTCCAGCGTCCAGCACTGTTCCATGGAACATAAAGTCAGCAGCTAACACTCATTGAGCGCTTACTGTATGCCACGCATTGCTGTAAGCCTTTATGTGTAGTGATTATTTTAATCCACATGAAAACCTATGAGGAGGTAGAGTGGGTATAGCTCAGTGGTTGAGCACCTTCTTCGCAAGTATGTGTCCCAGGTTCAATTCCTGCTACCTCCTAAAACAAAACAAAACAAAACAAAAACCCCTGTGAGGTAAGTACAATTATTGTCTCTATTTTATAGACAAGGAAATTGAGGCTTAGAGAGAAAGCAATTTGCCCAAGATTACTACTAGCCACGAGAGTTCATGTCTACATGGCCTCTCTGCATACTTAGGGGTTCAGTAACTGTTGAATGAAGGAGAGAGAGTGGAAAACAAAATGAATTCAATTCCCATTTTGCAGACAGGAAAGCTGAGGCCCTGCTCCAGAGGAGGAACGGGACCAGGTATTCAGCGAGGCAGAGGTAGAAGTGCAGGGACAGCGAGGCAGCCCACGGTGGGGCGGGGGTCTTCCAGCTGCCCCACCTGGCCCCCCAGCCACGTGCCTCTCTCCCTAACCAGGAGCCCAGAGCCAGCCCCACCCAGCCCAAACCTCGCCGTCTGCTGCCTCCTGCATCCCTGCACCTCTCACCCCTTTCTAGAGCTTCCCAAGGCCCCAGGCACCTGTACCCCGAAAACCAGCAGACAGCCCCTAGTTCCCACAGCTCGTCCACTCCTGCTCTCAGAAACCCCCTAGCTCCTTCTCCCACAGCCGGAGTGGCAGCTGCAGCCCATGCATCAAGCCACAGCCTCACGTCCCCCTCGGCTTTTCAGATTCTTCAATTATTCTTGTCCTCGCTTCAATACCCAGGTCCCTGGGTGATGCTCAAAGTTCTCTCCCCTCATTTATGATACCAGAGAAGGTTTGTCTTGCCAAGTAAAATTGTCTCTGATCAACACCTTTTAGCTCATTTCTTCAAGGAAGGAATTTCTCCAGTGATCCAAAGTCTATTTTTATAGATATTTTTTCCCTTCTGAGGATTGCAAGAATAATTTTCCTGCCTGACGGCAGCACAGTGAGTTGTAGTTCAATGAGCCTCACTACAACCGGAAGTGGCATGTATGAATTAGCTCCATTTTACCAAGGAGGGACTGCAGGGAAATCTGCATCCAACCCCAAGGGGCAGGTGCTGATTGGCCTAAACCAAGTCTAATGATCCCATTCCCATGTTCTCCAGTGATTGGTGTAGGGGTGGGCTCGAGACTCAGTTCTGACCCATGAGATGTAAGGACAGCTTTTCCTTCCTGAATAGAAGAGAGGGTTACCTGGGCCATGGCAGCTTTTTATTTTTATTTTTTAAAAGGGGAGGGGATATAGGCCAGTGGTTGAGTGTCTGCTTCCTGTGTATGAGGTCCTGGGTTCAACCCTTGGTACCTCTTTAAAAAAAATTATTTTGGGTAATTCTGTCTAGCTTTAGATCTATTTTTGTGGACTTGATATCCAGAGCTGTGGCAGCCATTTTGTGACATGAGACAATGAGCTGGAAGGTGAAAAGTCAAAATTCTAAGAGGGGCAGAGTGGAGGGCCCCTGGGTCTTTCTTGACATGCCGAGCTGCCGGCCCAACCCTGAGACTACCTCTCTCTGGAGGTCTCCTAGATACACACTGACTTCTTTGCAGCTGAGCTGCCATCGATGCGGCTTTCTGTAACTGGAGGCTGAAAGCATTCCTAAGTTATGCCCTCTCCGATGGCGCGGAAAGGAAGTTCCACGGGAATCGCAGGCGCGGGGTCGCTGACCCAGGAGGGACAGGAACATGGGTCCCCGTCCCCTGGCCACTACTAGTGGCGTGACCCGGGCCGAAGTCACTTCCTCTCTCACGCCTCCGTTCTCTCCCCGGCGAAATGAGGGGCATCTCCCAACAATGACACGGCGGCGTCCGGAAGCCGCGGGGGACTGCTCAGCGTCCGCCGACGACAGCGGAGCGCGGGAGGGTCCCGCTCAGATCAGCCGTGGTGTTGGGAGGCGCCGCCGCGAGGAAGCAGGCAGCTTGGAGTCTTAATTCATTCGTCTTTCCTGTTTGTCGACAATCTTTCACCGTGCCCCAGATTCAGGGTGTATTTTTAGTGGAAATAAACTTGAGCGGCTCAAGATGACGCAACCCCCTCATGAGCTTCGGCATCACCTGCTGCTGGAACCGAGGGGAGAGCAGGGCACCTGGAGGCGGTCACACCCCCGGCGGCGGCCGCGAGCAGCTGGCCAGGCCCGCTGACCCAGCAGCGCAGGCGTGCGGGCTAATTGGGGAGAGCATTTTGCCAAAAGCCCCAGAAAACTCTCCTGCGGCTGCAGTGTGGGGTGAGGGGAGCGCCTTTGGCCTGGGGTCCAGAAGCGATGCCTCCCAGACGTCCACTGTCCAGCCAGGGAGACAAGAGCTGCCGCTCGAAGCCCGATCTGCCTTCTGACTTGGCCGCTGGATCTTGCCTGTTTTTGTTGATGGGTTTGGAAAAGCGTGTTGGGAGTGGGCAGCTGGGAGGCAAGTGAAAATTCACTGCCTAATAAAGGAGGTTCTAGAAGCCACAGAGAAGGGAGAGTATAACAGCCTCGGCTGGTGATTTGTCCCACCCCCTCACACCCCTACTTTGTGGGACCGGTGTCCCCATTTCTTCGCGCTTATGGCTGTGGCTGCCCCCTCCCACGGAGGCCACACCGCCCTGCCCTCGGCCAGTGGCTGCCACCGGAGTCGAAGGCCCACCTCCTCGGCGCAAGGTGGGAGAAAGCTATGGTGCTTTTCACCCCACGCAACTCCGGGGCACGCGGCCGAGGTTTGGCTTCACGCGAACCCACATCTCTGCTTGGTTTTTCTCTTGCTCTCTACCCTGCTCCCCTCACTTCCTGACAGGTGCCTTCCGAGAACTCCCTCAACAAATTATTTGCACAAGAGCTCCTGCCTCTGATGCTACCTCCGTGAACCCTCGAGTGGGAACGAGGAGAGAGGGGCCCTCCAAATGGGATGAGATGGCTGCGGTCCAAGGCCTTGCAAGCACGTGGATATTTGCTGTTCTGTTTGGACTGCCACTTACTATTTGGGCAAACACGGGCAGGTTTTTCAGTCTCCTGCTGTGGTGCAAACTCTTATCCCATCCCCTACAGCCTTCAATTAAGTCTAGCAGACACAGAAATGCCGTATGAGGCGGCGGACTTGGCCCAGTGGTTAGGGCATCCATCTACCACATGGGAGGTCCGTGGTTCAAACCCCGGGCCTCCTTGACCCGTGTGGAGCTGGCCCATGCGCAGTGCTGATGCGCGCAAGGAGTGCCCTGCCACGCAGGGGTGTCCCCCGCGTAGGGGAGCCCCACGCGCAAGGAGTGCACCCCGAAAGGAGAGCCGCCCAGCGCGAGAGAAAGTGCAGCCTGCCCAGGAATGGCGCCGCCCACACGGAGAAGTGACGCAGCAAAATGACAAAAGAAAAAGAAACACAGATTCCCGTGCCGCTGATAACAACAGAAGCGGACAAAGAAAATGCAGCAAATAGACACAGAGAACAGACAACTGGGGTCGGGGGTGAGGGGGAGAGAAATAAATAAATAAATCTTTTAAAAAAAAATGCCGTATGAGTATGGGTGTGTGTGTGTGTGTGTGTGTGTGTGTGTGTGTGTGTGTGTGTGCAGAGAGTAGGGGGCTGGTTCCACCACTGGCTTGACCTAAAAGAGAGACAGATCATGCAGGACAGTGAGAGGATCCAGACACAGAACTAACTCAGTAGGAACGGGAGCCAGTGGAGGCCAATGAGAAGGTAAATCCTCTGGGATTTGCAGAAATGTTGGGAAAGTCTTGAGACTCCCTTGGAGAACAGAATGGGGATCAGAGTCTTCTTATCTAGATCCTTTTTAAATTTATTTTTAAAAAACTTCTTTATTGTTCCCCCTTGTTATTTGTGCTCGCCATCTGCTCTCTGTGTCCATTCGCTGTGTGCTCTCTGTGTCTGCTCATCTTCTCTTCAGGAGGCACCAGGAATCAAACCTGGGACCTCCCATGTGGGAGAGAGGCAATCAATCACTTGAGTCACCTCCACTCCCTGCTTTGTTGTCTCTTTCATTGTGTTTCCTCTTTGTGCCTCCTTATTGTGTCATCTTGTTGCATCAGCTCACCGCGCCAGCCTTTCTTGCCAGCCCATAGTGTCAGCTCACTGTCTTGCTCGTCTTCTCTGGGGGCACCGGGAACCAAATCCAGGACCTCCCATGTGGTAGGCAGGAGCTCAAACCCTTGAGCCACATCTGCTTCCCTATCTAGACCTTAAGGAGCAGAAAAATCCAAATGGTATGGAGGAACTTACTAGTTCTGTACACAACATCCATTCTCTCTTTCTCCTTAGTAATAGAATGTTGACTTTATTCTGGACAGAAATGTGCCTTGTTAAAAGAATACATTTCCCAGAACACTTGGGGTGACCAGTGAGATATAAACAAAAGTCACTGAGTGGGAAGTTGCTTTTAGAAGAGCACAACATGAGTCCTTTTTGTCCTTTCCATCTCCTTCCTGCTTCCTGCCTGGAATAGAGATGTGATGATTGGCACTCCAGCAGCCATCTGGAGCCATGATATGACTTTGAAGAAGGAAGCCACATCCTGAGGACAATAGAGCAGAAGACTGGAAGGATCAGAGTCTCTGAGGACCTCCTGGAGTCACCATGCCAGCCCCTTTCGATTGAAACTCTGGTCCCAACTGATGAACAGATTCCTAATAAAGGCGTGTCTAGAGGAGGACTGAGGAGGGTTGGGAGCATTGAGAACTTTCATGAGTGGAGACTTTGCCGAGTTGCTCTCTGTTTTTCTGGATTGTAAGTGTTGCTTACAGCCATGTTTCTCATGGAATGACTTTAGGAAGCCACCTAAGTGAAGAAGAAAGGGCACGGGCTTTGGGGCCCGGCTGAGCTGGGTTTGCATCTCAGCTCCCCTGCTTTCCTGGGTGACTTTCCCCAAGCTGATCTCCCTGACTGTCACCCTTCCTCTGTAAAATGGGGGTACTGAAGTGCCCACAGGTCCTCAGGTTCCTCCTCAGCAGATGGCATGGCAGGGCTGCTGCAGGGAGATCTAAGACTTCGTGATCTGCTGCACAGTAGGGGCTCCAAAAATGGCCTGTGCTTTGCCTCCACAGGTTCCCTACCTGCCGGGGGGAGCTTTGAATGAGACCCCTGAGACGGGTGAATGAAAAGGAGTGGCCAGACCATGCTGGCGGGTTGGGGCTCGCTGCTGGGTTAAGCTGAGTGGCTGTTAAGACCTTCTGGTTCTACCAGGAGGAGCCCCGGAGCTGCGGGAATGTGGTGGGGAAAGAAGCTGGGACACGGCTTTCCTCTGTTCGGAGCCATAAATCCGGCCCCTGCGCACCCTTGTTCCGAAGCTGCTCCCAGAGGCTGTGCTAAGTGGAGGACTCCCCTCTTCACTTCAGGGCTGAGTCACAGCAACTCGCGCCTCAGCCGGAGACCCCCACGGGAGCCGCAGTGAAGGCAGGGGCTGTCTCCAGGGACGAGGCGTGGGGAAGCCCAAGGGCTGCAGCCCCCCTTGGACTGATCCCATGTTATCTAAGGCTCGGGTGGTCCCCGCGTGTCCCCTCCATCTTGTCTTAATAACAGCAGGGTAGGACGGTGTCAAATCCTTATATTGAACGGCAGAGAACATATGTATCATGCTTTAGAAATAGTAACTCAAAAGTTATAGAGTAGGTGCTGCTGATATCCCCACTGCACTAGCGGGCTGCTCAACCAAGGCACAGCGTGACGAGTGACGTGCCCAGGGTCACACAAGTGCTGCAGCTGGCCCCAGAGTGGACGTTCTGCGCCGTCCTCTCCCAGGGCTGGAGGGGACCTCTGCACCAGGTCCAGTCCCCTCTCCAGGCATGAGGGGAGCTGGCCAAATGGACCTCCCTCCTCGGCCACCGAGCTGCAAGGTGTCCCAGTAGTAAGCTCAGCAAAGGGTTAAGACGGGGAATAGTCAGATTAGCCCTGGGGAAGCGGACTTGGCTCAACTGATAGAGCATCCAGGGTTTGATCCCCAGGGCCTCCTGGCCCACACGCAAGGAGTGCCGTGCCACGCAGGGGCGCCCTGCATAGGAGTGCCCTATGAGCAAGGAGTGCGCCCCGCAGGGAGAGCCGCCCCGTGTGAAAAAAAGCACGGCCCACCCAGGAGTGGCACCGCACACACGGAGAGCTGATGCAGCAAGATGAGCAAAAAAAAGAGATGCGGTTTCTCAGTGCCGCCTGATAATGCAAGCAGACTCAGAAGAGCACACAGTGAACAGACACAGAGAGCAGACAATGGGGGGCGGGGGGGTGAAGGGGAGAGAAATAAATAATAAAATAAATCTTTAAAAAAAAAAGGATTAGCCCTGAAATGCCCGTAAGTGTTGCCCCGCGGTCGCCTCCCAGGCTGTCTCCACCAGGACCAGCACAGCCTGGTTTTCCTCTAGCGCGTCTTCAGTTCTGTCCAGATACAGGACCTGGTGCACGTTTAGGGATCTGTGGCGTGAAGAGTGGCTCAGCAGGGCGAGATGCTCCAGAAGAGGCACCGCAGGCTCGGGTGCTAACGAGAATGCCAGAGACGCCCGGTCAGGGTGGGGGAGTGTCCTGGAGGGGGGCGCCGTGGGGTTGGGGGTGAGCAGTCCTTTGCTGGGTGGGTCTGGGTCTGTCTTGCACCTGCTGCCACCCACGAAGTGCCACGGGCAATGCTCCCCTCCCCCGTAATGGAAACAGAAATCGTCCTCTCACGCCCTGGGGTTGGGTGGGGACAGAGGACCAGAGACCTTTGGTCCAGGCCTTGTCACCAAGGGGCCGGTAGGGGGGAGGGGAAGGGTGGCGGCTGCCAGCCTCTCTCTCAATCTCTCTCATTTGCTTGCTCTTGCTCTTTCTCTCTCAATTTCTCTCTTTTTCTCTGTCCAAAAGGTCTGCAGCCCTACCTGACTTGGGGTTACCTGCTGTCAACCCCCATGTAAGAAGCAGCAACGTTTATTTTACTTTTCCAAGAGCTAATTCATGCTTCTTGTTTATGGACTTTTTATAATATTTTGATTTTAAAGATTCCTTCTGCTTCGGAACGATTGTTCACTATGTTGGAGAGAACTCACTTGGTGGATGCCAATTCCCTGTGCATTCTGTATTGGTCTCTGGGCCACACCTTATCGTTACGCTGGGAATGATTTCTCCACCAGCATTTGGGATGGAATTGAAAACCTTGAAACAAAATCCAGTAAAAGGCTGGACAACAGTGGTGACAGAGGGCATCCTTGTCTTGTTCCTGATCTGACGAGGAAAGCCTGCCATCTTTCACCATTGACCGTGATGTCAGCTGGGGGTTTTCTATGTGCCTTTTATCACGTGGAGGCAGTTTCCTTCTAGTCCTACTTTTCTAAGTGTTTTTATCAAGAAGCAGTGCTGGGTTTTGTCAAATGCCTTTTCTGCATCAATTGAGATGATCATGTGGATTTTCTCTATTAATATGGAGTATTATATTAAGTGATTTTCTTAAATGTTGAATCACCCTGGCATAGCCGTGATAAATTCCACTTGATTATGGTAGGTAATTCTTTTGATGTGCTGATGGATTTGGTTTGCTAGTACGGCCTGAGGAATTTTGCATCTATGTTCATAAGGAATATTCATCTATACTTTTCTTTTCTTGTGGTAGCCTCATCTGGCATTAGTATTGGGGTGATGTTGGCTTCATAGAATGAGTTAGGAAGTGTTCTCTCCTGTTCAGCATTTGGAAGGGTTTGAGTTGAATTGGTGTTAGTTCTTCTTGGAATGTTTGGTAGGATCCACCAGCGAAGCCATCTGGTGCTGGACTTGTCCTCGTTGGGAGGCTTCTGATGACTGCTTCCGGCTCTTACTATTGGTCTGTTGAGATCTTCTACTTCTTCTTGGGTCAGGGTGGGTAGTTTGTGTGTTTTTAAGACTGTATTCATTTCATCTCTGTTATCTAATTCGTTGGTGTACATTTGTTCAGAGTACAACCCTTTTTATTTCTGTGGGGTTGATAGTGATGTCCTCCCTTTCACTTCTGATTTTAGTTATTTACATCCTCTCCCTTTTTTAATTTGTCAGTCTAACTAACAGTTTGTTGATATTATTGATTTTTTCCAAGAACCAACTTTTCGTTTCGCTGATTCTCTCTATTGTTTTTTATTCTCTATTTCCTTCCTCCTGCTCACTTTGAGTTTAGTTTGTTCTTCTTTTTCTAGATCCTCCAGTTGAGATCTTCTTTCTAATGCATACATTTATTTATACATTTACATATATATTTACATATATATTATACATATAATGTATACATTTATTTCTCTCTCAGCACTGCCTTTGCTGCAGTCCGTAAGTTCTGAATGTTTTTGTTTTCCTTGCCTCAGGACATTTTCCTAATTTCGGACCTATTGATTGTTTAAGAGTGTATGGTTCGTTCCTATGTATTTGTGATTTTTCCAGCTGCTTCTGGCAGCAGGGCAAGTTCTGGGAGGGCAAGTCTTTCAGGCTGTCGCCCAGCAACCTTGGCACCGACATGCAGGCCCCTGATTGCACATAGGAGTTCCCCTGCTACCCCCAGAGCAGGACACGGTGCCCCCACGGGAGCTCAGGCCCCTCACCCCACACCAGTAAGAGGGTGGGGAGGAGGCCAGCAAGGGTGCCATGAGCTTCTCCTGCAGTCATGGGGTTTTTTGGTTTATTTTTGTTTTTTTAGGAGGTACTAGGGATTGAAACTTGGTCCTTGTCCATGGGAAGCAGGTGCTCAACCACTGAGCTACACCTGCTCCCCATAAAGCTGTGTGCGTTGTGTCTTCTTGATTTGGCACCTGCCCAGTTACTGCAACCCAGGGTTTTGAGGAAGGTGGGTCTGCCAGTTTTTGCCAGTTGTTCAAATATTCTGTGGAGGAATGGAGCCCTGGAACATCTTACACTGCCATCTTGGTCCACCAGAAGCGTCTGATCTATGTTTTAAAAGGAGCACCGTGGCTACCAGGTGGAGAATAGAAGGTAGATGGCCAAGATTAGAGGCAGGGAAACCAGTTCGGGGCCACTACTTTCTTCCAGGCAATGATGGTGGCCAGGCTAGGATGGGGCAGCAATGGAAGGGGTGACAAGGTGGACAAATGTAGGTAAAGCCAGTAGGATTTGCTGACAACGTGGGTGTGTGGCCTGAGTCAAGGGCAACTCCAAGGCTTTTAGCCTGTGCAGTCACATAAACATTGGTGGCTGTGGCTCTTCAACAATTCCTTGAGGCTAGTTCTGATTCCCTGGAAATACCTTAGGGAGAAGGGATACTTAAGACATGATGCCTGCCTGCAAGACTTCACCTTTGGTGAACTAATACGCATTTATCAAGTGCCTGGGTAAGATGGTTCCCCAGAGCAGGGGTAGCTCCCACTCAGGCCCTCTTTTTTTCAGTTTATCTGATCAGAAGTATCATTTTCTGGACTCCGCTTGGGTAACAGATGTCATGGAGAAGCTGCCTTGGCATCAAGAACTCAGCTGTGTGGGCATCTCATGGGCTAGAGGTGTCTGGTTTACAACCCCGCTGGAAGCAGAAAGATCCAAAGAAGTAGTTGAGAAGATCAAAATGGCATTGCAGATGAACTCCATACAGGCTTACTAAAATAACTCATCATCTGTAGAACTAATTACAGCCATTGTTTCACAGGTGTTTTATGCTCCAACAGAATAGTAAAGCCTTTTAGCCATGGGTAATTAGAAGCAGGGTTTTGGCTTGAATTAGCCATCTGTTGCTAGCTGGAAGGGGAAGGAGGGGGGGGGGTCTCATATTTTCTTGGCATTTTTTTCTAGTAGCCGATTTATTCCTATGTAATTTAAATGTCAACTGGAGCCTGCCTGTCCCTTGAGATTTTTCAATAATATTAATTCGAACCCCCTAATTCCATGCCCTGTGGAAGTCTAACAAAATCTCTGTGGATTTGGGGGGAAGGTGAGGAGTCCTGATCCCAAGATGATCTTTATTTTCAGGGTCTTGCTTGCCCCAGTGTTGAATGTGTCTTGCATCAAACTGATGAGACTCAAGCCTCGTTTCCTCCCTCACGTTCTACTCTACCCTGATCATACACAGAGGTCCAGGCTTTGGATGGAGTTGAATTCAGGATGCGTGGTCCAGGAAACAAAGGCAGGTAAAAAGTAATTCAAAATATTAATTTCATCATTCAAATCAAATCGAAGGGTATCTCAATCACATTTCATAGCATAATTTCTCAAAAACTCTCTTCTTCATCTTGCCAGTTCTCTTTCACCTTCCCATCTGCTCCTATACGTCTCACCTGCCAAACTGTCCAAACTTTTTTCTCCCTTCCCTTAAGCCTCTACAGCCTCTTTCCTTTCTTTCTACTCATTCTTCAAATTAAGTATCATGGTAGCCTAGTAAATGGGCTGCAAAAGACAAAATTTGCATTAGAGGGTGTGTGTATGTGTGATAGAGGAAAGCTTTATTAATTTTTTTTTTTTTTGTCTTACCCATTCCCTCTCTCTTAATCTGCCTACTACTTTTCTTTTTCTTTGTCCCTCAACTTCTCCCCTTCTCCTGCTCTCCTCATACAAGGCATTCATTAGTAGAGAGTACTTTATGAAGGATTGGTGGGAGAAGGCAAGCAGGAGAAGCCGAAGGTTTCTATAGCAGAAATGCAAATAACTTTAAAATGCACATCAGGCATCTATGGTTTTTCTTTTTTTTAATAAGAGAACTTGTGGGTTCCAGAACCATCATGCAAAAAGGCCTAGACCTCTCGGCCACCTACAGCTGGGGTTCTCTCACTGGCTGTTCACCCCAAATTAGGCCCTCTTCCTGTCCCCGCTCCACACCAATCTCCAGGGACTTCTCCTCCTCTCAGGAGCAAGACCACAAATCCCACTCCTGGTCGTAGGCACAGCCTGGCCTGGAGCCAGCCTGCCGGGGCCTCATGCCTGCCTCTGTTTACCAGCTGTGTGGTCTTGGGAAATTTTTCATAACTTCATCTTTATTTTCCTCTTCTGCAAAACACCTTCCTCGCGGGCTTGCTGGGAGGATTACCTGGGTTAATAGACATCAAGGTCTTAGGAAAACACCTGGTGGCCGGCTCTTATTACGGGCAGACCTTGGAGATGCCGTGGGTTCGGTTCCAGACCACAGCCATAAAGCGAACAACCAATCAAGCGAGTCACAGAAATGTTTTGGCTTCTTAATGCATATAAAAGTTGTGTTTACACTTCTGTTAAGCGTGCAGTAGCATTGTGTCTAGAAAAACAATGTAAGTCTTCATTAAAATGTGACACAGAGACATGAAATGAGCACCTGCTGTTGGAAGAATGGCACAGATAGACTCGCTCGATGCAGGGTTGCCACAAGCCGTCAATTTGTAAAAAAATGCAGTCTCTGGGAAGCACAATAGAGGGAAGGCAATAAAACAATGCATGCCCACACTGATTTGCTGGGCTGTTGGACTCACGTGCCATCTCTAACCACGGGACTTGTCATAGTCTTTTCCAAGCAAAGGCCCATGCCTCCCCAAGAAGAGTTTTGGTGCCAGTTGTTAATGTTTCAACTTGTTGCTTCTGTCAAGGGCCTTGGATTCGAATCCTGACTCTGCCCTGTTCTATGCGACTGTGGGCAGATCCTTCAATCTCTGTGAGTCTCTCTTTCCTCATCTATGAAACTGGGGGTAACGATGGTACCTAATTCCCGTGCTTGTTAAGGGAAGGTGCATGGAAATCATCTATAATAATGAGGGTTTCTCGAGCATCTGCTGGGTACGGGCTGCTTTCCCATAGCTTAATTCTCAGCACAAATCCTGTGGGCCGGGGAGGCTTCCTGGGAGAGAGGGCCTCGGGCTGGCCATGTAAGCAGGGAGGCTCTGGGGGCGGGAGGGGCATGTAAGAGTAACTCAGGCAGGAGAAGCCCAGGAGCAAAGCCTGGAAGGCGGAACTGTGTTTTGCGTGCGCTGCTGCTTCCCAGGAAACGCCCCTCCTCTCTGATTCAGCGAAATACACAGAAGGGAGCTGAGCAGCTGGTCCGGCTGAAGCAGGGGGTTTGTGTGGGGGGTGGGGGGGGGACTGCGCAAGGGTCCCTGCTGGGCAGAGGTGTGTGGACTCCAACGCTGTGAATCATATTAGGAGAGCGCTGCTGGCTGCCAGGCTCTGCACCAAGCAGGGATTCTTGTGCTCCCATTTTCCAGATGAAGAAACTGAGGCTCAGGGGGCAGACGCCGCAGGTCTGCCTGACCCGGAAAGCCAGGCCCTCGCCCCGGGGAGGGTCAGCACCGTGCAGTGTACCATCTGGCTGGAGGCCGCCTTACGAGCATCTCTCCCCGCCCCTCCTCTCTCCTCCCCTTTCCTCCCCTGCGCTTCTCTCCCTCCTTCCCTCCGCTCGAGGTCACAGGCCCACTTTGAACTCTGCGGGAACACCCTCAGCCCCTGTCGGCCAGCTGGTCCCCGAGGCAAGTCTGGTGCCCTGCGTGGGTCCCAGCAGGCCCAGAGCCCCTCCCCCAGCTCTCCTTGTCTGTATGGGAGCATGTGAGGTGGAGATGGAGGGGGTGCAGGGGGAGGAGGGAGCCTTCTCCAGTGAGAGGGGACTGCACCTCTCCAACCCGGTTTGGCATGTTATGTGCTGGGAATGAGAAACTCGGGTTGCTATGGAAACCGCCAGCCCCTGCTCCCTCTGTCATTCGCCGTGGGAAGTCCTGTGTGGGGGGGTGGTATCTGCAGGGCGGCACTCCAAAGGCCCAGGGTGCTGGAATGCAGAAGGACCCTATCTGGGGTGGGGGTGGGGGCGGGGCTTCAGGACTTCCGCCCGGGGAGGGGGGCAGGGCCCAGGGGCAGCTACGGGCGCGCAGGCTGCCTTTCTAGAGCCATCTCAGTAACATCCATTCACTCTTTTCCTTTTTTCTTTTAAGCCATTCACTCTTGAAAGGTACAAGATAGTTTGCAAAAAAAGCACAGATGCACGGTTTGGAAAGAGCTTGAGCCCTCCAGGTACCAGCCTTAGGCTTGCAGGCCAGCAAGTGCCTCCTAGAGCGACGTGAGGGTTAGCTGGAGGCAACGGCCCGTGCCTGTGCCCGCAGGGGGCAGCGTCCAGCCCAGGGGAGTCCTCCCGGCATCGTCTGCCCCCTCTCCTCCCCAGGGAGGCTGGGAGAGCGTGGCCTGATGGAAGAGGAGCCTGAGGTCCAGGCAGGAGGGGGCGGCAGGGCAGGGCTGGGACCCGAGCTCTCCCACAGCCCGGCAGCCCCTTCAGCGGCGCCGCTGCTGCGTGGCGCTGGCCCTCACGGTCAGGCAACGTGACCTCGGGCCTCCCTGGCTCTGAGCTGTGTGCAGAGCCCCAGGCCCTCTGGCCACTGTCATTAGGGGGACCAGGGCTGCAGCAGAAACAACCCCAGATTGGCTTTTCATATTAAAATAGCATAAAGTGCTGTGCTTTCCCGATGCGGAAAAAAAGGCTGAGGGAGGGGAGGAAAACAATGCCGCAGGCCCCAGCATCGGCTCCCCCACCAGCACCCAGCTCAGCTCCCGTCAAGGAAATACTTTCTTCCAGGTGATTTGCTAGCTCTTTCTGGGGCAGAAGAAGGTGGAAAACTAATTATAACTTCTCAGGGTATTTTTTTTTAGCTTTTATGTTTTTCAACCCAACGGGAGGCCATCAGGTGCCCCCCCCAGGTCCACTGAGTCAGGGAGGAGAAGAGAAGCAGGGGGCAGTGTGGCCCCCACCAGGGCGGTCCTGCGGGTGCCCACTCTCTCCCCTTCCCCAGAAAAGCTCCTGCTCTCTCCAACCCCCCAAAGCCGAGGAAGGTGCCATCCTGAGAGCCCGGAGGCTGCTGCCAGGGTTTGTGAACCTGGAGGCGGGAGACCAACTCCTTCACTGATCTGCTGTGGGGCCTTGGGCAAGTCACTGCCCCTCTCTGGGCCTCAGTGACCTCACCGGCCACAGAAGGCAATGATTGCCAGGTCCCCTCTTCCCAGGACAGCCATGGAGGTTCAAAGCAGTGCTTGGCTGATTTCTTGGTCCCAACATTTAGAAAGGTATTAAAATTGAGAAGGTCCCACAGAGGGTGATCAGAATAGGGTGGGGACCCTTGGTCCATCTGCTGGATGGGGAGACCCAAGGGCGCAAGTGCCTGGCACATGGAAGTGGTCAATGCACATTTGTGAACGACGGGTCACTGCGGTCTCCCGTGGGGAGTGGCCGGGCAAGGCTAGCCTGGAGGAGAGGCTCATGGGAAATGGCTAGTTGTTCTTCAAAAGCGGCAGAACGGCTGTGCCACGGCGCAGGGAAGAGGCGATGGCAGTTCCCGGGGAAGAGGAGGAGGTGCTACAAGGCAGCGGCTTTCAATTCTACAAGAGCGGAAGTGGGGTGGGGGGAATGAGCTTGGATTCCACATCTCCAATGTGTCTGGGCACTGAACAGAAAGCCCTCCTTTTTACTGAGCCCTGACTGAGAGGCAGCAAATGTTAGTGGTGTCTGGAGCTAGATGGTCTGAGTTCGAATCTCAGCTTTGCCACTAATGAGCTGTGTGATCCTGGGAGAGTTGCTTCACCTCTCTGTGTCTCAGTTTCCTCATTCGTACACTGGGGCCGGTAAAGTTGCTGTAGCACATGCCCGCACGCACGCACTCATCCTAGGACAGCCTAAAAATAGTAAGTGCTGTGGAAGTGTTGGCCTTTATCATTGGTTGCCCTTGGCCTGACGACTTGCTTTCATTGAATCTTCGCCATTATCCAGATAGGAAAAGTGAGGCTGGCCTGGATTTAGTGATGTACCCAAGGCCACCTGCCTTGTAAGTGGCAGCAGCAGAACCCAAGCCCGCCTCCTAATCACTGCATGGCACGATTTCACCGCTTTGGGGAGATGCCGGTGTGCCCGCATTTCACAGCCGAGGAGACCGAGGCCCAGCAAGCACGGGACTCCAAGCCACATGGCCGCAGAGTGGCAGAACCCAGGCTGGGCTTTTCTTCCCACGACACCACACCTTCCCCTGCGCCACCACAGTGGAGCGAGGGGCTGCCCGTCACCGGCCACAGGGATTCAAGACGGGACCGGGTGACCTGCTCTCTCGCAGTGCTGAGGCTGGACGGCGGGATGGGGCGAGAAGTGTGGAAGCGCTGGGTCAGCTGAGAACACGGCACACCTGTGCTCAGGGGCGGGCTCACGATGGGTCGCTCCGATGGTCGCTGCCAGCTGGGCCAGAAAAGCCACCATCCCTGTGTCTCTCGCACATCCCCGGGCCGGCTCTTCCCTCCCTCTGCCCCCTCTCTGTCGCCGTGGCTCCCTCCGCCTCTGTCCGTGTTTCCATTTCCCTGACCCTCTCTCTAGAGCGGCTCTGCCTCCGTTCTCCCTCGCTGCCTCTTGAGATCACAGACATGCCACCTGGAAAACGAGTCCTGGCCCCCACCCCTGCCCAGGCAGCCCTCCGCCAAGGGGCCTCCTGAGGCCCTGCAGCCCCCTCGGGCTTAGCTGGTCCTCTTCCTTCTTGCTCCTTGTGGCTGAAGAGCACTCGGAGAGAAGTGATAGCCAGAGCAAGTTGCAGGGTTTAGCTGAATCTCTGTTCATGGAAATGTGCACCATTCTAAAGGTCATTTTCTAAAAGGAATGACGGGATCAATGCACCACTACGTCAACACGATTGCTGTGTCAACATGAGAAACCACGGCAAAAATAGATCATCTCCAAGTTATTTACTGGTCTGTGTCAGCTGGTAAGCTATTTATCTTCTCTGGAATTGAGTTAAAAACTCTCCCAAGGCATTTCAGACAAGGATTCCGACACACAGGACAAAATAAGAGATAATTGGATGATGCACGGGCTCGAGGGCTTCTTAGGTAGATTCAGGGAGCCGGGGGTCTACAGGTACCCGCTTTTCAGCCTGGCAACAGCATACAGTTATTTTTATTTTTTATTTTTAAAAGATTTATTTATTTGTCTCTCTTTCCCCTGCCCCCCTGTTGTCTGTTCTGTGTCCATTCACTGTGTGTTCTCCTGTGTCTGCTTGTATTCTTGTCAGCGGCTCCTGGAATCTGTGTTTCTTTTTCTTCCACCATCTTGCCGCATCAGCTCTCCGTGTGGGCGGTGCCACTCCTGGGCAGGCTGCACTATCTTTCGCGCTGGGTGGCTCTCCTTATGGGGCGCACTCCTTGTGCGTGGGGCTCCCCTACGTGGGGGACACCCCTGCGTGGCGTGGCACTCCTTGCGCGCATCGGCTAGTTCATCACACGGGTCAGGAGGTCCTGGGTTTGAACCCTGGACCTCCCATGTGGTAGGCGGATGCTCTATCCGTTGAGCCAAATCCACTTCCCAGCATCCAGTTATTCACGTTTATTCCATTCAAGACCGAGGGCCCCTCCGTCCCAGGCCCTGGGAATGCCAAGGAGAAGGAAGGGGACCCCGGTGGGCCGGCTTGAGGCCGACCCTGCCCTTCTGGAGCTCGGGTCCAGTGGGTGAGCCAGGCAAGAATAACACAGTGTGCACAGGGCTGTGATGGGGGCACTCGGGGGGTCGTGGGAGCCCAGAGGAGGGGCCCCACATGTGCTATAAGAAGCCGTGAGGACGTGGGACACTGCCTTGGAGAGGGTTCCAGGTGAACCAACCGAGAGCACACGGCATTCAGCCGCGGAAGCCCAGGCTTTAGGGGGCAGCCTGCGAAACGGCCCCAAAGCTGGGTGGCCTTATTGGTGGGAAGAGGGGCCCTCTGTGTGGCGCAGATGGCATAAGCAAACCCACGGAGGTGGACACGTGAAGAGAGGGGCTGGGGGTTCTGGGGTGACTCTAGCAGGATGCTCCTTTAGGGGAAGAGCAGGGGAGGGGGCTGAGGCCATGGGACCCGGGGTTCCAAAGGGCCCTGGATGTCGCATGAGGCGCTTGGACACCTTCTGCAGGACGTGGGGCGCCCCGGGAGGCTCTGGAGCAGCGGGCAGCCCAGGCCGGGCGGCAGTTTGCCTGGCTTGGCATGGATCTCTGCAGAGGCTGGTTCCAGCTTGGGAAACATGAGCCTGCCCAGGTGCAGGGCTGGCCCCTGCCCGCCACCTGGTGAAGAAGGGCCATGCTCCGGGCCACCTGGCTTCCTGGGGGAGATAGCATCTGGGAGGCAGAGCCACCTGGGGTAGATGCTCGCCTGGGCCCGGCCATGATTTATTCAGCAGCACCAGACACCCGCAGTCTGGGCCAGCACCGGCCTCGTCGTCCTCCAGAGCTCGTCCAGGCTGCCCGGGGGGTCCCTTCTGGACGAGCAGCGTGCGGGGAGGATGGAGGCCAGCCCCGAGGCGGCCCTGGCCGGAGCCCAGCTTCGTGGGGCCGTGTCCGGCTCACCTGGTGACGAGCACTGCCTGCCACGAGGGCGTAAATCGAGGCCAAAAGTATCCTCCCGGCGCCGAGTCCCAGCGGGAGCGCTCTTCTTGCGGTGCTCCTTCTAGGAGCACCACGAGGGTCACGCCTGCGTGCCGCCCTCTCTAGTGAACCCGGACAGAACTCACTGCCACCAGCCTCTTGTCTGGTGGACGTGTGTGCTGGCTAACCAAACTAGGGTTTTGCTAACGCTGTGTAACTCCACCGCCCCTGACATCTGCATGACGCTTCGTACTTTTCCAGAACGGGCTCGTGTCCACTCTTCCTTCTTGGGTCTCACCACGATCCTGAGAGGTGGGCAGGGCCGACATCAGCAGCTCGGAGCAGGGTCACCCAGCTGGGTAGCGGCTCCCCGAGGAGAGGCCCAGCCTCTTCGATGCGGTTCACAGGGTAACGGAGGCAGGGAGGCTTCTTGTTCACGAGCTTAGAGGTCGGGCACACGCCTCTCCGGGCTGCCAAGTGGGCCTTGCCGCTCTTCATTTCAGGCTAATGTTGTTTGAACAGTTGTTTGTGTTGCCTCAAGGCAGGAGAGTAACCAGGGACTCGGGCCGGACGGTGACAAGATCAGCCATCGCACGCTGACACTGGCTGAAGTCGTCGTTTCCACCACGTCCTACGGGACCCGGGCTGGCTCCCCATGTGACCCACCCTCCTTGGGGATGTGGCCATCGAGGCGGAGGCTGACCACAGCAGCCAGGCCCCTCCCAACCCCAGCTGGACATTCAGTTTCCCTAGGGACAAGAAACTCCTTTTAGTTATTTATTTTTGAGCACTTACTCCCTATTGCACAGGCGCGCCCTCCAGGAATCATAGCCACAAACCCGTAAAGGGGAATGTTGTCATGCGGGCACCGAGGGGCCGGGAGGTGCAGTGGCGTGCCAGCCACGCCGGGGCGCTGGACACCAGTGCCCCCAGGAGGAACCAGGGTGTGTCCCGCCTCCCCCTCCTCCAGCTTCTCTGTGTCGGCGGCGGGCTCCTCTTCTGCTGCTGGGACCCCGTGGGTGGTGGAGAGCCATGGACTCGGGAAGCGAATGGGGAGGCGGGGCAGGGGGAGCCCTGGCTCCTGGTAAGTTGGCAGCTAACCTGCCTCAGGCGTCCCGTCGCTGCTGCTCCCTCTAGCTCCTCGTTACAATCCTTGATTATGAGATAACAGCAAGAGCGGGCAGGGTAGCAGGCGGGTGGCCCTGCTGGCGAGCGTGGGCTGCATCTGGTCTTTATGTAAGAGTTGCTCCGCTTCCCAGATTGCCTTCGAGTCAGACGTTTAAACGCTTGTCTTGTGTTTATGATACAGAGGAAGAAATTAAAAGACTCCCGTGGGAAAATGAGGAATTAAAAAAATCAGGAGTGATTCCGGAGGCTCATCAGGCACTACGGGGAGAGAGCCAGGTCTGGGACTGGTTTCCGGATTAGGGAGAGAAGGTGCCTTCTCCAGGCTGGGGCAGCGAGGTGCTGGATTCCGAGTTGGGAGCAGGGATGGGATGAGCTCGGGAAAGCGCAGGGATCTGGGACCGGCTCTGTGCTCAGCCCTGTGCTAGACACTCGATACACTCCTCTATTTCCCTCAATACCCCTGTTTTACAGATGGGGAAACTGAGGCTCAGGGAGGCTCAGGGATTTGGTCTGGGTCAGATTGCCTGATATCCAGACTTGGCCTGGGAATGCTGCAAGTTTTTCCCACCCGGAAGCCTTCTCCATGAAATCCCAGCTCCTGCCGAAGCCAGCCCGGCCCCCAGGGCTCTCGGCCCCAGAACTTCCTGTGCCCGTCGCGTCTGGACAAGCTGCTGTACTGTGGCTGACCTTATGTTGCTCTCTTCCTTCAGAGGCCCCTGGAATATGCGTTGAAAGAAACCTCACTGGCCATGACTCCAGGCCACCATCAGGGGTTTAGATCCTCTACGACACCTGTGCCTTGGCTTGGTCACTGCGTGGACAGGGAGTTAGCTTGTCGCCCCTTTGGAGGGAGTTGGTGGTTTAACACTTCTCCATGATCGGGTGCCCTAATGGGCAGTGCCCAGCAGTCTTTTGTCTTGTTTGCCTCCTTCCGGGGCTATCACAGAGCTGGGCGCAACAAGAGGTGGCACCAACACAGCATGGGAGAATTGCAAGGGCAAACGGTGGAACCACTGCTTTTTGCGGATGAGAAACAAAGGCTCGGTATGCTGGGGTTTGCCCAAGGTCATCCAGTGACTTGGGGACGGAGCAGGAGTTAGGACTCAGGCCCCAACTCCCAGCCTCGGGCTCTTGCCACTCTTTGCCCAGCCTTGGGCCAGGCTTCTTCTGCAGATCTAGCTGCTCCCTCCACAGTGCTCATTAACGCACGGCCTGCTCGGAAGTCTGTTTCCACAGCAGACAAAGGGTTTTGGAGGGCAGGGGCTTCGTGTTTCCAGCTCTGCCTGGCCCAGAGAGGGCATCTGGAAATGCTGGAGAAGGGGTGGGGCAACTGGGGTGGGGGAGCTGCAGCAGGAGAGGCGGAGGCAGGAGGTTTCCATGGTTTCCACTGTGAGGGGTCCCGACACAGCCTGTCAGGTAGTCAGAGGGTCCATTTCCTGACCCAGCCGTGGACAGGAAGTTGTCTGAACGTGGCTTCATAATCATCACAGTCAGAATGAGAGTCCACAGGCCCGAGGGCTTGGCTTGTTGCTTTGACTCGCATGACAAAGGAGGCAAGCTTTGTATCGTCCCCATTTTGGAGATGAGGAAACTGAGGGGCAACAAGATCCCGCTGGTAACAGAGACAGAGCTTGAATACGAGCTCCTGGAGCTCCTGGAGCTTCCACCTCGGTGTGTCTTATCGACCAGCCTCATTCTTTCCTCCGCTCCTCTCCTTTACTGGTTCGCGTTCTCGGAGGCCTTCTTGCTTTTCTCTGAACACATGGAGGACTCGCCCACCTCGGGGTCTTTGCACTTGCTGTCCCTCTGCCTGGGATGCTCTTCCCACAGATGTCCCCCTGGCTTGCCCCATCACCTAATTCTGAGTAAAGGTTGCCTCCTTAGAGGGGTCTTCCCTGACCACTTGCTTGCAGTAGCACCACCCCCCCCCCCCCAGCTCTCTCCCACACACCTGGGTCATTTTTCTGCATGGCACTGTTCACTACGTGGTCTTCTATCATGTTCTATCAATGGTGTGTATTCTGTTCTGTTCTGCATTTTATAACTATCTCATCATCCACCTTTCCCTTTAGAATGGCAATCCCTGCAGACAGGGATTTTGTCAGTTTTCTTCATCACTCTACCCCAGCTTCTGGAACAGTGAAATGAATAAATGTTTAAATAAAGAAATAAATCTTAAAAAAAAATTGCACCAGGATCCTGGGGGAGGGTTAAAAAAGATCACAGATGGGGGAAGATGGAGTGAGAGGCAGGATACCCGGATGCCCTTCCGAGGCACCTGTGATAGGAAGCCAAAAGCGACTTGTGGGAAGCGGATTTGGCCCAATGGATAGGGCGTCCGCCTACCACACGGGAGGTATGCGCAAGGAGCCACGCAGGGGTGTCCCCCGCATAGGGGAGCCCTACGCACAAGGAGTGTGCGCTGTAAGGAGAGCCGCCCAGTGTGAAAAAAGTGCAGCCTGCCCAAGAGTGGTGCTGCACACACGGAGAGCTGACACAACAAGATGACGCAACAAAAAGAGACACCAGTGCCGCTGACAGGAACACAAGCGGACACAGAAGAACACACAGCGAATGGACACAGAGAGCAGACACTGGGGGTGGGGGGCAGGGAAGGGGAGAGAAATAAAATAAATAGATAGATGATAGATAGATAGATAGATAGATAGATGATAGATAGATAGATTTTTAAAAAGCGACTTGTGAGAACAGTAAAGCACTTTTGCACCCTGGACTCTCGGCTGTTCAAGGCCGACGAGTGAAAGGCACCTTTCTTTTCTGGTATGCAGTAGGCCTGCACTACCTGCAGACGTGTCAAACTGAGGGTAAAATGACAGAAACAAACAAATGGATCTGTTTCTGTTGTCTTCTGTTGCATTGCAAACCATCTGAAAAGCCAGTGGCTTAAATGAGGCTTGCGGGTGGTTCTGTGGGCAGGCTGGGCGGGGAGCTCCCTGCGCTACGTGGTGCTGGCGTTCACTTGGGGGTTGGAAGGTTCCAGAAGGCCCCCTCGCGGGTCCGGGCTTTGGCGCGCACTGGCGCGGCGGTTCTCCTCCATGACCTCACCCTCCAGGACCCGCGCGTGGCCCTGCCCTCCCGTGGGGCGGCTCGGGCCTCCTCGCAAGGCGGTGGCTGGATTCTGAGGGCGCGAAAGCACAACTGCTTGGCGTCCTGAGGCCCGGCCTGGAACTGGCGCAGAGTCTCTTCTGCCTCCTGCTGCTGGTCAAAGCCAGCCACGACGTCCCCCCAGAGGCGCCGCCTCCGGCAGGGAGGGACTGGCGGCCACCGTATTGGTAGGCACGTCTCCACAGGAAGAGGCTGGGGTCACGGGCTCCGAAGGGAGCTAAGATGTGAGTTAAACAAAGGGGGCTGAGTGCACGGCCTTACCGAAGCGCGTTCGGGGCGTAAGGGAAGGCTCGCTCTCCACCTGTCAGGCCACACGGTTGGCTCTGCCTCTCCCCAACTGCTCGCTTTCCTCTTCTCCAAACAGCCCCATCCTCTGGAGACCATTAAAAGGAAAGAGAAATATACCAAGGCCACAATCATTAGCATCCCAGAACATTGGATTCTATTTCTGGCAGAGGCGAGGTTGTTGGCAAACCTCTACCCCCGCTTCTCCAGCTCAGCTCTCCGAGGTAATGAGTCCACTGAATTATGTGGAATTAGCAGAAACGCTGGGCCCCAATCAGGAGAGGAAGCAGACTCCCTGTGCTCCACTGGGACCAGCCTGCACCTGGAGTTTGGGGTGAGTTCTGGGCTCAGAAGGGAACTCACATTGATTGAGTGCCTACTGTATGCCAGGTGCTGTTCTAGACACATGTGGCCCTTGCTTTTCTCTCTACCCACATCTTGCATGGTTATCCCTCTCCTGCTTTCCAGACAATCTAAGCTCCTTTCAGTTCTGCACTCTTGAGGGTTCACAGGCACCTGCTCTGTAGATAAGAGGGGCCAGGCCAGCAGCTCAGCTGGCTGTCAGAAATTGGTGAGTCATGTGAACTTGCAGGCTCTCTGGCATCCTCTGGTTAAAGGGGCTCAGGCAAGATTCCTGGGCAGAACAGGAGGTGACATCCCCAGAGGGCACAGTGAGAGAGCTACATGGGAGGCAGCTTCTGTGGCCAAGAGAGCACTGACTTCAGAGTCCTGCAGACAGACACAGAATCCTAGCTCCACCAATGACAGCAGAGTGACCCTGGCCAAGTTACTTCTCTCCCTGAGCCTCAGTCTCCTTGTCTGGAAAATTTGGGTGTAACAGGCAACCCTCATAGTGTTGTTAAGAAAGTTAAATGAGTTAATATGCGTTGCAGGTACCTGACTTGAGCCTGGCACGAGGGAAGCAGTTGATAAATATTAGACTAGATGGCCAATTGTTCTTCTGTTGCCACTGAACCCATCCTGCCTAGCTCTTCCATATCATCTTTGCTCTGCATATTCCCAGGGGCTACTGGGAGGATCAGATGTGATAGTAGAAGGACAGGGCATTTGTAAAGTTCTGTCCAAAGGCCAAGGCTTAAGGAAGTTGTGTTGCCCTTGTGTGTCCATCTAAACCAGGTCAGGCCAAGTCTAAAGGGCTGACCAGCACCTAGAGAGGAGCAGAAGTGTCACAGGATTGGGATACAATGACGATGTACGGATGATCAAAATAGAGATGATGATGACGATGGAGATGATAATGAAGGCAATGAGGGAAGATGATGGAGATGAGAGTGATAGAGATGATGATGACGATGAAGATGAGAAGGAGGAGGATAGAGATGATGATACTGTTGGATAGATGGATGAGAAGGCCTGTGATGGCATGTACAGGCCAAGCCTTAAGAAGATACTGAGGGAGTATGTGTAGCTCAGTGGTTGAGTACCTTCCTCACCTGTGCAACGTCCCAGGTCTAATCCCTGGTACCTCCTAAAGAAAAAAAAGGAATATAATGAGTGCCACAAAAAGATTAAATGACTAGTTGTCTAAAGACCCAGATACTTCTCAGTCCATGTTCTTGAGAAGACAATGAACATCTCCAAGCTCCAGATCTGTCACCTGTTGTCTTAGTTTCCTGTCTGCTAAGACAAATGCCATATAGGGGATTGGTTTAACAACAGGGGTTTATTGCCTCCGGGTTTCAGAAGCTAGAAGGTTTTTGCATCTCACCAGGGGTGAGACGACATCTCAAGCAGAGGCACCAGCATGGGCAAAGGCCTGGAGCAAGCTCCGGGAGATCCAAGGTGGTCTTTTTAGCTGGAGCATAAAAGGTGAGGAGGAAGAGTGCTGGGAAATGAGGATTAGAGAGGTTAAGTGGCCCATTCAGGAGTCACACAGCAAGATTCTGGTCAGGGTGGGTAAAACCCAGGCTCCTGGCTAAGCCTGGGGCTCTGATCGTGGGGCTCAGCGTGGAGAGTGGGGAGGGAGGATCCCCGTGCAAGCAGAGGGAGGCAGAAGCAGCCAGACAAGGGAAGGCGCACAAGGCAAGGCCGGCTCAGCTGTGCTCCTGCGGACCTCAGGCCTGGGTACCTCGCCTTGTCCTTGCCCCTCCACCTCCAGGGATGTCTGGGGAGGTCCCGTGCTGCCCAGCTAGGTCCTCTGCGTTGGCTGGCGCCTGACCCTGTGCCCCTGACCCAGCTGGCTGGTACAGCTGGTGACCTGCTGACTCATGTCGGGGCCGGTGGCCCTGGAAGGTGCAGTCACGCGGCAGTGGGAACGACCACCTCTTAGGGCTCTGGTTCGGGCCTGCCACTGGTATGTGCGGAGCCTGGTCAAGCCACAAAGGGTCTCTTTGTCTGCAGAACAGGAAGGCTGGGTGACATAACCTCTAAGGTTTTGAAACTCTGACCTTCTAGCCAGTGGTTCTCAAACTGTGGCATGCGTTGGAATCACCCCGACTGCTGGTTAAAAAGCAGGTGTCTGAGGTGAGGCCCGAGGCTGCATTTCGGGCATGGCCCAGATGCTGCTGACCTGCTGGTCCAAGGACCACCTGAGGACCACTGCTCTAGCAATTCTGGCAGTGCAGGAGGATTGCTTGGCTGAGCTTTAAAGAATGTGGCATTCAGGCCCAACCCCAGAGCAATTAAATCAGCATCTCTGAGCCCGCAGCCTGAGCTTTGTTAGCTTTTAAAAGGCTCCCCGGGTGGTTCTAACTTGCCGCCAGGGCTGGGAACCACTGTTCCAGAAAAGCAGCCAGAGATGTGACAGGACATTGGGCAAATGCCTCATTTCCCTTTGGAGAAGGTCCTCTCAGCGCCCAGCTCAGCCTCTCATCGGCGTTCTGGCTTTGAACAGGGCACTCAGCCTTCCTGAGCCTCTGTTTCCTCTTCTGTAAATGGGGCTGTTAAGAGGATTAAAGGAAACTGTGCTCGGATAGATCCGCTCTCCCTTACCCTTGGTCTCCAAGGGCAGCTTGTGCATTTCCTCTGCTCTGAGGCTGCTTGCCAAGCACAGTTCAATAAACATGTTTCAGGAATTTACAATGTGCAAGATGCTGTTCTTGATGATGAGGGAATACAAAGATGAATCAGGCTCAGTCCTGGCTCCACGAAGCTAACAGACTAATGGGGGTGACGAGGCATGTGCCCAAAGTGTGAGGCTGGATGTGACACACACTAGAGAGGAAATAATTGTGACGAGGGTCGCCATGTGCGAGGTACTTTACAGTTTATTTTAATTCTCCCAACAATCTCCAAAGGGAACCACTATTACAACACCCACTTTACAGGTGGAGAAACTGAGGCTCAGTGAGGTGGTCAGTTACCCTCAGTAAGAGAGCCAGTTTTTGGTGCCACCAGAGGGAGTACAGAGGAGGCTGAGATCTATTCACATGGCTAGAAAAACTAGAAGGCTTCGTGGGGAAAGGGGTGGACATGGACAGGGCTTTGAAGGTTGTGTAGAAGTTCATCAAGTAAAGGCAGAGAAAAGGGCACCCCAGATAGAGGGACCAGCATAAAAATAGGCTGGGAAGAGGGAAAGCATTATTTCTTTAGGGGCTAGGATATATTTGATTTGGCAGGAATGCAGGCTGGTGGGCGCAAGGTGGGAATCCAATCCTGGAATCCTGGTTGGAGGCCTTTCACACCAGGTTATGGAGTTTAGATTTTATATATTAAGCAATGGGGAGCCATTGAAACTTCTTGAGCAAAGCATGGTGTTTTCAGAAAAAAAACCCAAAACAGTAGGTTATGGGAGTTGATGGGGTTTGGGGTTGACGGGGAGCCCAGTGACGTCAGAGGCAGCTATGACAAAGGGTCCACGTGACAGAGGGTGAGGCAGAGCAGAGGTAAGTGGGGTGGGGGTGGGAGAATGGGAGTGGGCACATGTGGGAGGTGCACTGTTGCCATGTGAGGCTTCCGTGGGGATCTATCTCTTACATGCACCTGCTTACTGACTGGGTCATTCAGAACTGGGTGGGGGGACAGAGGGAGGGGCGGGTGGTCTCCTGGGGTCCCTCGGCTCCAACGTGCTGCTCCTCTCACGAATCGGATGTGGTCAGTGGGGCATGACCCTCTCAGCGGGAGGACTCTGTTGAAGGAAGAGGTAATGGGTTCCTGGACCTGCTCCAGGCTGGCCACCTGCCACGTTCCGGGGGGTGGGGGGAGCTGGCCCAGTGGCCTGACTCCTCCTGGCCCCAGGCTTCTGGGTAGAGCGTGCCACCTTGCCTGCCTCCTGCTGCCAAGTTCACAGCCAGGGCCAGGCTCGCAGCCTCTGTGCATCAGGCTGAGCCCAAACCCTCTTGGGCTGAAGCCAGTTCCTAGAAGCAAAGTGGAATGTGGCAAAGAGCACTGGGCTGGGAGCCTGCCACTTGCCAGCAGGTGACCTTGGGCACATTCCTTGGCCCCTCTGAGGTGCCCAGATCTCACACCCTCCTGCTGGGGTATTAAGTGCAATCAAGGTGTGCAAGCACTTCATAAGCTTTGAAAGCACTAAAGTCCACAGCCTTGAAGTCAGAGCTGGACTGGAATTCCTCTCCCACCACTTACTAGCTCTATGACCTTGACACGAGACTTAACCTTGCAGAGCCTCATCCAGAAATGGAGATGATTTTAAGACCAATCTTTTTAAAACGCATCCTATGTGACAGGTACTGCAATGAATTCTTGGCAAGCATTAGCTCATTTAATCCTCCAGAGCACCCCATGGGAGACGTACCATTATTATCCCCATGCCACACAGAGATGATGGAGGCACAGAGAGGTTAAGTAAGCCACCCAAGACCACCAGCTAAGTGGCCAAATGGGGCTCCACATTAGAACCCCCCTCCGAGGGTCCCCAAGGATTAAATGAGCTAATACCCAGCAAGAACCATGCACAGCAACTGTAACTAAATGAATGTTGGCTGTTTCAGTACTGAGTCACTGAAGAGGAAATATGGGGGTCAAAAGGATCTGAAACGATAGCTAATTTAACCCCCAGCACAAAGCCTAGATCCCCTCAACAACACCCCAATAAAAAGTCATCAGCCTCTGTTTACACACTTCCAGTGATGGAGACCTCACTACCTTCCAAGGCAGCCCTTTCTCACACTGGAGGACTTAGCCAAGCAGACCATCCTGCCCAAAGGCCCACAGATCAAGCTGAATCTTTCAAGACCCTGCGGGGGAGTGGGTGTAGCTCAGTGGTTGAGCATCTGCTTTGCTTGAACCAGCGCCTAAATTCAATCCGTGGTACCTCCGAAAAACAAACAACAAAACCCTAAGGGATGAGGAGGGCAAGCCATTTTCTACGATCAAAGTCCAAGTCTGTTTTAGCACTGTTGTCATGCTCTGGACCTAGCAGTATCACACCCATTTTACAGATTTTATCAAGGCCCAGAGACTTTCCATGCCTGCCCAGGGCCAAATATTTGGGTGGTTACAGAGGTAGGACTTGAATGTCAGTCTCTCACCAAAAGGAGCAGGACCCCGGCGCCACACTGGACCCCCAGGACCCCACTGCCTTCATGGGGTGGGGAGACAGTCTATGTGGGAGAGGGATTGGCAGACCTCCCCAGACCCGGGGTTCCAGACACCTGGCCATGGAGACATTCCCCGGGGTTTGACGGACCCAGCGGCAGATCCTGCAGGCATCGCCCAGTGAGGACATGGTCTTCTCAGCCTCCTGAGAATGTGAAGGAGAAAGTCTCTGTTGGATGCTAACACCTCTCCAAACTTTGCCAGCCTCCCCTAACTGAGGGCACAGCTCAAGTCCAGGCAGGTCACGGTTTCCAGCTAGAATTTAATAACCTCCCTCTGTTTTCACTGTGTTTATTTTTACTCTTACCTTCTATTTATGGCAAGCGATACCGGTTTCCCATTTATGGCAGTGATATAACGTTTCTCTTAAAAAAATGTGGTTGGGGTGGGGGAAGTGGGTCTTGTACTTAAGAAAATAGGATTAATTGGTGTCCAGGTAGGAGACGTAAGACTGCCTGAGGTCTGACCTACTTCAGGCCCCTCCGTGACCAGCGAGGAGAACCGAGGCGAGCGGGGCCCTGGTCGGCGCACGAGGCGGCTCCCGGCGGGGCTCCCCCGGCAGTGCTCGCCCAGGCCCCCCGGGCCGCGGAGAGCTCCCCCCAGGCCGGCTCAGACCGAGGTGACTCGGCCCGTGTGCAGCCCGCGGGACCGAGACCTCGGGAGGGAGGCGCCGGCAGGGCCCCGGGAGCTTTCCGCCGTCGAGGGCGCGGGGGCCGTGGCGCGCGGGCTGCGGCCGGCCCCGCGTGCGCCACCGGGTCCCTCGGCGGGCCACCCGCGCCCGGGGCGCCGTGCGTGCGAGGCCGTCAGCCTCCGGGGCGCGGGCCGCCTTCCGGTCACGGCGCGCGCCCGGGCCCTCGGACCGGCCCCCGCGGCCCCGCGCTCCCGCGCACGCGGAGCCTCCAGACTGCGGCGGCCCGGCGGCGGCGGCGGGGGCGGGGCCGGGCGCGGGACCCGCCGCCCATTGGCCGAGCGCCGCGCCGGGGGCGGGGCGCGCGGCCAAGGCGGGTGAGCGGCCCGCGGGAGCGCAGAGGCGGCGCGGGGCGGCGGGGCTGCGAGCCGCGGGGCGCGGAGGAGGCTCGCGGCGGCGGGACGGGGCGCGAGCAGCGGGCTGGGCCGCGGCGGCCGCCACCGGGGACCTCGGCTCCGAGCACGCTCGGAGGGACCAGCCACCCCGCCTAGCGGGAGAGAGAGGGGCGCTCGCCTCTGGGTGCGGGGAGGTGGGAGGGGCCAGGGCCCCTGGGAAAGTTCCCTCTGATCCGGGCGGGAGGAGGTGAAGTGGGAGGAGAAGCCGGTTTTCGGGCTCACTCGGCGCCGTGAGACCTGGGAGCGGCGTGCAAGGCCCCCTCCTCCAGGCGCGCGGAGCCCAGCGCCCCGCTCCTCCTCCTGCTGCTGGCGTCGCCTCGCGGGGAGAAGGGAGCCATTCCTCCCGCGGGGAAGGAGCTGCAGAGCTGCGGGGAGAAGAGGAGACCGCGATCGGGCTGGGCAGGCCCCTCCACCCGCCCCGCACCCGAGCGCCCCGCTTTGAGCCAGATGGAGCAAATAGCTTAGGCGGCCAGCGCGGGTTCGTCTACCCAGGACGCACGCACACAGGCCCGCACCCACAGTCACCTCCAGAGGGTCTCTCCTTAAGCCCCGGGGGAGTCGCTCCTGCGCTCTCCGCCCCGCTCCGGAGCCCCAGGCAGGGGACCCCGGGGTAGAAGTCGTCGCGCCTCCGGGCACCTGGCTCAGCAGGAGACCCCCGAGTCGGGCCAGGGCAGGGCCGGCGGCGGCGAGCCGGACCCCGCCCGGCGCCCGGGCCCCGCCGAGCCCTCGGAGCCCACCCATGGGGCACCGGCTCCCCGCACCCCCTCGCCCCGCCGCGCGCAGCCTGGCGCCCCGAGCCACGCAGAGGAGGAGCCGGGCGCAGTGACCCGGGAGCCGCCGCACACTCCGGGCGGCTCGGCGGCCGGAGCGGCAGGCGGTTCCCCGCACCTCCAGACGCTTCCAGGCAGCCCTCCAAGCCGGGCCAGAGGTCCGGCCCGCCGTTCCCAGGTAGGAGGGACCCTCCAACAGAAGTGGGGAGCTGGGCGAAGTGGGGCGACCGGGAAGAAGGGCCTGAGGCTCGTTGTTCGGAGGCTCTTTGGTTTCCGTGTCAAAGGAAAGTTAAGCTGGCAGAGTACCGGTGCCTGCCAGGATCTTCCTGGCAGCTTGACCAATCCAGGGAGAAACTAAATTACTTGAGTGCCTACTATGTGTCAGGCAGGGCTATTGGCCCTCCACATATCCCAGGAATGAAAGATTTATTGAGTGTCTACTTTCAAGAGATCCAGAGTAATAGCTTTCCTATTTAAATGAATTGGGGAAAACTGAGGCTCGGGGAGGAAGAGGCACTTACCTCTCCCAGCACTCCCTCTGACTTCCCGCGTCAGCTGCAGTCTGCCTTCCTGGGTGCAGACAGGCCGCTGCGATGGGGCCAGCCCTGGCCCAGCCCTGGCCAGTGCCCCTTCTGTGGGGGCATATTTAAGGAGCGCCTGTCTAATAGAACTCCCTGAGCTTTTCTCTGGGTTGGTGCGAGGAGTGAGTCTCTTGGACTTTCCCTTCCCGGGAGGGGTTTCCTGTGCTCAGCTGGCCCGAGGGCCCCCCAGGCAGCTCTGCCTCTAGCTGCCTTCCCTTCCCTCGCCGCCAGCCCTGGGGGATGACACAGGCTGCTCTCCAGGACCTCACAGGGAAGGCGGGGCCCGGCTGGGAAGGGACAGCCAGGGCAGGGGCCTGCGACTCGGGCTTCCCCTGGCAAAGGACAGACCAGCTGAGAAGATACCCCGTCCAGGGTTCCTCAAGACCGCTGCCTGCACCCCAGTCCCCCCCCCCTCCCGCCGGCTCCTCCAGGCAGCCCCTCACCTGCCCAGAGAAAATGCCCCAAAGAAAGGAGCCCAGCATCTCTTCCCCTTGCCAGGAGTCGTGCCAGCCTCTCGAGTGTTGAGGAACCCTCAGGCGACGCTGTGGGTTTGTTTCCAGCACACCCATTTAACAGATGACTGCTCTGAGCCCCACGAGCCCAAGTCACTTGTGCCCAGGGCTGCTGGGCTAGGCCCATGCCTGCTTTCTACCATCCTGAGCTGCCAGGGGGCTCGGCAAAGGCCCCAGGACCCTCGTGAGTGTAGGGGATGGAGGCTGGAAGAGGCTGGGTGGGCACCAAGAGAGGAGACGGGAGGTGTGTGTGCTGGGGGGGGAGGGCAGCGCAGCTCAGACAAGGTCGGGGGACACACGGGGAGGAGGCCACCCCCACTCGCAGACCCTCATCCTGTCTGTTTTATCACCCCACACGACCCCTCCATCTGCCAGCCAGGCCCTGGGGAGGGGGAGAGGGAGGCTGCCGAGGGAGAAGGGGTGACTCCACAGATGCTGGTGCCGGGAGCTGGCTGGGCAGGGTTTGGGGGAGAGCAGGGGCCGGGTGAGAGAGGGAATGAGAAGATACCGTGCCCCCGGGGTCACTGTCCTGCCTGATGCCAGCTGAGGCTTCCCTGAGTCAGAGCTGTTGGGAGAAAGACTCCAGTTTGGGCAAGGGGGTGGGGTTCTAGTTTTTTTATAGATTTAAGGGCATAGGTTTGGGAGCCAAAGGTCCCAGTTCTCATTCTAGCCGGGCCAGTCATTTGCTGTGTGAACTGGAGCAAGTGATTCAACCTCCCTGAACTTCAGTGCCCCCACCAGGGAAAGGGGCTGCTGATGGCCGTCCCCACGGGGCTGTCTTAGCAGTCATTGCATGCGCCCGCCCGCCCAGCTGGGGTCAGTCTTCCCCTGGTGACCGCTTCTGTGCCCCAGGGATCTTCTGCCCCCTGGCTGCCCTCGGAATGGCCCTGTGGTAGGGTCTGCTGAGAGCCGCAGCCTTTGCGTTTGGACACCGTGTTGCTACGAGGTCCCTGTCGAATCCCGCGCCTCCCTGGGCCCCCGGGGCTGGAGTCCAACCTCTCCAAGGGTCCTGCAAACCCTGGGCCCTCTGCTGCTCGCTAGTGGGGTCAGCCTGGTGGGGACTGGAGAGCGCAGACAGGCAGTGAGGAGCAGAGCCTCGCCCACGGCGCCTCCTCCTCTTTGGGGAGCGGGGGAAGGGGCGGTGGGGGTGGGGGGAGCCCACAGGAGCTCTCACCTGGCGTCTGGGTGCCTCACACAACTCCACGTGGCTGGACCCATGTGGGGCCTTGCCTTCTTCTCTCAGAAAAGAAAGCCATGGACTTTTTCCTCCTCCTTTGCCCCCCCCTGACTCTCTGCCTCCTCCCTCTGGCTCCCTGCCTCTGCTCTCTGACTCTCTGCCTCCTCTCTGCCCTCTGACCCAGGGCAAGTTACTTAACCTCACTGTGCCTCACTTTCCTCATCTGTAAATTGGAGCTAATTTATATTTCTAAATACCACGGACCTCCTGGGGTGACTGAGGGGATGAAGCGGATTCCTGCACGGCCATCACTTAGCAGAGTGCCCGGCATACAGCAAGTGCAGAATAGATGTCAGCTGTCATTATTATGTGTGTGTGGGGGTTAGCACAGCACATGGCCCACGGCAAGGGCTGGGCATGGCTCGGGTTATGGCTCCAGGGCTGAGGACAGGCGGTGCAGAGCCCGCTGCTGGGCACACGCTTTCCAGTCCACATTCACTGAGCTCCCGTTGGTGGCTTGAAATGGGCCAGGTTGGGAGTCCTTATACCACGGCAATTGACAAAGGTCATCCATCCAGGTTTTTTGAAAGGAATTTCGAGAGCCAGCTTTTACCAGTGCACGACTGCCAAGGGGCTCTCACTGAGCAAGGGGCTAGCAGATGGGGAAGCCTTGGGACCCAGAAGCAGATGCTCATCAGAACACGCACACAAAAGAGGTCTCTCCCCCGCGAGTGGCCGTCTCGAAGTCTTTTAGCATCCTAGCCCAATGCCTCGGGCTGAATGGGCAAGGCCGCTCAAGGTTACTGGCTTGGCATATCCCTCTCCAGGGTGGAGGGCCAGGGGGTAGTGAGCACAGAGGGCCTCTGTGCAAATTGGAAAAAGGTGCCTTCTTCCTCTGAGTTGCTGCAGCCCCCACTTGCCCACCCAGAGGGTGCCTTTGTGCAGTGCTCAACCTGCACAAGTATACGTGGCGGCCTGCTGAGGGTCAAAGGTATCGATATGAGCAGGACTATACCCACTGGCAGTTCTGAGGTTGGGAAGCCCTCCTCCAGAGAGGGGAGGGATTCCTGCTTGGATGGCGGGATCAGGGAAGCCTTCAGAGAGGAGGTGGCATTTGAGCTGGGCCTGAAACATAATCTGGGTAAAAGGGTGTTCTGGGGACGCAAAGGAGAGGAGGCAGAACTTGGCAGAGTTCCAGCCAGCTGGCTCTCGGGGGCTGGAGGGGTATCTGATGGTTGCTGAGATGGGAGCAGAGGGGGAGCGGGCCTGCGAGTGGCCTTTGGGGTGAACCTCATGGAGGCCCCTGGAGTTCATTACTTCTGTCCTTTTGGGGTTTGGAGCTTGGATCCATTTTAGGCTCTTCCGTGAGGCCAGGGGTCTCCCACAGACCCCTGGGGTTGTGAGGAACCTGGAATTGCCCTTGGACTGTTCTCCTTCCCTCGTGCCTGGCCACCTGGGACAGGTGAGCTCGCACCTGTTTGTAAAGCTGGAGGGCTGCGAAGGCCCACTGTGTGTGTCGTGGCGTCGAGCAGCCTTGTGGAGGGAAGGTCCTTCCTCTCTGGCTGCAGGCGTCCTGCTCCTCGGAGGGCACCACTCCGTCCAGGCCCCGGGATGTCCTGGAGGCAGGTGAACTGCCAGGGCCTGGGGGAGAGGACTCTCCTGAGACGGGTGGAGGGCAGCGGTGGGGGGAGCCCTCCAAAGGCAAACGGTGGGTCTGAGATGGGGTCCCCGAGGTAGACCCAGGAATGACCCGGCACCGGCTTGGAGGACGAGGCCTGGACACAGCCTGTCCCCTCTCCTGGAGGGCCGAGGCCACAGCAGCCCCGTGGAAGACATGCTCGCTGGTCCTCTGCCCGTGTCACGTCCTGGATTGGCTCTGGGAAGCCGGGGTGGGAAGGGGTGATGAGCCAAGGAAAGGGTGGGTGCCGACGGAAGGTAACCCTTCCTGTGCTGAGCCCTGCAAGCAGCCCGATGAGATGGGTTCGTTTCACAGATGAGAAAAGGTTAAGCAACTCGCCCAAGATCGGTAGCTAGTGAGTGTTCAGCAAGGACTCACATCCATGCTCTCATATGCGAGTGGGTGAATGAATGAAAGGCTGAGTGAGTGAGCGAATGAATGAAGCAGCAAAGAGACGAGAGAGGGCGGGAGTGAATGCGCTGCTACAAGTCCAGGGTCCTTTCGAGGGAACCTGGACTCACGCCCATTGTGCAGATGGGACACTGAGACCTGGCTGGGGTGGGGGGCCGCGGCGATGGCAGGGCAAGGGTGGGGGGTGACCCCTTCAGCCCGCGCCCCCCTGCTCTCTGCGCAGCCCCGAGCCATGATGAAGACGTTGTCCAGCGGAAACTGCACGCTCAGCGTGCCCGCCAAGAACTCCTACCGCATGGTGGTGCTGGGCGCCTCGCGGGTGGGCAAGAGCTCCATCGTCTCCCGCTTCCTCAACGGCCGCTTCGAGGACCAGTACACGCCCACCATCGAGGACTTCCACCGCAAGGTCTACAACATCCGCGGCGACATGTACCAGCTCGACATCCTGGACACCTCCGGCAACCACCCCTTCCCGGCCATGCGCAGGCTCTCCATCCTCACAGGTGAGGCCCGGGGGGCACCCGGCCCGGCGTCCGCTCGCTCCACCCCTGACCGTCGGCAGCACCCCGGCGAAACTCCCAGCAAGCCCCCGCCCCCTGCGCGAGAAGGAAACGGGGGCTCAGGGAGGGGTGGCGGCTCGCCTGATCCCCTGATGGAGTCGCCGCCCAGATTCCAGGCAGTTTGACTCTGGACCGATGGCTCGGGATTGCCCATGCCGCCTTCCCGATGGGGAGCCCGACAGGCGCGCAGGGGGTGTGCCTTTCCAGGGACCAGAGTGGTGTCGAGGCTGCAGGAGAGCTCCTGGGGGCCGGTGGCGGGTCTGCCACCACGCCCTTCTCTGGACTCAGGTCTCAGGACGGTAGAGGCGGTGGTCCGTTAGAGAAGGGGAGTCGGGACCCTGCCCATGCAAGGGGCATGGGGAGGGCAACGGCTGGCACCGACCGAGGGCTGGCGCCAGGCCCTGTTCTGAGCGCGCGCCGTGCGTTTATTCAGTCCTCACAATTACCCCGGAAGATGGGCTTTGGTGGGTTTTACAGGTGGCCCGGAGAGGTTAAGGAACTCAGGTGGTCACAGCCCGGCGGGCACGCTTTCCCTCCCGGCTCCCCTGCAGCCTCTGGCCCTGCCGGGAGGCGGCTTGTCTGGGCTTAATCCTTAAGCACGTGGAGACGCGGTATTGGGCCACGGTGGCGTTACATCAGCCATGGCGTGTGGCTCAGGATCCGGTCTGTCTGGGTCTGAATGCTTGGCCTGCCCAGCCCTGGTCCTGCCACTCTTGGTGCCTCGGTTTTCTCCTCTGTAGAATTAGCATCAGATTAGCACCTCTCTTAAAGGTCATGGTGTGAATTAAATGAGTTGTTAGATGTCAAGGGCTCCATGAACATCCCAGATGGAATCAGCCTTTCTCTGTGCCTGCCCTGGCACCCTTTCCCAGGCCTCCTCTTCCAGGCTGCTTGCGCACCCAGGTCGCACGCAGATCTCCTTGGTCCCCATTTTTTTTTCTTTTGGAGGGAACCGTGTGGCCAAAGGAGCCCTGAGCTGACCTGGGTTGAAATCCTAACCCCACCACTTGTAGCTTGGCCATGTGACCAGAGGCTGGTCGTGCACCCTTGGAATCTCAGCCCCCCCCCCCCAGCTGCACGGCGGGCACCTCCTTCCTTTCCTCCCAGCGGGGCTGGTGGGGCGCTCCCAGCAGGCGGTGGGTATTTGTGGATGCCACTGTGTTGGGGAGGGGCCAGGCGCCCACCGGCATTACCAGGGAGGGAGAGAGGAGCTAGGGGCAGGGGCTGTGTGCTTATTTTAAATTAATTTTCAATTATCCAGGTAATACAGGAAGACACAAACTTTTCCCCAGGCCGATAAGGCAAAAGCCCCTTGGACCAGGGTCCCCGGTCCTAGGTGGCCGCCCCCTTTGTTTGGCATGGACTCCTCTGGACATTCCACGAACACACTGATATTCGTCTTTGTGTCCCCATTAGAGAGAGTGTTTGTGTGCGGGTGCCCGGGTGCCTCTCTCATTCTGAGCACATCCCTCGGCTTTTTTGCACTCACGCCTCATTCATTGGTACTGGTTCACAGGAAATTCTCCAAGCTGTTAATCCCGCTGCCAGCTCTCCTTCCAGCTGCCGGCAGGCCGGTCTCTGGTGCCTGGCATTGCAGCCTTGCATTTGAATATGTCAAGGCCGCCAGGTCCTCGGGGGAACCAGGATCATCCTAACGGGACAGGGTTTGGCAGCCCAAGCAGACACGGTTGCCAGGCTGACAGCACCTTGCAAGCGCCTTTTGAAGCAGCGCACACTGTCATTCATCCCACCCCAGCCATTCGCCAGGTCACTGAGCGCCTACTACGCGCCAGGCCCCAGGCCCCAGGGGTGAGGGGCGCCTGAGGCCTTTGGCACCTGCTTCTCTGGGCCCCTGGGTCTGAAGGGGGCATGTGCTGCTGGCAGGAGGCGAGGGGAGGGAGGAGGCAGCGGTTCTGCGGCGAGCCGGCCTGCTTGATTCTCCTCCCAAAACTTGAGCCATTTGCTGGCTCCTGGGAGCCTCAGTTTCCTTATATCTGAAAAATGGGAATCTGGACATCTGCACCCCAGGGCTGTGCCGAGTTGAGGCGGAAGTCAGGCAGGTGCGCCGAGAATGAGCCTGGTCTTGTAGTAAGCTCTGGAGTTAGGGGCAGGTGTCGTGTCCCTCTCCCCGTCTCTACGCAGCCCTGCCCCGGCCCCACCTCCTCAGTCGCTATTTCAGATTCACAGGCCTTTCTGCAGGGAGGCAGGGCGTTCCAGCAGAGAGCGACCGGTGGAGGCAGACGTTCACTTGTTTGTGCCGTGATTTATTCTGGAAACAGAGCACCTACTGTACCTTTATTTATTCAAGAAACAGAGAGCACCTACTGTGCGCCAGCGCCATGCCAGGCGAGGGCGTCATCGGCTCCTTGAGGCTGTGTGATCGCCCTCGAGGCAAGTTGCTCGCCCTTTCTGAGCCTCCGTTTGCTCGGCTGTGACGTGGAGGTGGCATTAAGGTTGCCTTCCTTTGTTTTCGGGGGGGTCCATGGAACGGTGGCCGGGAAGCACAGGCCCCAGTGCTCGGCTCACAGCGGGAGGTTGTTGTCACCGTCCCTTACTCACACCGAAGGCTGTTGGTGTGACTGAAGGTCACCACCCACCTGCCGCCTGCTGTAATGAATGCTCTCCATTCATCCTCTTGGGTGGCTCTCAAAATCGTAAAACGCAATTCCATCTGCAGAGGACAGGTAGGGAAACTGAGGCGTAAGAAGCTGCATGACCCACTCCAGGTCCCGTGGCTCGTAAGCCGAGGAGGCACGACTCAGAGCTGGGCCTGCCTGGGCCTGCGGCCTGCCTGGGGCTCCGCTGCAGGCCCCGGGGGCAGGCACTGAGGCAGGCCAAGCCCCCTGCCCTGGCAGAGACTCCGTTTAGGGAATCCACACACTGTCCACACACGTCCAGAAGTCTGCAGCCCTGCGGGCAAATGGGAAGTGACTCAACTACGCCTGGCCCAGGCCCGGCCCCTTGTTAGCCGCAGGCCCTCAGGCAAGTGACGTCACCGCCCCAAGCCTCGGTTTCCCACTCTGGGAAGCGGGGAGCAGGTAGCAGCTCCTGCACAGCGCGGCTGCGAGGGTGGGCCCGTCGCTCGGTGGGAAGGACCTGCGTCCCCCCCCTCCGACGTTTGGCCGGGCGGAGGGGGTGGCCGGAGAGCGGAGCGGGGCCGGCGCGGGCCTGCGCGCTCACCGCCTCGGCTTGCTCTCCCCGCAGGCGACGTCTTTATCCTGGTGTTCAGCCTGGACAGCCGGGAGTCCTTCGACGAGGTCAAGCGCCTCCAGAAGCAGATCCTGGAGGTCAAGTCCTGCCTGAAGAACAAGACCAAGGAGGCGGCGGAGCTGCCCATGGTCATCTGCGGCAACAAGAACGACCACGGCGAGCTGTGCCGCCAGGTGCCCGCCACCGAGGCCGAGCTGCTGGTGTCGGGCGACGAGAACTGCGCCTACTTCGAGGTGTCGGCCAAGAAGAACACCAACGTGGACGAGATGTTCTACGTGCTGTTCAGCATGGCCAAGCTGCCGCACGAGATGAGCCCGGCCCTGCACCGCAAGATCTCCGTGCAGTACGGCGACGCCTTCCACCCCCGGCCCTTCTGCATGCGCCGCGTCAAGGAGACCGACGCCTACGGCATGGTCTCCCCCTTCGCCCGCCGCCCCAGCGTCAACAGTGACCTCAAGTACATCAAGGCCAAGGTCCTCCGGGAGGGCCAGGCCCGCGAGAGGGACAAGTGCAGCATCCAGTGAGCGGGAGGGACGTTGGGGCGGGGGGGGGGGGCCAGTGCCTTAAGGGAGGGGGCCCCAGACACCCGCTGCCAGGCACACCACCGCCCAAAGCGAGCTTCTTCTCCAGACCAGAGGCTGCAGCCTCTGCGAGTTTTCGCTCCTTCCCGCTCCTTCTTTCCTGTCCTGGCCCGTGGTTCCAGCTCCCCTGCAGGAGATGCCTCTGCACAGCAGGAGCCGAGGTTGGGAGACTCCTGGGCGTAGGCAGAGGCCGAAGCTGGAGCGCTGCCACCCTTGGGCTGGAGGAAACACTGACGCCCGAGGGTCCAGGACCCCTGCCTCCTGCAAGATGGGGTCGCCCTGCGGGAGGGGCCGCCGCCCTCTCGGTGTAGGACCCAGCTTGGTTCGGGGCAGGGGACCCTTTACTCCCCGGCCCTGAAACCCCTGCCCTCCAGCTCAGCTGCTTTCTGCCCCAGCCCCCAGCTGCCCCACCCGGCCGCCCCCCCGCCACCCAGCCGTGGCGTCTGTGTGTTTGAACTGAGACGTGGCTTGGCCCCCGGGACCCTGTCTGCGGCCCCTTCCCCCAGCTTCCTCTGTCTGCAGGCCGTGCTTCCCTGTCATTGCAGCTGTTCTCATCGTGTGTCGTGCTAGACCCGGCCATGGTTATACTGTGAAAACCCAGCGGCCCCTCCCCTGGCCAGGCCCCCGCCCACTTAAGAGCCACTGCCTTCCCTGCGCCCAGACAAAGCGTGTGTAGACAGACCTGTGGACCAAGCTTTACAGTTGACAGAACCGTGCACAGCCCGGGGCAGGCGGGGCCTCCTCCGTGACCCATTCCACAGGTGGAAACTGAGGCGTCGAGGGCCCAACCGCGTGCCCCCCACAGCGCTGGGCCGAGCCTGAGCCGTCCTCTGCTGCGCTTGCTTCATGGGCATCTAGCAAGCACCTGCTGGGCGCTGGGCCCTCTGTGTGCTAGGAAACGGCGAGGGGATGCACCTGATGTCCCCAAGGCCTGACCCCCGCCCGGCCTCTGCTCACCCCACTGCCTTCTATACACACAGCTGTTGGGAGCAGAGCTGAGCCAGGGAGAGACCAGGCAGAAGGGCTCACGGGGGGCCTTCTCATTAGGCCAGGATTGGGCCGTGCTGGGTCCCACCTCACACCCAGGCACGGTGGAATTCGAACTGTAGACCTCAAGACCCGTGCATCAGCACTTAACAAACACATTTTGTCCTTTAATCTCCTTAAAAATACTGGCGTTTAGGGCCACGGGGCTTTGGTGATCATGTAGCGAGTCTTTCTGAAACCCAGAGAAGGTCAGTAACTTGGCCCAGGCCACACAGCAAGCCCGTGAGGCAGAAGCAGGGCCAGGTCTGGGCGATCGGTGTACACCATGATGCGCCCCTCCTCCTGGGGCCATCGGCGGCTTCGAGCCTCTCGCCTGTGGCCCTGTCCCTGAACCGGCCGTCAGGGCTCCTGTGGATGCTTTTTACCCCAAGTCCCCGGTGTGCACACGTCTGCACACGGAACCACGCGATACACACGCACCTCGCCTGGTCACTGAACACCCAGCCCCAGCCCTGCCGCGTCTGCGCCTCCACGCCCGCCACGCCAGCAGCAGCTCAGACCCTGCTTCTGTCCACGCCCCCCGCCCAGCCTGGGCCCTCTAACCAGACCGGGTACCTCGACCGAGACAGGCCTCGCCGGTCACACGCGCTGCCCTGACATCTCCGTGTACACTAGCAATTAAAGTGGGTTTGTTTCTAAGCTGCGTCCCTGCCCCCATGTGTTTTCTGTACTTCCGAGAGGCCCACCTCCACCCCCTCAACCAAAGCTGGTCTTTCCCTCCCCAAAACGGGCCTGCCGGTGCCCTGCTGTGCCTGCGCGGAGTAGGGCCCACTTTTGGGGGGGTCTGGAACCCCAAGCAAGGAGGCCGGGCCCCTCCCAGTCCTGCCCCTCTGGTCCTCGGGTGTGTCCTGAGCTGTGCGCTCCTCTGGAGGGGCAGCTGGGGCCCCAGGGGAGGCCCCACGTGGCCTGAGTTCTGTGTGGCTCCTGCAGAGCCACGGCCTTGCCCCAGGGGCCCCGTCTGCAGGCATTTTTTATTATGACTGGGGGGGCAGGGGCTCCTGGCATCTGGTGTGGGGAGAGGCCAGGGATCCTGCTCTATCCTACGGCGCTCAGGGCAGCCCTCCACCACCCGCCCCCCCTCCACGCCACCCTCGAGGTTGGACCGCGGCTGGTGTCCGTGCGAGCCAACGACGAGGCTCGGCTTTCCAGACCGCGCTCAGTATTAACACGGGACAGCCGGTGTCCCTCTTGTGCGACGAGGCTGGGGGGGAGGATGGGCAGGGGCCGGGCGGGGGGCAGAGGGGGCAGCGGGAGGAGGCGCTCCCCCAGCCCCAAACACACCGCCCTGCCCACCAGACCTCTGCCAGCTCCCCCGGGAGCGTCCTCCCGAGAGCCCAGCAGCTTGTCCGGGACGGGCGGGGGCTCCCGGCAGGGCGGGCGGCTGGCTCTGAGGGGCGTTTGCTCCGCGTGTGTCAGGAAGGGCTTTTCCTCCGGGAGGTGGGCACGGGCCTGGCGGTCCTTCAGCGGACGCTGCAGAGCGAGATGCGGCCCTGGGGTGGGGGGCCCCAGAGAGGAGCAGACGAGGCCCCTGCCCGGGGCTCACGATCTGTGGGCACATCCTCTGCACTGAAATCCTGGAAACAAGGGGAGGCAGCCGGGCGTGGGGAGGGGGGCGTCCAGCACCCCCATGCCCTGGTCACTGCTGCTTTCTCGGCCCTGCTTTAAGGGTCCCCTCCAGCATCACGGGCCGGCGCTGCCCTGCGAGAAAGGCCAGCCGGGGCCAGCTGGGGGCCCCCGAGCAGCCCTCCACGGTGCCCGCCTCCTCGGGACGTCCGCTCCCCAGGCCTCGCTCGGTTTCTCCATCTGTAAATGGGAGGTGGGGGGTGCAGCTGGGCAGATAACACAGGAAGAGCCCCTTGCAGACCTGCCCTCTGGGTGAAGGAGTTACTATTCCTGTTACGTAATTCCGGTGGTCACTAAACAGAACGTGCTCACCCCGGCCACCCCCTCCCTTGCCCTGCATCCCCGTGGCTTGCCCTGGACTGGGGCTAATCAGCAGTGCACTGCGGGGCGGGTGGGGGGTGGAAAGACCCTTCTCGGGCCTGGGACAGGGCAGGAGAAGCTTGTAGGAAAATTCCCCTCGGGAAGCGGACTTGGCTCAATGGATAGGGCATCCACCTACCACATGCGAGGTCCAGGGTTCAAACTCAGGGCCTCCTTGACCTGTGTGGAGCTGGCCCATGCACAGTGCTGGTGCACGCAAGGAGTGCCAGGCCAAAGGGGTATCCCATGCGTAGAGGAACCCCATGCACAAGGAGTGCACCCCATAAGGAGAGCCGCCCTGCGTGAAAGAAAGTGCAGCCTGCCCAGGAATGGCGCCGCCCACACGGAGAGCTGACACAACAAGATGATGCGACAAAAAGAGACACAGATTCCCATGCCACTGACAACGACAGAAGCGGACAAAGAAGACGCAGCAAATGGACACAGAGAACAGACAACCGGGGCAGGGGGGAGAGAAAGAAAAAATAAATAAATCTTTAAAAAAAAGGAATTTCCCCTCCCGGTGAGACGCTGCAGACTCCAGCCAGGCGAGCCAGCTCCGTTCCCCGGCTAGGATCGGAGCACGGGGTGCTTGTGAGCGGTCTGCGCTGTGAACTCTCAGCACTGGTTCTGCTCTGCCTCCCCGAACTCGTCACTTACTCAGGAAAACTGTGTGGTGGCTTGGTGGGGGCTGACGGGAGGCCTGCTGGGGGCTCAGCGGCAGAGGCCGCTAGGGCCTGGGGGAGGGAAGGGTCGGCCTTGGCTGAGGACCCACCAGGCACTGACCTTGGGCCTGCAGCCTCTCGCTGGGTCCCCATGGCACAGCTCTGCGGTGGATTATGAATCCCTTCCTACCCACACGGGAAACGAGGCTCAGAGAGGTCAAGTCCTTTGCCAAGGTTGCACAGCTAGTACCGCCGAGCCGGGCTAGAATCCACACCTGATTCCAAAGCATGTTTTCTTTTGAGAGCTTCCTAAGGGAGCCGGCCGAGGGGCTGCTCCCCAGAGGGAGAGGCCAGGAGGTCAGGGGCAGTGTCTGAATGACTCAGAGGACTCAGGCAGGTGTCATTCACTGGGGAAGCGGGGCCCGGCTGCCCAAGCAGCAGGTTCAGGCTGTGGGACACCACGTGCGCCTGATGAATCAGAAAGCAGTTCTCGTCTCCCACTGCTGCTTTCAATTGACTCCAAGGACCTATTTTTCCCCCATCTCTGGATGAAAGATTGGACTGTCCATTGTTTTTCTCATCTTTAGAAAATACCGTAAGCATTTTAAGTGGAAAATAGTCTCAATTAAGTAACTAAAAATCCTTGACCCATGTGATAATTGACATTTCAGTCTTTATTTAAAGGGAAGACGTCCCTTCCTTCCACCAGCTGTGCTCTCCTGCACCTAGAGAGTCTGCAGCCGGGCAAGAGAAGGCTGGTTAAGTCCTCTTTTCTTACCTTCTCCCCCAACACTTCCTTCCTGTTTCCCTCTCTTCCGCTCTTAGTGGTGGGAGTGGTGGTGGAGGGGGAAGGGGCTGGGGGATCGGAGAAGTTCTCAGTGGACTAAAACTATGATGAAATGGGTTCTCTGGAATTGTGGTAAGACGACGTCATGCTCTAAGCATGGCAAATGGCCACACTGGCATCAAAATTCCATGGGAGGAGTGGATGTAGCTTGGTGGTTGAGCACCTGCCTCATACATACCTCCAAAAAAATATTCCATGGGGCATTATGTAGATTCCATCACCCACCATTGCTAGGAATGTCTCCTCTGCTGCGCTCAGGTACCTTCAGGTCCTCCCTGCTGAGGCTTTTGCCCCTCTAGGATGCTCTATTGGACAAGGCCCGAGGCTGCTCCGCACCAGCTTTTTCTCACTGTTGTCCCACTCCTGATCCACATGAAACTCACATGCTTTGCCCCAACCAGCCCTAAGAGTATAAGCTGCCCCGAGTTCATCTGGGACCTTTAGCATCTAACGCAGCCAGTCCGTCACCCATTAGATTTCTCAGGCAGAGGACAAAGAGTCCCTCGGCTGCAGGGCCCCATCCAGCACTCCAGCCTCGAGCCGAGGGGAAGTCGCTCTCCTAGCACTCCAGGCACTCTGCAAAAGTTCTCTTTCCCAAGAAACCCTCTTGTGGCTGACTCGTTTCTATCTTTGGCATAGAAGAGAGACGCGAAGGTCATGCAGCTGGTTCTCAGCCACAGACTTTGAAACTTTGGCTCTTGGTTTGGCTCCTTGCTTTGGAACCTGAGATTGTCTATCTCCGAGTTGCAGCCAAAATGAAAGCGACAGAGCCAGGCTCATCTGTCAGGTCAAAGGGAGCTGGGATGGCACTCAGGGAGGGAAAACGTCATCTGGGAAATGAAACACTGAACAAGAAAATGAGGTGGGACCCAGTATAAGGACTGAACCAACCTAGGGATCCTGAGTATACATCTTACACAAGAGACACACAGCACTGAATTGTTTATTATATAGACTCTGGACTGACTGCCTTGGTACAAACCTCAGCTCTGCCATTTGCCAACTGGATGTCCTTAGACAACTTTCTTTTTGTATTAGTCACCTCTCACTGCAGTAATGCTGTGTAACAAATCACCCCCAAATTCAGGGGCTCACAACAGCAAGCTCATGAATCTGTAGTTGTCAACTGCAATTTCTGTGGTCCAGGCTGGACATGACTTGGTTTCAAAATTGATCCTGCCTTTATTTTTTAAAAGTTGTTGTTGTTTTTTCTTTTTTGTTTTTGTTATTTATTTTCAATTTTGATATTTTGTTCTTCACGGATTTTTAAAAAAATCCCCACCAGCTTCTAGCTTTCTAAAAAAATTTATTTTATTTATATATTCCTCCTCCCCGCCCCCCCCCCATTGTTTTGCACTTGCTGTCTGCTTTCTGTTCGTCTTTTTTTTTTTAAGGAGGCCCTGGGAACTGAACCAGGAAACTCCTATGTGGGAGGGAGGTATCCAATCGCTTGAGCCACCTCTGCTCCTGTCTTTGTGGATTTTTTTCATTACTTTTTACTTTTTAAAGTTTTGCATTACAGTGTTACTTAGCTTGGTTACTGAGGTTTTTGGCGACCCCTTATATTTTGTGCCTGAGGCAATTGCCTCACTCCTCTCTCAACAGGGTCCCAGCTGTTGTTTCAGGCTAGGAGTTGGGTTCAGGTCAGCTTTGCTTGTTTATTCTGGGGCTCTGTGCCCCCAGCTGCCCAGGACATCGCTTCTCATGGAGGATGGGAACAGAGGAGGGCGGCTGGAAGCACGACACGCCTCCCGGGACCTCTGCCTGGAACTGGCACACTGTCATCACCGCTGCCCAGAGTTCACTGGCCAAACAAGTCACCCGGGCAGGATCTCAGGACACGGCAATGAAGCAGCCACTGTCCCTGCTCCTCAGAGTACCCACAAGCAGCCCCTACGCAGCCAGTCACCATCTAACCTGCCGCATGCTGTGATAGGAGCTGCGGAAGCTCAGAGGAGGGGCTCTAACCCGGCTGCAAGGGCAGCTGACACAGGAGGTAAATTCTAATGAGTTAATAAAAGCTAGCCATAGGGGAAGCGGACTTGGCCCAGTGGATAGGGCATCCATCTACTACATGGGAGGTCCGTGGTTCAAACCCCAGGCCTCCTGGACCCGTGTGGAGTTGGCCCATGCGCAGTGCTGATGCGCGCAAGGAGTGCGCCCTGTAAGGAGAGCCGCTCAGTGTGAAAGAAAGTGCAGCCTGCCCAGGAATGGCGCCGCCCACACGGAGAGCTGACACAACAAGATGACGCAACAAAAAGAAACACAGATTCCCGGTGCCGCTGATAAGGATAGAAGCAGTCACAGAAGAACACAGCGAATGGACACAGAGCAGACAACTGGGGAAGGGGAGAGAAATAAAATAAAATAAAAAATCTTAAAAAAAAAAAAAGCTAGCCCCAAATGTGTGAGGGAACGGAGGTGAGAGGCTGCTGGGAGCTCATGATGCAGCAGCTCAGAGGGCAAAGGCCCTAAATACCCAGCTGCCCCAGGGCATTTGCACTGGCTCATCTCTCTGCCTCCAGTGTGCTTCTCCTAGATACCCCACAGGCTCCCTCCCTCACTTCATAGCTTTGCTCAAACATCACCTGCTCAGAAGGCCCCAGGCCTCCCTCTAAGGCCCCTTCCCCCAATCACTCTTCTGTCCTCTCATCCCCTGCTCGATCTTTCTCTAACACGTATCACCCCTTGACTTTTTATAAGGTGTTTACTGTCTGTCGCCTCCATGGGGATGGGAATAACTTGAGACCAAGGTCAGGATCCTCCCAGCACAGCGTGGTGCCTGGCACACAGTAGGGCATTTGGTAAAGAAATCACCAGCGGGCAGGAGAGCGGCCTGGGCAGATACACCTTCCTTGGGGCCACCCTGGCTGCAGGCGCAGACTGGGTGGGAGGGGCGTGAACGGAGGGAGAGCGCAGGGCAGAGGCGCCTCCAGGTGGGGGCCCGGGGGACCGCAGTAGACAGTGTGGGGGTGCCAGCCACCCAAATGGGGGCTCCGGGCGGGGAGGGAGCGGGTTGGAAGGCCACACGGGCGGGGACACAGGAGGGAGAAGACAAGCCCGGGTTGGGTCGTTTGGGGTCTGCGGAGCACACGCTCCCCCGCCCAGCACAGCTGCCTAGGGCAGGAGGGTGGGACTTGGGGACCCTGTGGGGGAAGGGGTGCCTGTGGGAAGGTGGAGAAAGAAGGAGGTGCAGCCGGAGAAGCAGAGCGCGCGTCGGGAATGCCGAGGGAGCAGCGAGCCTGGAGATGGTCTCCAACGTCAAGAGCTCCTAAGAAGGGGCCGGAGGAGGGGCCTCCGAGGCTTGAGACGTGGAGGTCAGTGCAGAGCTGGAGCCAGGTCCCGAGAGGGTGAAGACAGCAGACCGGCTGCGCCGAGGGGGCCTGCAAACAGCAAGCACATCCCGTTCTTTCCAGTTTTTTATAAGCATGACTGTGACACAGAAGACAGCACGGGGCAAAGCCAGAGGGGAGCCTGGGGTTCCAGAAGGTTTGCTGGTGGTATAGAGAGCCTTGAACCCATCCAAGTGCTGTCGAGAAAGACCAGCAGAGAAGGAGGATGCTGGCGCAGGAGTCAAGGAATTGCTGGAGCGGGGTCCCTGGGGAGGGGCAGGGGCTGGGAGCCAGGGCACAGGCGGGGGGGGGGGGCGGGGGGGGGTTGGCTTCAGACCAGACACATGATTGCTCCCGGGGGGGGGGCAGGGGATGAACCCCTGGTGAGCCTCGGTCCCCCCGTCCAAGACCATCCGCCTCCCGGAGTTAACTGCCTGCCCGGGACCGAGGCTGGCCCCCAAGGGAGAACATTCTCAGCTCTCTAATGTTTTTACAAGAAATTAAACTTGAAGTAGAAAAGCCTGATTCAATTTTATCCAAAATGAGAAATGAGCGGAGCTGACGGCTGCAGCCCTGGAGGGGGTGGGGGGGGAGGGTGTCGGGAAGTCCCAGAGAAGCCTGCGAGGAGGAAGCTCTCGCACCTAACACCCACTCGGCCAGCCCTGGCTAGGGCACCCGCCCCCGCCTCCTGCGCGGCTGCTGGAGGCAGCGCCCCAGGATCTCAGGAAGTCTGGGGAGGGATGGACAGGGGCTGCAGTTCAGGGAGGTAATCGCTAACATCGGTGGACAAGGTCCTTCCCAAGAGGTGACAGTTTTGGCAGCCTCTTAAGGATTTGTAGGATTTAACCAGGACGCGCCTGCTGGAGGCGGGGACCGTCTTATTCTCCTTAATATACGTGTAGTTCTATTTAATATAAAAGCGCTTAGCTCAGTGCCCGACGCACCAGCAGCTCTCGATATCCATGGGCCTTTGAAATATGATTATTAATCGTTTTCACACGTTTAGGCATTTGGCTCCACCAAACTCCTCCTGATTTTTTCCTGGACTCTTGCGCCTACTGCGGGCCCTTGACATGAGCAAGAAATAAGACAAGAGGCCTCAAAGAATCCCGAAGTGGGAAGTACTCCCCCAGCATAAACTATCCCCCTGCGAAGGAGCAAAGTGTAACTGAGAACGTTGAGCGACTGGGAGGTTTCATCGACGCGGGCCAGGACTGAGCTCCTCCTAAAGGTTCTCACGTGCGTCCCGCCCCTCTTCAGCCTTTCCTGAAGTGGCCGCCCTCGTTTGAGCGTCCTGTGCTCCGGCTCGAGCCGTGCAGGGAATGGCTCTTCCTTGTTTCCGTGGAGAGCAGCAGACGGTGGAATCCGTCAGGGCCGCGGATGAAGCACTGAGGTGGACTCTCCACGCTTTAACTCACGCCCTGCTTCTTCCAGACCAAAAGCCAGTCATTTCTCAGACGTCTTCATCTTTCTTTTCATCATTTGCACCAGCAATTGGAATCCTTTGGGGGCCATTTTCCAGAAAGGAACAGTTTATTGCTGAGGGTTCAGCTAGGCTCACTTACTAGCTCGATTCCACAGACACTTTTGCCCCAGCAAAATGATAAATAATTAGAAGCCGTGGACCTTTGAAATGAGCCAAAACAGTATGTTAAACCCTTGGATGTCAAAGACTTCCCAAGCTTTCCAATTCTCTTCCCCCTTTCAAATAGAGCCTTAAAATATGCTAATGTTTCCTGAGGCCTAAAACACAGACACTCACACATACACCATTAAACACACCAGCACACACATGTGCCCACACAATCCCAGGGCACACACATTCACATACATAATGTGCACACATGCATGGGCATACGTGCTCACAAAGAACACGTATTTGTGCATGTACATACAACTACACGTGTACATAGAGGCCCATCCAGATACACACTCACACACATATGCATGCACACACAGACACATGCACACCCATGCGTGGTGTACACATTCACGCACGTGCACAAACGCATAGCATCATGCACACACAGGTTCACGATGCCTTAGCGACCGTGAAGCTCACACACATGCACATGCAGATCTACAAATGCATGCACATATGCACCTGCAGCATGCACACATACCCTGGCACAGCTCTGCACACGTGCACGAATGCACACACAACTCGCATGCTTGCACATGCACAGCGGCACAGGCACACACGTGCACTCTGCCAAGAACAAGCTAGGAGCAGAGGCGGGGGTGGCGGGGGAAGGGAGACACATCATTCTTCTCCCTCTAGTTCAAGCGACTTCTCTTCCTTGGCACAAACTTTTGCTTTGGTATCTTTTGTTATTTTTTTAGATCACAAAGACGTGGGACTGGAACCAAATCCCGAGGTTTTGCAGATGGGAGATGCGATTTCTAGCAATGACTCTCTGCCTGAACAAAATGACCTATCACAAGAAGAACTCGGCGGTCTCTGAGACTCTGCAGTCCTCACCCCCACCCCTTCTCCCTCTCCACCTCCTCCACCCGCTTTTCCAGCTGCAGGGAGGCAACACCTTGGAGGGAAAATATGCCCGGCTAGGAGCCTGGAGTCCTGCTCCTAACTTCAGCTCTGCCTCTCATTTCCTGTGTGAACCCGGACAATTTGCTCTCCCTCTCTGGTCATTCCACCTTCAACATCGTAAAATTCAATTATCCCCATACAACAGGTAGAGAATCTGCAGGCCCAGAGAAGTTAAGAGAACTTTCCTAGGGTCAACAGAACTCAAACGATGTGCTGTAACTTCCAGCGGTTGAATGTGCATATGAAACACCCGGGAACCCTGTTAAACGGCAGACCCTGACTCAGCAGGGCCCGGGTGGGCCTGAAATGCTGCCTTTCTCATAAGCCCCCAGGTGACACCACCGCCCTGGGGGTGACAGTGCCTTCAGCAGACTTGCCTAACCCTGTTCCAGGCTTTTCTTACAGTACAGGAGGCTGGGACAGCGATGACGTCGCCTTCTCCCAGGGTGCCTCCCGCTCTCTTTGACTCTGGATCCCCCTTTTCCCAAGCATCTCCTCGTGCCTGCCCTCCCCCCGCTGTGCTGGGGGAGCGACGGCGGCGGGCTGGAGAGCTGCATTCTATGAGGCTCTGAACTCCTTCCTACCTGGGAGGCTGGGGCAAGTCTCTTCTCTCTAAGCCTCAGTTTCCCCGTCTGTATGAAGAGAGGGTAGAACTTGTTCTCCACCCCGGCTGCACATGGGAATCATGGGTAGAGTTCGTAGAAAGTCTCCTGGCCTCAAAGTTTTAAAGTTGGACAGGGTGTTGTGGCCAAAAGGGGTGGTCTAGTGATGCAAATGTCAACTGAGAGAAAACTAGAGAATGATCCATCTAGGGACTGAATAAAACAGTGAACCCAGAGGTGGAAGAGGAGTTTGGTTAACAGAACAAATACAAGAATGTCCTTCTGTGAACCAGAACAAATGTACATCACAATTACAAAGTGGTAAGAATATGGCGATGCATGGGAAAATACGTTTAATGTAATTTATGGACTATGATTAGCAGCAATTCGTAATATTCTTGCATCAATGTCAAAGAAGGTATTGTGTTAATAATAGGGGGTGCATGGGCCATGATGTGAACCAATGTATATGAGGTGCAGAGGTGCCCAAAGATGTACTTACCAAATCCAATGGATGTGTCATGATGATGGGAACGAGTGTTGTTGGGGGGGGGGAGAGGGGGGGTGGGGGGGTGGGGTTGAATGGGACCTCACATATATATTTTTAATGTAATATTATTACAAAGTCAATAAAAAATAAAAAAATTAAAAAAAAAAAGCACACAACAACAAAAAAAAAATAATAGGGGGTGCATGGAAAAAATACACCAAATGTATGCTATAGACCATAATTAGGGGTAAGAGTCTGATGATGGTCTCTCATAATCTGTAACAAATGTTCCACAACAATGGAGAGTTTTGGTGGAGGGGTGATGTGTGGGAATTCTGCACATTATGCATGATTGCTTTGTAAGTTCACAACTCCTCTAATAAAAACATATATTTAAAAAATTGGACAGGGTGGGGCCCACGCATTGGAATTTTAAAAAATAAGTACTTAGCTAACTTTATTGCAGTTTTGGATTTTTTTTTTAAGGAGGTACCAGGGATTGAACCCAGAGCCTCGTTCATGGGAAGCAGGCACTCAACCACTCGAGCTACATCCACTCCCCACAGGGATTTTTAAAACATGGCCCAGATAATTCCAACCAGGCACCAGGGCTGAGAGCCACAGATCCGGCCATCATTAAAGCCTGTGGTCCAGTGGCTGATCTGCACAGCCGTGCCTTGCAAGCCTAGGGGAACAGACGGGCGAGGCCTCAGAAGGATTTCAGCACAGCTCTTAGAGGAGGGCACACTCCCCCACTCTACGGGAAAGAGCTCTCAAAATGATGCTTAGGAAAAAGACCCTGGCTTAGAGCTGAACTTTCTTCTCTTCTGATTGACACTTGATGCCTGTTCTAATGAAAGGCTCAATCCCACGCCTCAATCACCAGCAGACTCCCCCACGAGTGCTCCTTCCCACGGCAGGACGGGAAACAGCATCTCCGCGTGAGCGGGGGGCCGAGGGGGCGGCGCACCGTGAGTTAACCTGACATCATGGCCAAAAGGGGGAGCCAATTAGCCAGAGCCCCCTTGTCACCTCCCAGCAGAGCCCCAACGCAGCCATGAAAAGGTTTCTTGAAGCCAGCTGGTAGTCCGGCTGTGGAGTCTCGTGGTTTCCATGGCGACCCGTCTCTTCTGCAGCTGACAGTGGGGTTCTGTCACCAGGAGGGAGGCTTTTGGTGCCTGAGAAGTCCAGCCTGGAATGGGTCAGGCAGATCCTGTCTGGTCTCTGGTCCGAGGTGCCTGCTGGTGGCTAGGGGCATGTCCTTTCAGCAAGGAATGGTGACACCAGGTGGGCAGTAGTCCCGCTCCCTCCAACCCCCTCCCCAGAGGACAGAGAAAGCAATCCTGTGGCCCCAGAGGCTCAGGTTCCCAATAAGGAAAGCCGCTGGGTACCTCTCCACGGTCACCGGCAGGGCAGTGTGGGGGGCTGAGCACCTGGATGTTGGAGCCAGGTTGCCTGGGTTGAAGTCCTGGCTCTGCCACTGGGCACTGAATGACTGCAGGCAGGTTACCTGATGGCTCCACGCCTCAGTCTCCCCATCAGTAAAATGGGGATAATAATGCCATTACCTTCCTAAGGTTCTTCTGAGGACTGAGTTATTTGGGAAGTCCTTTTCAACGGCATCTGCAAAGACGTAGCAGCCTGTGTTTTCTCTCATTGCTTACAGTCTTCCAGTCCTACACAGAGAGGCAGCCTCCAGTCTCTGGGTTAAAAGAGCCTGCCAGGGGCCTCGATTTCCTTGCTGGCCAGGGTGGTGGTCCTGAGGATTGACCTGGAGGACTTTCCAGCCCCCCGACGCCAGGTGCATCTGCACCAGGATCTCTGAGGGTGGGATTCACACGTCTGGTGGTTTTTTGGTTTTTGTTTTTTGAGGTACCCGGGCCAGGGATTGAACCCAGGACCTTGTGTGTGGGAAGCCAGTGCTCAACCACTGAGCCACATGGGCTCTCCACACACACCTGTTTTTTCAAAAAACTCCATGAGTAGTTCTGATGATCAAAATTCAGAACCCACAGAAATCTGTAAAACCCAAAGACATCTGTAAAACGTTTATTCGCTGAGTCCTGGACCCCCAGGGGAGCTCCTGAAGTCAGTGTGGAAGTGGGGAGGGGAAGAGGAGGGGTGAGGGAAGTAGTGTTTGCTCAGCACTGGGCACCCTCTGTTTGCTCAGTTGTTCATTCCACACATGTAATTAAGCTCCTGTACTGTGCAGTCAGCTGGGATTGAGGCGTGTCCTCTGCTGACTTGTGGGAGAAGCAGGCAATTATGGTTTATCACACAAATGCACCTGTAATTAATTACAAGCACATTCCAGGGGGGAGTCCCACCTGTGCCACAGGGCCTGTGGCCAGATCGAACATGGCACCTCCAAGAAACCAAGGATGGGTGGCATGGACTAAAGCGCGGAGAGCGTGGGTGAGTCAGAGGGTGAAGGGGTCCCACAGAGCAGGGCGGGGGCAGGCCCTGCAGGGGGCGGGCAGGGGCTGGAGCTTTGCCTCTTGATCCCAGCCAGGCAAGGCCCCTAAATGGTTTTAGCAGTGACTTGATCAGATTTGCAGTTTGAAAAGACCCTTCCGGCTCCTGGGGGACGAGACAGTCAACCTAAGTCTATAAGACAAAGATGAGCCTGAGGCCAAGGGAGACCCAGTCACGTGTGGAAGCCCCTGGGGCTAGCAAGCAGCAGAGGCCGGGCCCTGCCTGGTGCTCTGCGCTTTCACACACCCCCTCCAGCTACACGCACCCCTGCCCCCTCATTGTTCACCCTCCTCTCAGCTTCCACAGCCCTTTCTCCCCTCTGTTCTTTATGAACTCCAAATTTCCCCTGAGGTCAGGTTGTTAATCCCTGTTCGATGACCTCCTTTCCTAAAGTCACTGTGAGGACAAACCTCCATTCTTTGGAGATCAGTCTGATTTTTCCTACACTTGACCTTAGCCAATAGGCCGAGAAGCGAGTTTTAGAAGCAGCCAAAGGCCACTGGCAGCCAAACTTGGCAGCCCAAGCTAGGGGACTGCGCTCGTCGTCGGCGGCTGGGGAACAAACGGCCGCAAATCTCGCGCGGTTTCCGCGCATCAGCGGCCGGAGGCGGCCTGGCCGGGCGTGCGTCAAGATGGCGGCGGCGCCGCAGGCCTCCGAGGCGGGCGGGCTGAAGGCTCGGCTTCCAAGATGGCGCCCCCCCACGGCTGACCGCGGGCTCCGGCTGTGGGCGGGGCCTCGGCTCCTGCAGGGGGGGCTCCCACGGGCTGCTCAGACGTCCTCACCACGTGGTGACTGGCTGCTCCCAGAGGGAGCGATCCAAGAGAGAGTGAGGTGGAAGGCGCCCTGTCGTGTAGGCCCTCGCCGCAGGATTCACGCTCGTCCATACCCCGCTGGTTACTCAGCGTGGCGGGGCCGACGCAGCAGCGTGCCCCCGGAGCCTCCTGGGGCTGCTCCCGCAGTGACCCCCTCGGAGATGCGGCTTGGGTTCTCAAACCACAGAGACAGCTATTCATCTTGAACGTTGACAGAAACTTTATTGCCCCGAAGAACTCGGGGAGTTGCCTGGGACGTGCGAGCAGCCACCTTTGATTCGGTTCAGATCCAGCCAGCACTGACTGGGCACCTACTGTATGCCAGATCCACATTCGTTACCTCTTCTCACCCTCCCAAGCACCCGCACGGGAGGCGTTTTTGTCTTCTCTGTTTTACATAGGAGGACTTGGAGGCTCAGCAGGAAAGCTGGTTAGGGGCCCAATGCCTTCTGGAAACTGGCCGGGACCACCCGAGCTCGGAACCCATGCTCAGAAGCCGGAGAGCGATCGCCAGGCCGCCCGGGGCTGCAGGGTGGAGGCAGGGGGTGGCTGCTGCTTCTCTCACAAGCCCTGGGGACGGGATGGCGCCCTCTTCTCTCACAAGCCCAGGGGACAGGATGGCACCTGCAGGCTGCAGGGCAGATACGCACACCGGCCTGGCCGGGGTGTCCGCTGGGGTCCCCGTGGAGGCAAAGAGCACCCAGATGGGGTAAACAGACAAGGGTTAAGGGAAACCGACAAGGGAGGGTGCGGCACTCTGGGGCTGGCAAAGCTGGGAGCCAGGATCACACTAGGCCTGGAGGGGCCAGGAGGGAGCAGTGCCCGGAATCCAGAGGGGGCTGCGTGGTCGCTGTCACCGGAGGAGGGGCTGCCCAGCAGGTGTGTGGCTCCGCCGAGGGACACAGCCAACCCTCATTGGAAAGGAGCTCTCCTCCTGCCCTCCCCGCTCCGGCCGGGGCGTCCATGGCATGGTGAACCCGGCCAGAGGGCAGAGGGCAGAGGGCAGAGGGCAAGGGAGCCTGGCGAAGCCGTCCAGACATGTCAGCCTCGGCACAGAAGGGGCGGTGCTGGAGAGGGCGGATCTGGAGGGGCGCAAAGAAAAGGTCCAATGCCACGGCATAGGAAATACAGTGGTAATAACTGCTCAGTCTGTGGAACACTTGCTGCAGGCTAGGCATTCTTCCAAGCACTTCACACACGGTATTAATGGAAGTTTTCATTTTTACGACGACCCATTTTATTATGACTGTTTTATCGATGAGGAAATTGAGGCATCGAGAACTTGCCCAGGGTCACACAGACCATCCCCGGCAGAGCTGGGGGCCCCTGATCCTGATTTCACGCCCCTTCCCCTGTGCACTTGCTCCTTTGCACCCTGGAGCGATGTAGATTTCCTTGCCTGGCCTCAGTTTACCCTGGTGACAGCTTCTCTGGGCTGGCTCTTCACAGGAGTCAGTGGGTTCAAGTCTTAACCTCCAAGGAATTGTGTAACCTTGGGCCTGCCCCTCCCTTCTCCGTTTCCCCCAATTACTAAGCAGAGGGCTTGACCACCCACCTCTGATATCCCTCCCAGCCTCTATGCTCCAACCAAGGTTGATTGCTGCCTCCTCCTCCTCTTCCTCCTGACCCACCCAGCAGCCCTGGCCAGTCATTGGCTGGCAGTTTTTCTTTTGTTCTACAAAGAGCGTAGGCTTGTGGCCGGGCCCCTTCATATCTACCTACAGGAAAATGCCAGAGAAGAGACTCTGAACCCGAGGTGAAGTCAGAACAAAAAGCCCAAAATAAATCATCCTAGACCGTGATGGGGAAGGCGTCTAAGTGGGTTACAGTCGCCGCTGGGAGTCGGCTGCCAGTCTGCTGACTCCCTGCTCAGCGTCTCTGCCTTGGATGGCTTTGAAACACTGAGTATGCAGGACGCGGAGGCACGACGGCTCAGCCGCGGACGCACGGAGGCACCTCCTGGCCAGGGCGGGCCACTGGAAGGCTCGGGAATGGGGGCGTTGGTCCTGCAGGCCCCCACGCCCAGTCTCCAACCAACTTGCTCCATCCTGGCCATCAGGTCCCCACCCGGAGGAGAGAGGCCGTGACAACGCCTTGGAGGAAGGAAAGCCACACTGACCGAGTCACTGTCAGCCGGGACTTGCTGGGGTGGCGAAGACCACAGGCCCAGCCCACCCCCAAGAGGAGACCGCCCCCGTGGCGTTTGTAATCGAGTGGGCGGGGGGACAGCTCAGCGACACAGGACCAGCGAACACCACGCGTCTGCCGAGGCTCTCAGAGGGCAGCGTGGGGGAGCTGGTCTGGTTGGGGGTGCTCAGAAGGCTCCCCCGGAGAGCAGGGCTCAGGCGAGCTCAGGAGATAAGTGGGCAAAAGTAAGTGAGGAAAGAGCACCCACCCTCAGGCCACCTCATTTCATTTTCCAAGGGAGGAAGATTCACTGAAAGAAGAAAAGTGGCAGTGGAGGGTGTGGAATTAGGCGGCAAATGCAGCTGGGCCCGAGCGGGGCTGGACTCACGGATTAGTGGCCTCCTCCTGGGGCAGTTTTGCCGAGGGGTGGCACCTGGGGGCATTTAATCCCAGCCAGCGGCCAAGGGCAGAACTCCAGCCAGTGGGCGCTCTGAGTCTTGGCACCCGCTCCCAGGAGCAGTTTGGTCCACAGTGGGTCACTCCCGCCTCCAGCCCCTGGGCTGCAGCCTGCTGCTCCAGCCTGGTCAGGCCCTGACTTGGCAGGACTGCGCCCCGGGGCACGGGTGTCACTGCCGCCGCCGGCGCTCTCTGACGGCTCTGCTCTCTGTGAAGGGGGGGGTCAAGGCTAGGACTGTTTTGGCCACTAGTGTCCCCGCAGACAGGGCAGGAGCCTTTCGCGTTCCTGCCCTCGGTTCTTTCCACGGAGCCGGGATGGGAGCACGAGGCAGACCGCCGCCTCCAAAGGCCTCCCGCCCCGCTAGGCTGCACGCCTGACTCCTTCCCGGGGCCTCAGAGGCTCCCGGCAGCGCCTCCCCCACAGGTTTACTTGCTGCCCCCACTAAGTACGCCCCCACCCCAGGGCCTTTGCACTCACCGTGCCTACTGCCTTTTTTCCAGATACACACACGTGGTTCGATTTCCTACTTTACCCAGGTCCCGGCTTAAATGGCACCTGTTCCAAGTGTAACAGGGAGACGTGTAAAATGACAGCTTCCCACCAAGCTGAGGGGGATATGTCGGATGGGAGAAACATTTGACAAGTCCGGTTCAACAAGCAAAAGGGCATTTAACAGGGGGCTTACGTTGGGAAGCTCTTCACACGGTGGTGGAACCCGGCCTGGCCGTGGCCTAAATCCTCTTGGTGGGGGCGGGCAGAGAGTGTGGCGCTTCCATGGCGTGAGCCGCGCTTGCCCCAAAGCAAGAGGTTCTTTTAGACCACATGTCCACGTGCAGAGGGGAGGGCACGTGAGGGGAGCCTGATGAAGGAGGGCCGTGCTCAGGACAGGTGCTCGAGGAGAGGACCCTCGCAGCGTCTCCCCGCAGGGCGGAGGAAGCCCTTCCACAGGAGCTGCGTAAAACCAGCGCTCCCAGCGTCAGTCAGGCTGCTACGTCTTCCGACTGGGGTTAAACAGCTCGCAGAACAGATGATTCTTGGAGTTTCCTGGGGAAGTCTAGACTTTATCAGTCATGAGCTCACTAAGTTATCTCTCAAGGCTTGCTGTGTAGCCACTGAGAAATGTAATGCTGGTGAAAGAGGGAAGAACGGAAGGGTTGTGGGGAAAATTGCAAAGCCATACATATATGGTGTAGCACCCGTTCAGGAGGCTTGCTTTGGCTACCCTGTCCAAATAACAACCCCACTCTGCCCCCCCCCCTTTTCAGGTACTGGGGCTGGGGATTGAACCCTAGACTTTGTATGTGGGAAACCAGCAGTCAATCACTGAGTTACACCAGCTCCCCTGAGTTGGTTTTTTTGTTTATTTCCTTGCTTGTTTGTTTTTGTTTTTAGGAGTTACGGGAGACCGAACCCAGGACCTCATACCTGGGAAGCAGGCAGTCAACCACTTGAGCTACCTTCTTTCCCCTCCCTTCTTTAACTCTTCATTGTACCTATCACACTTTGCAGTTACATATTTATATGCACATACGTGCACATGTACAGTTTATTTCTTTTGTTTATCTGTGTCCTGCTACAATGTAAGTTTCTTGGGGGCAGAAAATTGGTCTCATTCACTGCCATAGCTCCAGCGCCTATAGCACGGCCTGACACATAGTAGGCCCTCAATAATATTTGTTGAATGAATGAAAGAAGGGACAGAAAGCGGGTTGTCATAATGTAGAATGAATGAAGGAGAGTACCATGACTTCCAGGGGTTCTGTTTGAAGAGGCTTTTGCTGGGTCCATGTGCCAGCTCTGTCACTCATTAGCGTCATACATATCTCCTCTTGAGGCCTCAGTTTCCCTCTCTGCAATATGGAGGAATTGTAGTGATCTTTTAAAAAAAGATCACTTTTTAAAATGTATCTTTTCTTTAAGCGGCAGAACCCTGCTTTCAAGTGAAAACGTACGTGGCAACCCAACAGATAAACCAGAGGTGCTTTTGTGTGAAGATGAGGGCCTTGGATCCCTGTCCACGTGCACCCCTTGCTTCCCCTCACTCACGGCAGCTCAAGGGGGACAGGAAGGGCTCTTCTGGGAACAGTTTAAAAGCCAATGGATTCAGGGATCCCTGAATCCCAGTAATAAGTGTATTATTTTCCAGAAATGTCCATCACCAGCCCCACCCACTGATGCTGGGCTTGGCCATGTGACTTGATTTACACAAAGAAAATGTGGGCCTACGTGACAGCATGAGAGTTTCCAGCGGAGGTTTCCAAGCTTCCCCCTGTCCCTTTTGTGCGCCTGCCCTTAGCCATAGAACATCACAACCCAGGCAAGAGCTGTTCCTTCAGCCTGAGCCCCGGAATGAGAGACGGGCGGAGCAGGCTAGAACTGACCAGAGCTGCACCAGGGCTGCAGCAGCTGCCCCCCTGCCACTCACCAGCAGTGTGAGCAAGAAATAAATATTTGTTGCTGTACGTCGCTTAGATGTTGGAGTGGTTGGTTGTGCAGTACAACCGAGTGAAAGCTGACTAATATTAATATAATAGGTCCCTTCTAGCTTGGATGTGACTTCATCTTAGTTTCTGGGGTGAGTTTTTTGTTGGCATTATCTACAGATACAGGGGTCTATATTTGGAAGTTATGTAGTCAACTCTTTGACTATTTCCTCTACCTGTGATCCTCCCCCCAAAACACGACTTTTCTTCCGTAGTCTAACACAGAGGTCTCAAAATTGAAAGTTCCCTGGCAGCATGTACCTTGAAGACATGCCTTTTAGGGGTCAAAGTCATTCATTCACTCACTCACTTATTCACTCAGCAAACACTTATTATACAGATATTATGTGCCCATTCACCCAAATGTGAATAGAGAGGCCACCCAGAAAACAAACCTCCTCTCCAGTAAATGTTAGTGGGGAAATGCTCCTCCAGGGCTATGTGGGTGAAACAGTCCCTGCCTCCCAGGAATTTAGGATATTACAGCCAGGATAGGAAAAAAATGATCTGACATGACTAAATCACCATCAACACATGAAAAGCCTTCCTCATCTCAAAATCAAAAAGTCACCCTTCATTTTCACTTCATGAGGCTGAATAATTTCTGAAACTGATAGATGCTTGTAGCCTATACAAGGAGAGCATTTTTGCAATAACAGAACCTTCTATCTGACTTACAGGCAGCTAAAAACACCCCCAATCCATCCTTTTTAGCTGTCTTCACTGAGACTAATTTTCATGAACATCGTTTGGGAAAAGAGCTGTAGCCCGCTGAAGTGGAAAGAGTGTGCTTGGGGCTCAGGCACGCTATGGAGCTGGGTGTCTTGAGGGAAGATGTTTCTCCTCTCTGAGCCTCAGTTACTGCGTCTGCTATGTGGGCTTGTGTGAACAAAGGAGGCTGGACCAGAGGCTCTCTTATTGCTCTAAGGCTCTTTACTGTACCTAGAATTCCGAGAGTGTGTTCTAGTCTATCTACTAAGCCCAGGGACTCATAGAAGTGGTTCCCAAAGAGTGCTCCCTCTCCCCAGCCCAGTGAGGCAAGGCTGAGGGTGGGGGGCTCCTCCCCAGCCCCCCAAGCCCAGGAGCCCTAACAAGTTCTATTCCCACCTTCCTCTCTGACCTCATCTTCCTCCCACCTCCTGGTTTACCACACTCCAGCCCCAGGGCCTCCTCGCCATTTCTTAAACACACCAAGCAGATTACAGCCTCAGGGCCTTTGCACTTGCTCTGCCATATGCCCAGAACGCACTTGACCCAGATATCCACGTGGCCCACCCGCACTGATTTAAAATTCCTCCTGGAAGAGGCCATTTCTGCCCCTCCCACCTGCCACATCTCCTAACTCTGCTTTATTTTCCTTCAAAGTACTCATCCTTAGCAGAATCTCAGCTTCGTAAGGGAGTAGACGTGGTCGCTGCTGGATCTCCAGCACCCAGCACCTGGCATGTAGTAGATGCCCACTAGGCATTTGTTGAATGACGGAGCAAACGAACAAAGGTGCAGGGCAGAGTGGGTGAAGGCTCTCTCCACCTCCGTCCCCCCGGCCCCCGTTTTGCCCACTAGCCTCCCTGGCCCTGTGGACTTGGAGATACCCTCCCAGGTCATAGAATGCTAACGCTGGTGGCGTTCTAGGGGACCCAATTGAAAAAAGGGGGAAATCAAGTCCTCGAGTGGGGAAGGGCGCTCCTTCGCTCAGCTGGCAGAGAACACACGGCAGAGACCTGGGGCCTCCTCACCGACAGCCCAGGCCCACCCACAGGGGGACTCCGGCCTTTTCTAAGCTAAACTCGGGGAAGATGCCTGCTTTGACTGCGTATTTTCCCTACATGCTCCTTCTCCTGCCTTCACAACAATCCAGCAAGGCAGGTGCAATTGTCCCCATTCTATGGAGGAGCAAACTGAGGCCCAGAGAAGTGAAGAGACTGGCAAGTGGCCCAGCAAAGCACACCTCAGTTTTCCAGTCTGATAAGTGGTCTTGTGCCTGGGCCGGCAGTCCGGGGAGCTTGCAGAGGGCAAGCTGTCAGTTGGCTCCTCTCCTCCATCCCTCCCTCCCAGGCCACTGACCAGTGTCACCTGGCACCACGAGGGAGGGGAGCCCGTGGCGGGGGGGAGGGGTCTCTCCGGGGAGGCTGTGCAAGGAGACCTGGGAGGTTGCTCCTGGGGGTGGCTGGGGATGGGGGCAGCAGGGGCCTGCACATTTCGGGGCCCGCACATGCCCAGGCTCCCCCTTTTCCCAGCAGCGCCCCTGGAGGGACAGCAGAGTGCCAGATCGGCAGCCCCCAGACCAGGTGTCAAGGGTCAGAAACCTCAGAGAACCTTGGAGACTGGCCAGCCATCCTCCCCTTCCTGCCCGCTTGTCTGAATCAGACAAGAACAAAATCCAGAGACCTGCAGGGCGGGGCCAGGGTGGGCCGAGGTCAGGGCTGTTTCAAAAGTATAAATTGAGCACATCCACGAAAAGCCAGGCTTCCAGTGTCAGGCCATCTGGATTAGACTCTGGGCTCTCTCCTTGCTGGTTGACCTCAAACAAGTTCCTTGACCTCTCTGACCCTCCATTTCCTCATCTACTTTAAGAGATAATATCTACGGAGCATTTGCATGGTGACACACATGCTTGCAAGCTCTGGACCTGTGTTTAATCCTCCAAGCAACCCCGTGAAGCAGATACTATGGGCATTCTGATTTGGATGGGGGAAACTGAAGCAGACAGGTGACGTAATTTACCCTGGGGCACAAAGCTGGGAAATGATGGAGCCAGGAGAGACCCCAAGCTCCACCTCTATTCTATCTACTTCTACTCTGGATTAAATGAGATAAGATGCATGAAGCACCTAGCACCTAGGCTCAGGAGAAGCACTCAACAAATTATTATTATTATCATTCATTAGTAATCCGCTCAGAGGCTTCTTGCAAATCTGATGGAAGATACAAACCTTCTTGGTAGAAGATGACACACACGCATGCACAAAATGTTGCATACAATTTTGGGGGGTTCCTGCTTCCCGAAGCCTACCCCCCACCCCTCATCCCCAGCATCTACCTTGAGAATCTTTACTTATGTCCCAGGAAGGGAGAGGAGGGGTGTGTTGCGTGTGATCACACGTGTTATCACTTTAAGTGAGGCTCTGACGTGGGTGTTGCTTCCTAGCCCACCGGCAGACGCAGAAACTGAAGGAAACACCCAAGGGCCCACAGCAAGCTGGTGGCAGGCGTGATTCCCCTCCCTTCGGGGGTCTGCCACCTTCTCCCTTGCTGTGGGTGGCCTGGCCCGAAGCCAAGGGAAGAACCAGAGCCTCCAGGGCCTCACCCTGGTGTGGCACACGCTCAGTGACGGGTGTTCGTGGAGCGAGTGAGGGACTTGGGGCATGGGTGGTTCCCCTCTGGACCAAGCCATGTCCAAGGCCACGGAGTTAGAGCTCCCCCTGGCCCAGCTCCTCTCCTGGGCTTTCAGGGCTCTTCAGGAGGAGAAAGAGACAGAGGAAGAAATAAGGGAGACTGGGAAGATCCTGGCCTGGGAGAAGCCCCAGCTCAGACACACACACACACACACACACACACACACACTTACAGACAAGCAAGCCAAGGCTTGGAGCCTGACCGTATACATGGTCACATACCCAGATGGCGGGAGCCAGATGTGGAAATCAAGCCTCTGACACCCAGAGCAGCGCTCAGGCGCCGAGCCTGGAGTCAGAGCACTTGGTTCATTAGTGCTCGGCCTCAGGCAAACCACACACCCCCCATCTCTACATTTCCAAAATGGTGACATTGTCCATTGATATTAGAATTATACAATCCAACAACTGTCTGTTTGAAGTTGTTGAGCAAGTTTCCCTTGTTGGTCTAATGGGGATAGTAGTTCCTGCTTGGCTGGTCGTTATCTGGATTAAATGAGACAATTGGGTAAAGTGCATGGCGTAAAACTAGCGTTCAGTGACTGGTTGCTGTCGCTGTACAAAGCTGAGCTCACAGGGCATATTGCTACAACTGTTACATGAATGGATATATGGACCAATGCAGACTTACAAATGGTTGGCAGACCAGTGGATGGGCAGGTGGGTGAGTGGGTGAGTGGGAGGAAGTCGATGAGCAGATAGGTGGATGGATGGATGGATGGATGGAGACATGGAGATAGATCAATGGACAGAGAGATAAGTTTTGGGGCAGACAATAGGAGAATATGAGAGCGTGCAGGATGAATAGGTGGACAGATGGCTGAATGTGTAAATGATGGAGCAATAGCCATCAATCAGAGAGACCGGTGATTGGTCAAACCAGTGGATAATGGAAGAATGGATGGGTGGAGGGAGGAAGGAAGGGAGGGATGGATGGAGGGATACATGGGTGGATTAATGGGTAGGTAGATGGAAAGACGGGCCAAAGGGTAGGAAGACAGAGGTGGATGGACAGAAGGCCAGATGGTTGTAGCTGTTCCTTCCACTTAAACTGAAGCTGAGGAGCTGGCGGTGGCATGGACATCCGTGGGATAGGAAGAAAGAGAGGTCAGGAGGGTCTTGCAGCAACAGGGCAGCCCTGGAAGCGGTGCCGCGAGCAGTTGCTCATTGTATCCCGAGGGCCTGTGGAGCGAGATGCTCAGAGAACAGGCCCAGGCCCCCATTTGCACCCACTCCTCTAATACGGCATGGGTGGGGGGGCTCCCTGGGGGACTCTTGGCTCCCGCCGCCCAGAGCGTTAGGTAGCTTCTGCCAGACATGATGACAACACCGGAGTGGAGAGGGGACCTTCAGCTGGAGGGTCCTTTGACAAAGGTGAACCCAGGGTGTGACTCTGGGGACTCCTTGGGGCCGGGCCAGAAGAACAGCACGTCCCGTTTCCCTGAGGGTGCCGTTTTTCCCTGAGGGCGCCGTTTTTCCCTGAGGGCGCGGTGGCGGGAAGGGACCTACTCCAGGAGCAAGGGGCCTGGGTTGGGTTTATTGCTGGCTCAGCAGCCCCTGCGCTGACTGGCCTTGGACAATCCCCTTCCCCTCCAGCCTCAGTTTCCTCATTGGTAATTGGAGCCGAATCATCTCCATGGCCCCTTCTGGCTCTGACACCCATGCTCTTCTGATTCTCAGGTTTCCAGTAGGGTCTTGGGAGAGGGCGGGACTCCTGGGTAGGGGTCCTGGGGTGGGAGGGTAGGGGAGTGTTTCGGTAGTAGCCATTGTGCTCTTCAGATGGCAACTCAGCGTCTATTTTCAGGCCATCAGGTGTTTAGCTGACACAGGGACACCTAGCCACGGCCCCCCATTCCCTCAGTGAAAGCCAAGGTCTGCCCAGTGGCTATGAAGTCCCCGCAGGCTCCGGCCCTGCCCCCTCCCTGGTCTCTCCTTCAGGTCACTCACCGCACTTGGGCTGCTCCCCTAACTGGCACGTGTCTCCCCCCACATGGCCCCTCACCACTTCCTGCACAATCACCTATTTCAATCGCAGCCCCAGCCCCTGCTCCAGCATGTCCTGTCTCTCCAGCGTGTACTGCTTTCTGGCACACACTCTTCCATTTACTTCTGTGGTTCATCGGGTCCCCCAGGAGGGCAGGGGCTTCTCCCTGTGTGGGTCCTGGCACCCCGTGTGTGCTCAGTGCTATCTGGGGTCAGGGAACAGCTGTGGTGCTGCGGCAGTGAGGGGAAGCCGTCCTGGGATGTTCCCGTGTGCTCCTCAGGGTCCCACAGGCGCCAGCACAGGCCCGAGTCCAGCCCCGCCTCACGCCCCAGAGCTCATGCGGTGAGGGGAGTCCCAGCCCTGCCGCCACGGGGCCTTGCCCTTGGCCAAGGCCCTTCCCCTCTCCAAGCCTCAGTTTCTTCACCTGTAAAATGGGGCAAGAGCAGCTTCGCCTTCACAGGGTTGTTGAGAGGTTGAGGGTGCAGGTGGGTGCCCGCGCTTCTGAACCGCGCCTGTGACCTTGGGTTACGCGGCCGCCTGGTCTCTGCGACATCTCTTCCTGGTCCTTCAGACAAGCCCAGGGCCCCAGACTCGGTTCCAGGGCCATCCCGGAAAACGACACTCTCGGGCTTTCTTCCCAGCTCCACTGGACGCGGCCTCCCGGGGGCAGTGGCGGGGACAGGGCTGCTCGGGAGGGGCGGGCGGGGACAGGAAGGCCGCAGAGCTTTCCCAGGCTGAAGGCGGCCGAGGAGCGGCTCTCGCATTCCTGCGCCACAGCTGGGCCGGCTCCTGCAGTGGCTTTCCCAGACCCCTTGGCCCCGTCGGCTGGGGAGAAACAGGAGCCGCGCTGGGGGGAGGGGAGGCCGGCGGGCTGGGGCTGCGGCCTGCGCCGTCCGCGTCCCGCCCCGCGACGCTCTGGGGCGACTCCAGGCCTGTTTCCTCCTGTGGAAAATGGGTCTGGACTGGATGACTGAGCACCGACTGCCCTTTCCTTGGGCCCAGAGCTGGAGGCCAAAAGAAAAACAGACAAAGCAGCCCCAGGACGTCTCCTCCCCCCATCTCCTCACCCCTGTGAGGCCAGCGCAAGCTGTTCTTTATCTTTCTCCTCAGGCTCCACATCTGTAAAAGGGGCGGTTAAGTTAGAAGATTCCCAAAGTCCCTTTCCGCACTGCCGCTCTTTTAGAGCTCCTTTAGTGAGCTCCAACTGTATGCCAGATGCTTTTAGGACCCACTCTCATTTGTCCATCAATACCAGGGTGTCGAGTTGCAGCTTCTGCCACCCTAGCTGTGGGGCCCTAGGGCTAAGCAGCTGACCTCTGCGGCCCTCAGTTTCCTCATCTGTAAAATAGAGAAAATGCCAGAGGAGTGTTAGAGATCACGCAGGGAAAGCTTGACACAGTGCCCGCCACTGCTGTCGCGTGAATGTGGACAGTAATAATGGCCGTAACAGTAGCTGCCCATTACTGAGGACGTCACGGGTGCTGGACGCTGCGCTGAGTGTTGGGTGCACGTAGGTGAACCGCTTAGACCTGATCCTGGCCCTCGTGGGGCTCACAGCGAAACCCAGAGGCCAGACTTAGAACAAGCGCTGCTGCAAGCAGTTAGGTCCTTGCAGTGGAGGCCCAGAAAGGCCCCGGGACGCACAGCTGGGAGGGGTGGGGAGGCGGGAGTCGCACCCCTCAAGCCTCGTTTTTCCCTGACGCTCCGGCCTCTCTAGACGGGGCGAGGCCCACCTTCCTGTGTTTCCGCAGGGGAAACCGACGACCAGACATGGGAATTGACTGGCCCAAGGTCACGTGGAGGAAGAGCGGCCAAACGCAGACCCGGGCCTCCGTGGGTCCTGCCCAGGGTTCTTCCCAGGGGAGCCTCTCCGAGGCCTAAAGCAATAAGAAAGCCCAGGGACAGAAAGTGCCCCCCCGGGGGCGGGCCCCGTGCCACGAGGCAGGAGGGACACTTCACGTGCCTACCTCATTTAGGCTTCACCACACCCTGTGAGAAGAAACTGGTTAGCCCTTTTCTCAGATAAAGAGCCTGAAGTCTCAAAAAGGCCACGTGGCATGCTCAGGGCCACCTCGCAAGTAAAGGGTCTGACTCGGAATCCTTAGATTCCAGTTTGCCCAGCACCATCCCCAACCCCTGCGCGCCCTGCCCCCGCCACCCGGCTGAGCCACGTGCCAGAGGGAGGAGGCCAGTGGCTGGGGTGCTGCCGGCTCATTCCCGGGAGGGGGGGGGCGGTGCCTCCTGGGAACAGTCTTCAGGGAGAAGGTGGCCCGCTGGCGCCATCTCCTGGCCCTCGGGAGACAAGCCGCGTCCCTGGGACGCCTCCCTCATCCTCCACCCCGCTTGCTCCTTGTAGTACACTGACGAGGTTGAGCTAAATGTGATAAACATTGACCAATCAGTCTCATTTTACAGTCGAGGAAACTGAGGCCCAGAGAAGGGAACGACACGCCCAGCCTGTCCGGGGCCGGTTTAGGCGGACGGAGGGGAGCTGGGCTCTGACAGCCGGCAGGCGGGGGCTCTCCCTGAGCAGGGAGCCTGTGCAGCCTCCACGGAGACCAGAGCGAATGCCTTCTTAGTGGGTGCCTTTGCGGAAGGGTGGGGACACCGCGGCCCGGACAGGAGAGCGGCCTGCCCAGCGACCCTCTACAAGCCAGAGGCTGAGCTGGGACCCTGGGAGCCTATCTCCCCAACCCTTCTCCTTGCAGACCCGGGGGCTCCTGCCAGTTTGCGGGGAGGCTGTGGGAGACCAGAGCGGGAGGACGAGCTGTCTGGGTTGGGTCTCGGAGGGCCCAGAGCCCAGAGTATGGCTAATGGTGGTTGGATTATGAGCTGGTTCCTGGGATCAGGGGAAGGGAAGCAGGTAAGCGGCATGAAGGTCCTGACTGAAGAGATAACCAAAGTTTCTCATTGGGAAATCCCATGATTCCAAGGGGCAAACACGGCTGGAGAAAGCCCATGATTCCAGGGGGCAAACACGGCCGGAGAAAGCCCATGATTCCAGGGGGCAAACACGGCCGGAGAAAGCCCATGATTCCAAGGGGCAAACACGGCCGGAGAAAGCCCATGATTCCAGGGGGCAAACACGGCCGGAGAAAGCCCATGATTCCAGGGGGCAAACACGGCCGGAGAAAGCCCATGATTCCAGGGGGCAAACACGGCCGGAGAAAGCCCATGATTCCAGGGGGCAAACACGGCCGGAGAAAGCCCATGATTCCAAGGGGCAAACACGGCCGGAGAAAGCCCATGATTCCAGGGGGCAAACACGGCCGGAGAAAGCCCATGATTCCAGGGGGCAAACACGGCCGGAGAAAGCCCATGATTCCAGGGGGCAAACACGGCCGGAGAAAGCCCATGATTCCAGGGGGCAAACACGGCCGGAGAAAGCCCATGATTCCAAGGGGCAAACACGGCCGGAGAAAGCCCATGATTCCAGGGGGCAAACACGGCCGGAGAAAGCCCATGATTCCAAGGGGCAAACACGGCCGGAGAAAGCCCATGATTCCAAGGGGCAAACACGGCCGGAGAAAGCCCATGATTCCAGGGGGCAAACACGGCCGGAGAAAGCCCATGATTCCAGGGGGCAAACACGGCCGGAGAAAGCCCATGATTCCAGGGGGCAAACACGGCCGGAGAAAGCCCATGATTCCAGGGGGCAAACACGGCCGGAGAAAGCCCATGATTCCAGGGGGCAAACACGGCCGGAGAAAGCCCATGATTCCAGGGGGCAAACACGGCCGGAGAAAGCCCATGATTCCAGGGGGCAAACACGGCCGGAGAAAGCCCATGATTCCAGGGGGCAAACACGGCCGGAGAAAGCCCATGATTCCAGGGGGCAAACACGGCTGGAGAAAGCCCATGATTCCAAGGGGCAAACACGGCTGGAGAAAGCCCATGATTCCAAGGGGCAAACACGGCCGGAGAAAGCCCATGATTCCAGGGGGCAAACACGGCCGGAGAAAGCCCATGATTCCAGGGGGCAAACACGGCCGGAGAAAGCCCATGATTCCAGGGGGCAAACACGGCCGGAGAAAGCCCATGATTCCAGGGGGCAAACACGGCCGGAGAAAGCCCATGATTCCAGGGGGCAAACACGGCCGGAGAAAGCCCATGATTCCAGGGGGCAAACACGGCCGGAGAAAGCCCATGATTCCAGGGGGCAAACACGGCCGGAGAAAGCCCATGATTCCAGGGGGCAAACACGGCCGGAGAAAGCCCATGATTCCAAGGGGCAAACACGGCTGGAGAAAGCCCATGATTCCAGGGGGCAAACACGGCCGGAGAAAGCCCATGATTCCAGGGGGCAAACACGGCCGGAGAAAGCCCATGATTCCAGGGGGCAAACACGGCTGGAGAAAGCCCATGATTCCAAGGGGCAAACACGGCTGGAGAAAGCCCATGATTCTTTAAAACAAGCATAGTCCTTGCCTGCAGGGAACTTGATATAGTTCATTCGTCCAACAAATACTGACCACCTATGCTGGGCCTGCATTGTGACATGGGCTGGAGACCCAGAGACAACCAGACCTGCTTTCTGCTTTTCAGGAAAGCACCCCAGTGGGACAGACAAACAGATAACAGACCATGAGACCCCAGAGGAGACAAATCAGTGAAGATGGTGGGGGAGGGCCTGGGCCCTGCAGCGAAGCAGAGCTAGATGATGATACTAAGAAAAACAGTGGCTAGCATTCATAGAGTGTCTACAGTATAAAGTGCCAGGAACTGGTGTAAGTGCTTTCAATATATGAGCTCATCTGGTGACATCCTAACTTACTGGCTGTGCGAGTTTGGGCAAATTACTTAGCCTCTCTGGTCCTCAAGTTTCTATAAAATGGAAGCAGTAATGCCTATCTTGCTAGGTTATTGTGGGGTTTAAGTGAAATGGAGAAGGGGGAGCAGACTTGGCCCAATGGATAGAGCGTCCATCTACCACATGGGAGGTCCGCGATTCAAACCCCGGGCCTCCTCGACCCATGTGGAGCTGGCCCATGCACAGTGCTGATGCGTGCAAGGAGTGCCCTGCCATGCAGGGGTGTCCCCCGCGCAGGGGAGCCCCACGCGCAAGGAGTGCGCCCGTAAGGAGAGCCGCCCAGCGCGAAAGAAAGTGCAGCCTGCCCAGGAATGGCGCCGCACACTCGGAAAGATGACACAACAAAAAGAAACACAGATTCCCAGTGCCACTGATAAGCATAGAAGTGGTCACAGAAGAACGCACAGTGAATGGGGGCGGGAGGGGAAGGGGAGATAAATAAATAAAAAATTAAATTAAATAAAAGAACTGGTGTGTGTATATGTGTTTGTGTGTGGTGCCTGGAATACCGTAGGTATGCCATAAATGGTAGCCACCACTGACATAAGAACTGCTAAAATAGAGGAGTAAGGGAGTGGATGTGGCTCAAGCAGTTGAGCTCCTGCCTCCAGGTGGGAGGTCCCAGGTTTGGTTTCCAGTGCCTCCTGAGAAAAAGAAAACAACAAGCAAAACAAACAAAAACAACTCAGGGAAACCGATGTGGCTCAGTGGTTGAGCGCCGGCTTCCCACAAAAAATAAAGGAGGTCCCAGGTTCAATCCCCAGCCCCAGTACCTCAAAAAAAAAAAAAAGAAAAACAGAGGGGTACTGAAGAGGTTCCCCAAACTCAAGCTTCTGCTAAATGCTATCTGAAGGTTGGGGATAGTTGTGTCTGGGGTTGGGGAGAGGATCAGGATAGATTCCTGGAAAAGAGGGGGAACTTGGCCAGAGCCTGGGAGGGCAGGAGGACCCCCTCCCCTTCCCCTCTGGGGCATGCCCCCCCTTCCCACGCACACTGCCCTGAGCCAGGCCACATTCTCTCTTGCCTAGACCCAGCTTTCCCGGGCTCCGTGCCCCCGTCATTGCCTCCCTGCAGCTGGAGGGAGCATCTACCACGCAAATCTGTGCCCCATCTTCCTTGTGTGCCAATCCCAGCCCCTGGAAGGCGCCTTCGATGGGTGGCTTTCAAGGCCCTCCCTCCCTGCGCAGGTCAGTTTCCCTCACCTCCTGCCTCATGTCTACTCCAGAGACTCAGAGCTTAGCTCCCGGAAAGACACCGAGCACCCGTGGTTCCCTAACAGACCCCGCGGGCCCTCTCACGACCTGGGTCTCCTGCCTGGCGGGTCTCTTCTCCATCCTTCGTCCCTCTGCCTCCTCTTTCCAGGCTCGGCTCTTGTGAAGCCATCCCAGCTGTCCCCTTCCCCACAAATCCAGGGAGACTGCGCCCCTCCCCAGCTGAGCTCCCCGCCTCGCATGCACACCGTGTTGCAACGTTTGCTCTGTGAGTCCATCTCCCTAACCAAACGAGTGCGTTAAATCAAGTGAGATCACCATCATCAAGTGCTGGGTAGATGTCAGGCATCGCGATCGCCATGGGGTCCCTGCTAGGACCGATGGTGACACGCGCCTTCCCAGGCACTTCGTGGGGCCAGGCCTGCGCTCGGGGAGTCACCCGTGGAAACTCCTTAATCCTTCCAGCCCTACAGGAGGTGGCAGTTGTCATGGTCCCCTCCTAGAGATGAGCAAACTGAGGTCAGAGAGGAGGCCAGTGAGCGACGGAGACAGGCAAGGGGCTGTGCGCTCCACACTGCCACCTCTCCCTCTGCTGGGAACGCTTTCCTCCCTGCCCCTCCCGTGGCAGGCTGGTGTCACCCAGGGCCTCCGTCCCACAGCCTCCTCCTCGGAGGGGCTCTCCTTGGCCACCTTACTGTGCACTGTCATCGTCCCCACTTGGTTTCCTCCAACTTTGCTGTCTGATGTTTGCGACACACACACAGTCACAATCGACCGTGAGCGCAAGGGCTGGGAGGTGCTGATTGTTGCATCCCTAAAGTGCAGCACAGTTTAGCCTCCAAGATGGTCCCTGGCGCCCTTCCTCCTAGAAGCCACGCCTCCCTCACGCTGGGCAGGCTGGACCTGTGTTACTCCAGGAGGCTGTCATGCCAGGGCGTGACTTGCCAGGCCAGGCCATAAAGACACTGTGGCTTCACCTTCTCTTGGCTCTTTGGCTCTGGGAGAGAAAACTGCCATGTGAGGATGCTCGAGCAGCCCGCAGAGAGCCACACGGCAAGGAACTGAGGCCTCCCACCCACAGCCAGCAGGGACTCGCCAAGACGAACGGGTCCCGGCCCAGCCTCCAGGCGAGGGCAGCCCGCCCACACGAGCGGCCTTGAGCTAAGTTGCCCAGTTAAGCTGCTCCCAAATTCCTGACCCACAGAAACGGTGTGAGATGATCAGTGAGTCTTGTGTTAAACCACTGTTTTGGAGTGATTTGCTACGGGGCTATCGCTAACAGATGCAACACTTGGGAAATATTTGTTGGGTGACTAGGTGGCCGGATGGCTGCTGAGAGCAACTCATGCTCACCAGGCCCCTTCTCTGTGCTGGGTGCCGGGCCCATGTGTCCATTCGTGGGAAGCGGTCACAGCGGCCTCCTGAGATTGTCCTACCGCCAGGCTCACCTTCCAGATGATGAAACAGACACACGAGGTCACACCACTCGGGGCATTGCATGGGCAGGGCTCGGACGTGCGCACCCGCGGCTTGGGAGCGCAGGCTGCCCTGCCACGCCCCACCGCTGGGTGGCTCCTGACCCACGCCAGCCCTCCTCGCTGACTCGGGACGGGAAGCTGTGTTGACAGGGGTGGCAGAGCAGGCATGGCGTGGCTCCTGGCCCCGCGCTGGCTCCTCCTATCTGGCTGCGGGGAGCGCTGACCTGTTCCCTGTTTAGGACAGGACAGGAGGGGCAGGGCGCCTGCTGGTGAGTCTCTCTGAGTGGAACCAGGTTGCTGCGGGGGCGGGAGTCGGGGGCGGGGGCCCAGAGTCCCTTCAGCTTGTCATTGCCATGCACAACTGCAGAGGTCACACGCCCCGGGTACTGATTGGGCACAGAGAGGACCTCAGGGGCTCTGTTCTCCACAACGATGTGGCAGAGGCAGAGCTGGAAATAACCACAGAAAGCCCCAGCCCCTCTTTTCCATATTAAAGAGCACCTCAGGGGGCCTGGGAAGCCCACAGTGTTGTAGGAAGAGGCCTGGGCTGCAAGCCCAGAGCCTTCCCCTGGTGAGAGGTGTGAGGTCTGACACCTCTGGGTGCTGGCAGCCTCGGGCCACATCCTTGAGCTATTCGTCCTGCTTACTGTGTGACCTCACGCAAGTTCCTTAACCTTTCTGTGCCTCTGAAAAATTCACCTGAAAAAAGGGGGATGATGGTAGCCCCAGCTCCCTCCCAACCCCTAAATGAATGACCCCAGCAGAAGACAAATGTTCCTGTGCATCAGGCTCTTTACCTTACGCAGCGTGTACTCACACACAGTGACCTAACAAGGTGGGTATCATTATTGCCATTTACAGATGAAGAAACTGACGCTTCGACTAGGTTAAATCACTGTCTCAGGGGCCACACAGAGTTGGGAGGGGGGACAGTCAGGATTTAAACCTGAAGAATGTCCTTGTTTCCGTGCCACCCTGCCCCTAATTATTTTTGAGTTTTAGCACCCAGCTCTGTGAGTGACACATGCCGCACGATAGATGTAGCTGTCGTCAAGCAAATGGGTAGAATGCTAGGGGAGGCAGGGAGCGCCTCGTCCCTGCAGAGGTATGCGAGCAAGCCTGGGCACGGCAAGGGTCCTCAAGCATTGGCCCTGGGCTTGAGCTCCATGCCACGTAAGGTCCCTTCCGGCCCCGAGCCCTCAGGGCTTGCCGCTCTCCTCCCTGGGAAAGCAAAGAGGGACCTGGAGTTATTAGTTAAGGAAGCGAGGCCCAGAGCCAGAATTTGCCCAAGGTCCCTCCTCCAGACCAAGGTGCAGCTGCTTCGGGGCTGCTGGCAAGGTCGTGCTCAGTTGAGCTCCCCCTGCATCACCCTAGGTACAAGGGGGGGACAAAGGGGAAAGGTGGGTTCCCGCTCGCAAGGCACTAGGGAAAGCAGATGGGTGAAAAAGAAGACGGGGACCCCAGGCAAGGCGAGGCAAAGAAATTAAGACCCAGGAAGGCAGACTTTCTCATCCCCAATCCGCAAAACGGAGGCCAGATCGTCCAGAGCACTTGCTGCTGGGGAAACAAGAGGAGGGGGCGGGCAAAGTCCGATGGGCCAGGAACCGGGGGAGGCTAATTCCCGGAGGGCAGGAGGGGGACGGAGGTGGGGTCTCCGGCCTCCCCTCAGCCCCTCTTCCCTCCCTCCCACCGGAGCTGTCATTTTCCAAGCACTCAGGACGGGCTAACCCCTCTCGCGACAGCCCTGGGAGGGGGCGCTGGGAATAGCATCACTTCCGTTTCTCTGGACTGGACAGAGACCAGGGAGGTTAGGGAACGCGCCTGAGGCCACAGAGCCAGCGGGGGCAGAGCTGGGGGTGGAGGCCGTTCAAGGCCTTTGCCCGAGTTTGGGTTTTCTGCCCCAGGACCCCCTCCCTGGCTCTGGTGGCAGAGCCCTGCCCTGAGCCCCAGCTCCACCTCCCCCTGCCCCGAGGCCCTTCCCCGGGTGGGGGTGGGCACACCCTCTTTCCCTCCCGGGCCTCCCATCCGACCTTCGGCCTTCGCGGTGGGAAAGTCTCAACCTCAGCCTCAGCCTCTGGAACCACGGCTCCGACCCGGCCGAGCCCCGCAGCAGGGCCCTGCAGTCCACCTCGAGTCCTCTGGGTGCCAGCGGCCCCACAGGCACCTCCTTTTTTGCAAATAGCTTTATTGAGCTAGGGTTCATGCAATTCACCCATTTAAGGTGCACTGCGCAGTGCTTTCTGGACTATTCACAGAGTCGTGCGACCATCACCGCCATCTAATTTCAGGACACTTCATCATCACCCTGAAGAGACGCCCCGAGCCCGTTAGCAGGTGCTCCCCGCCCCCCAGCGCCCGGCCCAGGGCAGCGGCTCTCTTTGCGCCTCTCGGGCATTGCCTGCTCTGGGTGGTTCCTGGAAATGGACCTCTCTGACCCGGGGTCTTCCGAGCACCTCTCTCCTGAGCCTCTGGCCACCCTTGGCATAAGGTCCTCTAGACGAGCCCACGGAGGCCCGAGGGCTCGAGTCCCCTGTCGAGTCCAGGGCCGGCTCTGGACCGTGCCTGCGGGCCCTGGAGCCCCCAGCTGGAGGGCCTGGCAGCCTCGGGGCCTGGAGGCAGGGCTTTGGGACTGGGGGGAGGCTGCCAGGGTGACGGGGCCTGAGGACCAGGGCAGAAGGTCCAGGGCCCAGTCACAGATCCCCGGCTCCCAGGGCAGGGCAGGCCGTGTGCAGAGGGGCTGCTAAATTTACCCGTGGACCCCCCCAGGGGCCGGCGGGTCTGGCCTCGGCCCCCTCCTCCGGTTACTTCTCGATGGTTTCCCTCCGGGAAACAGCCCTTCTGCCCTCAAGCTCCCAGACGCTGGGCCCAGGAGGATGACTCAGCTCATCCGAGGAGCTGGCTGGCCCCTCTGCCGCCGCCTCCCTCCCCGCACCACCTGTCCCTCCCAGGACTTGATATCACAGCACCGCCATGGATGATGTGCAGGATCTGTCTCCACTAGCTGCTGAGGTGGGGGCCACTGTGACACCCAGCACGTCCTCTGGGCCAGCCACCGGCCCAGGGCCACCCACTGTGCACGGCCACTCAGGTGACCCTTCTCACCCCCTCTTCTGGCAAGCTCCCTTGGGGTAAACACAAGAACCTCGGGGCCTCTTGCAATGTTCTTGGTCTTTTAAAAATAATTTTCGTATCTTGACCAGAATAAATGAAATTTTAGAAATTGCTTTTTTCAGGCTGCTCTTTGCTTTGGACCCCCAATTTCATCCGTCCCGCCCACCCCCTTCCGAATCGCCCGCCCCCTTCTTATCAGGTCGGTAAAGTTGTCCCCTTTGATGGATGAGGACACTGAGGCTCGGGTAGGAAAAGCGGCGTTCCAGGTTGTCCCTCTGGGCTCCCAGCACCGCCTCCCTGGGCCTGGGACTCTGAGGTGCCCTTGTGGGCCCCTCCTCCCCGGGTGGGGAGGGCTCCTCCTCTGTGTTGCTCTGTGGCCCAAGCGTCAAGTGACGGTGGCAGCTGCTCACAGGCTCTGTCCAGGCGTTCGTTTAGAGCCAGCAGCCTGGGCTGCTCCACCACTAGCGCTCCGTGACTCTGGGCAGGTCGGTGCACCTCTCTGTGCCCCAGGCGCTCCGTCTGTAAAATGGGTATGGTGGTAGTCGCCCTGCTTCGGAAGGCGGCTGCAAAGATCAAGGAATCTACACGTGTCCAGTGCCTGGCACGGGGGGCGTGCTCCATGAACCGGAGCTGTCATCGTTGTCATTATCCCCGGCAAGTGTGGCGGGGGCAGGCGCCCCTACCCGGCCTCACAGAGCTGCGGGGGAAGTGAGTGAGGCAGTAAATGGGCCTGTGATGGACCAGGGAGATGAGCCTGGGGAGGGGGCGCCGCTGGGCCGCAGGGCTCAGAAAAGCGGGCACGCTTCCTGCCGAGAGGGCGCGGCTGGCGCTCGGAGGCTCTGGGCCCCGGGTCCGGCTCTGCTGCCCCCCACGCTGGGGCCTTGGGCAGGTCACTGGACCGCGGTCAGCTGCAGCCTCCTGCTCTGCAGAGTGAAGGCCCTGGGACCTGGGCGGCGAGACGTGCACGAGGCCAGCCACCCGCCCCTGGTCTATTTTTGCCCAGGGCTCTGGGCTGCAGGCAGAAGCCGAGTGGGTGGAGGGATCCCAAGGTCACCCAGCAGCCCCCTCCTTGCATTCCAGCCTCCTGGGCCGGGTGGCATCCTGTCTGTAAAGCACGGGTTGGGGAGCAGCTGGCCCTGTCCTGCAAGGGCCCTACCGGTCCCTGCCAAGCCGTGATTTACAGCCTGTTCTCCTCCCGGCCCCCTGCTCGTTGACTTTTTCCTTTTTCTTTTAGGCTGTTTAGAACATCACCAGAAAAGCTGAAGGACTGGGGTTGGGGAGGGAGGGAGGGAACAGACAGGAAGCCCAAACCAGCAATATCAGGACTCGTGCTTCAGAGACCAGCATGTGCAGCTCTAATGAGACAGACAGACAGAAAGAGGAGACAGGGGCACGGCTAGAGATGGCCAGGAATGGACAGAGATAGAAGCAGAGATGGAGACAAAGCTAGGGGTGGAAAGAGAAGTAGAGTCGGACACAGAGAGGGGGCAAGGTGAGAGGATTTAAAGAGAGAAGATCCAGAGAAAGAAAGACAGAGAGAGCCAGGGACAGAGGGCGGCGTGGCTTTCCCACTCCAAGCCCTCCGGGGAGGAGGGGCCCTGGCGTGCAGGGGACTGGGCGCTCGACCCAACTCCGCCACCTCCTCACCAGGGTTTCTCTTCTCTGGGCCTCAGCTCAGAGCCCAGGGACCCCCAAGCTTCCCCAGAATTCTGCTGTTGGGGTCCTGAGGTGCTGAGGCATTTTGGCAACGGGTTGAGGCAAGGTGGGTCCCTGTCCTTGTAATTCTTCAGAATTGGACACTATGTTCATCGAACCCTCCACTGTCAGCTCAGTAAGACTAACCCCACCCAGCACATGGGAAGCTGAAGCTCAGAGGGGTGGGACCTTTTCTCAAGGCCACACAGCAGGGTCCTGATGTCACTGGGGCGGGACGGAGGGCCCCTCAGTCGGTGGGCAGCCCCCCCTTTCTGCCTCCCCTTGCCCGGGGCCCCCACAGCTGTGCTCTCGCTGCCCCGCGCTCCAGCTGCACCCGCCCTCTTCCCGTGGGGCCCGTGGACGTTCCCACCAAAGGACGAACTCCCTCTCCTGCCCTCCCAGGAACTGAGGGCTGGGGCCCACTGCAAGAAAGCGACCAGTTCAGGGAAAGGGGGTCCAGCCCCCGCTCCTGGCCAGCAGCTGGGCTGCGTTCCCGCCTCGTCACCGCCTCATCACCACATCATCACAGCCCGGTCACCACCTCCTGCGTTGGTGACAACGGGGGGAACAAGCTCAAGGGTCAAGCACGGCTCTCGGCACTTGACATACATCAACTCGCTTGATCATCACGCAGGCCTTTGAAATATGCGATGAGAAAGATTATTTGCATTTCACCGATGATGAAACCGAGGCGCCGAGACTGAGTAACTCGCGCAGGTCACTCTGCTGGGGTGAGGCAGGGCTGGTCCGAGAGCCTGAGCCTGTGATAACTACAAGTTGCGTGACACTGAGATCGTTCTCCACTCATGTACGAATTAGAGGCTCGCCCGCAGGTGGGTTACCAGGGGCTAGGACAGGGCTGAGAAGGGTGCTGGTGCTTGGAGCGCGTAGGATTTCTAATTAGCTTGACAGCGAAAGTGTGCGAATGGACGGACTTGACGGTGACACGTTATGATGAGCATAACTAACGCGGCTGGTTTATAAGTGGGATTGTGGCTGAAACAGGTAGTCCAGGGATGGAAATGTCCACTGAAAGAAAGCTAGAGAATAATCTAGGGACTGAGTGGGATAGTGAGCGCAGGGGAGATGAGGAGTGTGGTTAATAGAACAAATACAAGGGCGCTCTTTATGAACCAGAACAAACGTACGTCACTAGTACAGGGCGGTAAGAATACGGTGAAGCATGGGAAAAATACAGTTAATGTAACTTATGGACTATTGTTAACAGCAATATTGTAATATTCTTGCATCAAGGTCCAAGAATTTCTATATCAGTGCTAAAGGTTGATAATGGGAAGGGGGTATGGGATTTTTTTTCTTTGAACTAAGGAAAATGTTCAAAAATTTACTGAGGCAATGACTGCAGAACTCTGATGAAAGTGAGAGCCACTGAGCGTACACGTGGGATAGACTGTACAAGGTATGGGCTGTACAACACAGTGAACCAGGGGGTGGAAGATGGACTGTGGTTACCAGTACAAACAGAGAGTGTTCTCTCGTGAACTATAACAGATGTGCAGTACTATACATGGTGTGAATAATGGGGGCGGTGTGGAAAAATATGCCAAATGCACGCTACGGACCATACTTAGTGGTAATAGTCTGATGATGTTCTTTCATTATCTGTAACAAATGTTCCACAGCAAGGTAAGGTGTTGGTGGAGGGGTGATGTGTGGGAATTCTGCACGTTATGCATTATGTAAGCTCACAACTTCTCTAATAAAAAATACATTAGGGAAGCGGATGTGGCCCAGCCGATCGGGCTCCTGTCTCCTGAGTTCGCTTCCCAGGGCCTCCTTGTGAAGGCAAAGCTGACTGCGCCCGGGAGAGCTGACGCAGCAAGATGACGCAACAAAGGGAGACAAGCAGACACGCAGGAACGCAGAGCGAATGGACACAGAGAGCCGACAGCAAGCAAGCCACAAGGGTGGGGGGTGAATAAATAAAATAAATCTTAAAAAAAAAAAAACTTCTTAAAGAAAACCCAGCTCGCCCTCCTGAGAGTCACCACGCTCCTCACTTCATCCCTCACGGTCGGCTCTCTTGGTTCCCTAGCCAACAGCCTCCTTCCTACCGCACCCCTTCTTTCTTACCTAAAGGGTCCCGTGTTGGTGTGGGGTCCAGTAGGCACATGCCCAGGGGAGGGGACTCCAGCTCTGGCCCCAGGGGTGAGTTACAGTTGGTCTAAGACCAGCACGGTGGTCTCGCTTCTCTTGCCCACTTGGCTGAGGCATGGCAGGTGAGTCAATCCCGGCAATGGGGGATGAGAGGGAATCTGCCAGAGCAGAAGGAATGGGGTTTTCAAAGGGGAGCATGAAACAAAGAACCGGCTCTTCCTGCCTTAGGAAGTTGGGTGAGAATGTGATGTCTGGAGCTGTGGCGGCCTTCTTGTGCACTTGAGAGGAAGGTGAATTGTGGAGAAACAGACCTACAGCCTGACCCCTTTGAGCTCTGAATTCCCAACCCTGGGGATTCCTTGTCTCCAGATTTTTTATGCGCGATAGTAAATCCCCTTATTGTTTAAACCAATTTTAGTTGTTTTTTTTTTGCTATTTGAGGCTGAAAGCATCCTAACTGACCAAGCCTGCAATCCCATGGGGTGGGAACTACTTTTGTGTCCATTTTACTGAAAAGAAAATGGAGGCCCATGAGTATTAAGCAACTTTATAAGTTAGGAATGGACAGAGCCATGAACTGAACACAGGAATCCTGACTCTAAGCCCACATTCTCAACCACTCTGCAATTCTGCCAAATCATAGTCCTGCTAAATACATTTCAATGGCTCCCTCATGACGCACAGACTAAATTTCAAGCAACGTGCCCTGACGTCTGCCTTGCTTCCCCTCCTGGCGCCTGCGCTATGTTGCACCGCAGTGGCCACGTGTGCCCATTTGCTGTTCCTGGGACACGCTCTGCTCTTCCATGCCTCACATCCATTGGCATGTTCTGCTCCCTTTTCTCTTCCAGAAGGAGGGATTGACCTGACAGTGTCTACTGCTCTTACAGGCTCACTTTGCCGAGTAGTTCCTCACCTCCCTGCCCACCCAGCCCAGACAGGGAGCTCTTCCTGGCACTGCCCTCTCTTAGAGCTCCGATGGCATTTGCTGTATCGTTGATGTACCAGCGACAAGGACCGAGTCCAAAGCTCGAGCAGGGTTTAGGGAACGCATGGAACCTCAGGGAGCAGTCTCTGCCTCCCTGCAAGGGGAGGGAGCAGTTACAGGACCAGGAGAGGGAGCGGCACGGGGAGGCGGGGCAGGAGCAGGGCCGGGCACTTCCCTAACTCCGGCCTCTAGCGCCCCCCACCCCCACCAAAGGGCAGGAGCCTGCTGGTGCGATCCTGGGTTAGCCTCCCAGGCAGAGGCCCGGGGCAGAAGGGGGAGCGGGGACCTGGAGCGGCAGGGGGAAGCCCTGCTGTCTGTCTCCCGACTGCACGGGAGAGGAGGCGGTGGGTCACAGCGCAGCCGCCCATTCTTGGACTCCCTTCCCACCGGGAGGTGAGGCCTAATTCTCCTCCCCTTGAACTTGGGCTGGCCTTCGTGACTCTCCCTGAGGGAATAGGACAAATAGGACGCAGGGAAAGTGACTCTCCGTGGCTTCCAAGGCTAGACCATAAAATGCAAAACAGCCTCTGCCTGGCGCTTTCTCTTGGGTCACCTGTTGGAGAGGCCACGGGGAGTGGCCACGCACACGGATGCAGGGCGACAGCCAGACCACGAATGAGTGAGCCTTGAGGTGTGAGCCCAGCCCGTGTGAGTGACCTCAAGGGAGCCCCCCCGAGTACCCCAGCCCAGAGCCGTGAGAGAGAGAGAAACAAAAGGTGGTGTTTTAAGCCACATTTTGGAGCGATTCATGATAATAGAAATGGGAGCAATAAACGCTTCAAGGATATTTGGTGAATGAAATGTACCTGATTAGGTGGAATTTTTTTAAAAAACATTTTGTTTTTTAAAATCTTTTTTAAAAATTAGTAGGTTATAGGTTTATAGAAAAACCGCACATAAAGTACAGAGTTCCCATATACCACCCAGTTCTTAACACGTTGTGTTAGTGTAGTGCGTGTGTTACAGTTCATGAAAGAACACTTCCCTAATTGTGCTACTAACTAGAGTCCATCGTTGACAGCAGGGCCCACTGTGGGTTGTAGAGTCATAGGTTTATTTAACATTTTGATTCTGGTAATATATATATACATCCTAAAATTTCCCCTTTGTTTAACCAGTTCAAATAGAGAATTCAGTCCTGTGAATTATGGTCAGATTGCAGAATGCAAGCTGAGAAGGCTCGCCGACCCCGGAGAAAGAGCGCCCCTCCCTGACAAAGCGTCCCCTCGCCAGCGGTTTCGCGTGCCAGGACCCGGACGGGCGCGCTCCCTGGAACAATGGGGCCTTCCCTTTTGAAGGTCGGGGGGCGGCGGGAGCCCGCAGCTTGGCAGGGGAGGGCCGGCTCAGCGCTAAGGCTTCCCTTCTGCTGGGAGGCCTTCTGCTCTGCCTGGGGCTGAAGCGCAAGGCTCCCCAGGGCCCGTACCCTGAAACTGCGCTTTGGGGAAGCTGGTGGGGAGAATGGGTGTGAGTCAGAACCACTGACCTCTGCAGCCCAGGTCAGATCCCCTGCAGTCCCCGCAGGCAGGGGGCTGGCCCAGGACGAGGCCGCTGGACAAGGGAGCCTGTGGCTGCACAGTCCAGCCGCAGGGGTGTCGACCGAGGCTGCCGCACTGCAGGCGGGCAAGCAGGACTCGGGGCCTCTGCTCACCCCACGTTCGCAACTGGACTGGTCCCTTGGACTCTGGATTCCTGCACCATTCAGGGAGAGGAAGGAGATCCTTGAGGAGATGCTGGACGTCCTGCCAGTGTGAGAGTGGAGCCTCCAGCTGGTTTTACTTTAGGAGCTCAACTGTCCCCAGACTGAGGAGGCATGCCACACTGGTCCCATAAATCTGTATGTCCCCAGAGGCAGGGTTCCTCAAGTGGTTCGGAGTTCAGACCCTGGGGACAAATCCCAACTCCACTGCTTCTTAGATGTGTGATCCTGGACAAGTTACTGAAACTCTCTGTGCCTCAGTTTCCCCATCTGTAAAATAGAGACAAGAGACAATGAGGATGTGGATGGTAGTTCCTATCCTATAGGGCTCTTGGAGTTTGCTAAACCTTTTTTTTTTCAAAGATTTATTTTTTATTCATTTCTCTCCCCTTCCCCTCCAGTTGTCTGATCTCTGCATCCATTTGCTGTGTGTTCTTCTGTGACCACTTCTATCCTTATCAGTGGCACTGGGAATATGTGTTTCTTTTTGTTGTGTCATCTTGTTGTGTCAGCTCTCCATGTGTGCGGCGCCATTCCTGGGCAGGCTGCACTTTCTTTCGCGCTGGGCGGCTCTCCTTATGGGGCACACTCCTTGCGTGTGGGGCTCCCCTATGCAGGGGACACCCCTGCGTGGCAGGGCACTCCTTGTGTGCATCGGCACTGCGCATGGGACAGCCCTACACTGGTCAAGGAGGCCCGGGGTTTGAACCTCCCATATGGTAGACGGACGCACTATCCATTGGCCAAGTCCACTTCCCTGCTAAACCCTTAAAGTGACCTTGGCCCATTGTAAGGGTTGTATAAATGTTTGCAGCTTTTTAAATACTCTTTCACCTCCACTCTCTCAAACATAGTGAAAGGTGCCTGCTCTGCCCTTGGAGTGTTGAGAATGTGATAAATTGTGGGGAAACTCCTGATGAGGTGGTTAAAACCTACACATACCATCGTGGGGGAAAGGCCACCTGCCAAAATCTCTCTGCGGAGCGCCGCACGGCAGACAAGACGTTCATTTCCCTTGAGGCGGTGGCGTCCTTTGATGAGTGGAATATTGCCAGTAAAGCCCTTGCTCTTCTAAATGTGTTGACACAGGTTCAATATTTTGTTTCTATTTCTGTGCAAAATGCCAGCATGGAAAGGATTTTTCTATTCATAGGCCACCCGGGGTGTGCTAAAGGCAACAGATTTAATATGGGTCAATAGAAGGTGAAGGTTTTGTGGCTTTTTTTTTTCTTCTTTTTTTAAGATGCACCTTTCACCTGTTTGGAAGCACAAAATGAGTGGTGTGTACAAGAGAGAGAGGAGCTACAGGATCAAGTGTAAGATACCATTTAAATGTCAATAAAATTGGAATACATAAACCTTGGCTTATAAGGCGTGTCCTTTCGTTGACTCCATCTGACACCCGAGCCACGGGCTTGGCCCAGCGAAAGGCTGGCTGAATCCAGGCCTGGAATGCGTTGTCACCCATGCGGCTCCCTAGTTTACGGCAGGAGTCCTCTGGCTATTGCTCAAGCCTGGTTTCTTTATGTCCTGTCCAGCTGCTCGTCCTGGCTCCACCCGTAACCCACAGTTCCCGGCAGGGCCGTGAGAGCTGGCCTTTAGGGAGGCCTGAGGAGGTTACCTCGGCTGTCCTGGCCCGGGAGCAGGTGAAACCGGGCCAGCGCTGAGGTCTGACGGGGCAGCGCAAGAGTCAGGCGTTCAGACTCGCAGACTCACCGGCGCCGATGCACACCCCACGCGCACATACCCCACGCGCACGCACACAGGCGTGCTCACGAAGACGTGGCTCACGTGAAGACCGACGCGCACACAGTCCTCTTCTCCACCTCACGACCCGCGTGTTCAGAGCCGGGGCCCCAGTGCTGCCTCCCGGGGCCGCTTTTAAATGCGCTACCGTTGATCACGCGCGTTTACGGCCACGAGAGACCGCGCGGCGTAAGCCAGGCATCCATCTGACACGCGTAACTGTTAGGAGACGCTAGGCAGTAGGGGAGGCGCTGGGGGTGAGTGCTGAACAAAACAGCGGGACCCTCTTTGTCCAGCAGGGTTGAAAACAGAAACCAAAACCAAATGGGCCATGAAGCAAATAAATCCATTTGTTTTCATAATGACAAATGGTGATAAAGACTGAGATTTCTGGAAATATGGCAGACTAAATACCATGAAATGCATTCCTAGTACCATAAGATGCTGGAAACATATTTTTAAAACTTTAAAATTGTATCATGCCACTTCCTGTAAGCCACCTGAGTGATCTCTGAAAATGGATCACGATTCCCTTGATCCAGAAAACCCCACAAAATCATGCAAATCACGAGGTTCAAATCTTCACGGTCACTTTAAGGACACCCGAGATGCTGCCCCGGCCATCAGGGGTATGCACATTCGAAAAGCCGGGTGTCTGAAAGATGTCACCGTTCAGGAGCCGTGTGTGCCGCCATCGTTACAACAGCGGCACTGGGAGCTGTGCCCAGGCCAAAGAGTGGCCGGACACAGGGCCGGTGGCCCGAAAAGAGGGCTGCCTTTGTGTTGCACAAGCTTGAAAGTACAGAAAGGAAGGCCAGCCTTAAGGGTTTAGATGTAGATTCTCTGGTCATCGAGCACAGGCAGGTGAACAAAGCCCCAGGATGTGCCGTCGTACTTACGGAGCTCAAGTCGGATTAACCCGTCCATGAGTTCCCCTGCCCCATCGAGATGCTCCTGAAGGAAAAAGAACAAATCATTCCCAAACCAGAAGAGGAGGGTGCACAGAAGAAAAAGATATCCCCAGAGAAACTGAAGAAACAAAAACCTGTGGCTCAGGAATAACTTCAGCACACAATAAATGCAAATAAAAGTTAAAGCAGAAAAACATATAGGGAGACACATGAATATCTGAAGCATAACTACCGTACAAAACATTGTAGTGTTTTGTAGCAAAAGCAAGGTTGTTACTATATTAATGCTAAAGGGAAAAATAAGAACATGAGGTTTAGTTTCGTGAGATAGGAATGAATAGGATTAAGCATTTTTTCCTCTTCATTTTTTTCTCATTAATAAAGACACCCTGACTGTGTCATTTCACTAATCTGAGTTCAACTGTCTATCTCTGAACACTAGAGGAACGAGTTAGTAGTTGGGATTAGATGAGATAAAAGTGCCAGGTCAGAACTTTTTAGGAGTAATGCTTCTATAACTTGTTGAGCTGCTTTTTTCTGTTATCTTCTTTTTTTTTTTTTTAATTTGAAATAACGTTGTTTAAATATATGTATTTATCTGTGGCCGTACAGAGGCATCTGCCAGTCCCTGAGGAACAGATGTTTGATTTGACGGGTCACACGCAGCGACCGGGGACAGGCCTAGCACCCATACAAGGTGGGAAGATGGCTCTGAGAACTTCGCATAAATTAGGTCCCCAAGGAAGTGACACCTACAGTGAGTGAGATGACAAGAACCTACGCCTCTCCAGAAGAAGGTGGCAGGGAATTCTCCTGGCCTTGGCTCTGGGTCAAGGTGGAGATTTCACGATCAAAAGTTGGTTCTAACTGGGGACTGAATTCACACTAACTGTGCATCTGAAAAGGCTCAAGTGAAAATTTTAGTTGAAAGTGGTCCTGGCTTGGTAATGTCCCCAGGGGCCCAAAGAAAGCAAATGAGATTCTCTTTGGAACACTCACAGGTAAACTCTTGAGTTAAAACAGAACTAATAAAAATGAAACACAAAATACAAGAAACAAAATGCCTGGAGAGATAGTTGGCAATAAATAATAAAATTATACCCGAAATCCTACTGAAACTTTTAATAGTTGGACACAAAAATAAATATAAATAATACGCTTAAAGAAGTAAAATAGGAAATCAAATATATGATTAAGGAACAAAATAACCAGGCAGACATGAAAAACAATGAAATAGACATGAGAAATGTGATAATTTAAATGAGAAGCTCAATGAATGAGTTTAAAAAAAAAAAAAGATCAGATACCATGGAAGAGAGCTCTGTATTGAAGAAGTTACCCAGAATACACCACAGTCTTCTCCCCATCAAAGCCCACCCAGACATTGTCAATGCCATATCATGCTCAATCCACAACAACCCTAAGAGGTTGGCATAATTAATACCTGTTTCGCCTGTGAGGTTGTATAAACTGGGGAGCGAGGTTGGCATTTGAATCCTGGTTGTGGGTCAGTTATCTACTGTCAAAACAGGGCCATCTAATGAGCAACTTCATGCTTGTTCAGAGCTAGGCAACAATCAACAGTCACTCAGTCGCGACTGTGGGGCAACTGAGCAGTTCTTTGGTCTGGGGGGGCTGGGCCGATCTTGGCTGGCCTCAGCGGGGGCTGGGCCGATCTTGGCTGGTCACCTGGGATCTGGGCCCCATGGTCTGGCCCAGGCTTGTTCTTATGGTGGTAGCAACGTTTCCGTAGAGAGAGCAGCAGGGCAAGGCCTTGGAAAGCTTTGGCTCAGAATTGGCCTTCTCCTTTATTCTGCTGGCCAAAGCAAGTCACTAGCCCAGCCCAGAGGCAGGGTCTGTGGGGAGCTCTAAAGGCACATCCCAAGAGGTATGGCTACAGGAAGGGGTAGAAAATCCGGGACAGTTTGGCGTCCATCTACCTCAGCTGACATCACAGCCCGCGTCCTGTCCACTGTCGCACTGGCCCCTGACTCTTTGTGCCTTCGGCCCATGATGACCAGGTCTCAAAGCCCTTCCTGCCTACATCATCGCCGTATGCCCCGCCTCCTTGGGATTCAGCCTTACCCACTTCCGGAGGCCTGTGCCTGAATAGGCAGGGGTCAGGCCTGCCCGTGCATCGTGGCACCCCAGAGCCATGCCTGGCGCCTCACAAGCCGTCGATCTCAGTAAACATTTGTTCAATGGATGGATTCAGGTGCCTTTGAGTGAATTCTCTTTAAAACCTCTCTTTCTACAGTTTCCTACACCTGCAACCCTCTCCCTCTTCTCTACTTATCAAATATCCTGCTTTCCTCAAGACCTAGCCTGGACTGCACCTCAAGAAGGTCCCCAAGTTTCCTCTTCACCCTCACTGCACAGAAGCTCTGCGAGGGCGAGGCCGTGTCTGTCGTCTTCACAGCTGTGACGCCAGTTCCCACCTGGGACCTGGCACATGGCATCTGCTCACTAACATTTGTTAACTCAATGCAGGATAAATGCCATTGCAGGATAGTATTTTAAAATATGAGCCAGTATTTCCCCCCATTTCCTTTCTTCGCTGTGCCCTTACCTCTTCAGCCAGCAAAGCCTTTCTGGACCCAAGCCTCGGGGAAAAGATGTGGCAACTGAAAGCAAGGAAGAGGTGCGTCTTTTGGACTGGCCCCGAAGAACCAGATGCATGCAGGGAAAGACAAAAGATTTTAGGGAAATCGTGAGGCTTCCCTGTTCCCCAGGCTGGAATACCATTTTCTAAACTGCGAGGAGAGCTGAACAAGGAGCCGTGACTGTGATGTTGGCGCTTCCCAGGGGAAGGAGTCCTGCCCCTGCCCAGGGCCACCCCCGGCTCAGAAGCACCCTGTGTGGACCGGGACTGGCCCTTAATAGCCCCGTCGGCCAGTGCACAACCCAAACAACCAGATAGGGCAATCCTGCCTGCCTAGCCAAGACCTGGAATAGGGGGACAAAACTTCCAAGGAAGAAGCGGCTCCAAGGAGAAGGAGCCTTGGGCTGCCACTGGAGTTTCCTCAATGCCTGACAATGGCCCCAAAAAATCAGGAAGACCCGCTGGACCAGAGGGGCCAGGCAGAGAGAAATGAGGGACTTTGCCACCGTGCCCCGTGGAGAACAATGATCGAGGAGCAGGAGGGGTGCGGCGTCCCTGGGAACCCCACGGGGACAGGTGACAGCTGTAACTAGACTGCCACCTCCTCACCCACACATGCCACAGCTTGGCATCGCTATACGCCCCTTGAAATTAGGCAAAATTAGCCTGGAAAGCTTGGGGCTGGGGGGAAGGCCTCAAATAGACTGAGTGTAATTATCTACCACCCAGGCAGCATGATGATTCAAACCAGAAATGAAGTTGAATGACAGATTAAAAAAAAAAATAGCATCTTGTGCACATCCAAGTTATAAAGTGAGCTTTGTTTTTTTATCTGCCGGGCTGAACAAATACACGTTGAAGGAATGTCAATAACCGGCACTTCTCGGCTTCTGCCCTGATCTGATTCCTGGAGTGCATCCTCCAGCTCCGCAGGCCATCAACTGCTGAGGGCAGGGACAGGCTCACTCGACTCTGTGCTGCACGCAAACCCTCTGCGGGCGCCAAAGCGCAGGGGTGAAATGAGTTGCCATTCTCCAGGCTCCCTCCAGCCTGCTCCCCTCTCTCCCACCTTCTCCCAGAGCACAGGACTCCCCACAGCTTGGAGCAGAACTCCCTGATGCGCCCTTGAGGGCATCCCAGTGGCAGCTCCGGAGGGAGTCAGTGGACTGTGGCCGCGCGCTGCTGCTGGGCTCTGGCCGTGGTGCCGGGGGACCTTGGGGTGGAGCAGCGCCGGGGGCAGGCTCATCACCGCAGGCCCCCAGCAGAGCAGGTTCCTCGTCCCCGGAGCCACCAGGATGTGTGGGGCCAGGGGGTTGGGGCTTTCCAGAGACGGCTTTCAGTAAAGCCCGCCCTGAGCCGTGTTCAAGGCCCCGCGGTGCCGCGAGCCCCCTCCCGAGACCCCTTTCCAGGTCCTCCTCCGCGGCCTGCGCTCCAGCCTGTTTCCTGGGGGCCACGTCCCACTGCCAATGGTCCCTCCGGGTGCTGCAGCAAAACTGCACCTTTTTCCTTCTCCTGCCCGGAGCCCCCTGCGGGCAGACGAGGCTTCTGTCTCTGGCCGAGACTTGTGAATGACCCCGCACGTGTCTCTCCCTCCGTGGCCAGAAGGTCGGCTCCTGCTGCAGTCCCGCCGCCTCCCGCAGTCTCCCCAGCCCCCGACAGCCGCGTCCCTGCGCCTGCCGGGCCGGGGTTTGGATCCCAGCGCTGCCCTCACCAGCCCTGTGACCCTGGGCCTCTTGTGAGGTTGTTGTCCCCAGGCAGCCTCTCCTCCCCAGGCCTGTGCCCCCTCTTTGGGGTCCTGGCACCTTGCCCTGACCTCCCTTGCCTGCTCAGGAGGGTGGGGCTGAGGTCGCCCCCCATTCACAGCCCCCCAGCCCTGCCCACCCGGGGTCAGCCTAAGGAGCAGGGGAGCCTGTCCCTCTCCCTCTGCCCTGCGCCTCCTCTTCCCTTCCTGTCCCTGCATTTCCTTCCTCCCTCCCTCCTTCTCCCGCTGCACCCCCAGACCCTTGCACACGCAGCGGGTTGCTGGCCTGTGTTTGGCCCCATTCACTTGCCCTAGAGGACGAAGAACACCAAACTGAGACCGGGCTGTTGCAGGCTCTTTTATTACAACCAGGTGAGTCACCCCGTGAACTGAGAAGGCAGCGTGTGTTCCAGATCCCCACGCCTCCCCCGGGCTGGGGGGGGTGCCGTGCGCGCCCCCGGGCCGCCCCTGCGTGAGAATTCCCGCGCTGGGCTTAGTGCAGGGCTTGGACAGGGGCAAAAGGTGAGCGCGAGGGTCGTGGGTCACGGTTTAGAGGAAGGAAGACGGAATTGGGTGAGGATTTAGGCAAGAGGCCACGGCAGGGGGGGGGTAGGGGGTGGACCCCAGCCACGCTTCCCCGGCACCCAGGGCGATGACCCTCCCGGGGAGCCCTGGCCCCGCGGCGTCCCAGCCCCCGCCCCCCCTTCCCGCCTCTCGGGCACGAAGCAGCCACTCCAAACCACACTCTAGTCGCTACGGCAGGCGCAGCCCCGCCTCCGCGGGCGCCAGGGCCCCGGGGCGCGGCTGGGGGCGTCGGGCCTAGCCCTGGAAGCCCAGCTCCTTGTACTTGGCGGCGATGTCGTTGCGGAAGAGCTCCAAAGCCTTGCTCATGGCTCCCTGGGCGTCGGCGCCGAAGTCCCCGGGGTGCTTGCTCTGCAGAACCTGGAGGATGGCTTCTGAGATGAACTGCAGGGAGGGAGGGGCGGGGACTCTGGTCACCCGGGGGGGGGCACCAATGGGGGTCAGACCCCTTCCCACCTTCTCCTCGCCCCGGGGCTGTGGACTGAGCATCTGCCATGCACCAGGCACGCTTCTGGGCGATCTTCGTGATGAACCCCTTTGATCCCTCAACCACGAGAGCGGTGCCACCCCCGCTTTACAGATGGGGAAACTGAGGCACGGCGGTTCAGTCATGTGTCCAGGAAGGGACAGGGCTGGGGTCTGAACCCAGATGGGCAAGCTCTGGGGCCCACACTCTCACCCCCCACCTTCCTTTGCTGCTGCTCAGGAGGTGGACCCGGGAGGCAGCGCGGCTCCCACCTGCGCAGGGGCAGCAGGAGAAGGCGGAAATGCTCAGATTCCATGGCTTTATCCGGGATTTGGCAAGCAGAAAATCTAGAACACTCTTTCCATTTGTACGGGTTTGATTTTGCGTTTAATGATTTAGAATGCCTCAAATGCCTGATGAGGGATTCACACCGCGGTGCCAGTGCAGAGAGTCGGTGCTCAGGCATATCGGGGGAGGGGGGGAGAGCGGGGCCGAGGAAAGGGCTGCGGCTGTGGCGCCCCCGGGACTGGTAGCTCAGACCAGCCTCACCTTCGCCGCTTGCTTTAAAAACCCAGGCTGGTCACCAGGAGACCGGAGAAGGTGCAATCCAGAGCACCGGGCTGCTTTCGGGGTCGGAAGGCTTCGTGGACATAAAACTCTACTGCGCTTTCTGGAAGGTCGAGCAAGGTGTGATCGCATCGCCCCTGGCAGGTGGACCGGGGGCCATCGCTTTACACAGGAGGGGCCCGGGCAGGTCGGGAAGTGGCCAGCTGAGGTCACGTGGCAAGCGGGGCAGAGCTGGAATCTGAACCCCGGGGGCTGTGGGCAGGTGCTTGCCAGGGCCAGGACAGAGGCGTGGCTAGAGCATGGCTGGGTTTCCCCATTTTCTCGGGGTGCCCGAGTGCAAGTGATGTAAAGTGGGGTGGCTTTGGGGTGAAGGTGTGCGCGTGCTGAGGTGGCCTCGAGAAGCACAGGCGTCTACGCCCAGTCAACACCGTTTGTCTCAAACAGGTCCAGCTGCACACACACCTAACTTTGGGCATCGATTTGGGCTATGTTTAAGTTCACCGTTTTTTCCATAAATGCAGCAATAGAAGATGGGAGTGCAGGGGGGCCATGGGATGAGCCCTGCTCTTGGGGAACTGGGTAGATCAGACCCCGACATGTGACTTCACCTGCAAAGTGGGGGCTTAAATGGCCCCGTTGCCACCGCCCTCCCCTCCCCTATTTGGGCATTCCTGAGTCTGTGGCAGTGCCATTAACACCTAGAAAACTGTGAAATGGGGTGGCCCTACGACCGAGCAAAGAAAATCGCCCTTACCTCTCACTACCTCCCTCTGTGGGCCTGTCAATCACTAAGAAAAAAAATTCTGCTCACAGGTGAGATGGAGCCATTTCTTATGAGGAGCACGGAAGAAGGGTCCTCGGTGCGGGGCCCAGCACAGGCATTTGGGTTTCTGTCTCTCTTTTGCAGCGCCTATTCACGATACTCAACTTGTTTTAAGACCAGATTCTAGTTCGCTAAATAGTTGTGCTACCTTGGCTAAATCGCTTCTCTCTCCAAGCCTCAGTTTCCCCATCCCTAAAGAGGAAATTCAGGGATTCAAATTTTGCGGCAAGCCCACTCCCTGCTGCCAGAGCATGGAAATGGAGGAGCAGTTCTTGCCCTCGGGAGCCCGTGTTCCAGTCGTGAATAAATGACAGTGCAGACTCGCAGGCAGATGGCGGGGAATGGGCCAGGTGCCACGGGTTGGGACAGATGGAGCAACTGACGGCCTTGAGCACCCAGGAAGCTGGGGCAGAGGAGCCGCCTCTGCGTGGGGCAGGGGGGGACGAGCAGGGATTTGCCAAGACGGGAGGGCAGGGACCCCACACGGGCAGACTCTCCCCGGGAGGCCTGCCTCCTGCCGGCTGTGGGTGGTGTGAGGCTGAGTGGGTGGGCGGGCTTGTTGGGCGCAGGGGCAGGGTGATAGGTGCTGATGGGACGTTCTGTGCTATCAAGCATTAAGAGCGTATCAGAGCTAAAGGTAAAAAAAAAAGAGCATGGGATTTAGTTCTATGGGAGATGAATATGATCAAGCATTTTTTCCTTCATTTTCTTCATTAACCAGGAGACCTTGGCCGTGTCGTTTAACCATTCTGTGCTCATTTATGTATCTTTCTGAACACTGGAGAAACGATTGAGTTTGTTTTTTAGGATTCAATAAGAGAAATGTGCTTGGACAGAATTTTTTTAAGTAATGCTTCCATAATTTGTTAAGCTGCCTTATGGCAGTTATTTTATTTTTTTGAGGTTGAAATAAAGTTTGCTTTAAAAAAAGTTAAGAATAAAATAAAGCATGGGTCCAGAGGACCATAACTCTGACTGTGCGCCCTGACTGTGGGACCTCGGTCCCGCTGCTTAACCTCACTGAGCCCCCAGTTTCCAAATCTGGAAAATGGAGATGACAAGTGCCTACCTGGGGCAGACACTGCTAACTGCCCGTCAGTACTCTTCCTCCACCCCATCCGCTTCTGAACTGGTAACAGAACACTCGCTTTATTTGGGGTGGTAGCTGATTGCATTCCCGAGCTTCCCTGTGAGTAGGTGTGACCTTGTAACTAAGCTCTGGCCAGTAAGATGTAAATTAAACTTGTTGGATGAATTTTCTGGGAAAACTCCTTAAAAGAGTTCTTTCCTCTCGTCCTTCTGCTTCATGTTTGGACCTCAGACCAGATGACTGGAGCTCTAGCAGCCATCTTGGGCCATGAGGCAACCTTGAGAATGGATACCACAGGCTAAAGATGGTTGCCTGGAAAGACAGAGTCTGTAGTGCTTCCATACCTGCTCTGGATTCCCTACCTCTGAACTTTTATGGGATAGGAAAAGAAGACACTGAATGCAATTCCTAACCTCACGAGGTCATTGTGAAAATTCCATGGGGGTGTCCCAGGTAAATATTAACCATTGCTATCTTAACTGGTGGCTGTCACCGTTACCTTTGTCATTCCTGCGCCAGCTGTCCTGCCGCTCCCACCCCAGAGGCTGCACCTGTCTCTGTAGCCCTCCGCAGCCCTCTCACCGCAGCTTCCCCCACTGGTTATAGAGACGGGACCTTTAAGCTCAGGCTCCCCGGCCCACCCGACTCCCCAGCCCATCCCAGGAGATTCAGACCACGTGCTGCGTCGGGGACACCTGAGGCTCTGTCTTGCACCTGTACAGGTGCTGGGGCCAATCAAAGCAGCCTGCCGCCCCCCACCCCAGCTCTGAGCCCCAGCCCCTGAAAGCCTGCCACACAGTCCTGCATGCCACAGACGCCACACGACTCAGGGCGCAGAGCCGCGGTTCTGGAGAAACAGAGACGTGAGTTTGAATCCTGCTTCCGCCATTTGCTACTTGTGACCACGGGCAAGCCACTGAAACTCCCGGGGCCTCTGTTTCCTCCTCTGTAGAATGGGCGCGATTTTGGTACCTACCCACGGAGAGACTGCAGGCTGTGTACCTAAAATCCATTCTCCCTTCTTCTTTGGTAACAAGGTACTAATTTTGTTTGGGGGAGAAATGTGTTCACTCTCCATGACCCCAGGAAGAAGGCAAAGAGGGTCACGTTAGAGACGAGGAAAGCGGGGTACAGAGAGGAGGCGGCACACCCAAGGCCGCCCCGCGGGTCAGCGGCTGAGCCGGGCGGGAACGCAAGCCTCCGGCCCGCCGCGCCCCCGCCCGCCCCGCCCCGCCCCGCCCCTACCTCCAGGTACTTGACGGGGATCTTGTGCTTGGTGGCGTGGGACTGGGCCAGGGGCTTGATCTCGGCCTCGTGCTGCCCCTTCTTCTTGAGGATGCCCCCCAGCGCATTGAGCACGGTGGCCCCGTGCTTCTTCAGGTCCTCGCAGGCCTTCATCTCATCCTCCGACTTCAGGTGCTTGAACTTGTCAAACTTCTCCAGGGTCTCGGGATGACCCTTGAAGAGCCTGCAGGCAACAAGAAGCCCAGAGTCAGACGCAGGAACAAGCAGTGGAGTCTGGGGGCAGCCAGAGTCGAGTTCAAGTCCTGGCTTCCCTGCTCCTCAGCTGTGTGACTTGGGCGACTCGCTGTACCTCTCTGTTCCTCAGATTCCTCCGCTAAGGAATGGACATAGCAATAGTCCCCACCACACAGAAGCATTGTGAGGGTTAAATGAGAGAGCACGTAAGCGCCAGCAGGGTGGCTGGCACACAATAAGCATTATTATTACTGCTATCCTCATCTTCTTCATGGTTACTGGTGAGGGGCAGTTAGGAAAAGGACGTCTCTGTACTGTACCCGGGACGCACCCTATTTTCTCTAAGCTATTAGGAGTGTAGACAAGAGAGTGGCATCAGAGGTGGGGCAGGGAAGGGATGGGAGCACTGGCACTAAAGAACTCTGGGTTTATTGAGCACCTACTGTGTGCCAGGCCTTATGCTAATCCATGCACCTGTGCTTCCCTTTAGGGTCATTGGTATTATCCCCACTGAACAGAGGAGAAAACAGGCTCAGGGTGTGATGTCAGAAGCTCAGTATTACACGGCTGCTGGGAGCAGCCAGACCCTGAAATCCAGTCTGAGTGACTCAAAAGGTCATCCATGCTGGGAACCATCTCTGCAGCTCCTGGCCCAGAGAGCATCCTCCAGCTGCTTGAATGCTTCCAGCTACAGGAGGCTCTCTTCCACCTGTGGGAGCCCTTCACTCCAGAGCCGTTCCCAGAATAAGCAGTGCTTATTCTGAAACCAAGAGCTACTGCCTGCAGCTCCCGAGCCCCTCGCTGTACTGGAGGTGAAAGGCCCGGTGGGGGCACCCTGCAGAGACCCAGGCCCGCCCCTGCCAGGCACCCGGTGAGCTGGCTGCACGGGGACTCTGCCCTTGATGCTGAGGTGGCCCCCTCCAGCCCGGGACCTCAGTCTCTCCTCCTGTGACAAGGTGGGTGCTGGGGGAAGGGAGTCCCTGCCCCCCCGGTTGGCAGGCCTTTCCACGTCACTCGTGGCAAACTGAAGAACTCGGGGCGGTGACCTGCCCAGGGCCACACGGCTGGTCGGAGTGGAGCCCGGGTCGGAACCAGGACGGGATGGCTCTGCAGCTCGTGCTCACTCCCGCGGGCCGCACCCGGGAATGTTTGGCAGGTGTGACCGCGTCTGCCTGGAGCAGGCTCTCCTCCTGTCTAACGGCTCCAGTTCCTCAAACGTTCCTCTCTGGCCGTTTCCAGGCTCCGCGACCCCCTCATAACCCAAGTGTGGCACACGCCAGTTGGTGCCCAGGAAGCACAGTGCCCAGAAGTGGCTCCCCGATCCCCAGGTCACCACTCCAGGTTCCCATGGCGAGGACATCCCGGGACCAGGATCCCGGGCTTCTCTTCACACAACCTGAGAATGAGTTCATGTTTTTTTAAATCATCTCCCTCAACTCTCTTCTCTTAAGCTTGTGGTCAGCTAAAGCCCCCAGCTCTTCTTCTTGGGAATTGCCGTATCTTCTTGTCCTATGGGCAGCCGATGATTTGTACCCATGTAGAACACTGCCTTTCCCCTTCCTGTTTTCAGTTCCCTATTCCAAGCTCATCGACCTGGTTAGGACCTTGGACGGGGACAGGTTGGGGGAAAAGAGACGGTTTCTGAATTGTAGGTGACAGCAATGGATGGAGGAGCCAGACGCTAACACGCAGAGAGCACTTACTAAGCAGCCAGTATTCTCAGTGCTTTGGATGAATGAACTCCTCCAATCATCACATCAGCCCTAGGGGCAGGTATTATTATCTCCCCTTTTTGCAGACAAGGACCCTGAGAGGGGAGGCCCGCGCCCAAGCTCACACCGGCCACACGCAGGAAGACAGAACCTGTGCGGCTGCGCCCTGAGCCAGAGAGTCCTGCGCTTTCCTTCCAGGCCTGGGCCCGTCCTGCCTCCTTCCTCAGTCTCAGCAAAAGCCCTGGGTCCACGGGCGCTCGACGGCAAACGTGAGCTTCTTTCCTCCTCGGCTTGGCCCAGGAGGAGTCGGGGCGAAGCAGAGATGAAAGGCTCTCGCCTCCTGCCCCGCGGGCTCGCGCGGTGCTGCCGCACAGGGCTGCGTGCTCGTGCCAGGCTGGGGCCCCTGCGAGTGGGTGGGCCCCGCTCGAGTCCACGGACCGCTCCTCATGACGAGGGCCGGTGTCCTGGGGCTGGAAGGGCCTTCGAGATAAGCAAATCCAAACTGCCTTCCACCAAGAGCTTGCTACACAAGGAAGCTCACCCACACCCTATGCACAAACTTACCTGGCGGATGACCATCAGCTGTCTAAGCTAAGCCCAGCTCCCCACACACGGGCACACACAAATGCACGCTGTGCTGCATACGAGCCTTACGTGGCCCCTGCTTGGTGTTCCAAGTGCTTTCCTGGGTGGACTCACTTAAAAGCTTTATGAGGTGGGAACCATTTCACAGCCGAGGAAACAGAGGTACAGAAAGATTAAGTAACTACCAGGCACTCCCCAGCTTCCCTTAAACTGCTTATGGACTATAAGGATAAGGAAGAAGAGCGAGATGACCGTGATAGCACGGTGGATTGTGGTGAAACCTATTTGTGTAGGGATGAGGTCGTTTAAACAACTTCAATTAAAGATTCTGCAAAAAAAAGAAGAGTAAGTAACCTGCTGAGGTTTCACCAGGCAGCCCAGCGGCACGTCTCCACTCTCCCCGACTACAAATGCGGGTTATTTCTACCCAAGGACACTCACTTGCATTCCTGATACACACCCAGAAGCACACAATCCTAAGTGTACACGCACGTGTGCTCTCACACAGGCATGTGCACACGTAGGTGTGCATGCATAGGTGTGCGTACTGGAACTCACATCCACGCACATGCACGCACGCCCCCGTGCAGACACGCACACGCCCTCTCCCCAGGAACCAATCTCTCAAGTTTCCCTGGGCACCCGGGCCTGCCCAAAGTCAGGCCAAGGTCACAGCCTTGCCCCTGGGCCCTGTCCAGAGCTCCGTGCGTCACTGACAGCTCGTCTCTGGCACCTTTCTCCCAAGGGTCTCCAAGTTCCTGACTATTATTATCTGGCGACAAAGATCCCCGCACTCCTGCCTGACAGATGCAAGACCTGGCACCCACAGGCGGGACGCTGGAGGAGATGGTCTGGGACAAAGGGGCCAAGGACCTGAGGTCCAGGGCAGCCAGGGTGCGTGGACATTTTGGGGGCCCTCCCAGATGTCTGGGGAGAGAACCTGGGTCGAGAATTACAGAAGCCGGGCTCTAGCCCCCGCTCTGCCACCAGTGTTCTGCGCATTCTGGAAGACGTCGCTCGCCCTGCCTGGGTCTCGCCTGCTCGCTCTGCCCTCTGTAAACCACAGGGATTGGTGTAGATGAGTTTGCAGCTTCCAAATTCGAAAACTTGACTCCCGCCCCACCCTCTGCATTCTGGCACCAGACAGCCAGGGTGGGAGCCCGGATTTACTCTTAAGCATCCAGGAGAACGGGGCTGGATCGCCCTCCCTTAAATCATTCCGGACCAGCACAGTCGCCCACTTTCCCCAAGCCCTGTGGCTAGGATCCCCCAGGGAAGACGGGCCAACTGCCCCCACCCCGGATTAGCCTGACAGCAGCAACCAGAAAAATGGGCAGACGGGAGCCCCTCACCCTTACAGAAATGAGCAGGGGCGTTTTCTCGAGTGTTCCAGAAACCCTCACTCCCCTGGCATTTTCACCTTCATTCTTGATCTCCACCTGCCCCGTGTATCAGGCAGGCTCCAGGTGCGTCCCAGGACGTGCTGACATCCTGCTGTCCTCTCTACGGGGGCCCAATCAGTCACCCACAGAAGACCGAGTACTCTCTCAGACCTAGGAAAACCCTTGACTTTTCTAGAATAAAAGAACCAAGGTGAGGCTGGGCACTCCCCGCTAGTGTGACAAGAGTATAGCATAGTGTCAAGACCAGTGTGATGCAGCCAGGCTGCCTGGATTCGAGTTTCCGCTCCCCTCTTACTTGCTGTGGGGCTTTGGGCAAGTCACTCAACCTCTCTGTAAAATGTGGGTTGTAATATCTAGTTCAAAGAGTTGTTGTGAGATGGAAATGAGTCATCGATGTGAAGCATTTAGCACAGTGCCTGGCAATCAGAGCACGCTGTAGAAATGTTGATCATCACCATCATCATCAGCTCCATCATTATCTTCATCATCTCCATCTCCATTATCCTCATCATCACCATCTCCACCGCCACCACCATCATCACCATCATCTCATCACCACCACCCTCATTAGGGGCTGGAATTTTAGGTTCTTCTGGTAGCGGATATTGGCTGTCTGAGACTCTCAGCCTCAGTTTCCCTCCCTGTAGCATGAAACGTATTGGCCATGAGCAGTGGTCTCATGGCCTCAGAATCCTTTGTTCAAACAAAAGAAGCCAAAAATACATGAAACAGAAAAGGTTTGGGCAAGAGAAGGAAGGGCAGGGAGACCTGGAGCCTGCTCAGCAGACACCGCCTTCCCAAACCCCAGCCCCTGAAGTGGACTCTCCAACCGCCCCTCCGACGTTTATATTCTAGAACTTTATGATCATGAACTTGCAGTGACGGCCTCAGCATCTTACCAACGGCCTTGGCTTAACTAGAATTTTCCCTCTTTTATAATCAGAGCAGTAAGAGGAATGACCTTTCCAAGGTCAGTAAGAAAGCCCAAGTTCAGCATCGGAAACAGAACGAAGAGGGCAGCCCCCACGGCAGCCGCTGCAGGCCTAGAGTAAGCACCCCCACCCCACCCCGAGAGGCCTCCTCACCCCAAACGCTGAGAGGGCAGAACGCTCTGGCATGGGCTAAGTCCCTTCTGTAGCCTAAGACGTGACAGGGGCCAGCAGCCTCGGGGTCACGTCTCCTCCCCGGCACCTGGCCCCCTGGCAGGTCTCTCTGGTGCGCCCTGGGAAGGGAGGAAATATTTTCCTGATGACACAATACCCCAAGTCTCCTTCAAGATATCCAAGTCACTCTCTCAGGGCTGGACGCCTCCAGATCACCCTGGAAAGCCTCCCTGCTCTGCAAACTCTGGTCTCCCCTTTACCCCCTAACACCCAGCCTCCTCTCCAAAAACCAAGGCCTCGGAGAACCCCAGGGTATGGGAGCGGGATGGGATCTCAGAGGCCATGCAGACAAACCTTGCCCTTGACAGTAAGGAATTAAGACCCAGAGACAGGCAGTGACTTGTCCCAGGTCCCACAGCAAACCGTTGGCTGAGGAGTTGATGGCAACTTGGGGGGTGCCTTTCAGAGACTCAGGGTCTCCTTCAGGGACAATAGTCCAGCAGGGCCTGATGTAGCCCCGGCAGCGAGCAGGCAGAGGCGGAGGAGAAAGGTATCAATTAACGCCCCCAAGTAGCCAGGCAGACTTGGTAGAGACTCCACAAGTGTTTCCTAGCAATGACCTCTAAGTGTTCAAACTTCAGATGATTGAGCTTCTCCCCAGGAAGATGGGAGCTAGAAATGGGTGAAACCCAAGGAAGAGAAAGGGCACCAGAGCGGGGAGAGGAAAGACTGCTCTGGCTCATAGAGAAGGAGAAACTCATTTTGTAAATTGAAGCACCCAGAGCAATCCATTCACAGGAGGCAGCTCCGGGGCCCCCTTTCTCCCAGGGGCAGAAATGTTGATTCACCCCCCACTAAGCTTTGGATTTGTGCTGGGCCAGAGTCTCAGGGGAGGGGCCAGGAGAAGAGGACATTTTATCACCATTTGGGGTGGAAGGCAATGGGAAATGAGATTTTGTTAACAGGCTATAAGCCATCCTACAAAACTTGGAATTTTGTTTTCTTTGTTTTCTTTCAGAAACCTCTTGCTGTGGAAGCCAGCAAGTTCTTGAAGAGCTCTCAAATTCAAGACATACTTACGGCTAAAGGTCACTAAGGGGTCTCTATCTTCTCTTTTCTATTATAATGAAAGATCACTAGCGTGGGCTCTATCTGCAACAGCTAGTAACCCCTTTGAAAACTCATTATATGCCAGGGACAGTGCCAGGTCCCTCACTCACATCATCTATTTAATGTTCAGTTCTACTCTATGATGTAGGCAGTAGGATTTCCCTACTGTACAGGAGAAGAAATTGAGGCTCAGAGAGGTTGAGTAGCTGGCCATTGGTCACCCAGCTGCTCAGTGGTGGAGCCAGACCTGTCACACCTCAAAGGCTTTATTTAAGCCATGACTGTGTTACGTTAATGGGCTTGTGACTTTGGGAATGTCCTACTTATTCTCATCCTTTAAATGAGGTGGCTGGACAAGACCTGTCAGGGCCCTTATTAAGTGCGACTGTTCTAGAATTTCTCTTGGTAGACTCTAGGCATCCACAGTTTGATCATCGCGCTTCCTTCAGCTGGATGAGATGGATCCCTTCTCCTTTCCTGACTCCAGTTCCTAACACTTAAGGCAAAAGAGAACCAAGCAGGGTTTCTAGCAGTCTCAGTCAATGCAGCCAACTGGTCAACCCCAGAGCACACTTTCTCCTTTGCGACCTTAACCTTTGGGGGTGGGGGATGGGGGTAATGGGCTCTCTTCCTTTTACCTGATGAGGATTTCTTGTCCATGGCCGGGGATGTCAGCCTCCACCTTCCCCCAGATGTTCAACACCGACTGCCATTCCCCGTCACTGAGTCCCATGGTGCCGTCTGAAGAAGACAAAAAAGAGCAAGTGCAGGCTGACTTGGTGCCCTGGACCTGACAGCCGGGGTCTGAGGCTGGCCTGGCCCCAAAGGGGTTTTATACCTTGTCCGGATGCTTGATATAGATCACTTGACGATTTGCTCGTGCTCCACACCCCTTTCTCTCTCTCCCTCTCTCATCCAGGGGTCTAATCTCTTCCTTTCTCTAGCCCTCACATGGAAGCTATTTTGGGGCAGATGCCATTGTGGGGTGGTAGGACAACTCAGGCCACGGGGGGAGGGGGGTAGAAGGGGTGGGGAGGAGATTGGACCACAGCCGGGACCATCAGAAGCCAAGAGAAAGGGCATTGCCGAGGCCGGTGCCAGCCGTCTGAAATCCAACTCTCCTTGCCATCAGCCATCCCGAGACGCTCCGTCATGTTTCTAAGCTTGGGCAGCGGCACCCTGGCTGGCCACAGGGACGTCCTGGCCTTCGCCGTCTCCTTGCTCACCTTCCGCTTGGTTAGCCATATGCCCCTCACCCGGACGGAAGTGGGTGGGAAGGGCCTAGAGCGTTTTCTGCCGAAAGCTGGGTGAACCCAAGCAGGTCCCATATAACCAATTAGCGTCTGGATTTCTCTACTCCACCCAGAGAGCGCCTGGCATTGTGGCCCTGCTCAAATAGTTCCCTCTGAAACATTTTGCTTGCTTTACCCCCTCAAGGCACAATTAACCACCCCCCTTCCCTTTATTTGTGTGTTCCTATTGTGTTGCTTGCATGTCCCATTGTATCTATTTCTTCATTTCCATTAGTATAAAAGCCGCCAGGGCTCACGGAGACTTTACTCTGTGCCAGGCCCTGTTCCAAGCACTTTCCATTTGGTGGTGCATTTAATGTGGGCGCACAGCCCTATGTGATAGATACCAACACTATCCCCATTTAATTGAGGGTAGGTTAAGAAAACTTGCCCCAGGAGCACAGCTAATTGGTGACAGAGCTGGGATTTGAGCCTAGGAAATTAGGACCCCATGTCCATGCTCCTGACCCCAACCACCGAGCACTTTATTTTGATTTTCAGGAGGGCAGAGGCTCTGTCTTATTAATTGTGTCTCCTTTGGGCCTTGATATGCCCAAAACTGAAAAAAATGTTCATTGAATAAAAGATGGATGACCTTGCAAGGAAGACAGTTGGAGGATGACTGGCCTGATTCTATATGCTTCCATCCACCCAAACATCTGTCCATCCACCTGTCCATCCATCCATCCATCCATCCATTTTTCATCTATCCATCCAACTTTTCATCTATCATCCATCCATCCATCCTTTCATTCATCCATGCACGCATCCATCCATCTATCCAATAGTTACAGTGTACCCACAGTGTGCCATACACTGTGCTACATGCTGAGGATAACAAAGTCAAATAAAACACATCCCTGTGCTCCAGAAGGTTGCAGTTGCCTTGAAGAGAGAAGACAAATAAAAGTAGAGAACACTTTATTTAGTTCTGTGATCAAGGGGATGCACAGGCTCTTCTTTCCATCTGCGCAGGGAGCTCCAGCCGTGGAAGATGAGGCTGCTCTGTGTCTGTATCGTGTGAATCTGCTAGGCCTGCTCCACCTGCTTAGCCCTTTCTGAAGACATCGGCCAGCCCAGCCCCCATGGGGCCACATGGTTCTCCCCAGCCCCACCTGCCACCTGTCACAGCTGACTGACCAGCGCTGGGCCCAGAGAGAGCAGCCAGTGGCAGGCTCGGTCCAAACAAGGCAAATGTCTGTTAGCTAGGCCAATCAGAGCCCCTGTCTCCAAAGGGCTATTTGGCAAGAATTGGCCAGGTGGTAAGAAATGCAGTGTGAAAATGGGTCAAATTCATGGCCAACAATGAGGAAAAATCCCCAAACTTAGAGTTCTCCAGGGCAAACTTGGGTCTAGAACACTAGATCATTCTGGTCTCTGTGAAGCCCAATTACTGCTCAGGGATTACCCTGAGCTGCCATTTCCTGTATGCTCCTTTGTGTCCTTTCAATGAAGCCCACGTATTGTCAGCTGATTCCCAAGGACCAACCGCCCGGCCGCTCAGGGTGCCGTGTGGCCCCCTGCCCTGATGGCTCCTTCCGGAGGCCACCAAGGGGCTCCTGCTTTGACCCAGAGTGGCTGACCATGTGACCTCCCGAGCCATCCAGCTTTGGCCTTTCACAATGCAGTAGCCTCATGAGTAGCTGTTGTGAGTTGAATTGTGTTCCCCAAAAGATGCGTGGAAGTCCTCACCCCCAGACCTCAGAACGGGAGCTTGTTCAAAAACAGAGTCGTTGCTGATGGAATTAGGTTAAAATGATGGAATAGGACTTGTGTTCTTACAGGAAGGGAGCAGGAGACAGGGACAAAGTCGCCACTTGACAACGGGGGCATCAGGAGGGAGGGGCCGCAGGCCAGGAGCGCCAGGGTGCCCGCCCCCCGGGTCATGGCAAGAAGGATCCCCCCAGAGCCCGCAGAGGGAGCGGGGCCTGCCCCCACCTTGACATGGGACTTCAGCGCCCAGAACTGGGAGAGGAGAAATTCCTGTTGTTTTAGGCCCCCGCTGTGATCGATGGTTAGGGCAGCCCTAGGAACCCGTCGTTTAAAACGCCGTAGGGGTTTTTCCGGGAGGCTATGATTCATTCATTCACTGACAAGTGCATGGGCTGGTGCTGGATGCCAGGCCCAAGGTCAAAGGGAAAACATCCCTAGAGGGTCTGCCCGGGCTCAGACCTCAGCAGCGTGGCCCCCACGCCTGGCCGTGGGCTGGCAGGCGAGGCCAGGGGTGCCGCAGGGGAGGGCGGAAGGCAGGAGGGGCGGCCAGCAGGCTGGGCAGGCCTCTGGGGCGCCCTCGGCCCACCCACCCAGTCAACAGCAGCACCTCCCGGCTCGAACCCTCAGCCCTCGGCGCATGGAGTGCGCTTGGCAGAATACTGTCCCGCCGGCTCGTGACATGAGGGCTGGAGGGGTCGGGTGGGCAGGGGGACTGGTCACCCCCTCTCACTGGGGTGGGGGGGAGAGGGACTTGGAGGGGGTGAGCACTCAGCCAAGGCTGGGGAGAGGCTCAGCTGGGGCCCACCCCCCGGCTCAAGCGCTCCTCCCGGCGACGGCGTCCTGCCCCGTCCGGGGACAGCCTCAGCAGGTCAACGCTCATCCACCCGTGACCGGCGCTGAGTGTCTCACGCGGAGCCGGCACCCCGTGGCAGGCGCCCCGCGCTGACCGGCGTGCTCGTGGAAACCTGTGGCCTTGAGGTCGACGAGTCCAGTCTTTAAAGGTTTACCGTTTAAGCTAACGGGAAGGCGCCGACATCTGTTTGTACTTGCCCATCTCTACAACAGTCCCGCGTTACCTAACGGTTGCTATGGCGTCCCGGAGTTGCCAGCTCTGTTTGGGCTTATAATTATCCCCGCGACAGCCATCACCGTGGCCGGGCGGGCAGCTGGAGACGCCCGGGACGGGAGCGTCGGGCTGCTTCTCTGTGCTAAGCTTTCTGTAGCCCTCCGCTCTCGGGGCACGCGCACCGCTCAGGCTGGCTAGCTTTACACCCAGTGGGGCAAAACCGGGTCCCACCCCACAGGCCCAGACCCCTCCTCTTTCTCCCTTTGGCACCACAGAATCTTTCGTATCTAGAAGTCTGAGAATTAAAAATCTGAAGTCTCGTGATCCCGGACCTAAAATTTTAGCGTGCCAAAGTCTTCAAATTTCGCCCTTCTGGAAACTTGGGCACTAGGTTCCAGAACCGCAGAAAAGTGGAGATATACGGAAGTCTGGACTTAGAGGGCATAGTAGCTTGAAGCTGAAAGGGGTTTTCAGCAGTATCTTGAGCAACTTCGCAGTAAAGGCAGGAGGGCTCCCTACTGGTCGTCTTCTAACCTCAGCTTGAACGCTCACCACCTAAAGCCTTAAAATTTCTCTCTGTTGAACCAAACTGTGCCTCCTGCCACTCCCCTGTGCTCGCTGTGCTGGCCCTTGGGGACTAGAGGACTAGCTGGGTCTCTCGACAAGCCAACACAGCCCTTTGACCTCACAAGGGAAGCTGCAGGCTAGCCCAAGACCTTTCCTTTCTAGACTAAAGCTCCCTAGTCTCACCTGAGGACCCTCCCCAGGCAAGGCCAGTCAGCAGCCTGGGCTGGTGGAGAGACCAGCTGAGCCGTCTCCAGTGTCCTGTGACACCTCCCTTCACACACACACACGCGCACACACACACGGAACTCTCCGGCACGAGGCTTCCAGCACCCACGCCCACAGGCTGGAGCTCGTGGCTGTGCTCCAGGCCCCTCTCTTTGCAAGGGCCGCCCGTCTTTGAGGCCAAGGTGAGCTGGGAACTCGCTAGCCCTTGGCAGCCAAAAACTCCCTCCGGTGAATCGGGTCCACCGCCTTGAGCCAAAAATGGGCAAGTTCTTCAAAGCCAGGGGTCCCTGTCCCTCCTCCCTCTGGGAACTACCCCCTGGGAGGCCAGCCTGGGCAGTGCCGCCCTCCAGCCTGCGGCACCCCTGCAAATCCACCTCCCCCCAGCCCCACCCGTGCCGCGCACTCCTTCCTGGCAGGGTCCACCCACCTGGGCCAGGGTCAGGTCAGGACTGGGAGTCCTGGAGTTTGCGGAACCTGTCGGAGGCCCCCAGCAGGGCGATGGACGCCCCAAGCTTGCCCCAGACCCCCCACTTGGGCCCACTACCCACAGCTGCTCCTCTCCAGGGCCCTTGTTGACCAGAGAACGGACCACGGCTCCCCCGCTCCCCAGCTGTCCTCGCAGAGCCTCCGGCCAAGCGGGGCCGGAGCTGGGGGTGGGGAGAGGTGTCTTATAGCAGCTGGGGAGAGGCTCAGGGGACTAAAAATACAGTGCATGCCGCAAGGCTCCTCCTCTTCCAGGAGGCCCAGAGGGGCTTATTGGGGGAGGGCTGGCAGAGAGCGGGGGTGGGGGGGCCCTAATGTCACCAGGCGAGGCCTGGGGACACCCACCTCCCCCCACCATCTGCCTTGGAGGCTTGGGGCCGCTTCACCAGGCCACCTGGGGCGCCCATCCCCAGCTCCCCTTGGCGGCTCGTCCTCCCTCCCGGTAAGGGCCATCTCCAAGGAAGGCTCCACCCCACCCCCTTCCCAGAGATTTGCCTTCCTCCCTCTCTGGGCTCTGACGCTGGGTGCAGCCTCCTCATCCCTCTCTGCTTTGGGGTGCAGACCACGGGGCTGTCACGTCTACCCATTTCTATCCCACGAGCTCCTTAGAGGCAGGGACGATAAAAGCCACAAACACTTAAACAGCACTGCCTGCATGCCTCCCAGCAGCCCCTTGAGGTGGATCCTCTTCTGAACCCCACTTTACACAGGAGGAAATGAGGCACAGAAGGGTTAAGTGACTTGCCCAAGATCACACAGCAAGGAAAGGCCAAGCACAAGATTTGAACCCAGGAGGTGTGGCTCTTATACTTTTAACCACCCAGTTTCATGGCCAGGAACTTTTGGAACCATCCCCTTAGACCCTCTCACCTTCCTGACTGCACTAGCAAAGGACCAGGTCAACTAAGCTCCTTGACTGTTTCTTTTATTGAACTGAGTTGTTCAGGGCTTGGCTTCCTGGAGGTAGAGGCAAAGACCATTGGTGCTTTCTGGAGTGGCTGAGGAGCGGGAGGCCCTACTGCCATCTAGTGGAGCAGAGCGGAAAGCCTCCACCCCTGCCGCTCCTTCCAGCCGCTTTCTTTGTTCACCCACCCATCCTCCGAGCTAGCCGAGGTGTTTTTGTTTTTGTTTTGTTTTTTTTTGGGGGTGGTGGTGGTGGAATTTTTCTTTTTGGAGATGAAAACGTTATAAAATTGACTGAGGTGAGGACAGCACAACTCTGTGATGGACATGAGAGCCACTGAGTGCACGCTTTGAATGGATTGTGCAAAGCGCAGGGCTGTATAACACAGGGGAGCCTCTGGTGGAAGCTGGACTGTGGTTAACGAACACACATGAGAACATTCTCTCAGAATTAAACAAGTATATAATACTTACATAGGGTGTCATGAACTGGGCGGATTGGGAGGAAATACACCAAATGGAAGGTATTGGCTATAGTTGGTAGTAATGTGTGTGTTTTTTAAGATTTCTTTTTTATTTCTTTCTCCCCACCCCCGTTGTCTGCTCTCTGTGTCCATTTGCTATGTATTCTTCTGTGTCCGCTTGCATTCTTGTCAGGTGGCACTGGGAATCTGTGTCTCTTTTTGTTGCATCATCTTGCTGCATCAGCTCTCCATGTATGTGGCGCCACTCCTGGGCAGGCTGTGCTTCTTTTTCACGCAGGACGTCTCTCCATGCGGGGCACACTCCTTGCACCCGGGGCCGCCCTACACGGGGGACACCCCTGCATGGCACAGCACTCCTTGTGCGCATCAGCACTGCGCATGGGCCAGCTCACCACACGGGCCAGGAGACCCTGGGTTTGAACCCTGGACCTCCCATATGGCAGCGGATGCCCTATTAGTTGAGCCGCATCCACTTCCCGATAGTAATGTTTTGATGATGTTCTGTGATAGTCTGTAACAAATGTTTCACAACAATGCAATGTACTGGTGGTAGGGTGATGTGTGAGAGCCCTGTATGATGGCATGCGTGTTTGTTTTGTAAATTCACAACTTGTACTCTACACGTATTGTTCATGGATATTCATGTGGGAATGATAAACTTCAATCTAAAAACTTTAAAAAGGGGGGAGGGTGGTCTTTTTCAGTCTCTGTATTTATGGTGCCTTGCTTAGAACACCAGGGACTTTCGCCAAACTTTCAGAACTTGAATAAGTCATGGTCCTTGCCCTCAAAGGACTCAAAGCCAAGTGAAGGAGATAGCCCAGTGGGATACAGTGTGCATCAGACACCCGAGCCCTCGAAGAAGGGTGCTGGAAAGGTCTGTGTGGAGAAGGCCTCTCCCCAGAGGTGGTGATCAGCTGGATCTTAGAGTAGAGGGAGCCTTCTGCTGGGTACCCAAACAGAAGTTACAGCGTGTGTACCAGCGGGGGACTGACCTGTTCAGGGGGTGCGTGGGGGAAGGGGTGGCCACGACAGGAGAGCGCCTGGGAAGGGCCTTACGTGCAGAACAAGGACCTGGGGCCTTGGATTCGTCAGCTCAGCTCCACCAGCACCCATGCCAAACACCCAGAAGCTTTGGGGGGCGAGGGAGGGAGGACGCGTGAACAGAATATGACAGCGCAGTGTGGAAATGGCAGTGACAGGCGTGGAGCAACACAGGCCTAAAGGCTCTGGATTCAGACAGACCTAGATTTGAACTTTGGTCCCACCTGGCACTGCTTCGGTGATCCAGGGAATGTGCCAGAACTTTCCAAGACCTTTATTATATGTAATATGGGAATTTTGAGAACAGTTCTATATCTCAAATGTCACTGTGAAGATTAAAAAGAGAGAATGTGTATGCAGTAAGTGCTCAATACTTTCTCACTGTGATATAAAGTACAGAGATATTATGAGGGAGGGTGTGATTAATTCTGCCAAGGAAGGTGTAACAGAGAAGGTAATGCCTGAGCAGGGTTTTCAAGGATTGGTAGGAGTTTGCTAGGAGGGCAAAGCGAGGAAAGGACATTCCAAGCTCAAGGACCAGCAGGTCCGAGCACAGAGAAATTTGTCTGTTGTTAGGATGAGGTTTGGTTGTAGGTGACAGAAAACCCAAAACAATGTGGCTTTAACAAGAAAGTATTTATTTCTCTTTCACATAGAAGTCCGGAGGTAGGTGGTCCAGGGCTGGTATGGCTTGCAGTACTGTGAGGGACCCTGGCTTAGTCTATCTTAATGCCCTGCTATATTACACACGTGGCCTCCACCTCCTGATCCGGAATGGCAGCTCCAGCTCTAGCCATCACGTCCTCATTCCAACCAGCAGGAAGACAAAAAGGGCGAAGAAGGTTTTGCCCCCTAATATTAATGATACCTCCCAGGATTCATAATCAATACCTCCTCTTACTGCATATCACGTAGTCTCACCTCACTGCAAGGGAAGCTAGAAATATAGGCCAGATCCCCAGATAAAAATTGGGGGTTCTTTTACTTAGGAAGAAGGGGCGAACATATATTGGATGAAAGATAGCCTTTTCTATCACAGTAGATATAAAACAGCATGAGATATGTAGGGAACTACAGATACTTTGGTGTTTCTGTGGTGGGAAAAGTGAGGGAGAGAGTGATGGAAGATGCGGCTGGAGAAATAAGCGAGGCTTAACCTCGGAGTACTTGGTGAGCCACAGGAGTTTGGGTTTCTCGCCAGGGGCGAGCCATCAAAGGGTTTCTGGCCAGTTTGGCATTCTAGAAAGACCACACTAGCTGCAGGTGGGAATAAGGTAATGGAAGGGACAATCTGGAGCAGGAGGCATTTCTTCCCTGCATTTTACTATGAAAGATTTCAAAAGACATCAAAATGGCAAGGATTTGACAGTGAACCCCATATACCTCCCACCTAAAGTCTACCGTGGACATTTTACTACACCAGCTTTATTGCCTGTCTATCCTCCCCTGTAGCCATCTCTCCATCCTTCTTATTTTCGTGGCATTTCAAAGTAAACTGCAGACACCAGTCCATGTCCCCCTAAACCCTTGAGCGTGCATATCATTAACTCAAGTTCAATATTTACATGCTTTTTCTTTTGAGACAAAATTTACGTCTAATGAAAGGCACACAATTTAAGCGGACATCTGCAGAGTGTGGGTCACCCAAACCCCTACCAAGATAGAGGACTTTGCCATCACCCCAAAAGTTCCTGGATGTCCCTTCCCCCGTCAGTCATTACTCCCACCCCACCCCACCTCCCAGAAACAACCGCTGTCCTGAATTTTTTTTTTTTTTTTTTTTTTAAACCACGGATTGGGTTGGGGAAAGGAGGCATTTCAGAGACTGCCGTGCTGGCCCGGGCCCAGGCTGGGTTTGGGGCTACGGACGGAGGGAGAAGCAGGAGGAGGAGGAAAGAGCAGGGGAGACGGTTTCCCCGCGGCCTGAGCGCGCCGACTGAGGCGGCGAGGCGGGGTGGCCTCGCTCGGGCGCCCCCTGGCACCAGCGCTGGGGCGGCTCGACGGGCCGGGCAGAGGGTGGCGCCATCTGCCCAGGCGGGGCGCGCAGGGGGCGAGCGGGGCGCTGCGGCGCGGGACGCGGGGCGTTCGAGGTGCCCGCGGCTTCCAGCAGGCTAGGGACACGGCTCCCGGGAACAGCTCTCCTTCCGATCCCCACCGGGGGTGGCCTGAGCTGCGCGCCGGGGAAACGGAGGCAGGGAGGGGGCCGCCTGCTCTCCGCGGGGTTGTCCCGGCCGCTGGGCGCGCCCTCCCCGGGGCGGCCTCTCCCGCAGGGACCCCCGCTGCGCCGCCCTCCCCCGCGCGCTCCCCCACCGCGACCCCGGCCGCCCGGCGGAGACGCAGCAGCTGCCCGCGCGGCGGCCGAGTCCCCCCCAGCTGGCTGCGCCCTGGGCGCCCCGCTCTGGTCCCCGGGGGGGCCTCTCCCGAGAGAGACCCGCACGCCGCCCCCGCGCCCTCCTTCCTCGCTCTAGCGTCTAGTCAAAGCACAACTTTTCAGACAATTCCAGAGCTCACGGAAAGGGGCACGGCGCCCCAGGGCGGGCTGGGCAGGGGGGCGCGCGGCGGCGGGCGAGGAGAGGGGCCGGCCGGCTGCGGGGTACGTGTCCATTTTACAAAGTGGGGGGCGGGGGAGGCTCAGGGCTGCGGACCTTCCCTGGCCACAACCGATCAGCTGTATTTAAATTAGGTTTCCTGGGCAAGCCGGGCGTTTACAGGAAAGAGAGAAAGCAGCTTATGTGTTTGGTTTTGCTGACGTGGAGCTTGGCACCGTGTCCCCCTGCCGGGCCCGCTGGGTTTTATTTACCTTGGCCAGGCTGAGGGCGGGGGTCAAAATGAAAAGCTTAGCGCCGCGCTCAGTTACCACCCGCCGCCCCTAGGCGGCGCTCGTAGGTGGTGAACGCCAGGCTGCCGATGTTGAGGGGTTGGTTGTTTTTGTTCTGACACCATTTGATGAGAAGGGGGTGCAACCGCTGAACGCTTCAGAGGGGCCTCAGTGCACAGCCAGGCTCAGGCTTCCTCTGAGTAGTCAGTGCCCAGCTTTTGGAGCGTGCTTCCGAGCCAAGCACTCCAGGGAAGCCGGATTCCTCTAGGTTCTTGACTATGTTACATAAAAGAATTTAAGAACATTCTGGTTTAGTTAGGCCAGTAGTTTATTAAAGAAAAGGGAGAAGAGAATAGAAGCAGGAGAAAATAACCGGTTACCCATCCCCACACGTAGCTGCAGGCTGCTCCAGGCGGAGAGCGATTTGGCTGGTGGGGTCACCTTTATCAAGCTATTAATGATCGCTCCCCTTGCTAAGGTTCAGGGGAGGCCCCCGCTGTTTGCTGTTCTGATTGATGACCCCACACTCAGTTCCCCAGGGGCCCAATGTGAGGCCCCTTGAGGACATCCGGGCCTTTCTCTTGACCTGGGACGAAATCTCGTTCCAACTGGAATTCTGGCTGGGTTCTTCCGGCAGGTTTCTGGTGGGGTCTTCCCCCAGGGGTCTCCAGGTGGGGTTCCACGGCCACGTGTTTCTGCCAAGTCTTAGGCTTGTCTTCCCGTTCCCTAAACTAGCCTGCCTCCCCAGGACCCAAGCCTAATGAAATCAGAGAGGTCAAAGAGCTAGAAGGACTCGCCTGCCCGAGCCCTGTGGCTGGTTCGACCATTTCCTGTAGCTGCGTTTCGTCTTCCCCAGGTGTGTTTGTCCAGGTGGTGTTGATAACAGCACCAACTCCTCCTTGCTCAGCCAGCAAGTGGTCAAGTGCAGCTCTATTCTAGCTAAAGAATCAGAAGACTTTTGATGTCAGCAAGAGCTTTTGCAGCAGACACAGCAGTTTCTCCTACTGTTATAGATAAGTTTCCGATCATAGTTGCATTTATGTAAACTCCTGACCAAGGAAATAAGAGCCCAAGGAGAGCAGCCCTCCCAGCATCAGTGACACCCCTGGCACAAATCATGATGGGCCCGGGAGTGTAATTTAAGTCAGGCCGTCCACTGGGAAGCTTCAGATTTGTTATAATTTACTCCAACCATCTATCCATTGAAATGTTTGAGCCTAACTGATGTGTGACTCACCTTAACTGGGTCCTTTAAGCTTGTCAGGTTATTTATCACTGTGCCTGACTTATTAACATAAATGCAAAACTATTCATGGGCAGTCAGGGTACCTAGAGCCCGGCATTCTGTTTTGCAACGGAGCACCTGGGGCTCGTGCTAAAGCTCCACATCCCAACCTTCCTTAGATATCTTCCTAACTGCTCGCGAGTAGGAGTCGCCACTCTGCTGAGGCTCAGGGCCCAGCGGGCACATGGGCAGTCCAGAGGCTCAAGTCCCCTGAGTATGCACCATCCCTAGCGCCAACCACAGGCTCAGTAAAAGTGACAGAAGAGACATGTGTAGAAAAGTCACATCTGAGTCCAGCTCCGTCACACTCAGGAGCACAAATTCCAAAGGAGGGCCCTCTGACATGGCAGAAATAATTTGGTTAAACCCAAATTTGTATTTTTCATCATCTTAAAGATCTAGTAGATAAAATGCTAGTTTATTTTGTCAGTAAATTTGTATAAATTTTGGAAGATTATACCCTAATAGAATAAAATTGTGGTTGTATGGTACTTAACATTTAGAAGGTATAGCTGTTTTTATTTAAATAACAATATTAAAGTAATTATGCTTGTCAAAGATTTATCTGAATTAGGTGAACTTGATTTTTTTTCAAAAAACATTTGGTTTCAGTTCTACAAATACTCTTTTTTCACTGGAAATACTAGAAGTTTGGTTTCCGTAATTTCTAGGACTTCAGGAGTATTAATTTATATATAAGTGCTATTTATCTTTAAGCCAATTTTCATAGAATTCTTTCAAGGAGTTTTGTAAGTCAATTTGGTAATACCATTGTAGATAGGAAAATATCATACGTTAACCATAGAGACAGATACAAACAGAACTTATAGCTTTAATTTAACAATTTTTGGTCATGAGTCATAGAAACACAGAAAACACAGAAATACAAAACTCACTCATTTAATTGCAACTCTAGGTTGTCTTTGGTGAGATTTTGCTCTTTGGTTACATAGGCACAAATTCCGGCCCCATAATTTTTGAGCAAATAATATGCTGAGGTGTCAGAGGGCGGAGAATCAAAGTTTTTAGAGTTTGAGGATCCCATCTTTATCATTTCACTTCTTGCCTCGTGCACAAGACAAAGAAACCAGCAGCAGCAAGAGTGAAACTGTGGACTGAGCCAAAGGCTAGGAGCTCAGACTCATAACTTGAGTCTTGTTGTCAATTAAGAGTGAAGCGGATTTGTCTCAACTGATAGAGCGTCCACCTACCACATGGGGGGTCCAGGGTTCAAACCCAGGGCCTCCTGACCCGTGTGGAGCTGGCCCATGTGCAGTGCTGATGCACGCAAGGAGTGCCGTGCCACACAGAGGTGTCCCCCACATAGAGGAGCCCCACATGCAAGGAGTGTGCCCACAAGGAGAGCTGCCCAGCACGAAAGAAAGCACAGCCTGCCCAGGAGTGGTGCCGCACACTCGTAGAGCTGATGCAGCAAGATGATGCACAAAAAAAGACACAGTTTCCCAGCGCCACCAGATAATGCAAGAAGAACACCAGATAATAAAGAAGGACACACAGTGAATGGACACAGCAGACAATGCGGGGAAAGGGGAGAGAAAAAAATAAAATAAAAAGAGCGACCCACTAACATTTGAGCTAAAAGCTAGTGAGATCAAGAACTTGAACACAAAGAGAGTGCAGCTGGAATCCAAGAGGCGCTCAACCATGACTCTTGGAGGTGGTGAGGACGGGGAACTCCACAGATTCTTGACACCTTCACCTGCCTCTCCCATTGTCTTCAGAGCCAAAAGCAGAAACTTTCAGTCCCTTCGTGGTGGCCAAAACTGATGAAAGAAAAACTTTTCATGCAGCTTAGGATCTCACAGCTTATTGGAGCAATTTGTGAATTGGGCATTCTGAAGAAAGTAGAAGTGTAATCAGATTTTTCTAGGTTCTTGGCTATGTTACATAAAAGAATTTAATAACATGTCAGTTTAGTTAGGCCAGTAGTTTATTTATTTTTTAGAGATTTATTCTGTTTATTTATTTCTCCCCACTTGGCACGTGCTGTGTCTGTTCGTCTTCTGTATTTCTTTAGGACGCACCGCGAACTGAAGCTGAGAACTCCAATATGGCACAGAGATGCATAATCACTTGAGCCACCTCCATTCCCTGCTTTGTTGTGTCTATCATTATGTTTTTCTTCTTGCACCTCTTGTTGCATCATCTCGTTGTGTCAGCTTGTCATGCCTGCCTGTTGTGTCAGCTCACTGTCTTGCTTGTCCTCTTTAGGAGGTTTTGGGAACCTCTGCTCCCTGCTTTGTTGTGTATCTCATTATGTTTTTCTTCTCCTGTCTCTTGTTGCATCAGCTTTCTGTGCCTGCCCATCACTCCAGCTTGCTGTCTTCTTTAGGATGTACCAGGAACGGAACCAGGGACCTCCTGTGTTAGGCAGGAGCTCAATCGGTGGAGCCACATCTGCTTCCCAGGCCAGTATTTTATTAAGAAAATGAGAGGAGAGAATAGAAATGGGAAAAAATAACAGGTTCTGACTCCCCAGGTGTACTTGCAGGTTGCTCCAGGCAGAGAGAGAGCAATTTAGCTCCTGCATTACTTTTTAAGTCATTAACTATTCCTCTCCTTGCCAATGTTTGGGGAGGGGTCCCCGCTGTTTGCTGTTTTTTTTTTTTTTAAGATTTTTAAAAATTTATTTATTTATTTCTCTCCTCTTCCTCTTGCCCCAGTTGTCTGCTCTCTGTGTCCATTCTGTTCTTCTGTGACTGCTTCTATTCTTATCAGCGGCACAGGAATCTGTGTTTCTTTCTGTTGCGTCATCTTGTTGTGTCAGCTCTCTGTGTGTGTGGTGCCATTCCTGGGCAGGCTGCACTTTCTTTCGCGCTGGGAGGCTCTCCTTACGCGGCGCACTCCTTGTGCGTGGGGTTCCCCTACGCGGGGGACACCCCTGCGTGGCAGGGCACTCCTTGCACGCATCAGCCAGCTCACCACACGGGTCAGGAAGCCCTGGGTTTGAACCCCGGACCTCCTATATGGTAGGCAGATGCTCTATCCATTGAGTCAAGTCCACTTCCTGCTATCTGCTCTCTATGTCCATTCACTCTGTGTTCTTCTGTGTGTCTGTATTCATTTTTATTCACGCCCCCTCCCCCTTTGCAGATTGCTTGTTGTCTGCTCTCTGTGTCCATCCGCTGTGCACTCTTCTGTGTTTTTACTTGTCTCCCTTCTTGTTGCGTCACCTTGCTGAGTCGGCTCTCCACAGTGTGCGGGCGAGCCTGCCTTCACAAGGAGGCCCCGGGACACGAACCCAGGGCCTCCCATATGGTAGGCGGGAACCCAACTGATTGAGCCACAGCCACTTCCCCATGTCCACATTTTTTGCCAGGTTTTAGCTTCATCCCTCCATCCCCTCAACCAGCCTGCCTCTGAAGGATGCTCTGTGGAGGGCTTGGAAAGGAGAAGCCCATAAGGGGTGAATGTAGCAGCAGTGTGGAAATGTTCTGACTGGCTGCTAGTAAGTTTCCACTTGACTTAGGAAAGTCTTGCAAAGCAGGAAGCAAGTGGTTGCCTAGGAATGAGGAATGAGGAAAGCAGCTGGCAAAAACTGACCAGCTGCATTTCAATTTGGTTTTCTGGGAAAGGCAGGCATTTATAAAAAATAGGAAGGAGCTTAGATTTGCTTGATGCTGACGGGGGCTTAGCAGATCACTCCTCCAGCTGTTTACTCCCCCCGCTCTGGGGACTCCACCCACCTCTTCTCCAATACAGCCCCCCTTCCCTTAAAAAACAGTCAAGGCCTCGGCCTCAGCCTTTGAAATCTCCTCCAGGGAGGAGGGTGGCGGCGCTGGACCCGGGGGCAGGGCCCCCAGGTTGGGCCAGTGAAAGCAGAGAGGCACACTGAGACCCGTCCTCCCCGTGCAGTCGGCTGTTCTCTGGTCTATCTAAAATCAAACACAATTCCCACGGCCAAGAGCAATTTCTTGTTTAAAAACCTGTCTGGTCCACCGGAGAAAGTCCTCTTCTTCCAAAGCATAACTGACTTTTTTCTTCTGAATTAATGCCCTGACCTGATTCTTCTCCCCCTCCTTACCCTGCATTACATCACAGAGCGTCCTAAATTTACTGGCAGTTTGGAGCGGCCTCAGTTAACCCCTGAGACGCAGGACTAGAGCCTAAGCTAGAGACGCAGGAGTCCTCAGAGTAGAGGAGGGAAGACTGAAAGGGCCCAGGAAACACGCACATTAAGAACTGGGAAGTGGAAGAGGAGGCAGAGGAAGAAACTTTCCAGGGCAATAGGGAGCCCTGAGAGGTTTATGAGGAGGGGAGCAACGGGGTCAGATCTGTGTAAACATAGATGGATGAGAGGGAGGCCGTGCCGCAGGTGAGGAGGATATCGAGGGCTTCTTTATGTCCTAGGCTTGGGTGAGGGCAGAAGCACAAAGAAAAGTCTATCAGTCACAAAACTTGCTGCTGTACCAAATAACCCCCCAAACTAGTGGCTTAGGAATTCTTAATAGTTCTTAGCAGGTTTGGCTCCCATTTGGCTCTCAGCACCATTCGAGCTGGAGACGGCCTCTGTTCCATGCAGCGATGCAGGAGGCTGGGCCTTCACATCTCTGCTCCTTCTGATTCCAGCCGGCCACCGACAGCAGAGGGGACACGTGCAGGGTATCGGGCAGGAGGTTTCCGGGGCCAGGCCTGAGCGTGCGCTCGGCATTTCTGTCCATTTCCACTGGCCAGAGAGCATGGCTAGCTTCGAGTGAGGCTCACCGAACCCTGTTTCCTTCCTGGAGGAAATGAAACAGGGTTTGGTGAATGCATTGCATTGTATCTGCCACAGTCATGGCCTGAGGTAATAAAACGTTTTAGTATAATCTAGTGGAAAGATGAGAAGCAGGAGCTGGGAAAAAAATATGCATGTCAATCATACCTGTCCACATCCCACCCAGCACAAGGTAGATTGCCCAGTAGCTGTGAAAGCTGTGCAGCTCATTGTCTTCTGAGTGCGTGCTTATCACCACTGGGTGTTGGGAGCTGAGGAGTGGACGTAACCGTTCTGTGATGATTAGAAAGACAGCCCAGAAAAGGTGGCATTTGAATTGAGACTTGAAAGATCCTGCAACGGTTGAGTGAAGTTTGAGAAGCAGGAATGCCTGTGGAATATTCAGGAAACCCCCAGAAGAGCGATCTGGCTGGGTCAGAAGTTTTAGGCAGTGGATTGGTCATGGGCGAGGCTGGAATGCAGGCCTGCAGGGGTCAGGAACGACTCTGAACTTTGAGCGAGTTGGCTGCGCTCAGCAGGCCCTGGGAGCGACTGTGGTTGCAGCTTAGGGGTGGGGTGAAGCCAGCGACGGGGGGGGGCCCCTGTCATCTTGGATGAGTCAACAGGGTCTGCTAAAATTAGTCTCTGGCCTGGCAAAGAAGAGCCGAAAGGCAGTGGTGTTAGCTTTTGTGGCTTCTCCGGGGGTGTCTTTGGCTCAGAGGGGAGCTGCTGCTCTGGGCCGACCCAGGAACCCTGCTTTGGACGAGCAGCACCCCCAGTCTTCTGACTTGGACAGCTGGAAGGTGGGAAGGGTGGTTTGGCCCAACTCCCTGGTCAGCCTCTCTCTGAGGCTGGAGTGGCCTCTCCCCCTTGACCTTATCAGCTCTTTCAGGGAACGCTTCGTCACAGACAAGACTGGGTCACAGCCCCGTGATCGACCCCCACGGCCTTTTACTGCTCCGTTGAACCACTATTCACAGTTGTAATTGGAGACTGGGTGACCATTTGAAAAGTGTAAAGGAATGCATGTGAAATTCCCGCACCCACCCACCGGGCGGCCACCTTCCCGGCCGCCACCTTCCCGGGCCGCCATTCCACCATTACCACCCAAGAAAGTCGGGAGGGTAAGTGGAAAGGGGAGGATACGGTAGGGGAAGTTCCCTGCAGCCCCGTGGGGAAGGAAGGGCCGCCCTTCAGGAGCAGGGACGACGGGGGAGCTGAAGGAAGAGGCTGCAGGAGGTCAGTCGCAGGGACCCTCCTTCACCCGCCCCCTCCCGGCTGATTCGGCACCGCGTGTGTTGGGGTGAGGCTGGCAGGTCCTGTGGACACTGGGGCCACTCTGCCCTTTCTTGTGTCCCGGGGCTGGGCATCAGCCAGGTCCTGTGCTCATGACGTCCTCACAACAGCCCTTGCAGCCGGTGCTCTCAGGAGCCCATTTTACAGATGAGGCAAGGGAGACCCGCAGCGTCTACATAACTTGGCCACGCGGCTTAGCGGGCCTCTAAACTTCAGCAAACCCCGCCCCCCCCCCCCAAGGTGTGCAAACCCGAAGGCAACATGGTGCGAAGAAGCAGTGATAGGATTTGGGTTTTGGAGGCTATCCCAAAAGCAAATTAACAGTAGGCTAATATTTTTTTTCCTAAATTATAACTGAATGGACTTCTCTCGTGCGTCAGTGCCGGGCTTACGCCGCCCGGGGCTGCTCTGCTGCGAGCCCTCCACATCCTTCCTTTCTTGTGTGCTCCGTCCAGCCAGCGGGCGGGGGAGCCCAGCGAAGGGGAGGCTCCCACATCCTGCTTACGCCCCCCAGGCTGGAACGAGCCGCACGGGCGGCTGGGGCGCCACGTCCCGCCGCGTGGCTCAGGTGCGGCTGGAGCGCCGGGAGTCCGCCGCTCACGGAAGAGGAGAAAGGTGGGCGGGGGTATTAGACAGGCGAGCCTGAGATTTCCCCCCTGGATTTCCGTGGACTGGCTGTACTGTTCAGGGGTCCAGAAATTTCTGGGTGTTTCCTTAAGAGGATGTGGCTGTGTTGAGGGGCTAGGGGTCCCTGCAGGCCTGGGACTGAGCCAGAGGCGTTCCAAGCACAGACCCTTCCTTAGCAGCCGGAGGCAAAGGCCCAGGACCCTGTGCGGGGGCAGCACGAGGGCCCGGGGGCCACACCCACCCCAGCAGGCACCACAAGCTTCCCTGGCCCTGGGGCAGAGAGCCGGGCTCCCGGGACGACCCCAGGATCTACCCCACACCTACCCAAGGGCTGTCTCCCGGTCTCCTCCCATATACCAGGGCACCATCTTGGAGAAAAGGGAGGAGGCTGAGATACCATGAATTGGTTCATCTAGGTGGCAAGCCCCCCTCCCCAACAGCACTGAGGAGGATTTCCAAGCAAGAGGCAGTGTAGTGCAACAGTCTGCGGCATGGATCTGGAGGCTTGAAACCCGGCTTCAGTCCTTGCTAGCTGTGTGACTTTGAGTAAGTTACTTAACGTCTCTGTGCCCCCAGTTTCTTCATCTGACAAATGGCAATAATAGTACCAGCCTCACAGGTTTCTGAGAAATTTGAATAGGATAAGATACCTAAAACTATGCCTGGCACAAAGGAAGCCCTCAATAAGTGTGGGCGAGGGGTCCCAGCTATAGATAACAAAGAAACCACATGTTTTTTGAAACATCTGAGTTGAAGTGGTTGAAATGTTGACCCCGTCCTATAATTGTAAGCTAAGGCCTCTCTCCCCTGATGAACTGTGGCGTGTGAGGGCAGAGCCTGTGTCTGTCTTGTATTTTCATTGCCTGGTACAAGGCCAGGTACACGCTGTAGCAACAGCCCACACACACACACACACGCGCGCGCACTCAGGGAGCTGCGCTGCTCGCCTGCCAGGTCCTGGGCACAGTTCTAAGCCCTCTCTGCACAATGGCGTGTTTAATCCCCAGGACCCCCTAAAGCTGGACGTGCTCAGTAAATGCTTGTGGAGTGAGGCAATGCCTTCCACGCAGGACCAGGTGGATAACGATGGAAAAGTGTTTCATAAACTGTAAAGTGCTCGCTTATGAGGGATGTAGCACTTAGGACCCCAAGATTCAGGGTCTCCGTTCTCTGTAGGAAGCCACCCTATGTTCCAGAACTTTCCCTCCACTTGCCTGTCTATCAAAACGCACCTGCCTTGGGTATCGTTTTCCCTCATGACGAGTCTTGACTGGCCCCTGGTGGAATCCCACCCCACGCCCACGTGAGGGGTTTTACTTCGACAAGGGGCAGCATAGCTTGATAGCCAACACTAAAGGAAGGACGCTTGGCTCCTGGTCTACCCTAGACTGGACTCCGTGACATTTCTGCAGCATGTCTGTGATAGTCAGCCAAAGGGATGCTGATGCAAAGTACCAGAAATCTGCTGGGCTTTATAAAGGGTATTTATTTGGGATAGGAACTTACAGATACCAGGCCATAAAGCGTAAGTTACTTCCCTCACCAAAGTCTATTTGGAACAAGATGGCTGTGGACATCTACGAGGGTTCAGGCTTCCTGGGTTCCTATGTTCCTGGGGCTTGCTTTTCTCTGGGTTCAAGGCTCCTTTCTCCCTGGGGCTGGCTTCTCTTTCCTCTGTGAGCTTACTTCCCGGCGCTCCAGCTTAAGTCTTCAGCATCACACTCCAACATCAGAACTCAACATCAGAAACCTCAACTCTGTTCTTTGCCATGTCTTTTTTCTGTGAGTCCCCACCCACCAAGGGATGGGGACGCAATGCCCTAGTCATAACTCAGTCATGTCCAGGTACAGATCAGATTACAAGCATAATCCAATATTTCTTTTCAGAATTCATCAGTTATGTCAAACTGTTACAATGTTTTGTGGACTCATCTGCCCCAACCCTCCCAGCTGTACCAAACCCACCCATCCAGGACCTCCTCCTGGGACACCTCCTCCAGGAAGGCCTCCTTGCAGAGCCCCAGTTCCACATTGACACCTCCTCCCTGGCCCCCACCCCTTCCTTGCAGAATGCTAAATGTGGGTCTAGTTATTAGTCCATGGAGAAAACACTGTTTTATTCATTGGTTAATTGATTGATTAAGTAATTGTAATCCATTCATGAATTCAGTCAACAAATATTTGTCGAGTGCCTCTTCTATCAGGCACTGTAGCATTTTTTTTACCCTCCCCAAAGAACCTAGCACAGTGGCTGGCACATTGTGTGTGGGGAAACCTTGCCCGAATTCCAGGTCCTGAAGCCAGTACATGGAGGAGATGTTTGGGAGCTGGGGGGTTCTCTCCTGCTCTACTGAAATTACGATGCCCAGGTGGAAGGCAGTACTGGTTTCTGGAATAGAAGGAAGGCAGGAGGGAGGAGAGAGAGCTTAGGGGGAGGGGAGGGAGAGAGAGCACTCGCACGCATGCCCCTGGGATTTCACGTGTGTCTATATAAGCACCTAATGCTTAGGTCTTCACGATGTGGGAGTTTCCCCAGTTGCTGAAAAAGAAGGGTGGACTAGCTTCAGGGGAGATGAGCAAAGGCAGAGCGGTGAGAAAGCTCAGCGGTTTCAGGGGGCAGGGAGGACCCCTGAGTGGCTGGACCCTAGAGTTCAGGGTGGCGAGGGACGGGAGGTAGCTGGGCAGGTGGCAGGATCTGGATGTGGAAAGCCTTGACTGTCAGGCTCAGGTTTGGAAGCTGCCCAGTAGATTTTGAGTCCAAGAGTTAAACATAACCACTCTCTTTGTCCCCCAGTTGCCCCCATAGCTCATACTGCTCCAGGCACCTAGTAGGGCCTCTGTGACATCATGGCCAAATCCTGATCCTCCTCCAAGGCTTGACTCAAAGGTTACCTCCTCGAGGAAGCCTTCTGCAGTGATCTTTGTTGTTTTTCTCTGGCTAGCGCCCTCTCATCTGTTTCCTTCTGGAAAGTCATTGCGTTTGGCTGACCCTGCCTCTTGGTTACAGTGATTGGTTCAGAGATGGGCATGTGATCCAAGCTGGACAAATCAGGGTCTTCCCTGGGACTTTTCACCCAGGCCTGTGGGAGGGGCATTGCCACATAAGGAGGACGTGAGCCTACAGCAAGGAGAGCCGAGAGATTCAGACAGACTCTGATGGCTTTTTCTGAGTCACTGGATCCAGCTGTGCCTGCAGCCACGTGTACCTTGCACCTCCCAGCTACATTTATTCATTCATTCATTCACTCAACAAATAGTTATTGAATTCCTACCATGTGCAGGATACAGCTTTAGGCACTGCTTTAAAAAGAAAAAAACAGACAGAAGTCCTATGCAGTGGAGTTTACATGGTGGTGAGGAAAGGGGCTTAGAAAGTCAGTAAATAGGGGAGTGGGGTATATGGGAACCTCTTACATTTTTTAATGTAACATTTTGTGTGATCTATGTATCTTTTTAAAAAATGAAGAAAAAAAGAAAGTCAACAAATAAAATAATAAAAATTAAATGGTATGTGGGAAGTGGTTGTCGTTCAACTGATAGAGCATCCACCTACCATATAGGAGGTCCAGGGTTTGGTACCCAGGGCCTCCTGGCCCGTGTGGTGAGCTGGCCCTTGTGCAGTGCTGATGCGTGCAAGGAGTGCCATGCCATGCAGGGGCGTCCCACGTGTAGGGGAGCCCCACGTACAAGGAGTGCGCCCCACAAGGAGAGCCATCCTGCACGAAAAAAACGCAGTCTGCCCAGGAGTGATGCCACGCACACAGAGAGTTGACACAGCAAGGTGATGCAACAACAACAAAAAGCAACACAGTTTGCTGGTGCTGCATGACAAGAATGCAAGTGGACACACAAGAACATACAGTGAATGGACAGAGAAAGCTGTCAGTGGGGAGGAAGGGAGAAAAATAAATTAATCTTTTTAAAAAATAAATAAATAGCATGTTAGATGATAAATGTGGAAGCAGATTTGGCTCAACTGATAGAGTGTCACCTACCATATAGGAGGTCTGCGGTTCAAACCCCCGGCCTCCCTGACCCGTGTGCAGCTGGCCCGCGCACAGTGCTGATGCGCGCAAGGAGTGCCCTGCCCTTTCCTGCTCTGGGGCAGCCCTGGCTCAAGGGAGGACTCCACTCTCCTTGTCACCTGCGGCCAGCAGCCCTACTCTGGTGGGCAGCCTGGGCCACGCCCAGTGACAAGAGTCGCCGTCCCCCTCCACTTCTCCACTGAGGCCAGAGGCAGCCCTGCACGCAAGGAGGGAGAGGGTCAGGGATGAGGCCTGCTGGCCTGGGGGTGACTTGCCTTCGAGGAGCCAGTTCATGCCCAGAGAACACAACGCGGGCTTGAAAGTGACGGATGGGATGAATCCTCGGCCCTGGGACGCAGAGCCTGCTGGCTGGCGCTGGCCTGGCGCAGGCCTGCCCTTTGCTGGGTGTGGGCACCTGCTTTCCTTCTCCCCATCTCAGTTTTCTTGTCCGTAAAGCAGGGACAACCGCAGAACTAGGCTCAGAGTTATTAAAAGGATGGACCTAAACTTATAAGGTGACCCCAGGGTGGAGAATATAACAAGACCAGACAGAGAGAAGCGGATGTGGCTCAATGGACAGGGCATCCACTTCTCACACGGGAGGTCCAGGGTTCAACTCAGGGCCTCCTAACACGCAGGAGCCGGCCCACACGCAGCACTGATGCGTGCAAGGAGTGCCCTGCCACGCAGGGGTGTCCCCGCATAGGGGAGCCCCACGCACAAGGAGTGCGCCCCATAAGGAGAGCCGCCCAGCATGAAAAAAGCGCAGCCCACCCAGGAGTGGCGCCGCACACACGGAGAGCTGACGCAGCAAGATGATGCAACCAAAAGAGAGACAGATTCCCGGTGCCGCTGACAAAAATATAAGCGGACACAGAAGAACACACAGTGAATGGACACAGAGAGCAGACAATAGGGGGATGGGTGAGAGAAATAAATAAAAAATAAATCTTAAAAAAAAAGGGGGCAGAAATGCATGGCCGCTGGGACCCCCAGTAGTGTCAAATGTGGTGGAGCAGGTGTAGCTTGGGGCCCCAGCGCACACTGCTCAGGTAAGAGGTCCTGGGTTCAACCTCCAGTACCTCCTGAAAAAGAGGCCAGGTGTCTGCTAGAATCAGATCAGCATGACCTCTGCGCCCGGCTCTCCTGGCTGGAAGGGGCTCTCTCCTCTCTGGGGACCACGCCAGCACCACCCAGGGCCAGCCGCTTTGCTTTTCTGCACAAGCCAGAACTCTCAGGGCAGGGCCACAGGAACCAATTCTGGTTTTAAGGAATTCTAGGAGAAAAAGGGGGAGAGAACTGTTACCAGCCTGCTGTTAGAGATGTTACAGGGCTTGTCGGGAATGGCAGGCAACAAGGTCTCCTCTTCTCTTGGTGAAATAACCTCAGATGGGCCTCATTCCACCGCCAAGGTTGGAGCCCGTGGCTAGACCCCTTCTCCTGACGTGGGCTGCGCCGAGCACGGGTCAGCCGTCCAGGTCTGTTCTCCCCGGGGACCAGCCGCTTTGGGGGCCCTCGGGGTCCTGCCTGCTTCCTCCCCAGCAGCACCTTGCTCCCAGTGCGAGCGCCAAGGGGGGGGCCTGCTGCGCCTCTCCCAGGGGCCTCGCAGCCTTTTTGCAAACACACCCAACCCTGAGCCGGCCAGCCTTGAGCTGTGCGCAGCGCGCGACGAGATGTGAGTCCTGTGCCTGGCCAAACGCGGGCCTTCTTTCACGCAGAATTGTGGACTCTTAGAACCTTAGAGAACGGGGATCTCAGAACTTGAAACAAGGGGCGGTGCGGGACATCGCCGCGGCCCAGATGGCCGCTTCCAGGGACAGCCGCTCCCTCGCCAGCTCCACTTTGCAGCCACCTGAGAATCCAGACTTTAGGAAGAGGAGGCGCGTCGCTGTCGTTGAAGAGGTGCAGGGACGCGGAGGCAGTGGTTCTGCTGCCAACCAGGCCGTATCGGCCAAATAAAACCCCACTGGGTGAGGCTGCCCTGCCAGCGTCCCTCTTCATCACGCCAGCGGTCCTTTCTCCCTGGCCCACCTGACCGCTCGCCGGCTCCACGCCTCCCGCCACCACACCCCGCAGCCTTTCTCCCCTGCCTCCAGATGTCCTGCCTGGGGACCCCGCCTGGTTTTCTGGCCTCCCTGCTTTGCTCCTAGCGAATCGGCCAGCCCAGACCCTCGGCCACCCCATCTTCTCTGGAATTCCATTTTCTCCAGTGCATTAGATTTGAACCATAGTCACCATGACCTGTGCAATTTAGATCATTGTGGGTCAACAGAGGTTTGCTGTGCTAGAAGTTCATTGCCAAAGAGAAAAGACAAAAACAGACCTAGTGCTTGCCTTGTATCCCCTAATGATGGGTGTGGAAACAGCAGGTCTCCTCCTCTCTGAAGCGAAGGCTGGGGTAAATGCCTCTTCCCGGTAGGCACAGCACGGATGGGGTGGGGTGTGGGGGCAGATATGAGAGCACGGGACAGACCAGAGAGTACTTCTGCGGGGGCCCTCCTGAGATGAAAGGGCAGTCTGGAAAACCAGATCCACGGGGCTGGGGAGAGAATAAGCCTCGGGTCCAAGGCGAGAGTACAGGATGCAAAATACCCTCTGAAGTGGGTTTTCCAGTTCCCAGGATCTCAGAACCACAGAATTTTAGAGTCGGAGGATCACAGGATCGAGCCAGGGAAAGGGTCCTGGCTTGTCTAATTACAGTCCTTCTGCTTACAATGCGGCCGTGGAGGCCGAGTGGGCGGGGGTCTGGAGGTGGCCTAGTACTTTCCGTCCTGGAGCCTGAAGGATGGGGCTCCTCCCTCTGGGAGACTCCCTGGTGGGGAGAAGCTCACGTGGGACCCTGGCTGGGCAGCCTGGGCCCCGTGCCCAGCCACGCAGCCCGCAGCCGCGGCCGAAGGGACAGGCGTGGCGTCCCGTCCAGTGCCAGGCGCAGGCGGCTGGGCACCTCCAGCCTTGGCCACAGCTTCCTGGAGCCGCCCCCGGCAGCGCCTGGATATGCAGCACCCCGGGAGAGACGCCGCAGCCCCAGCTGCCCAGACAGGAGCAGCTCTGATGCCGGGGGACTGCCCCTCTGCGCGGGACACGGAAGGAGGACCGCAGCACCTTCTCCCAAGGCCCAAGCTGGAGAGGCCGGCGGACACCCTGAAATGGATTCTTCTGTTGGGGGGAAGAGGGCCTCCCAGCCAGGGCTCTTAGGGCCTGCAGGGTGCCCAGAGACCCCCACCTTGGGGGATTGGCTGCTTGGGAAACAAGCCACTTTGCAAAAGCGCCGTCCAGCTCGTCCCACATCCAGCTGCAGCCCGCCCTTCCCCCTGGCCCCTTGGCAGAGGACCTCCCTGGGCCAGCCGGTCCAGAAGAGCACCCCTTTATTTGGGCCTTGGTCCTTCTTCACCCCAGCCCCTGGTTCTGGGGAGGACTTCCGGAACCGGTGCCCAGCCCCTGCTGCCACGGGAGAGCGAGTGTGAGCCGGGCAGGGGGATCCGAGAGCCGCCTTGCCTTGGCCACAGGGACTGGCGGGTAGTGAGAGCCTGGAGCTGGCACCCCGAGAGAAGCACAGGTGGCGGGAAGGATGCAGACAAAGAGAGGGCGAGATAAGTAGATAGATGCCGAGAGATGAGAGGTGGGTAGGTGACAGGTAGACGGACGGACAGGCCTGCCTTGGTCCAGGACCTGGACTCCCCGAGCCTCACACCCTGCAGCTGTTCTGTCGCTCCTGTGGGTTAGCTACCTGGCTTTCAGACGTTCTCCCTGAGACCCACAGGAAGAGAGTTCACGTTGAATCAGAGCGCAGGCAGGTCCCACAAACACCCGTATGTGTCCTATGACTATTCGTATGTCAATCTCATGAAACAACACAAACCCTTATTATGTATGTTACACCCTCATCTGTTCCATTCTAGTCCATTTCGCTTCCTTTCTTACTAGTTGAGACCCACAGAAGGGCTGGCATCTGAAATCCTGATCCCGTCGAGAACATCCCTGTTTTGCGTAAGCTACTTGGGTTTGTCCCTGGCAACCCCCGAGGGCCCTAACTAAATCCCCTCTCCCTGGCATGCCCTTTACCTCCTGCCCAGCCCTCTGCCCTCCCCCACACCCAGCCCTGGCCAGGCTTCCCAAGGAGCGCAGGTGCAAATTCACCTCCGTTCATCCCTAGAAACCACCTGGGGCTCCCGTGACGACTTTCTTGGAGAGAGAAACCTGGAGTTAGACCTCTGTTCCGACCGCTTACTCATCGTGCCAAGCACCGTGACCTTGGGCAGGCTCCTCACACCACAGACCCTGGGTCTGGCCACCGTGAACTGGGCGTCTCCCTGCCTCCGAGGATACCAGCTGCGTGGGCTGAGCTCATGTCTGAAAGGCGCCCGGCGCAGGGGCTGCCGGTTAAGGCTTTGCACAGGGCGATTCCTCTTCTCCTAATGGTGATGACAGGAAGCTCCAGTTCTAATGAGGGGCAGGAGAAGGAATGGGACCCACCCCTCCACCCCAGTCTCTCAATTCCCCCGTGAAAGGTGGCTGCAGAACCTGGTGCGGCAGATGAAAAGGGAGCCAGGGGGTGGGACTGTGAGGGGGGGGGCCTGCGCCCTTGTAGCTGGACTCCCCGCTGTGCACTGGGACCCCAGGCCCGGGGCTGCCTCCAGCAGAGCAGTGGGGTAGGGGGAACCTGCACTGCACGTGGCAAATGCTGCCCTCTGGGCAGACTTGGCGCACATCAGCTCTAGATGCTCTAGCCAGGCAGAGCTGAGATTCCCAGAACCCCTGAATTTGCGGGTCAGAGTGTCCCTCTGGCGCCGTCCGCCCCTTCTGCGGCCTCACTGCCGGGGCGGGGTTCCTGCCAGAGGGTCACAGGACGCCGCTCTGGGCTGTAAACACCAAAGCCCGGTCTTGGGGTTCCTGGCCTCTCGGTGGAGGAGCGCCCCGGCTCAGAGCCGGCCGGCGGAGTGCAGGTGCGCTGGCGCCGCGACGCCTCTGGGTCAGCCAACCTGGCTGGCTGGTGGCCGCCTTCCAGTTTGCCATCAGGCTCTTCCCAGCAGCTCGGGGACGAGAGGGAGGGCCCCCCAGCCAGGGGTCCCAGAGGGCAGAGGGCAGCCCATTTTGCAGGTGCTGGGGGATTTTCATGGTGCCTGGGAACCCAGCTTTCCCCCCTAGGAACGAGAGCGGGGGGGGGGGAGGGTGGCCTCTGGCAATCACTCCCCAGTCGCAAACGTTTTGCTTCCCGCTGCGTGACTCGAGGCCCTGCTTGCCTGGCGGGTTTAGCTTAGCACCCAGAGAAGGAACGCTCTGTACCAGTGGACCCAGTCATAGCTCAGTGGGAGCCAAAGGTGCGAACTGGCCTTCGTTATGAGGATGGCACTTTATTTTTTAAAAGCAGTTTTAGATTTACCAAAAAAATAAGATAGTATAATGACTTCCCATTTGCCCCCACCCCTATACAGTTACCCCTGTAATTAACATCCTGTATTTGAGGTACAATAGTTAAAATTCACGGTGTCGATATTGATACATTACTATTAACTCAAGTCCACGCTTTGTTTGCATTTCCTTAGTTTTTACCTAATTTTTTTGTTTTTTTTCTGTTCTGGAATCTCACCCAGGACACCGCATTATGCGGAATTGGCACGTCTCCTTGGCTGTGACAGTCTCTGGGACTTTGTCTTTTGATGGCCTGAGGAGTTTTGAGGAGTGCCGGCGGGTCCGCTGTGGGCGCCCCTCTGTGGAAGTCTGCCCGATGTGTTCGTCGTGGTTAGACTGAGGTTGTGGGTTTGGGGAGGAGGGTCACGGAGGTCAAGTGGCACTTTCATCACATCAGATCAACAATGAAGCGATGTCTAACTTGATGTTGGCCTTGATCCCCTGGCGGAGGCTGTGTTTGTCAGTTTCTCTAAAGCTCCTCATCCCCCCCCATGGGCCTCCGATCATTTACTTTATAAACACTTCTTCATTTATGTTGTCACTCCAGTTGTCCCAGCTCTGGCTTAAGGCGCTCTTTCCCTTGGCTTCTGTGTCACTTCAAGTTAACCCCTCATGTTTTGTCTTGTTTTATTCTGGTTTTTGTCGCTGGTTTTTCTTGACACTTTCTTGCTTTCTGGCACATCGAGATGCTCCAGGAAGGGACTGGCCTAGATAAACAAACTTTATCTCAGACTGCAGGAGAAGAGCGAGTCAGGCTCCGGTGAGACCCTGGCCCTGGGGAAGGGGCCGCCCGCCAGCCTGCCCGCCCTGGAGGTGGCCGAGGGTCTGGAAAGGCTGACTGCCCGCCTCTCGGACTCCTGCCCTCTGGCCTCTCCCTGTCATCGATTAACAAAGGAACGACCCCAGGTGCGCCTCTGCAGCCAGCTGCAGCTGGGTCAAGGAGGCTTTCGCTGCCGCCAGTTTTCCTTATCTCCTGTTCCAGGGACTTCCTTCTCCTGCTTCCTGTTTCCTCCCCGGATTCCCCGTGACTCCGCCCCTGCATGAAGCCTTGCCCCTCCGCCTCTCGCCTCCCGAGGGCCTCGCAAACAGGCAGAGACCTCAGTGCCGCTCTGGGTCTTCCCCGTGTACCTGGAGGAGGTCGAGTCAGTCCCCAGCGGCCCCCAGGGCGGACGCGCTTCTTACCTGCTGTTCAGAGGAGGACGCTGCGGCCGGAAGGGGCTGGTGACGTGCCAGAGGGCACGCGCCAGCAAGGGGCAGGGCCAGAATTCAACCCTGGGGGTCTGGCTCCCAGGCTGTGCCCCCACCCCAGCAGTGGAGTCGGCAGGTTTCGTGGGGTCGTGAGTCAGGTGTCAGAGCTGGAAAGGGACCTTTGGGATCGTCTAGTCCAAACCCTTTGACAGACGAGGCCGGCATAGGAAGACCCTGTGGTCTACCATCCGCACTTGCGACACTTCTGAAGGTGAGAGGAGTGCTGTCAGTGGTCACACCGCCAGCAGTGGTGTGGCTCAGTGGTTGAGCGCCTGCTTCATGTGTGCAAGGTCCCAAGTTCAATCCCCCGTGCCTCCTAAAAAACAAAAAAGTTAATCCGCCTCCGTGGGTGTACATTGAGATCTTCCAGGGCCAACTGGGTCACACGGTCGTCCTGTTGATGGTGACAGCACAGGCTTGTGGTGTTGGCTGTGGGGTGGGTGGGGCAGGGAAGAGCTGGGGCTCAATGTGATGCAGAGGGACAGGCCCGCAGGGCCTTGGCCCAGGGGGTGGACAGTTGGCAGTAGACAGATGTGGGGGAGTTCAGATGCCGCTGTGGGACAAGAGGCCGAGGGCCAGGTCATGCTCCCAGCACAGGGCTGTCCAGGAGACGGGGGAGCCTGACCCCCAGGGACCTAGGGTAGTAGGCAAGGGCACCCAGGTGGATGGCGAGGAGACCGCGCAGCTGCCAGGACCCTGGACAGCGGGGGCGCAGCTCTGAAGAGCAAGGCTAGAGCTGGAGAACCTGGTCAGCCTGGCATAGCCATCTTCCCCCTCACTCGCCCCACACATCACTTTGGCCCTCCCATAGCCCCTTATACGTAACCATAAGTATCAAGGGCAACAAACAATTCTTGAGTACTGAGAGAGCCGCTGGCATTGCAGAATTAAGACAGGTGTCTCAAGCAGGTGGCTTAAGTCCTTGAGGACCAGTCGGGACAAGAGAAGCAACATGTCAAAAGTGCATTGGGGGAAGTGGACTTGGCCCAGTGGATAGGGCGTCCGTCTACCACATGGGAGGTCCATGGTTTAAACCCTGGGCCTCCTTAGCCCATGTGGAGCTGGCCCATGCGCAGTGCTGATGCACGCAAGGAGTGCTGTGCCACGCAGGGGTGTCCCCCGCGTAGGGGAGCCCCACACGCAAGGAGTGCGTCCCGTAAGGAGAACGGCCCAGCGCGAAAGAAAGTGTGGCCTGCCCAAGAATGGCGCCGCCCACACGGAGAACTGACGCAAGACGATGCAACAAAAAGAGACACAGATTCCCGTGCCACTGACAACAACAGAAGTGGACAAAGAACACGCAGCAAATAGACACAGAGAACAGACAACTGGGGGGGGGCAAGAAGGGGAGAGAAATAAATAAAAATAAATCTTAAAAAAGTGCGGCAGGAAGCAGATGTAGCTCAAGCAATTGGGCTCCTGCCTACCACATGGGAGTGCCTGGGTTCAGTTCCTGGTGCCTCTTAAAGAAGACAAGCAAGACAGTGAGCTGACACAACAAGATAACGCAACAAGAGACACAAGGAGGAAAACATAATGAGAGACTCAATAAAGTGGGGAGCAGAGGTGGCTCAAGAAATTAGGTGCTCCCCTCCCACATGGGAGGTCGTCGGTTTGGTTTCTGGTGCCTCCTGAAAGGAAGACGAGCACACAACAAACAGACACCACAAGTGCAAACAGCAAGGAGTAGGGGAGAAATAAATAAATAAAATACATCTTAAAAAAAAAATGCTCCAGGATCATATTTTGTACTTCCTGCTGCAATCCTAGAATCAGCCATTCTCTGAGGAGCCCTGTTTCCTCCCATTGGAGAGTGGTATCATAAACCAAGGGCTGAGCGCTAGGTTGCTCATTGCTACTCAAGTGTCTTTTCTTTTAGGCCTTCTTATCAGACAGAGCAAAGAAATATTTGTGTGCCTACTAACCTGTGTATATACCCATATATAGAATCATTTCTATGTGTAACCAACATATGTATATTAAGTAAACTAGTTCTTACTGATATTTCCAACTTTAATCCATTATCGCAAGGATCGTCCTGGCTTACTCTCCTTGATTCTCCGTACCCTCCCACCCCAACAGAGTTCTGGCTCCTACCATGTACTGTCCATTTACTTAATTGTGCCATTCCAGTATACAGGTGTGGCAGTAGCAGAATTGTCAACCCATACCCCCATGGGAAATCACCTTATCAACTAGAGGACAGTGCTTACGTGCAGTCCCTTTTGCTGTTAGTCTTACAGACTCCATCCCTTTTCTCTACAGTTTTTTGCCTTTTCCAGAATGTCAAATAGTTGGAAACAGATAGTATGCAGCCCTTTCAAACTGCTTTTTTTTTTTTTCACTCTTAAGGTTATGCACTTAAAGCTTCATCCACTGCTTTTCATGGCTTGATTGCTCATTTCGTTTTTATTTTAAAGATTTTATTTTTTATTTATTTCTCCCCGACCCCACTCCCCCCACCATTCCATTTGCTGAGTCCATTTGCTGTTTTTTCTTCTGTGTCTGCTTGTACTCTCATTAGGCAGCTCCGGGAACCGATCCTGGGACCTTCCGGAGAGGGAGAGAAGTAATCACTCTCTTGCTCCCAGTTCTGCTGTGTCTTCTTATTTTCTCTCCTCTGTGTCTCCTGTTGTGTCATCTTGCTGCGCCAGCTCTCCGCGTTGGCCAGCACTCCTGTGCGGGGCGGCTTTCCTGTGCGGGGCGGCATTCCCACGCAGGGCTGCACTCCTGCACGTGGCCGCAACCCATTGTGGGCCAGCACTCTGCGTGGGCCTGCTCGCCACACGGGCCAGCCTGCCTTCACCTGGAGGCCCTGGGCATCAAACCCTGGACCTCCTGTGTGGTAGACGGGAGCCCTATTGGTTAAGCCATACCCGTTTCCCTCGTTTCTTTTTATTGCTGAATAATATTCCATTGACTGGATGTACCACAGTTTTTTTTAATCCATTCACTTCTTGCAGGACATCTTAGTTGCTTCCAGTTTTGGGTGATTATGAGAAAAATTGCTGTAAATATTCATGCGCAAATTTTTATGTAGACACGCATTTTCAACTCACTTGGGTAAATACCTAGAGGCATGATTGCTGGACCAGATGGTAAGTCTATGTTTATCTTTATAACTGACGGACAAACTGCCTTTCAAAGTGACTGTACCATTTTGCATTCCCACCAGCAATGACTGAAAGCACTTGTTGGTCCACATCCTTGACAGCACTTGGTACTGTCAGTTTTGTTTTATTTTAACCATTCAGATAGCTGTGATAGCTCATTGTTGTTTTAATCTGAAATTCCCTAGTGAGAAATGAGTTCACTCATCTTTTCATATGCTTATTGCTACCTGTATATCTTCTTTGATGAGGTGGCTCTCAGATCTTCTGCCCATTTTTTAAATTGGGCTGTATGTTTTCTAATTGGTGAGTTTTGAGAGTTCTTTATATATACTGGATACTAGTCCTGTAAAATACGTGTTTTGAAAATATTTTTTCCTTGGCTGTGGCTTGTCTTTTCATTTTCTTAACAGTGTTTTTTTTTTCCAGAGGAGAAGTTTTAAATTTTAATAAAGTTCAAATTAAACTTTTCTTTTATGACCCATGTTTTGGTGTTGTATTTAAAAAGCTATTGCCAAATCCAAGATCACCTAGAATTTCTGTGTTATCTTCTAGAAGTTTTATGGTTTGTGTTTTATATTTAGAGCTATGATCCATTTTCAATTAATTTTTGTAAAAAGGCATGAGATCTGAGTTTAGATTCACTAATCGTTGCATGCAGATGTCCAGTTGTTCCAGCACCATTTGTTGAAAGTATTCTTTCTCCATCAAATTGCCTTTGGTCCTTTGTCAAAGATCAGCTGACTGTATTTGTGTAGGTCTATTTCATGACTTTCTATTCTGTTCCATTCATCTCTGTGCCTGTTCTTTCTCCAATACCATGCTGTCTTGATTTCTCCAGCTTTATAATAAGTCTTGAAGTTGGATAGTATCAGTCTTCCAACTTTGTTCTTTTTCTTCAGTATCGTGTTGGTTATTCTGGCCTTTGGCTTTTCCATATAAACCTTAGAATCATTTTGTCAATATCCACAAAATAACCTACTGGAAATTTGATGGAAATTGCATTGAATTTATAGATCAAGTTAGGAAGAATTGGCGTCTTAACAATATGGAGTCTTCCTATCCATGAACAGGGAATATCTCTCCATTATTTGGATCTTTAATTTTTTAAAATCAGAGTTTACAGTTTCCATATATAGATCTGTACTTTTTTTAGGTTAAACAAAGTTTTATTGAGGTTTAAATTCACATACCATACAATTAACCCATTTAAAGTATACAATTTAGTGGATTTTTATATATTCATAGAATTGTGAAAGCATCACCAAAAGTCAATTTTAGAATATTTTCATCACTCCAAAAAGAAACCCCTGTCCTAGGAAACCACTAATCTACTTTCTGACCCTATATACTTGCCTATTCTGAAAACTTTTATTTTTTATTTTTATTTTTTAAATTTATTTCCCCCCCCTCCCCCGGTTGTCTGTTCTCTGTGTCTATTTGCTGCATCTTGTTTCTTTTGTCTGCTTCTGTTGTCGTCAGCGACACAGGAAGTGTGGGCGGTGCCATTCCTGGGCAGGCTGCACTTTCTTTCACGCTGGGTGGCTCTCCTTACAGGCGCACTCCTTGCGCGTGGGGCTCCCCTATGCGGGGGACACCCCTGCGTGGCAGGGCACTCCTTGTGCGCATCAGCACTGCGCATGGGCCAGCTCCACACGGGTCAAGGAGGCCCGGGGTTTGACAGATCTGGTAGACAGATGCCCTAACCACTGGGCCAAGTCCGTTTCCCCTATTCTGAAAATTATACGATACGTGGTCTTTTATGACTCATCTCTGTCATTTAGCATAATGCTTTTGAGATTCATCCATGTTGTAGTATATATCCATACTTCATTCCTTTTTATTGCACAATACGTGGTCTTTTATGACTCATATCTGTCATTTAGCATAATGCTTTTGAGATTCATCCATGTTGTAGTATATATCCATACTTCATTCCTTTTTACTGCCAAATAATATTCCATTGTATGGATAGGTCGTATTTTATTTATCCATTCATCAATTGATGGACATTTGGGCTATTTCCACTTTTTGACTATTAAGAAATGCTGCTATGAACATTTGTGTGCAAGTTTATTTATTTGTTTGTTTATTTATTTAACACCCTCCCCCCATTGTTGTCTGCTTTCTGTGTCCACTTGCTGTGCATTCTTCTGTGTCTGCTTCTCTTCTCTTTAGGTGGCACTGGAAGCCGATCCTGAGACATTCTGTAGTGGGAGACAGGTGCTCAATCTCTTGCGCCACTTCAGCTCCCTGGTCTTCTGTGTCTTTTATTGTATTCCCTCTGTGTCTCTCTTTGTTGCATCATCTTGTTGCACCAGCTCTCCACTTGGGCCAGCTTGCCCTGTGGGCCAGCACTCTGCATGGGTCAGCCCTCCACATGGGCCAACTTGTGTGCAAGTTTTTTGTAGTCATCTATTTACATTCCTCTTGGGTAAGATAGGGGTGGAATTTTGGGCTCATATGGTAATTCTTTTTTTTTTCAATATGTATTTTTAAAATTTATTTCTCTCCCCTTCCCCCTTGTTGTCTGCTCTCTGTGTCCATTCGCTGTGTGTTCTTCTGCTTCTGCTTGTATTATCCAGTGGCACTGAGAAACTGCATGTCTTTTTTGTTGCATCATCTTGCTGCATCAGCTCTCCGTGTGTACAAAGCCACTCCTGGGCAGGCTGCACTTTTTCACGCGGGGTGGCTCTCCTTGTAGGGCACACTCCTACACAGGGGTGCCCCTGCGTGGCACAGCACTCCTTGTGCGCCGCAGCCCTGCGCGTGGGCCAGCTCGCCACACAGTCCAGGAGGCCCTGGGGATCAAACCCTGGACCCTCCATATGGTAGACGGACGCTCTTATCAGTTGAGCCAGGTTTGCTTCCTTATATGGTAATTCTATATTTAAGATTTTGAGGAACTGTCAGACTGCCGCACCATTTTACTTGAGCTGAACTTTTTGAGTGCCTGAGCCGTGAGGTGAACAGATAAAAAGAAAGTTATGTTGTTGACAAAAGTGTCTGGCCGTCCTTATCAAAAGGAAGTATGCTCTGGCTCCAGGGAGGAAGGTCTAGAACTGCTTGTCCTACCAGGGTGGGGGGAGGCTTTTGGAAGACTCCCACCACCTGAATCGTGACGAAATGAAGGCCTGGGTCCTCTCTCTGTGAGAAGGAATCCAACTGTCTGCAGAGTTGGCTGAAGGCAAGGTGGTAAGGGATTGGTGATGGAGGAGGGAAGTCGTCCATATCCACTACTGCCTTCAGTTAATAGTTGTCAAGCCCTTGGAATAATATCTGGCCTACGGTAAGCCCCATCAAGTAAAGCTGTGATGATTACTGCTGAAATCATTACATTATTATTAATAATAATGTCGGTTTCAGAAAAAGATTGCATCTCTGCCTTAACTCCTTGCTTGCTGTGACACGGAATGTTTTTTTGCATTTTCCTTCCCTCTCTTCTTCATCCCTTTACTATCTCTTAGCGGTGGTTAGATTTGTCATTTAGGCCGTAGATTTCAGAGTGGCTGTCAGGGTTGTCATAGCAGGAGAGAAAGTTGAGATCCTGAGTTCAGGGCACGGTGGCCCATAGGCTAGATACACAGCCTCTGCACACAACCATGGGACTTGGGGATATCTGGAAGGAGTGGGTGCATTCAGTGTTTTATCTGGGGTTGTCATACTTGTTAGGGAAGGCGTTTTTCAACTACACGAGTTGAAGAAGGACGTGTGTGTGTGTGTGTTAGGTAAAGGACGGATCGCAGTGGACGTCTGCTGCTTTTTCCTGCCCAGCATCCTCTCTGACTTCACTGGTTCCTTTGGGGAGCTCCACTCCATGTGGTCCTAGTGGGTCAGCAAAGGTCCCCTTCACACCTGCCCCCCCAGACCACGGAGGTGGGCCCCTGACCTCACCCAGGCCTCTCAGGCGAATACGAAACCTGAACGGATGAGCAGGGACAGGCGGTAGGCGAGTCACCTGGTGGAAGCAGCCTTGCTGACAAGCTTCCCGGACTACCTGCTCCTCTTCTTTCCCAGGCCTGATCGTCCAGTTGTGCCTGTGATTCTTTGGATACCCCAGTGACCTTCCAAAACATGCTCAACTTAAATTAGCCAGAGTCAACCGCTACTGCTTATGTTCCAAGAACGTTACAAAATCGCAGCGCCACACAGGCCTGCCGGGCATGGGTGCACAACTCCTCACCTCTTCAGGCACACTGACTGCAGGCCGGTCCTGGGCAGGGGCCGTGGGGAGCAAGTGCAGGGCGGCGCGCTGCTGGGTCCTCTCCCCAGAGCAATTTGGTTAACAAAGGTCGACCACTTTCTGTTTACCGGTTGCTAACAGCAGCGATCGTCCCATTGCAAGTTTCTCACACAGCATCTCTTGGGGGTTTCGCAAGGGCCCTTGTGGTAAACACTGCTCCTGGGGCGGCGGCTGGACGGGCCCCTGCGGCCCCCAGGACCCAGGAGCACCCACAACATCCGTGTCTGTTCTCAGGGAAACAGCAGGGAGGCCACTGGCCGTCTCCACCTCGACACAGCCCCGGCGCCGGCGCCCCCCGGGGGTGCAGGAGGCTGCGACAGGGCCGGACCCTGGAGTCTGGATGCCAGGCCTGGGGTGGGCCCTGCAAGCCCCGGCGCCGGCGCCCTCGGGTCCTCCTGGCCTCTCATCCCCGCTCGGGATGCCCTGGAGGCGTCGGTCAGCCTCCACCTCACGCGTGGCCCACACTTTCTGCAAAGCAACAGGGAGGGGTGGGAAGAGGAGCTGGGACTTCTGGACATATAATTATGAGTAAAACCATATCATCCCTAAAGCAACAGATTACCTTTTTAAAAAAGATTTATTCATTTCTCCCCCCTGCTTGTTTTTCTTCCCTGGCTGTGTCTGTTGGTCTTCCTTGTCTCTCTGAACCCAGGACGCCTGATGTGGACAGGAGGTGCCTAAGCACCGGCGCCACCTCCACGCCCTGCTTCGTCGCGTCTCCCATTCTGGTCCTCCTCCCCACGTCTGCCATTGCGCCGTCTTGCTGCGTCCGCTGCCGCACCTGCTGGCCGCGCCAGCTCACTGTCTTCTTTAGGAGGCACTGAGAACCTCTGCTCCCTGCTTTCTTGTGCCTCTCATGATGTTTTTTACCTCCTGTGTTTCCTGTTGTGTCAGCGGCTGCACCTGCTGCCGTGCTAGCTCGCTGTCTTCTTTAGAGGGCACTGAGAACCGAACCAGCAACCTCTCATGTGGTAGGCGGGAGCCCAGTTGCCTGAGCCACAGCCACTTCTGATTGTATTAACGTATTTCCAGCAACAGAAAAAAAAGGTTATGCAACGTGGAAGAAACCAGACATGAAGTGCTACATATTGCTTGACTCCGTTTATACAAAATGTAACTATAAATAAATCTACAGAGACGGAATTAGCTTAGCAGTTTTATATGGCAGGGGAAGGATAGAGGGATTGAGAGGTGACTACTAAGGGGTAGGAGGTTTTTCTTTTTCGAGTAATGAAAATGCTCTGTTATTGACTGCGGTGATGATTGCACAACTCTGTGATTATACCAAAAGCCACTGAACGTACACTTTAGAAAGATCGTGTGGTACGTGACTATGTCTCAATAAAATCTCTTTGTATATATATACCAAAAAAATATTGTCCCTGATCCCAGTTGGCACACAAATGTTAAGAGAGACAAATGTTAGGGCATCTGTCTAAGCCCAAAACCACAGTCCAAGTTCATTCCAGCAAACACGGAGGCTAGGATGGGGCTGCCGTTTCTAGGCCGCATGGAGGCTTGCAGGCCATGTACCGCTGATGTGGGCTGTGGGTGGGGGCTCTTTGTCCCTTCTGAGATAACCTTAACCTAAGCTGTCTGTCCTGACTTGTGGGTGTGGGATGGTGAGAGGTTGCAGTCCTGCCCTCGGTGACCATGGCAACGACTCCAGGAAACAGTTTATCAATGCAAACTCTATAAACTTTAAATATTCAGGAAAATGCAAACCAAATGTGCTAAAAGCTTATCTAGAGTGTATAAGGTCCATGCTAAAAGCTCACCTAGGATGTGGACTGATATGCGCTAATTCAAGCCTATTGAGCACTGAAACAAAGAACAATGTAACCCTTAGGGACTCGAAATTCTTGTTCAGGGCTGGGTTTGAAACAGAAAGCTTCCTAGTCCAGCCGGCCGTCAATAAATCATTTTTCCTTCTCAAAATCATTCCTGAGTCCTGGCCTCTCTATATGCAAATAAGTGAACCTCTCTCAAATTCTACAACACCGTCTCTGGGCCTCAGTTTCCTCGTCTGTAAAATGGGGGTGCAGGCCCACAATCCTGCATCCCAAGTCCTTGGGGCCAGCTGTGTGTCAGAGCTCCCCCTTTCAGGGGTTTCCAGAAAGCGAATTATAGTGCAACTCTTCCAGGCGGCTCCTTCCCCAGGCACTTCAGTACTTCTGCTGTGAAACTAGAAGGCACTTCAGTACTTCTGCTGTGAAACTAGGACTATTTAAACAGGATACATGAAAACCACACGTAAGTTCCCATCGGGTCAGGTCCGGTTTTGCCACCCAGTGAATTATGAAGAAGCTTTGGGCATGGAGATCATTGTGAGTTTCATAATCAGAAAAAGAAGTCAGACCGTTGGTGGCGTCCACTGCCTCAGGGTGCTGGAGGGATCCGGTCGGAAAATGCTTTTGCCGCCTTCGCTCCGCTTGTCCGGCGCGTTTCGTGCCAGGAGCGGTGTCCTTTCTCACCAGCGCGCTGCGCCACAGGAGCCATTTCACGCCCATTTTACAGATGGGGACTCGAGGCCGCGGGGGGGGTTGAGTGACCGGCTCGAGCTGACACAGCTCCGGGTGGGCTGGTGACTCGAGGACACTCGCGTGGCCCTCCCCACGCCCTCTACTGCCTGCTCCCCAGCCAGAAGGAGGGGCAGGGCGCAGGAAGGGCAGGCCCGCCCCCGCCCCGGAGGCCTCCCCCCTCTGCCCCGCGGTCTCGTCAAAGAACGGGCAGAAAGGAAAACAAAGCGTGAGTCCCTGCTTCCTGCGGCTCTGGAGCCCAGCGCCCTCGAGCAGCCTCTGCCCAGAGCCAGCCCGCTGCGCCCGCAGCGCTCTCCCCGGCGCCGGTCCCCGCAGCGCACGGTCCCCGCAGCGCACGGTCCCCGCAGCGCACGGTCCCCGGCCGGTTCCCGGAAAGCACGGTCCCCGGCCGGTCCCCGCAGCGCACGGTCCCCGGCCGGTTCCGGGAACGCTCGGTCCGCCTCTAACCCGTTTGCTCCTGGCCCCGGCCTGACCACGCGGGGAGGGCAGCGCAGAATTGCCGCCGGCTTTCCCCAGGGAGCGCTTCCTTGCGAGAAGGTAGGATCCCCGGCTCGGTGAAGGGGTTTGGGCTACAAGGCGTCTTGGCTCAGGAAAAAAAGCCTTTGTCAGGGCAGCGGGGTTCGAATCCCTGTCCGGCCAGTTCACAAGTTGCGGCGTTGGGAGGCTCCCCTTCTTGACATGCTAAGTCTGAACAGGAAATTCTCCTTGGTGGGGCTGTTGGAAGTTCAAGTTAATACATGCTGAGGAGTGTGTGGGGTGACAGACCAGCCAATTTGTGTCTTCCCCTACCCCGGCTGGGGCCCGGGGACCCCTGACCGAGAAGCAGGGGACTTGGTTGCCGCAGGAATTTTCCTAGAATTTCTAGATCTGTGTGGTTTAAGGGTGATACCTCCTCAGAAAAAAAGAGGTCAGGTGAGTTGTCTTAAAACTGCAGAGCAAGCTCATGAGGTTTCCTGGATTGTACATTTATTTGGGGGTAGTTTGAGGAAGGGAAGGGGGAGTTGGTGATAAAGTTTAGGCAGATTATCTCAAAGCTGTATTTTCAGACAAGCAGGCTTTGCTGGCTTGTTTCGGGAGTTAGCTTTCAGGGGAAGAGGCCGTGGAGAACATGGTAGATCTAGTTGAAGACTCTCCAAGCAATCAAAGACAGACTGACCTGGCTATCTTACAAACTCTCGAATTAAAATAACGCCTCAAATCCTCTCCCATCAATTCCACGCCTCTCCCAACGTCCGGTCCTTGCATGTCCTCTGAGAAGGTCAGCAGGGAGGTGGACGGGACCTGGTCAGACCACCGAGTGCCCTGGGCCCCTTTGCCTTCATCCTGCAGGGCGAGTAAGAAAAGCGAGGCGGTGTCAGCGGCGCCCGTGGAGAATGCGGCTCCGGAGCAGAGGCTCCAGCGGGAACTGTCACCCCGGAGCCCAGGGAACTCCTTGTAGTGTGTGTGTGTGTGTGTGGGGGGGGGGGCGCTGTGCGTTGTGGGATGTTAGGTAGACTCTCTGGCCTCTGCTGCTGGGTGCCAGCAGCACATACCCCACCCCGCCCCGCCCCGCTGTGCGACAAGCACAAATGTCTCCAGCCGTTGCCAGAGGCCCCTGGTTGAGGCCCACTGCCGTGGCCTCGCGCTGGCCAGAATCACACCCCCCACGCCCTCCATTACTGGCTGTGTGATGGGCTTCCCCAGCCTCATTTTTTCATCTGGAAAATGGGGATAATATTAACATCCGTCTTAGTTTCCTGTGGAGTGCCACGAACTGGGTGGCTTAACACCCAAGTCTGTGAGGTTGGAGGTCTGAAGCCCTGGGTGCCGGGAAGTGTGCTCCCCCCGCTCCCCGCCTCGCCCCTGGCTTCTGAGCCTGGACGGCAATTCTTGGCTTCTCTGCCTCCGTTGTCACATGGCTGTCCTCTGCCTCCAGGTTTCCTCTCGCCTTCTTCTAAGGAAACCTGTTGCATTGGAGTAAGACCCCACCCTCCTCCAGTGTGACCTCCCCACTTTAATTTGCCAAATTCCATCTTCGACACCCTATTTCCAAATAAGCACACCTGCTGCAGTATGGGGACCAGGACCTGAACGTCGGCCCAGCTCAGCCCGTAGCAGCATCTGAATCCCAGGACAGAGGGAGGCAAGGTGCCCGGCGCCCAGGCAAGCAGGACGAGGTGCCTCGTTCAACGCCAAGTCCCCACACCCAGCTTTATTTTTTATTTATTTTTTTAAACATTTTTTTTTTTTTTACCCAAGGAGCTGAGTTAATTTTTTTTTTTTAGATTTATTTTTATTTATTTAATTCCCCTCCCCTCCCCCGGTTGTCTGTTTTTTCTGTGTCTTTTTTTTTTTTTTTGCTGCGTCTTGTTTCTTTGTCCGCTTCTGTTGTCGTCAGCGGCACGGGAAGTGTGGGTGGCGCCATTCCTGCACTTTCTTTTTGCGCTGGGCGGCTCTCCTTACGGGGTACACTCCATGCGCGTGGGGCTCCCCTTCGCGGGGGACACCCCTGTGTGGCAGGGCACTCCTTGCGCACATCAGCACTGCGCATGGGCCAGCTGCACACGGGTCAAGGAGGCCCGGGGCTTGAACCGCGGACCTCCCATGTGAACACCCAGCTTTAGAAACCGCAGAGGAGAAAACATTTTCCCCCTTCGGCGCACTAATTCCATCTCAAAGACAATCCAAAGAAATAACCTAAGATGTGGGCAAACACTTATATAAGGATTTTAATCAAAAAGTATAAAAACAAAACTAGGAGCTGATGTGCCTCTGGCTTCCCACATGGGAGGTCCCAGGTTCAATTTCTGGTGCTTCCTAAAAAGAAAAAGAAAACAAACATCAAGCAAACAAATGAAGAAAACCAACTCAGGGAGCTGATGTGGCTCAGGGGTTGAGTGTCAGCTTTCAATCCCCAACCCCAGTACCTCAAAAAACAAAACAACTAAACTAAACAGAAAACAATCCAAAGACTCAACAGAAGGGGAGATATTAAATATAAAATGATTTAGCCATATATTGAAATGTCACTTTAAATATCCTGTTTGAAAACCACTTAACAATATGGGGTACTGCTGTAATGTAAAGTGTCAAGAATCCACACAAACTATAGAAGCAGCGGGAATCTAAATTTCTTTTGATGTTTTGTAAAAACAAAGTGTTGACAGTGTTTATTTCTGTGTAGTGAGGGTAGAGATGAATTTTATTCTTTATTTCTAGATTTTTCTACAACAAATCCATGTATAATCAGAAAAATAAGCATTATAAGAACTTTCATGCCTTTAAAAAATGTATGGAAAGATCTTTTCCCTGTTTTTTTAGACATCAAAGGAGGAATAGACGAAGGAAAGAAAGGAAACCATGAGGGAGAGGACACGGCTCAGAAATATTCTTTCTGCTAGAACTTCTGGGGCCAAGTACTAAAATTGTGGAACAGGATGAAAGAGGACAAAAAGCATTTAAACTGTTTAAGGAATCACATGCAGGCATATGACACCCCCCCCCCCCCCAATTATAGAAGAAGTAAAAACAGAAAAGGGATAGTGTGAAAAGCAGGCTTTCCCTCACCCCTGCCCTCAAGCCCCTCAGTCCAGTTGTGTGTCCAGCTGCGTGGCTCACAGCCACACGGGCCGCCTCTTATGGGTGCATAGATGCTAGTGGAGCCACCGTGTTCTGCAGCTTGCCTTGTTAGTCACCAGTATATGCTGGAGACCTTTCCACAGCTGCTCATATCCATTGGCCTGATTTGCTTTAACGACTGTATACTGTTTTATTCAATGATAAACCATAATTTATTTAAGCAGTCCACTTTAGATGGAAATCTGGGTGGTTAATTTTTTTTTTTTTACTATGAATAATGCCACAATATTTTCTTTTTTATTTGTCTGCTATGTTGCTTTTTGGTTTTTTTTTTTTAACTTTTTGTTTTGAGGTAATTGTAGATTCAGAGAAATATAATTTTAAAAATAACTCCTAGGTTTTCTCAGAACTAACACAAAAGGTAAATCCCCCAAACTAGCATATAATTGTGACAAACATCCTCTTCAGAAAGTCCCTACCAAGAAGCTCCGCCTCAAAAAGCCAGTAAAGCCTCTAGTTAAGCATATCCGGTAGACACACGCGCACACACACACACACGCGCGCGCGCACACGTACACATGGATGCACACACACGCTGGCACGCACGCGCACGCACACACGTACACACGCACGCACACACGTACACATGCACACGCACGCGCACACACACGCGCCCCCTTGACCTCACCCACCCTATAAGACTGGCAGGTATCTGCCCTAATCAACAAAGCCCAGCAAAAATAGCAGGGCGGGAGAAGGGAAAGGGGGGAATAAATAAATAAATAAGTCTTATCAAAACAAAACCCAAAACCCAGACAACTTCCTTCCTTCTGGTTATAAAACCGCCTGCAAACTCCTGGCCTGGAAGCTGCTTTGGTTTTTTGTAAGGGATTAGTTTCCCTTTTATACACACAGCCCCTCCGTTCCTGCTGTGATTTTGCTCATCTTTTTAGTTTCGACCATTCTGTTTCAGAGGCCTCTCCTGTAAGAAGCGTATGGTTGAGATTGGCTTTCTGATCCAGTCTGAGACTCTTTTCTTTTGAAAAGAGCATTTTTATCCCATTTACAGTGACAAATGCTGAGACTGATGGCCCTTAGTGTTTATTGAGGCAGGCATTCTCCTACCTGTTTCACAGGTTAGGAAAGAGAGGCTTATGGCGGTAAATTAATTTTCTTGAAATCACGAAACTGGTAAGTAGGGGAGCAGGACTTTGAATTCACTTAGCTGTGCTGTCTCTACACTGATGATACGGTCTGTTTGCTCCTCTGAGAGGGGAAAATGACACCTCTTCTCAGGCAGGATATCCGGTCCCTCCGATTGTGGAGAAGAGCAGACACCCTTTCCTCAGTGTGACAATAGAAAGACCTCGCATCTGCACAGGCGTGCTTTCCTGCAGTCCGCGTCTTCAGGGGAGAGTAGAACAGAATCTGGCGAAGCCTGTGCTTGTCAGAGAAAGATGGAAACAGAACGACCCAGAAATAGAAAGAGACACAAAGATAGGTCAGTGACACTCAAACAATATTTCACTTGGTTTCCACAATGTCCTGCTTGAGGAGAATGTTGTTCTCCTTGGACTCCCCTGGCGCCTCCCCTGGGTCTCTCGCTCCTTCCTCCTGAGTGCTGGAAAGCTCCAGCGGGGGCACCCCTTGACTCGCTCTGCCTCGATGGTGCCTCTCTTCCTAGGGTTCTCATCCGGCCTCCGGGCTTTACTTTCCACACTGGCGCGCCCCTGAACTCTAGACTCACCCGTGCACTGCTTACCCGAGCTCTCTGGAATGTTTAACAAGAGTCTCAAACTTGTCACCCAAACTGAACTCCATTGCCGCCCACCCGCTCTGCCTCGCCAGACCCCAGCCTTTCCCAGCTCCTAAATGGAATCTTCATTGTAACAGTTGCTCAGGCCCCAAACCTTGAAGGTATCTGTTGACTCTGCTCGCTCATGCCCCACAGCCCCTGCTATGTCCTGACGGCTTCCTGCAAATCCAGTCACTTCTCACCAGCCCCACTGCTGCCAGTCTGGTCCAGTGCTGTCGCCTCCTGCTCTGAGAACTGCTGTCACTTCCTGACTGGTCTCCCTGCTTCCTGCCTTGCAAACTTATAGTTATTTTCCAGCCAGAGCAGTCCTTTTAAAATACAAGTTACGCCCCCTCTCGATTTAGAGGTGGAGTGGACATCGCCATCCCAGGGTCCACAGGATGGAGGAATAAAATATGGATTAGAGTGGACTTACTGGTATTCTACTAAAGAACTATTGTGACTCTAGCAATGGAAGAAATTGTATCAGTGATGTGGAGACAGTGACCACAGTAGTTGCTGAGGGCAGCGAGAAGGAAGAAGATATATATATATATATGATGTGAGGACATTTTTGGGACATGGTGTTATCCTAAATGATATTGCAGGGACAGATGCAGGACATTATATATCCTGCCATAACCCACTGAATGGACTGGGGGAGAGTGTAAACTATAATATAAAGTATAATCCATGTGGTGCAGCAGTGCTCCGAAATGTATTCATCAAACACAATGAATGTGCCACACTGATGAAAGAGGTTATTGATGTGGGAGGAGTGGAGGCGGGTGGTGAGTGGGGTATATGGGAATCTCTTATATTTTTTAATGTAACATTTTGTGTGATCTATGTATCTTTTTAAAAAAAGACAAATAAAATAATTTGCTTAAAAAAATACAAGTTAGATAAGAGCCACTACTAGCCCCGAGGCGCCTGAGGGCATATTAGGAAACACCCCCCCACCCCCACCCCCACCCGCCCACTGTGGACTCAGCAGGTGCAGCTTGTGCACTCAGCCGACCAAAGTTCCCCGTTCTTCCTGGAAAGACACGAGGCCTCCCCTTCCGTGCCCACTTCCCTCCAGATCTCACAGCCTGTCGGTGGATTTCAGCCCCGCCTGGACCCTCGGCTAGAGTCTTTGTGCAGTTCTCATGATACTGATATGTCCTTGGGCATATAATTTTTATGGCAGAGCCTCATAAGTTGTTGCCTTTTGCTGCAAAAATACCTTTGAGGGAAATTCGTAATTCCTCCTTGACCCGTGTGGAGCTGGCCCATGGGCAGTGCTGATACGCACAAGGAGAACGCTGTGCCACGCAGGGGTGTCCCCCGCATAGGGGAGCCCCACGCGCAAGGAGTGCGCCCCGTAAGGAGAGCCACCCAGCGCGAAAGAAAGTGCAGCCTGGCCAAGAATGGCGCTGCACACACTGAGAGCTGACACAGCAAGATGACGCCACAAAAAGAGACACAGATTCCTGTGCCGCTGATAAGGATAGAAGCGGTCACAGAAGAACACACAGCGAATGGACACAGAGAGCAGACAACTGGGGGCAGGGGAGGGGGGAGGAATAAATGAAAAATAAATCTTAACAAAACAAAACAAAAAACCGGTAGTTGAACAATACGAAGTACTGGTGAGAATGGGGAGCAGCTGGAACTCTCGTGCATTGCTGGGGGCAGTATGGCTTGGCTCAAGCAATTTGGAAAAGTGGCAATATCTGCAGAAGTTAACCAGATCCCTACCCCATGACATGCCAGTGTGTACTACCCTTGTGTCTGTATGTGCCTGTGTCGCCAAAGACAGGTGCAAGAGAGAGTGTTCTTAGCAGGCTCATTCATGGTAGTCAGATTGGAAACAATCCAAATATACCCATCGATAGAAGAATAGACAAGTTGTAGTAAATTTATATAATTTAATACTATGTTGCAGTAAGAATTTTTTTTAAAGATTTATTTTATTTATCTCCTCCACTTGCCACCTGCACTTGGGGTCTGCTCTCTGTGCCCATTCACTGGGCGTTCTTCTGTGTCTGCTTGTCTTCTCCTTAAGAGGCACTGGGAACTGATCCTGGGACCTCCAATGTGGAAGAGAGTCGCTCAGTTGCTTGAGCCATCTCAGCTCCTTGGTTTGCTGTGTCTCCCACTGTCTCTCCTCTGCGGCTCCCTCTGTTGTGTCATCTTGCTGCGCCAGCTCTCTGAGCCGCCCGCCAGGTTGCCTTCACCAGGAGGCCCCGGAATTGAACCTGGAGTCTCCCATATAGTAGACGGGAGCCCAATCGCTTGAGCGACATGCTCGTCCTGCAGTAAGAATTTTTTAAAAAGTAAAACTACTGATACCCACAACCACATGGATGAATTTCACAGATGTTATATTGAATGAAAGAAGCCAAACAAAGAATTCCATTTATGTGGCTTCCAAGAGGCAAAACTTTACAGTGGTTACAGGAGCTAGAACCATGTTTACTTCTGGGGGTGGGTATGAGTCTTGACTACAAAAGGGTACAAATAAGTTTTCTGCTCTGTCTCTTCATCTGGGTGGTGATTACTCCAGCACATATGTGTGTAAAGCTGTAGTGAGCTGAGTACTTCGTTTTGTGTAATTATATATGTAAGTTACACCTCAATAATTTTTTTTTTTTTCTGTGTGGGAAAGGGTGATCTTGAGCCTGCGGGGAGCAAGCCGCTCCAGACTTCTCCAAGTCCACAACTCTTTGCCTCCAATTTGTATGTGTCCAAGGACAGGAAACCACTGACACGCCTTTGAAGGAGGGTTTCAATAAAAATTTTAAAAAAATATTTTTAAAATTGTGATAAAATACACATAACATAAAAATCATTTTAACCATTTTAAGTGACACATCTTTGACACTAAGTATCTAGGCAATACTGTATGACTTCCACTACCACCTCTTTCCAGATTATTTCCATCGTCCCAAACTCATCCACATTTAGCAATAACTCCCCAGTGCCCCCTCCTCTCACCTCGATCACCACTATTCGGCTGTCTATCTCTATCAATTGACTTATACTAAGTATTTCATATAAGAAAAATCATACAATATTTGTCCTTTTGTGTCTGGCTTATTTCACTCAATAACCCCATGATGTCTTCCAGTAGCAGGTACCAGCACTTCACTTCTTTTCATGGCCGAATACTATTCCACTGTAGGGTTAAACCACGTTTGCTTGATCCATTCTTTAGCTGCTGGACACCTGGGTTCCATCCACTTCTGGATCTTGCGAATAATGCTGTGATGAACATTGGTGTACAAACAGCTGAAAAGTTCCTGCTTTCAGTTCTTCAGGATTTATACCTAAGAGTGGACTTGCTGGGCCATGTGGTAATTCTATGTTTAACTTTCTGAGGAACAATCCAACTGTTTCCACAGGGACTACAACATTCCTACCAACAGTGTATGAGGGCTACTATTTCTCCACGTCCTCGCCAATACTGTTATTTTCCATTTTTAAAATAATAAACATCATAGTGAGTGTGAAGTGGTATCTCATTGTAGTTTTAATGTGTATTTCTCTGATGGCTAATGATGGTGAACATCTTTTCATATGCTTATAGGTCATTGGAATATCTTCTTTGGAGAAATGTCCATTCAAATCCTTGGCCCATTTTTAATTGGATTGTTCATCTTTTTTTGTTGAGTTGTAGGATTTTTAATATATTCTGGATATTAAAGCTTTTCAGATATATGGCTTCCAAATATTTTCTCCCATTCTGTAGGTTGTCTTTTCTCTTTTTTGATAATGTCATTTGATGTACAAAAGTTTTTAATTTTGATGAAGTCCTTTTTAGCTATTTTTTTCTTTTGTTGTTTTTATGTTTGGTGTAAAATCCAAAACTCTGTTGCTTACTAAAAGAAATATCTGAAGATATTTCTGTATGTTTTCTTCTAAGAGTTTTATAGTATTAGTTCTTATATTTTGATCATTGATCCATTTTGAATTAATTTTTGTATATGGTGAGAAGTAGGGGTCCACATTCATTCTTTTGCATGTGGATTTCTAGTTGTCCCAGCACCATTTTAATTGAATGAACTCTTATTTTCCCATTGAATGGACTTGGCACCTTGTGGAAAATCAACTGGGCATAGATATTTGAAATTATCTCTGGACTCTCAATTCTGTTCCATTGAGAATAGAACTCTATATGTCTATCTTTGTGCCAAGACCACACTGTTTTTGTAGCTTTATAGTATGTTTTCAAATCAGAAAGTGTGAGTCCTCCAACTTTTTTCTTCTTTTTTAAGATTGTGTTTTCTATTTGGGGACCCTTGCAATTCCATGGGAATTTGAGGATAAGCATTTCTATTTCTCCACCCAAAAGAAGGCTGCTGGCATTTTGATAAGGATTATACTGAATTTGTAGATGACTTTAGACAGTATTGACCTGTTAATAATATTAAAGCGTTCCAATCCATGAACATGGGATGTCTTCCCATTTATTTAGGTCTTCTTCAATTTTTTTCAGCAATATTTTATAGTCTTTCACCTCCTTAGTTAAATTTATTCTTAGGTATTTTATTCTTTTAGATGCTGTTGTAAATGGAATTATTTTCTTGATTTCCTTTCAGATTGTTCATTACTGATGTATAAAAACCCAGCCAACTTCTGTATATTCACCTTGTGTCCTGAAACCTTGCTGAATTCATTAGTTAGGTCTAGTAACTTTCTTGTGGATTCTTTGGGTTTTTCTATATATAGGATCATGTTATTTGTGAATAGGGATAATTTGATTTCTTCCTTTCTAACCTGGATGCCTTTAATTTCTTTCTCTTGCCTGATTGCTCTGTTTAGAACTTCCAGTACAATGTTGAATAACAGTAGTGACAGCGGGCATCCTTGTCTTAGTCCCAATCTTAGGAGAAAAGCTCTCAGTCTTTCATCTTTGGGAATGATATTTATTGTGGATTTTTCATGCTGAGAATATTCCCTTATATTCCTAGTTTTCTGAGTGTTTTTTTAATCATGAAAAGATGTTGTTTTTGTTGAACGCCTTTTCTGCATCAATTGAAATGATCGTGTGTTTTTTAAAATTTATTTATCCCCCTCCACGCCCCCCCATCCAGTTGTCTGCTCTGTGTCCATTCGCAGTGTTTTCTTCTGTGTCCACTTGCAGTCTCGGTGGCACCAGGAATCTGTGTCTCTTTTTGTTGCATCATCTTGCTATATCAGCTTGGTGGCTGTCCTTGAGGGGCACACTCCTTGCGCGTGGGGCTCTCCTACGTGGGGGACACCCCTGTGTGGCAGGGCACCTCCTTGTGCATGGCAGCACTGCATATGGGTCAGCTCACCACATGGGTCAGGGGGCCTTGGGTTCGAACTCTGGACCTTCCATATGGTAGATGGATGCTCTATCAGTTGAGCCATGTCCACTTCCCCATGTGGTTTTTCCCTTCATTCTGTTAGTGAATTGATTGATTTTCTGATGTTCAGCCATTATGTCATTTTTAAATAAATCCTACTTTGTCATGGTGTATAATCTTTTTCCTTTGGATTCAGTTTGCCAGTATTTTGTTGATATTAGTCTGTAATTTTCTTGTGCTGTCTTTATCTGGCTTGGATATTAGGGCAATGCTGGCCTCATTGGATGTTAGAAAATAATCCCTCCTCTTATATTTTTTGGAAGAGCTTGAGAAGGATTGGTGTTAAATATTATTTAAATGTTTGGTAGAATTCACATAAAATAACAGATAATAATCAGTAGCTCCAAATTAAAATTTCTCATAAGTCATGTGCTCCACATTTGTGGAGATGTTGATTCTTTTGATCAGACAGGAACGCAGAGGTCATGCTGCCTGTTGCTGGTTAGGCAAACTTTACTTTGGAGATAACTTGTTTTCCTCATTGCTGCACCTGCTAACAATTCATCCTTTTACTTTTAACTTCTTTATGTCTTTGTACTTAAGGTGAGTCTCTTGTAGACAGTATACAGATGGATAATGCTTTTTTCATACAATCTGCTTACATCTGCCTTTTAATAAGGGAGTTTAAGGTAAGAATTGATAAGGATGGGTTTAATTTTGCCATTTAGCTGTTTGTTTTCTGTATGTTTTTTTGTTCCTCAATTACTCTGTGGCAGTTTGAAATTATTTTATGAATCCCAAAAATAGAAAGATTATGTCTGTGGGCTCTTGTACTCCTGTTGGCACGAGACCTTTTCACCTGGACTATCTCGGTGAGGTGGGACTCAGGTTGAGTCTCTGCCCTCTTGCTGGGTCTGATAAAAAATGGAGACACACAGGAAAAGAGAGCTCTGCCCTTTCTGATCCTGCCCTGTGACAGAAAGGAGAGGCTCAAGCAGCAGAAGCCCTGGGAGAGCTGAGCCGTATATGCCTGATAGCTTACAGCTGAAATGGAAGAAAGCAGAGCAGCCGAGCCTAAGAGCGGAGGCCTGGCAAGAGGCAAGCCCTGGACCTGGCTGCCCACAGCCAAGCTCCAGGAGATGGAACAGCCTGGAGGGGAAGGCAGAGCCCGGGCAGAAGCTGCCTGCGTCGTGCTTCGGCACGTGGCAACTGACTTGTGTGAGAAAGCACCTCTCATGGTGCCTCGAGCTGGACTTTCACCATCTTGAAACTGTAAGCTTTTATCCCAAATAAATACCCTTTATAAAAACCAACACAGTTTCTGGTACTTTGCATCAGCAGCCCTTTGGTAAACTAAAACATACTTCATTACTGCTTTTTTTTTTTTTTTTTAAATTTAACTGCTCTTTTGTAGTATACCAGTTTGATCCCCTTCTTTCCTTTTTTCTTGTTTTTAAAGTTATTTTCTTAGTGGTTACTTTTGTAATTAAAATGAACAGCTTAAGCTAATAACTTAGTTTGACTGGTATCAACCTCGTTTCAGTAGGATACAAACTCTCGACTCTGTGTATTTCCATCCCTCCCCCTTTATATCGATATTGCCTCAGATCACACCTTTATACGTGATATGCCCCATTAACACATATTTAACATGTTACCTTACAGATTTATCTGTTAGAGCATATGGGGGGGGGTTGTTACAAACAAAAGCACAGTAATACAGGATTTCATATTTACCTGCGTAGCTTCCTTTACCATTGTTCTTTGTTTCTTCCATGGCTTTGAGTTGCTGTCCAGTGTACTTTTATTTTTGCCCAAAGGACTCCCTTTAGCAGTTCTTACAGGGCTGGTCTTCAGGTAAGGAACTCTGCAGCTTTTGTTTATCTATTAATGACTTAATTTTGCCTTCATTTAAAAAAAAAGATTTATTTATTTATTTCTCTCCCCTCCCCCACCCTACCCCACCCCTATTGTCTGTTCTCTGTGGCTTCTGTTGTTGTCAGCGGCACAGGAATCTGTGTCTCTTTTTGTTGCATCGTCTTGTTGCGTCAGCTTTCCATGTGTGCGGCACCATTCTTGGGCAGGCTGCACTTTCTTTTGCGCTGGGCGGCTCTCCTTATGGAGCACACGCGTGGGGCTCCCCTATGCAGGTGACACCCCTGCACGGGGACACCCCTGCGCGGGGTCACCCCTGCATGGCAGGGCACTCCTTGCGCGGGGTCACCCCTGCATGGCAGGGCACTCCTTGCGCGCATCAGCACTGCGCATGGGCCAGCTCCACACGGGTCAAGGAGACCCAGGGTTTGAACCGCGGACCTCCCATGTGGTAGACAGATGCCCTAACCACTGGGCCAAGTCCGCCGCCCCTGCCTTCACTTTTGAAAGGTAATTTTTTTCTGGATATATAATTCTTGGTTGACAGGTTTTTTTTCCCTCTAAGGACTTGATATATGTCACCCCACTGTTTTCTGGCCACTATGGTTTCTGATGAGAAATATGCTATAAATCTTATTGGGGATCCTTTTGATGGGACAAGTTGTTTGACCCTTGCTGCTTTGAAAATCCCCTCGTCTTTGGGTTTTGACAATTTCGCTATGTGTCTTGGTGTGGATCACTTACAGCTGATCTTGCTTAGGGTTTGTTGAGGTTCCCAGATGCGTACATTCATGTCTTTCGTTGGATTTATTAAGTGTTGGGCCCTTATTTCTTCAAAACTTTTTCTGCCCCACTCTTTCTCTCTTTTGTCCTTCTGGTGCTCCAATGATGTGTATGTTGGTACACTGGTTGATGTCCTACTGGTCCCTCAGGCTCTGTCCATTTTTCTTTTCTTTTCTTTCAGCATCACACTGGATACTTTCAATTGTCTTCTGTTCAAGTTTATTGATCCTTTCTTCTGCCTTTTCAATCTGCTGTTGTGTCTGTCTAATTGACTTTTCACTTCAATGACTGTACTCTGAAATTTTTGTTTTGTTTCCTTTTATAATTTCTCTCTACTTTGTTCAAACAGTATTTTCCTAATTTTCTTTAGTTCTTTGTATAAGGCTTACTTTAGCTCACTGAACATATTTAAGATGGTTAATTTAAAGTCTTTGACTAATAGTTCCAATGTATGAGCTTCCTCAGGGATGGTTTCTGGAAAATTCTTTTTTTTTTTCCCCTGTGAATGGGCCATACTTTCCTCTTTCTTTCTTTGATTTGTAAATTTTGTTGTAGTTGAGAAATGGGCATTCTTAGTATTATGTTGCTATAACTCTGGAAATCTGGTTCTCTTTCCTCTGAGATTGCTAGGTTTTTGTTGTTGAAGGCTGGGGCCATCAATTTGTGGCTTTTCCAAGCTATTTTTCCTCCCAAAAAGGGAATGAAAAGAGCAAAGAGGAAAAAATAGGTATTGTTGCCTCTTGAAGACTCCTCTGTGGAAAAATGGCCGTACTCAGAGCCCAGGTGGGGCTGGATGGGGGCATCGGTCTGGAGTGGCTGATCAAAAGCAGTCCCTGCGATCAGACCACAGACCCCTGGTTTTGGAGGACCAGGGCCTTGTAGTCCATGCTGGCTCCAGCAAGCTGCGCGGGAGCCCGGGCTGCACTCCCCACGGCTGCCCGCTACGTGGTTGGGGGACGGGGAATGGTAGCCACGACGTGAAGGGAGGAGTTCACGGGCGTTGACCACAGTTTTCTAGCCTTTTCACCCAGCTCTTCCCTGGATGTTGCAGGGTCCCGCTAGTCTCCAGAGTTTCTAAATGGCTGACTCAGACATTTGCTGCCAGTTCACTGGTGGTTTTGATGGAGGACTGATTCCTGGAGCTTCCAACTCTGTCGTCTTCCACAAGCCTCCTCCAACTTTAAAAGCAGTGGTTTATAATATTTAGTCCACTATGAGTACTTCACTGCTATTTTGATCTAGAACGATCTAAAATCCTTCCACGCTTGTGTTTCATCAGGTTTGATGATACGGTCGATAACCTTGCTTTCCATATTCCTATCCAGAAAATCATTTAACTCGCAGCAACAGCCCTAATTCTGCTGTGGACAAAATGAGCACGGATTCGGTGCTGCAGAGCCAGCTGGACAGCCAGGAGGCGGAAGAACTTGAGGCTGATGTTGACTCAGAAAGGTAACCCAAGAGCGTGCATCCTCGGGGGGGAAAGGGTTAGTTCTGTTCAAACGCTCCGGGCATCCTCTTGCTGTGGAACAAAAGTGTTCCAGTAGCACGAGCCAGAAGGAGGCCCTCTTTTCCCACCGTCTTCATTATGCATATGAAGATAGGTTCTCCTTTAAAAAAAAAAATCCACAGGTCTAAATTAAATATTTCGAAGAGTAAGTCAAGAGTTATTCGGGCAGGTGCCATTGGGCGACAGGATTCCAGGAGCAAAAATTGCCTAATCTCTGTTAGTTCCTTGTACTAAAAAGAACTCAGCCTTTTTGGCTCATATATCACCAAGGAAACCCTTTAGTGTTAATGAACTTAAGCCCAATTATTAGTTAGTTGTCAGAGGCAGCATCACCAGCCTGCAGCACATTGTGGACAATCAGCAGATACTAGCCAGATGAGTGAAAACTAAAGGAGGTGGTTTAGGTCTTCTCCAGGGCTCCTTCTAATTCTGACATCTCCTTCAGGGCAGGGAACTTGTCCTCTCCAGGCCTCCTCAGCGAACCCTGAGGGGAATGCACTGGTGGCAGTAGGGCAGTGCTGGAAATAGGCTTTTTCCTCACCTCTGCTGCTCTCCCTGAAAGGGCTCTTCCGTGAAGGCCAAGAGCAGATGGGCTGGCAAACATTCCCTCATACTTCTTCCTGTGAGGCGCTGGGGAAAGAGGGACGTGGGAGCATTTGTCTCTAACTTCTTCCATGAGAAAGCAATCCCATCTGCTTGTGGGGTCGAGTAAAGCTAGCCAGCCACGAGGAGGACATTCAGAGCACGAGTGATGGGTCTCGGCCGCCTCTGTGGGACGGCTTCCGATAGAAGCAAAGGCACGCCCGCAGGAGCCACCTCCCGAGTCATCAGAGTGAAGGGCGCATGGCAGGCTCTGCTCTCCTCGCTCAGGGTCCCCTCTGTCTATGTTGGACTCTCGACTCCCTGCCTCCACCGGGGTTTCCTCTTTCTTCTCCTTTCCCAGATCTTTCCATCGGTTAGTCCCAAGGACCCCTGTTTTGACAAGGACTTTGGCCTTTCCTCACTGCCGCTCGCGGATGACAGTCGTGAAGCTTCTCTGTAAGAGGCTATCCTGCCCTCCCCGGCTCTCTGGCCAGGGCTGAGGTTACTGTCCAGATGCCCCCCTTGCTTGTCTCTCCTGTTCACGAAGCTTCCTAGAAAGGCGGAATTTCCCACTGGCACTAGGGGTTTTTACGGTCAGGGTGGGGGTACTGGGGTGTTAGGAGATGCAGGAGGATTCAGAGACGGCATTGGCAAGAACTTCTAGAAAACCCGAGTGCCCACCTAGGAATCGGGCTTTCCCACCTGGGGCAGGGGTGGGGGTGGCGGTGGCTGAAGCTAAATCTTTATCTGACTCCCCCACAGGGACGAGAATGGCCTTCTCCTGTCGGCTGATGAAATATTTTTGAGAGAGTTTCCCCTCATCAAAATGGAGCTAGAACATTACATCAGAAGTCTCTATGACCTTGCCAATGATCGCGACACAGACCACCAGACGCTCGCGAAGACCAGCGTGGTGACCGGCTCCGTCGGCGTCGTCTCGGGACTGATGGGCATCGTGGGTTTGGCCCTCGCTCCAGCCACGGCGGGAGGAAGCCTGGTGCTCACCACGGCCAGCCAGGGTTTGGGAGTAGCTCTCGGGGCCACCAGCATCTTCACCAGCCTTCTGGGATACACTTACGACAGAAGAACCCAAACTCAGGCCAGCCGGCTAATGTCCACCAGCAGCCGGGAGGCTGGCGAGATGAAGGGAAAGGCGGTCGCCCAAGCCGTGGCCATCGGTCAGGCTGCCTTCAGCTGCAGGGACGCCATCCGCAGCATGAAGAAGAACGTCAGGGCCTTCCAGAACGCCAGAGCCCACCCTCGCTTGACCGCCACTGCCAAGCGTTTCCTGGTCACCGGCCAAGTGTCGGCCCGAAGGTACAGGAAGATTCAAAGGCTCTTTGATGGCACCGCGCTGGTGATGTCCAAAAGCGCACGCTTGCTGCAGGGTGCGACGGCTGTCATCTGGCTTGGACTGGACGTGGCCAGTCTCTTGGATAAATGGAAGCAGCTGAAGGAGGGAGCAAGGTCGGAATATGCAGAGAGGCTGAGAGCCCAGGCTCGCGAGCTGGAAAGGCAGCTGGCAGAGCTCACCCAATACTATGAGAGCCTGCAGCAGGTGAGGCCACGGTGTCCCTCATGGTGGGGCTAGCAGGAACCAGGGTTTACGGACAGGATTTATGTGGATTTTGTGTGGGTGCTCCTGACGACATGGGCACACAGTGGCCCTGGGGGTCCAAACGGTGTCCAGTGCTCTCTGGAGATAGACCTGGCCATGCCTTCTCTTGCTGTGTGGATGCTCCAGGAGGTCCAAGCACTGGGAAATGGGCTTCCCAGTTTTTCAGACGAGGACGCTGAGCCCCGGGGAGGCTCTCTGCCTGCCCGAGCTCTGGCAGTGAGTTAATGGCTGAGCCAGGCTTGCACACCCCAGGAGTCTGACTCCAGAGCCTGGGCTTCTGTCTCCCCTTTGCAGCTTTACTGGGAGGGGTGATTTTGTTTCCTTACAGCAACTCCTGCAAGAAAGCACGGCCTGTGAATCATCTTTGGCGGAAGCCGTGGAGAACCTGTCTCTGTCCACAGCCAGGCCTGGAGAAGCAGGAGCTGAGGTGACAGGAGAGCAGGAGAGCACCCGAGCCCCGGTGCCTGAGCAGAATCAAGAGGGCCAGGGTGGGGGTGGGCAAGGCTGGCCGAGAGGGGGCCTTCCCCAGCAGGCGGGGATACCCTGAGTCCTGGCCGGTGCGTTTTGGAGGCCTACCCGTCCCCCCTCATTGCCCGCTGCCTGCTCGTTCCTCACTCACCTGCTAACTCTCTGCTTGGCCTCGCCGGCGCCCCACTCTCTCCCTCAGCAGGTGCTGTTTCCTGCTGGGACCTGTGCTACAGACAGCAAGCTGCGCGGGAGCCCGGGCTGCACTCCCCGCGGCTGCCCGCTACGTGGTTGGGGGACGGGGAATGGTAGCCACGACGTGAAGGGAGGAGTTCACGGGCGTTGACCACAGTTTTCTAGCCTTTTCACCCAGCTCTTCCCTGGATGTTGCAGGGTCCCGCTAGTCTCCAGAGTTTCTAAATGGCTGACTCAGACATTTGCTGCCAGTTCACTGGTGGTTTTGATGGAGGACTGATTTCTGGAGCTTCCAACTCTGTCATCTTCCACAAGCCTCCTCCAAATTTAAAAGCAGTGGTTTATAATATTTAGTCCACTGTGAGTACTTCACTGCTATTTTGATCTAGGACGATCTAAAATCCTTCCACGCTTGTGTTTCATCAGGTTTGATGATACTGTCGGTAACCTTGCTTTCCATATTCCTATTTTAAATGAGTGTCAAGATTTTAAGTGTATGGTTAATTGATTCCTTTCACATATTTAAATACCATGTAACTACCACCTAATCAAGATATGGATTACTTCTAGCAGCCCGGAATTCTCCCTTGTTTTCTCTCCTAGTCAGTACCCACTGTATTAGATTTCTACTGTAGCCATAACTAATTGCCACAAATTTAGTGGCTTCAAACAGCACCCAGTTATTCTCTCACATTTCCACAGGTCAGAAGTCCAGGTGGCCTGATGGGGCTCTCTGCTTAGGGTCTCACAAGGCCAAAATCAGGGCTCAGCTGGCCTAGGCTCTTACCGCGTTGCTCTGGGGGGAAATCCCCTTCCACACTCGCTCGGGCTGTTGGCAGAGTTAATTCCCTTCTCAGGCTCTCCCCGTGAGCCCCTCCAGCTGCAAGCCAGCACCTGCGGGGCAGGGGCTCCTCAGACTCTGAATCTCTCTGACTTCCTCTTCTGCTGCATCTCGTCTGCCACCAGCCGGAGACAGTTCTCTGCTTTAAGGGCTCGTATGATCAGATTAGGCCACCGGGATGACCCAGGATAATCTCCCCACCTTGAAGTTGGTGAGACACTGTAATTGCATCTGCACAGTTCATTTTACCACAGAGCGTGATAAAGGCTCAGTTTCGGGGATTAAGATGGGACACCTTTGGAAGGCCATATTCTGCCACAATTCCCATGATTGTGATTTTTGTCACTATGAATTTACTTTGCCTGTTTTTGAACCTCTTGTAAACGGAATCATACAACATATATTCTTTTGTACTCAAGGGTGTGTCTGTGAGATTCATCTGCGTAGTTGCACATAACTATAGTGCATTATTACTGCAGGGAATATTCCAGTATATGAATATACCACAATGTATCTATTCATTTTAATGTTGATGTACATGTTTGGGGTTATTATGAATAAAATGGTTTTGGACCTCCTTGTTAACGTATATTCTGCTAGGCCTATATACTCGCTTCTCTTGGATGCATATTGTAGAATGGCTGAGTTGTAATGGATGAATAATTTTAACTTCAATGAATATATCCAAACAGTTGTGTTTTTTTTTAAAGATTTATTTTTTAATGGTATTTATTTATTTATTTATTTATTTATTTATTTAATTTCTCTCCCCTTCCCCTGCCAACCTGCACCCCAGTTGTCTGTTCTCTGTGTCCATCCGCTGCGCGTCCCTCTTTGTCTGCTTCTGTTGCTGTCAGCGGCACAGGAATCCGTGCCTTTCTGTTGTGTCATCCTACTGTGTCAGCTCTACGGGTGTGCGGCGTCATTCCTGGGCAGGCCGCACCCTCCCTCGAGCTGGGCGGCTCTCCCCACGGGGCGCACCCCCCCGCACGCAGGGCCCCCCCACGCGGGGGACACCGCCCACGTAGCACGGCACTCACTGTGCGCATCAGCACTGCGCGTGGGCCAGCTCCACACGGGTCAAGGAGGCCCGGGGTTTGAACCGCAGACCTCCCATATGATAGGTGGATGCCCTATCCATTGGGCCAAGCCCGCCTCCCTTAAGATTTATTTTTTATTTATTTCTCTCCCCTTCCCTGCCCCAGTTGTCTGCTCTCTGGGTCCATATGTTGTGTGTTCTTCTGTGTCCGCTTATGTTCTTGTCAGCGGCACCGGGAATCTGTGTCTCTTTTTGTTGCGTCATCTTGCTGCATCAGCTCTCCACGTGTGCAGTACCACTCCTGGGCAGGCTGCACCTTTTTTGCTCTGGGCAGCTCTCTTTATGGGGTGCACTCCTTGCAGGTGGGTCTCCCCTATGCAGGGGACACCCCTGCATGGCACAGCACTCTTTGCGTGCTTCAGCACTGTGCATGGACCAGCTCATCACACGGGTCAGGAGGCCCTGGGTTTGAACCCTGGACCTCCCATGTGGTAGGTGGATGCTCTATCCATTGAGCCAAATCTTCTTCCCAATCCAAACAGTTTTTCAAAGTGGTTGTATCATTTTTCATTCCCTCTAGCAATGTAAGAGTGTTCCAGTTTCTTTATAACCTCACCATCTCTTAGTATTATCACTTCAAAAATTTTTTAGCCTTCCTGCTGGAGATACAGTGATATCTTTTTGGCCTTAATATACATCTCTTTGATGGCAAATGATGTTGAGCAACTATTCCTATGCCTATTGGCCACTTGCATATCCTTTTATTATGAAGTGTCAAGCCTTTTGCCCATTTTCATTGTATTATTTGTCTTTTTCTTATTGATTTAAAGAAGTTCTTTGGATATTCTATGTCTTCTGTCAGATATATGCATTTCAAATATCTTCTTCCTGGATGTGGCTTGGCTTTTACTGTAGTAACTGGTATATTTTAATGTATAGAAGTTCTTAATGACAGTGGAGTCCAGGTTATACATTTTTTCTTTTATTTGTAATTTTGATATATATTTATGACCTTGTATATCTCAAGGTCACGAATATAGCCTTTTATACTTTTTTTCTAGACGCTTTATTGTTTTAACATTTAAGGCAGCAGTTAATCAGGAATCAGCTTTTATGTATGATATGAGAAAGGGATCAAGATGCTTTTTTTTCATTATGAATATCCAATTGCTCATCACCACTTGCCTTACCCCACTGCACTGCAGTGGCACCTTTGTTGTAAATGAGGTGATGATATCAACACAAGTCTGCAAAAATAGATGAATGGAACTTGTATAGTCTCTTGGATTCTCCATTGGGATATTTGGCTAGCCTTGTGTCAACTCCACACCATTTTTATTCTTGCAGCTTTCTAATAAAACTTGATATCTTGTCATGTAAGTCTCCCAACTTATTCTTCAAATGTCTTTGTTATTCTAGGTCCTTTGCATTTCCATATAAATTTTAGAATCAACTTGTCAATTTCAACAAAAATATCTATTGGGATTTTTATTAAAATTACATTGCGTCTATAGATCAATTTGGAAGGTACTGACATTTTAGCAGTATTGAGTACTTCAGTCCATGTTATCTCTCCATTTAATTGAGTCTGTCGTTTCTCAGGAGTCTTTGTAGTGTCAGTGTAGAAGTCGTGGTATTTTTTTGTTGGCTATATTAATAGGTATTTGGTGTGTTCTAACGTTCATGTCAATTGTTTATTTCATTCTATTATTGCTTATTGCTTAGTATAAAATACAATTGATTTTTGTATACCGACCATTAGAATTAATAATGACTTCAGTTGTTATTGGATACTGGTTTACACCAGTATTTGTATCCAGTAAACTTACTGAAGTCATTATTAATTCTAATGGTTTGGCAGTAGATTCTTTTGGATGTTCTGCACATACAATTATATCATCTGCAAATAATGAAAGTTTTATTTCATCCTTTTCAATCTTTAGGCTTTTTGTTTCTTTTTCTTACTGTATTCCACTCACTAGGACCTTCAGTGCAATGTTGCCTAGAAATGTGGATCGTGGACATCCTTATCTTGTTCCTGAACTCAGGGTCAGAACCACTAAATAACCTGTGTATGTTTTTTTAAGAGGCCCTTTACCTGAGTAAATAAAGTTTCCTTCCATTCTTATATTCCTTCTACTCACTGAGAGGGTTTTTATTTTTTCATGAATGGGTGCTCAATTTTACCAACTGCTTTTTCTGTGTCTGTTGAGATAACCATGTGTTTTTCTTCTTTATTATTGTGGTGGTTGGGGTAGGGGGAGTTTTTTTTGCAATGATGCAAGGATTCTAAGGCATGTAACAGGCCTGGTTTACTTCTCCTTAATGGTTATCCATCATTTCTCTCTCTTTTTTTTTTAATTTTTAAACTTTATTTTGTACATTTAACAATTGAAAATATAGGCAATAATTTAAAAAGAAAAAGAAAACAGGGTTGAATAAAAACATACATTTCTCAATTAAATGTTTCGGATACATATAATTTTTTTAAATCATACAATATGTTACACAGTATATTTAGTTCCTAGTAATGCAATCATATAGTATTTGTCCTTTTGTGTCTGGCTTGCTTCGCTCAACATAATGTCCTCTAGGTTCATCCATGTTGTCATGTGCTGTTCGACTTCATTTCTTCTTACAGCTGCATGATATTCCATCGTGAGTCCAGCACAGTTCGTTTACCCACTCATCAGTTGATGGACACCTGCATTGTTTCCACCTTTTGGCAACCATGAATAATGGTGCTGTGAACATCGGTGTGCAGATGTCTGCTCATGTCACTGCTCTCAGTTCTCATGGGAATATGCCTAGTGGTGGCATTGCAAGTCATGTGGCAACTCTATATTCAACTTCTTTAAGAACCGCCAAACAGTCCTCCACAATGGCTGTACCATTCTGCATTCCCACCAACAGTGAATAAGAATTCCTCTCTCTCCACATCCTCTCCAACACTTACAGTTCTCTCTCTTTTTAATAGTGGCCGTTCTGATAGGTGTGAAAGGATACCTCATTGCAGTTTTGATTTGCATTTCCATAATCATTATTGATATTGAACATTTTTTCATGTTTTTTTCTTTTTTCTTTTCCATTTGTATTTCTTCTTTGGACAAATGTCTATTCAAATCTTTTGCCCATTTTTTATTTGGGTCGTTTGTCTTTTTATTGTTGAGTTGTGATATCTCATATATCCTGGATATTAAACCCTTATTTGACATGTGATTTCCAAATATTTTCTCCCATTGAGTTGACTGCCTTTTCACCCTTTTGACAAAGTCCTTTGAGGTTCAAAAGTGTTTAATTTTGAGGAGGTCCCACTTATCTATTTTTTCTTTTGTTGCACATGCTTTGCGTGTAAGGTTCAAGAACCCACCACCTACCACAAGGTCCTGAAGTTGTTTCCCTACATTTTTTTCCTAGTAATTTTATGGTCCTGGATTTTACATTTAGGTCTTTGATGCATTTTGAGCTGATTCTTGTATAAGGAGTGAGATAGGGGTCCTCTTTCATTGTTCTGGTTATAGATATCCAATTCTTACACCATTTGTTGAAAAGAATGTTTTGTCCTGTTAACATGGACTTGGTAGGTTTGTCAAAAACCAGTTGAGCATATAGGTGAGGGTTTATTTCTGGATTCTTAAATTCTATTCCACTGATCAATGTGTCTGTTTTTCTGCCGGTACATGCTGCTTTGACCACTGTAAACTTAGTAATAATTTTCAAGGTTAGGCAGTGAAATTCTTCCCATGTCGCTCTTCTTTTATAGAATGCTTTTGACTATTTGGGTGCACTTTCCCTTCCAAATAAATTTGGGGGAAGCAGACTTGGCCCAGTGGTTAGGGTGTCTGTCTACCACATGGGAGGTCCGTGGTTCAAACCCTGGACCTCCTTGACCTGTGTAGGGCTGGCCCATGCGCAGTGCTGATGCGCGCAAGGAGTGCCCTGCCACGCAGGGGTGTCCCCCGTGTAGGGGAGCCCCACGCGCAAAGAGTACGCCCCAAAAGGAGAGCCGCCCAGTGCGAAAGAAAGTGCAGCCTGCCCAGGAATGGCACCGCACACACGGAGAGCTGACACAAGATGACGCAACAAAAAGAGACACAGATTCCTGTGCCACTGACAACAACAGAAGCAGACAAAGAAGAACACACAGCAAATAGACACAGAGAACAGACAACTGGAGTGAAGGGAGAGGAGAGAAATAAAAAAAGTAAATAAATCTTAAAAAAAATAAATTTGGTAATTCCCTTTTCTAATTCTGTAAAGTAGGCTGTTGCAATTTGGATTGGTATTGCACTGAATCTATCAATCAGTTTGGGTAAGATTGACATCTTCACTGTATTTATTCTTCCAATCCATGAACACAGAATGTCATTCTGTTTGTTTAGATCTTTTTGGATTTCTTTTAGCATATATGCTTTCTGTATATAGGTCCTGTATTTCTTTGGTTAAATTCTTAGATATTTGAGTCTTTTTAATTGCTATTGTAAATGTAATTTTTCACCTGATTTCTTCCTCAGATTGTTCAGTACTAGTGTACAAAAACATTACTGATTTTTGCATGTTGCTTTTGTATCCTGCCACTTTGCTGAACTCATTTATTAGCTCAAGTTGTCGTGGATACTTCAGAATTTTGTAACTATAGCATCATGTCATCCGCAAATAGTTTTACTTCCTCTTTTCCTATTTGGATGCCTTTAAAATTTTATTCTTGTCTAATTGCCCTAGAACTTCTAGTACAATATTGAATAACAATGGTGTCATTGGGCAGCCTTGTCTTGTTCCGGATCTCGGAGGGCAAGCTTTCAACCATACCCCATTGAGTATGATATTGGTTGTGGGTTTTTATATATATCTTTTATCAGATTGAGGAATTTTCCTTCTATTTCTGTCTTTTGAAGTGTTTTTATCAAAAAGGATGCTGAATTTTGTTGAATGCCTTTTCTGTGTTGATTGAGATGATCATGTGTTTTTTTCCTTCAGTTTGTTACTGTGGTGTATTATATTGATTGATTATCTTATATCGAACCACCCTTGCATACCAGACCAGGAATAAATCCAACTTTCATGATGTATACGTCTTTCGATATGCTATTGGATTTGATCTGCAAGTATTTTGTTGAGAATTTTTACATCTATGTTCATTAGAGAGATTGGTCTGTAATTTTCTCTTCTTGTAGTATCTTTATCTGATTTGGTATTAGGGTGATGTTGGCTTCAGAAAATGTGTTGGGTAACTTTCCCTCTTCTTCAATTTTTTGGAAAAGTTTAAACAGGATTGGTGTTAACTCTTTTTGAAATGCTTGGTAGAATTCACCTGTGAAGCCATCTGGTTCCAGACTACTTTGCTGAGAGATTTTTGATGACAGATTCAATTTCTTTAAATGTGATTGGTTTGTTAAGTTCTCATATTTCTTGTAGTATCAATGTAGGTTGTGTATTTCTAGGGATTTGTCCATTTCATCTAGGTTGTCTAGTTTGTTGGCATAGTTTCTCATAGTATCTTCTTATGATCCTTTTTATTTCTGTGGGGTCAAGTGTAACTTCTCCCCTTTCATTTCCGATTGTATTTATTTGCATCTTCTCTCTTTTTTTTCTTTGTTAGTCTAGCTAGGGGTTTGTCAATTTTATTGGTCTTCTCAAAGAACCAGCTTTTGGTTTTGTTGATTCTCTCTATTGTTTTTTTGTACTCAATTTCATTTATTTCTGCTCTAATCTTTATTATTTCTTTCTGCTTGCTTTGGGATTGGTTTGCTGTTCTTTTTCTAGTTTCTGTAGTCGTTCAGTTAAATCTTTGAGTGTTGCTCTTTCTCCTTTTTTAATATAGGTGTATAGGGCTATAAATTTCCCTTCTCAAGACTGCCTTCACTGTATCCCATAAGTTTTGATAAGTTATGTTCTCATTTTCATTTGTCTCAATATATTTATTGATTTCACTTGCAATTTCTTTTTTAACCCACTAATTATTTAGGAGTGTGTTGTTCAGCCTCCACACATTTGCGAATTTACTTTTTTCCTGTCTATTATTTTTTTTCTCTCCCCTTCTCCCCGCCCCCCAGTTGTCTGCTCTCTGTGTCCATTCACTTGTGTGTTCTTCTGTGACTGCTTCTATCTTTATCAGCAGGGGCACTGGGAATCTGTGTTTCTTTTTGTTGTGTCATCTTGCTGTGTCAGCTCTCCATGTGTGCGGCACCACTCCTGGGCAGGCTGCACTTTCTTTCACGCTGGGCGGCTCTCCTTACAGGGTGCCCTCCTTGTGCATGGGGCTCCCCTACGTGGGGGGTACCCCTGTGTGGCAGGGCACTCCTTGCACATGGGCCAGCACTGCACATCAGCCAGCTCACCACATGGGCCAGGAGGCCCTAGGTTTGAACCCTGGATCTCCCATATGGTAGGCGGGTGCTCTCTCAGTTGAGCCATGTCTGCTTCCCTCTAATGAGTTTTTTATCTCACCTATTGTGTCTTTCATTCCCATGAGCTCTGTTACTTTTCTGTTCAGGATTTCAAATTCTTCTTTGCACTCACTTAATTCTTCTTGATGTCATTTAACTCTTTAGTCATGTTGTCTTTCAACTCATTAATTTGATTTTGGAAATTTGTGCACATTCTGCTAGTTCTCTCAAGTCCTGCGTCTCTTCTGGGGCTATGATATATTCCTTTTCTTGGGCCGTGTCTTCCATTTTCTTAGTATGGCTCATATTTTTTTGCTGATGTCTAGGCATCTGATTAGGATGTAGTTTATCAGATGCTCACTTTCTTTCTCTTTTGTAGGGAATACTGGCAGGAGGCTATGTATTACCACTGCTCTTTGATTCTTGGCTAAACCTGGATTGTTAGGATTATCCCTACTAGTTGCTCAAAACTGGGCTCTGGATCCAGTAATTGGTTACAGACCCACTTCCAAGGGCCTTGGGGGAGGGGAAGCTATAAAGGCTGGAACAATTGTCTCTTACTTAATTTTCCCACCTGCACTTCCTTGGTCTGCCAGCAGATGGCGCTCCTTGACAGCTCTCAGTATTTGTTGCGCCAAAGACTGGATCAATGGGATAGAGCTTCCTGCCTGGAGGCTAAGAGCCTTGTAATTCAAACTTTCTCAGAAACAATTCTCCAGCCTTCTCTGGCAGACCCTGCCCTTTGCCCAAGTAGGAAATATTTACACTCCCCTCTGCATCCTCAACCATCAGTCCTGGCCCGTAGAGAAGGAGATTGGGAGGGTAGCATCTCTTTAGTCCCAGGCTGGTGGCTGGAGCCCAAGGCAGACAATGGCCCCGCCCCACCGTGCCGGGAAGGGCTCCGGGGACACAGCAGACCAAACTTGTGGGTCAGAAACTGAGTCAGCCTTAGCTGTGTCCCTCTCTCTCCCCTTTCCGGGGTGTGGATCCTTGTAGCCCCCTTTGTCTATAGTCACATGCCCAGAGGCCCAAGAGTTCTAAAGTGTCTTTAGTGTGGGGGAAGGTGCCAGCAGCAGCTGCTGGTTTCAACTCAGTCGTCGTCATTCCTTTGTCACTCTCCTCTGGGCAGTGTCCAGCCTTCACCTGGTATCCTAAGCCCTAGAGGATTCACAAAAATAGCTAGAGCCCATCCTCCAGCTGTTTTTCTGGAGGAGAATAGAGTCCCGTGTCTGTCTAGTCCACCATTTCCCGTGGACTAGACATCTCCATGTCCTTGGTTTCTATTTCAATTTTTCCGCTGTCCGAGCCCAAGCCTCCAACTTCTCCTTTCTCACTGCTGTAGTGTGACACATCCAGCTGAGCGTCACCTTTAGGGAGCTGCACGCTGGCTGTCCCAAGGTGGTCTTGTCTGCTCAATGTGTCCCTAGGACAAGTTGATGAATGTTGATGTCTTTTCTGCCTGGTCTGGTTGCACCTGGAAGGCCCTGTGCATTGAGTCTGGCTTGCTCCAGAGCACAGGCCTGCGCCACATCACACAGAAAAGGGGTGTTCTTTCCCCACATTTTGTACTCCTCACTGATCACACGTGCTTGCACTGCAACCTTGTCGGCCCTGGCAGGCGGGCAGGCAAGCCTGGGGGATTCCCAGGGTTGAGTGTGGCAGGAGGGTCAAAGTTTTATTTAAAAATTTCTTAACTTCTAAAGTGTAAGCTTGTAGATGAGGATCTCCTTCAGATTACTGTTATGATTATCTCTACTGAGGAAAAAAGAGAAGTAAAAAAATTAACACCAATTAGGTGTAAAATTTTATGTCGGGTTTTTCTTAATGTGTGTAAAATTGGAGGTGAATTTGCTCCCTGCCCTTGCTGAATGTTTGAGTCCTCCAAGAAGGATAAATTTGGGGGCTAATTATTAGATCTCTATTCCTCTCGTGGGTCTTAAGGGAAAATGACAACACAAAGTAAGTCAAGGTTCCTTGATTACCTGTTTGCAAAATACAGAGATCAAGTTGAGCAATTAAGGAGACAGTGAGAGGGAATTAGGGGAAGAGAGGAAGATTGACTCTAGTGGACATTTATAAAACATTTTGCCCACCCAGCACTTTAACTTCAAACTCCCTTTGCAGCCTCCCTAGAAGCTAGGGTAAAGGCACGCGATCTGTTCTGGACCTGTAACTGTAAGCTAGACTGGGAGCTGGAAGGAGCGACCGATGTGTTTTGCTCCCATATTGAAAAGAGGGTATATTTGTTTGTATGAGGCATAAGTAAAATATATAAAGGGGAAACGCTTTTCTGTTACTTTCTTTTGTTTATTTAAGTGGGCCAGTTGGAGGGACTGACTGTATTGGACATCTGGTGTTCTCGTTGGATGCCTTGCCCTCTAAATGCTTCTCTTCAGTTTGGGAGAATTCTAGGCAATATCAGTCTTGGTGGGATGGAGAGATTGCTTCTCACTGGCTTTTTATTTCTTTCTTCCTTTTTTCCCTCTCTCCCTCCCTCCCTTTCTTCCTTTCTTCTTTTCATTTCTCCCTACCCCCTTGTTGTTTTTCACTTGCTGTGCCTGTTTGTTTTCCTTGTTTCTTTAGGAGGCACCAGGAGCCAAACCCGACAAACCCGGGGCCTCTGATGTGGGAAGGAGGTGCCTAAAGCTTGAGCCACCTCCACTCCCTGCTTTGTTGTCTCTCATTCTGTTTTTCTTCCCCATGTCTCTTGTTGCATCATCTTGTTGCGTCAGCTCACCATGCCTGCCCATCATGTCAGCTCGTTGTCTTCTTGAGGAGGCACTAGGAACCTCTGCTCCCTGCTTTGTGTGTCTCTCATTAAGTTTTTTTCTTCTTGAGTCTCTTGTTGTGTCAGCTTGCCGTGCCTACCCATCATACCAGCTCGCTGCTTCTTCAGGAGGCACTGGGATCTGAACCAGCAACCTTCCATATTGTAGGTGGGAACCACATTTGCCTTTCTTTACCATGACTTTCTTGATGTACAGTCTACCAATCAGATGTTCCCAAACTTGACTTTGAATCAGAAGCTTCACCTGGAATCTACCCTGGTGATAATGGAAGCTCTACATCTTCTTTCCAGAGGCAGCCTCAGAAGAGGTTCTGGTGGTGAAGTCCAGCACTGGCCACGCTGGTGCTGCAGTCGGAGGTGTCTGTGCCCAGGGGTGCTTTCCACGAAACCATTTTTGCAGTGCAATTTTGGGAGTCGTTCCTGGATGCATTGTCTCTTGCTCTGTTGTCCTTTTCTTCTAGAGACTCTTTTATAAAGTACCTAATATTCTTTTACAAACTGGGGCTTGGTTAACCTCATTTGAGTTTGTTGATGTGGTTAGGAGCTAGGAATGCTGATTTGGAAATTTACTGGCTCTTATCACTGAAAAGTCCAGCGGCGGATCTGCTTCAGGCAAGACTGGCTCTAGGAGCTCAACCAGTAAAAGATGGCCACGAGACACCTAGATTTATATTGAACTCACAGCCGGTGACCCTGGAGAGAAGGGCATGCTTCTTTTCAATTTCTCTAGCAAAAGTCCTGGGGTGGAATCTGATTGGCCTGCTCTGGGTCATGTGATTTTGTCTGAACCAACCAATATGGCAGAGATTCCCAGATTCAGGTCTTAGAGCCTTAGTGTTTTATCAAAGAAATACCACGGGGTTCTGTTTGTTAAGTAGTTTAGTACTTAGTGAACCGCTGCAATGAGGCCATGGGGATAGGCCAGCCTGAGCCATGTGCTCGGCCTGTGGCAGTGGAGGTGAGGCTGGGAGGCTGCCAGTCGCGCCCAGTGGTGGAGCCGCAGCTCCTGAGGTGCCAGTCTCGACAGGCCTGTGTCTGGTGGACATCAGCAGGGTGTGAGTGGTGGTGGTGGTGGTGGTTTAGGAGGGAAGGATGGTGGGTACACTAGATAAGAGAGCTGGACTGGGGGTAGGTTCCGTGGAGTGTATCTGGTTTATTGATAGGATGCTTGGACCCCCAACCTTACTCCAGTAACTTCACCTGTGAAAACAGGCCATAGTGGGGAGCGGATGTAGCCAAGTGGTTGAGCGCCTGCTTCCCACGTATGGGGGATCAGATTTGATCCCCAGTACCTCCTAAAAACAAAAGCAAACAAATAAAAAAAACAACTGTCATTGGGAAGCGATGTAGCTCAGTGACTGAGCACCGCTTCCCATCCATGTATAAGGTCCTTGGGTCAACCCCCCGTACTCCTAAAAAAACACACAAAAAACCCACCAAGCCATGCTACTGAAAACGGAGGCCCGACAACAGCAGGCTCGAGGTCCGAGAGTGGTGGGTCCTGACAAGAATGCCCAGAACGTGAGTCTCCTACTTGGGACCAGGGATGTGAAACTGAGGGAACAAATGACTGAGTTGCATCTACCTTCTTTTTCCACAAAGCCCAGTAAACAGACCCCTTCCTTTCTTTAGTTCCTGTGTTTGAGAGTGAATCCAGCAGGCCTGGAATTAAATGGGGCTGTGTTGTGAAGCTCCTGCCTGGCGCTGGCCCCGTTCAGCACACTGATTAATAGCCTGCTTTGTAACCGTGGGCCCAAAGGGGAGTTCCAGGAAGGTTTGTGCCACCGTGTCAGCTCTGGGTACTGGTAACACTGACTGATGGTTTGCTCTTGGTGAGACCTTAGGGGGCGGGCTCGGCTGTTGAAGCTGGTTGTGTAGCAGGAATTTGCTACGTGTCTAGTTGAGACCTCATTTTGGGCTCCCTGGGTCCTAGATGTTCTGTACATGTGCTAGTGGCTCCTGATCTGAGGGAGAAAGTGCAGCTGTCATAGAAGATAGGACAATGGGGGTCCACCTGTGTCCCTCCAGTCCCCTCCGTTGAGGTGGCTAGTGGTTACGATGCATATCTTTACTTTGATGCTGTTGCATCAAAAATGGAGAATTAAACCATTTTCATTTGGTTTCTCGTAGAGGTTGCCTAAAGTATGGTAAGGCCTAGTAGCTTCTATGGGGTAAAGAATCTATTACATCAGAGGAAATCAGACCATGCACTTGCTGCCTTTTATCCTACTTTAGGCTGGGGTAGGAGCTACACTAGCACTCAAGATGACCTGCATGTAACATTTAAGGGACTGCTACTGTAGCAGGTTGATTGGGGACCCCCAAAAATTTTGCCCAAGTCCCAGCCCCTGGAACCTATGGACATGACCTTATTTGGATAAAGGGTCTTTGCAGATACAATCAAGCTAAGGCTCTCGAGATGAGATCATCTTGGATGAGGCGGCATCTTAAATCCAATGACAGGTCTTCATAGGAGAGAAGAGAAGGGAAGAGGCACAGAGAGGAGATGGTGATGTGAAGATAGACACAGAGATTGGCTGCTTCTCCAAGCCAAGGAATGCCAAGTGTTGCCCGTAGCCAGGAGAGAGGCAGGGGATGCACTCTCCTTCAGAGCTTCCAGAGGGACCAGCCCTGCCAGCCTCTGGATTCCAGACTTCTGGCCTCTAGAATTTGAGAGAATGCAGTTCTGTTGTTTTAAGCCGCCCGGTTTGTGGTCATTTTCATGGCAGCCCTAGGAAGCCGATACAGCTTCTATGCCACAGGGAGGCACTTGCGCATCCTACCTCTTACTGCATCATTGAACCTGCTCGAGGTTTCTGTGCTGTGGGCCTGGTCTGAACCACCTGGCCTGTTCAGACCCCTGGGTCATTTTCTTTTTGATTGTCCGCCTCTTTCTTGTTACTGTGTAGAAGCACCTTACACATGTGAGAAGGCCCCTCCTGCCTTGCGGAGGAGGCGCCAGCCGGGCCGGCCCACCCGAGGCTGATGGCCCTGCCCAGGGAGCAGAGGAACCTACACCCACTGGCAACAGTTCCTTCGAGTCCTTGGGGCTGCTTGGTCCCAGGAGAGTTTGTCAACAAGCCCTGCCTTGTTTCCAGAGACGCCCGACATCCCTCAAACCTACGCCCCGCCCATTGCAGACATCCAAGGAAGAGACAGGGACGGAAAAGGCAGGCGGTGGGGGCATGCCACAGGAAACTGACGGCAGCGTATCGCCTCGCCCAGTGGGGTCCACTTGGGAAGCCCCAAATCCTATGACAGTTGCTTAGAACAGTGACCCTCGAACAAAGGCCCCGCAGAACTCGGGTGTTCCAAGGAATTGGGCCAAATTGATGCAGCTGGAAAATATGAATAACTGTGGTATTTTTCCAAACTGTAAGGAACACTTGCGTTCATGGAGAGAATTTTCTCAGCTGCACGTTTTTCTCCTCGTCGCTTTTTCCTATGACTCGTGAGCTTTTCCTTCTTGCTGGTTAACAACTGAGCAGAGTAAATCCCACTGTTTCTAAGTATGACGCTCCTTTTAAAAAATCTATGCTCAGTTTTCAAAATACACAACATTGTCAAAGTGAATAACAAACCATGAGCCTTCTCCCGTGGAAGGGGTGAAACCTGATTTTCTTGTTGGAGGTCCCTCTGCTTCTTTCTTTTGGAAATGTAATTTATTGCTTTTAAAATAATTACAATACATGCACATGGCACAACAATTTAAATGGAACAAAAGGGCAAACAGGTAAGTCTCCCTCAAACCCTTTTCCTTGGCCCCGCAGGACCCCTTCCCAGCAGCAAACACAATTTCCAGGTAGTTTCCTTTTTTTTTTTTTACATAAAAATGAAATTCAAGGCATCTCCTCTACACGTGGGAGCACATATGTGGGAAGCCAGATCTCAGCCACTGAGCCACACTGGCTTCCCTGAGTTGGTTTTTTCGTTTGTTGTACTTGTGGTTTGCATTTTTGTTGTTGTTGTTGTCGTATGTTTGCTTTTTCAGGAGGCACCAGGAACCAACCCCGGGACCTCCCATGTGGGAGGCAGGCGCTCAAATGCGTGAGCCACATCCCCTCCCTCCATACACTCTGAGCACTATTTCCCTTAATAGAATTGCTCTCAATTTGTTACATACTTATAAATTACATATGTATGGATGCATTTATTTAAAGAAAAGCCTTGGTGACAAAAGTCAATTGTGCTAAGTCATGTCTTCCCATTCACCTTCGAAGAGCAGTGCGCACAGACGGCAGCCTGGTAGCATGGGGATTGCTTGGCCTGTACTTCTGCTTTAGACGGCCCAGTAGTGCAGGTCAGAGCGGGACCCTCTGCTGTGGAGCTCCCTGCCTTGCCCCTTGGTTCCCAGGGCCCTATTTGCTGGGTGTGTTAGAGAACTCAGGTTGCCTGAAGTTATTAGCTTTACTGGCAAACCTGCCCCAGAGGTGGAAAAATAATCCTTTGCATTGAACTGTCTCTGGAGATGAAGCCAACATGCCTCGTCCTATTTGAAGGTTTTTAAAAAATTTCTCTTCCCCCCACCCCTGGCCCCCAGTCGTCTGCTCTCTGTGTCCATTTGCTGTGTGTTCTTCTGTGTCTGCTTGTATTCTTGTCCGTAGCACCAGGGAACTGCGTCTCTTTTTTGTTGTGTCATCTTGCTGCATCAGTTCTTCATGTGTGAGGCGCCACTTCTGGGCAGACTGCGCTTTTTTCACATGGGGCGGCTCTCCTATGTGTGTGGGGCTCCCCTACACGGGGGACACCCCTGCATAGCACGGCACTCCTTGCGCACATCAGCACTGCGCATGGGCCAGCTCCACATGGGTCAGGAGGCCCGGGGTTTGACCCCTGGACCTCCCATGTGGTAGGCGGACACTCTTATCTGTTGAGCCAAATCTGCTTCCTGCCTCATCATATTGGAAGAGCTGATGCTTCTGTGCCAGCTAGTGATCTGCTAGAAGAGGGAAAAGTATTTCTCTTAAAGTTTCCCTTATTGAAGTATAAGCTGGAAAAAGACATCAAAAGAGCTTAACACCACTGCAGACCAAGGTGACATGAGCTACAAGATGCTCACCTAGGCCAGCCTGACGGTCAGTTCCTTGGAGGCTGCTTCTGGAGTCACAAGAACACTGGGAGTGGCCCTAGCACGTGTGATGGCAGGAGGGTGCCTGCTGCTCTCAGCAGCTGGGATGGGGCTGGATGTAGCAGCTGCCATCACCAACTTTATTTATTCTTCCCCCTTTGTTGTTTTTGTGCTTGCCGTCTGCTCTCTCCATTTGCTGTGTTCTCTGTGTTTGCTCATCTTTTCTTTAGGAGGCACTGAGAACCGAATCTGGGACCTCCCAGGAGGGAGAGAGGCACTTAATCACTTGAGCCACTGCAGCTCCCTGCTTTGTTGTGTCTCTCATTGTCTTTACTCGTGTCTCCTTGTTGTGTCATCTTGTTGAGTCAGCTCACCATGCCTGCCCATTCATACCAGCTCACTGTCTTGTTCGTCTTCTCCAGGAGGCACCAGGAACCGAATGCAGGACATCCCATGTGGTAGGCGGGAGCTCAATCACTTGAGCCACATCCGCTTTCCCATCACCAACTTTTTGACAAATGCCTCAGAAAGTAGAAACGATTCAGTAGCAAGAGACCAAGCCAGCAGACCGGCGCCTGCCACGACGACCTTAGAGTATGAGGCTTGTGGAGAAATAAATTTGCCTGATGTCAGGGATGCTGGCAGGTGTGTTGATAAATGTGCAAGGTTATCAAGAGCCTCAAGGACCTTTGTGCCTACTATTTGGCCAAAGGCAATTCTGGCCTCATGGCCATGCTCAAAAATTTTGTAGCCGCAGGCTGTCCCCTTCTGGAGGGTCAGGGAGTTGCCAAAAGCCTTTGAGGGCACAGCCCTGGCCTTGTGCAAGGGCACCTGGGTGGTGGGGTTGCTGGGGCCGGCCTCTTGCTACAGAAGATGTGAAGAGCCTCCTGCAGAGGTGCAAGCACCTGGAGGGGGCACAGCAGAGCTGCCCAGGAGCTGGGGGCGCTGGCTAAGAGCTGCAGCAGCACCTGCAGTGGAAGGAGGGAAGGGGACTTTCCGGGCAGGGCTGTCAAGGAAAGGGGTGGTGAACGCAGACGTCCTGGGTCTTCATCAGGCTTCCTGTGGGGGTGGGGACAGGGGTGCCACTAAGCAGATAGGCACACAGACGACATCGCTACAACCTCCTTTCTGCGGGGAGCGGACTTCCTGACACCTCTACCTTAAACTAGGTCCTTCCTGCTCTTCCCAGGAACTTTGGTAGAGGGAAGAAAGCCTTCGCTGGAGATGTGAAGCCTCATCGAGCCATACATTTGTTCACTCAACTGATTTTTTAAATTTAATTTGAGGCATTGTGGGTTTACAGGGCGGTCATACATAAAATACAGGATTCTCATAAACCACCGTTACTGACACCTTGCACGGGTGTGGTAAGTTGGTTACAACTGATGAAAGCACAAGTTTATATTTGTGCTCTTAGCTGTACAATCCATGGTTTAGCTTAGGGTTCACTGTTTAGGTAGTGCAGTTCCATGGGTTAAAAACATTTTTTAAAAATCTACATTCACACTGTAGTGCCACCATCACCACCATCTATCACCAAAACATTTCCATCTTTCCAAATAGGAACTCTGTTCATTTTGAGCGTTAACTTCCCATTCCCTAGCCCCACCCCAACCCCCAGGAACCTGCAGTCTAGATTCTGCCTCTCTGAGTTTGCTTATTCTAATTAGTTCACGGAAGTGAGATCAGGCCACCTTTGTCCTTTTGTGTCTGGCATATTTCACGCAACACGATGTCTTCAAGATCCATCCATGTTGTCATATGCATCAGGACTTTGTTCCATTTTCCGGCCAAATAATAGTCCATTGTTTGTACACACCACAATTTGTTTATTCCTCTGTTAACGGGCACTTGGGTTGCTTCCATCTTTTGGTGATTGTGAGTAATGCCCCTAAGCAGGAACCCCGGCTGATACTTTCAACAGATTTTAATTAAGCAAGGCCTGTGGCCGGAATGAGGGATTTAAGGCCATGGGTCCTAAACCTGTCTGCGGCTAGAGTCACCTGGGAAGCTTCAGAAGATACTGGTGCCTGCATTGCATCCCTAGAGATTGTGATTTTATTGGTCTGGGGTATGACCTGGACTTGGAATTCTTAAAAAGCTCTCCAGATGATTCTGATGTGCAGACACGTTTGGGAACTGTTACTTGAAGGGATGAGGTGTTCTCTTCTCACTCTGAGTGGCAATGTACTTTTACCCCCTTGGGCACATAATCTAGTTTCTTAATGGCCAGGAGCCAAGGATCTTTTTTTTTTTTGTAAATTCAAGTGACCTGCCCACCTCTACGTTGCCGATTAGGTCAAGTCACTGCCCTCAGGGTGCTTGAGGCCCAGCAGGCAGGGCAGACTGCAGCCAAGCCATTCACCATGAGGAGAGGTGAAAGCTGTGGTGCAGGACAGCCCGCTGGGGACCCAGGACCGAAGCACCAACCTCTCTTGGGCTGTAGGGGGAGGGACAGGGCGGTCCAGCCGAGGGAATCCTGGTGGGGAGAGGGGCTGGTGCTCCTGATTCTCTCGGCCCTCCGGGCACACGTCCTGTCTGCATTTCTGGCTGGGTGGGCCACTCCTCATTTCTTCAAAGCACAAATATTACCTGAACACCTTTGTACCCTTCACGATGCTAGGCCTGGCATTGACTTTGACAGACGAGGGCTGGGTGTGTAAAGTAGAAGAACTAGCTCACCCACCGGTAACGTGGGGCTCAAGTGAACCGTCGGTGGATCCCTCTGATAGCACTAAAGCAAGTAGGCTATTTCTTTTCTCTTTTTGCCAGAGTTGGTCAAGCTGTCTCTTGAGAACTTCATTCAGTTTAGCTGGGGCAAAATACAAGTCTCCAAATGCAGTCAACTTGGGTCGGGAAACTTCTGCTTACAGTGATGGAGCCAGGAGCGCCAGAAGAGAGAACTGCAATGACTCATGATGATCTTTGGGGACTTCACAGACCAGTTTACAAACATAATCCAATATCTATTTTTGGAATTCATAAGCAATATCAAACTGCTACACTCCACCCTCTGAATTCCAAAAAGACATTACAATATTCAAAAAACCTTATTTCAGTAGCAATGCTAAATACAAAATCATATCACAATCAGTTTAAAGAAATTCAATTTGTCTTGGGGCAAAGTTCCATCTGGCTGTAGACCTCTGAAACTTACAAAACCACTTATTTGCTTCCAATTTACAAATGGAGAGATAAAGGATAAACATTTGCATTACCATAGGGAGAAATCAGGAAGGAAACATGAATCACAGGTCCAGAACAGTTCTGAAAACCTGCAGGGCATACTTCTTTTTTATATTTTAAATTTATTTTTATTTTTCCTGAAATTAGTATCACTACTCTAACTCTTTTTCTGGTTACTGTTTGCATGGAGTATCTTTTTCCAACATTTCACTTTTTACCTGGTTGTGTCCTTACATCAGAAGTGAGTCTCTTGTAGACAACAAATAGATGACTCATTTCTTTTTTTTCAAAGATTTATTTTATTTATCCTCTCTCCACCCTGCCTCCTGTGCTTGCTGTCTGCTCTGTGTCCACTTGCTCCATGTTATTTTGTGTCTGCTTGTCTTCTCTTTAGGAGGTGCTGGGAAGTGATTCTGGGACCTCCGGTGGGAGAGAGGCACTCAATTACCTAAGCTACCTCAGCTGCCTGGTCTGCTGTGTCTCTGTCTCTCCTCTGTATCTCCCTTTGTTGTGTCATCTTGCTGTGCCAGCTCTCCACAGCATGAGCCATCAGCTCTCCATGGCACGGGCCAGCTTGCCTTCACCAGGAGGCCCTGGGAATCCAACCCAGAGCCCCCCATATGGTAGATGGGAGCCCAATCACTTGAGCTACATCCACTTCCGCCCCTGTTATCTGTTCTTTGTGTCCATTCACTGTGTGTTCTTGTGTATCTGTTGTATTCTCATTAGGTGGTTCTGGGAACCCATCCTGGGACCTTCTGGAGTGGGAGAGAGGCAATCATTCTCTTGCGTCACCTCAGCTCCCTAGTTTGCTGCATCTCTTCTCTTCTCTTCTCTTCTCTTCTCTTCTCTTCTCTTCTCTTCTCTTGTCTCTTGCTGTTGCATCATCTCGCTACGTCAGCTCTCCGTGTGGGTGGCACCACTCCTGGGTGGGCTGTGCTCCTGCGCAGGGCAGCACTCCTGGTGCGGGGGGCACCCGTGTGGGGCGGCACTCCTTGCGTGTGGCAGCACTCCACATGGGCTCCCTCGCCACACAGGCCAGGAGGCCCTGGGTATCGAACCCTGGACCTCCTATGTGGTAGGCAGAAGCTCTACCCATTGAGCTACATCTGCTTCTGGCTTCATTAGATTTTAAAGTCTGAGAGTCATTCTCAAGATGACTGTTTCTTCCTCTGGGGCCTCATGAGGACCCATCCTTTCCACAGGCTTGCCCAATGGCCATTTTCTTGGTTCCATTCTCATCATGCATGAGTGGTAACTGAGCTCCAGACCTTACCCTCCAAAAGCACTGGGGTGATGGCCACACTTTCCTCAATGTTTGGGGTAGAGCCTTAACCCCCCCAGTACATGAAGACAATATCCTCCCTAACCTTTGGCATACAGGCCCACCCCCCTCAGAGGAACGAGTTGGCAAACTGGCCTTCCCTAATCCATGGAGGACAGGCTCACCCCTCTCAGGCTAATGGGGTGTTGACCCTAATCCTTGGGGAATGTGCTCCACCCTCTGTGTACCCTGTGGCAGCAGAACTCTCCCTGAACAGTGGGTGGGAACCTCCACCCTCTTCAGCTGCTGGGGCAAACTCACTCTCTCTGTACACATGGGTGGGGTTCCTCTCTTGGCCCAAAGAGACGTCTTAATTCCAGATCTCAGCTTCCATGGTTTTCCTCTTAAAGCCATTTCCCCTCCCATCTTTCCCTTACATGTACCTTTTAGTTCAAGCTGACAGTGTTTTTGTTCATACAGCTCTCTCAAAAAGCTTGTTGGTTTGGCATGCAAGAGGCAGGGGTCCAAGTCATCAGACAGGAAGAATTTCAAGTCCTTCCTGGATCACTGCATTTTCAATCCTGATTTACAAGTTCCAAATTTAGTTAAGTCCTCAAAATGGGGCACTATCATCTGGGGGCTGGATTTCCAAAGGCTTGGAATTTCTGGAATTAGTTTCTCCTTTCTATGTGCCCAACAATTCAGTTATCAGCTTATCCCTCTCTCATCTAGCATTTTACTATAAGCTGCAAGGAGAAGCCAAGTCACATTTTCCAAATGCCCAGGCTCACCATTTTCAAATGCTATCTTCCAGAAAACATCAGGAGTTAATCTTACTAAGTTCTTTGCAACTTTAAAACATGGATCGCCTTTCCTCCAGTTTCAATAATAATTTAATGATTTACTTCTAAGGCCTCATAAAAAGTTTCTTTAGAATCTATATTCCTAACGAGTCTCTTCAAAGCACTGTAGGTGTTTTCTATCAAGCATCTCATAATTGTTTCCTTCTATTGCTTTATCAAAAATAACTTTAGGCTCCATATTACTATAAAAAGTTTCTTCAAAGCAATCTAGGCCTTTTCCATCAAGCATCTCACAATTCCTCGAAAAATACCCCTTACCCATTTATAAAATGGTTCTAGCATTTTGGTAATTGCAAAAGCACTACCCCACTCTCTTGCACCAAATTCTGTATTAGTCAGCTAAAGGGGTGCTGATGCAAAATATCAGAAATCTGTTGGGTTTTATAAAGGGTATTTATTTGGGGTAGAAGCTTATAGTTACCAGGCCATAAGTTTAAGTTACTTCCCTCACCAAAATCTGTTGCCATGGTTGGAGGAAGAAGGCTGCCGATGTCTGCAAGGGTTCAGGCTTCCTCTTCCTCTTAAGGCTCCCTCTTCCTCTTACGGCTCTATGGTCTCAGCTTCTTCTAATCTCAGCTGTAGGCTGGGATAAGTCTTGTCTCTCTCTCCCAGGGCTCATTTCTCTCTGGACTCAGCTGCTCTGTTCTCTCCACAAGGTCAGCTGTAGACTGTCAGGCTCTCTCTCTCTTTCCAGGGCCTCTGTCATGTGCATGGAGCTGTCTCTTTTCTTCTGTGTTCTACTCCTGTGTGTTTACTTCCTGGGGCTCCAGCATCAAAACTCCAACTCTCTCCTCTGCCATGAAGTATTCTCTGTGAGTCCTACTGATGTGGTCCAACCAATGCCCTAATCATAATTTAATCAAGGAAAAGTAAAACCTTTGAAATTATACAATCTAATATGCCCAGAGGAACAGAACCGTTTACAAACATAATCTAATATCTATTTTTGGAATTCATAAACAATATCAAACTGCTATATACACTTTCTCACTTTTTACCTAACTAGGGAAACATCTCTCAAACCTGTGTGTAGGGAGGCAAAAACCAGGAAGGAAATACAGCAAGGTCATGTAGATTTATTGAGAGGTAATTTTGATGGCTTTTTCCTGCTTCTTTCTACCTTTCTGTATTTTCCAAGTTTTCTATTATGTGAATTATTATTTTCTGAAATGGAATATATAGATAATAGGTATTTACAGTAAAAATTAAGCTTTTTTGAAAAGAGTATCAACTCAGTATGTCATAATTTAGCTTCTTGAATTGTTTGAATACAAAGCAGCCTCCTTATTATGGAATGAAGTAACAGTGGGAGTAGAATGGGTGCATTTTCATGGAAGGCCTTTCCCATGATGTTAGCAATGGTTGGAAAACCAGGGAAACCTAGATATCCTTCATTTGTTTCTTCATCCGTCCATTTGTGTACTCATTCACCTGTCCATCCATCCATCCATCCATCCATCCATCCATCCATCCATCCATCCATCCTTCCATGCAAAGTTATTGAATACCTACCATGTTAAAGGCCCTGTTCTAGGCATTTGGGATACAGCAGCGAACAAAGCAGACCCCTGCCTTCATGGAGTTTATATTTTAGTGGGAGGGGGAGAGGTGGATAGTGAACACAATAAATAAACAAATTATATAGTATAGTATAAGGTAATGCATATCATGAAAAAATAAATCTGAGGAGAATATAGAGTAGGGTCAGACAAGATTGCAATTTTAAATAGGATAGTCAGGGAAAGTCTCTCTGAGAGGCTTATCATTGAGCAAAGACCTGAAGAAGGTGAGAGTGTCAACCATGAGGCTATCTGAGCATTCCGGGCAGAGGGAACAGGGGAACAGGCAGTGTAAACACCTAGAGGGAAAGGGATGCTTGCCACGTTCAGGGAGCTGCGGGATCCCCAGGGTGCTGGGAGCAGGGTGAGGGCTGGAGGTGCACTAAGAGAAGTAGGAGATGAGGTGAGAGAGGTAACTGGAGGCTCACAGGATAGGGAAAGGTTTTGGGTTCTTACTCTGGGTGAGATGGGAAAAGTTAGAGGATTTCAAGCAAAGGAGTGATATAAAATGACTAATTTTAACAGGATCACTTGAGCTTCTCTAGTCTCCCTAGAGAAGAGACTAGGGAAAAGAGTGTAACAGGGATACCAGTTGGCAAGCTGTTGAAAGAATCCTTGGGAGAGTTGACTGGGGCCTGAACCAGTGTGGCAGTGGTGGAGGTGGTGAGAAGTGGTTGGATTCTAGATATATTCTGAAGGTGAAGGCAACAGGATTTGCCAATGGACTGGATGTGTGGTGTGAGGGGGAAAAGAAGTGTAAGGATAATACCAAGGTTTTGGCCCAAACAACTGGACTGACTAAACTGCTGTTACCTGAAAGGGCGAAGGTTGGATGGGGATAGGGTCAGGTCAAGGAGCTCAGCTTTGGACATGCTAAATTGAGATGCCCAAGAGACATGCAATTGGAGATGCTGAGTAGGTGGTGAGATTTATGAGTCTAGATTCAACATATTACAGATACAAATTGGTCGGAGATACAAAATTTTAAATGGCTGGCATTAAGAGTGGATGAAATTATCAATGGAGGGAATGGTGGTACTTAAGATTATATGTCCGGGAAGCAGATATAACTCAAGTAACAGAGCTTCCATCCACCATATGGGAGGACCTGGGTTTGCTCCCTGGCGCCACCTGGTGAAAAAGAAGAGAAAGCGTGCCTGTGCGGCAAACTAGTGCTAGCACGAGTGCCTGAGTGGTGAGCCAGTGCCCCGAGCAAGTGAGTCACACAGCAAGATGATGACGCATCAAAATAGAGGCAAGGGGAGAGTCAAAGTGAAGTGCAACGGAGACCAGGAACTGAGGTGGCACAATTGACAGGGAACCTCTCTCCCTATCAGAGGTCTCCAGGATTGAATCCTGGTGAATCCTAGAGAAGAGAAAATGAGAAGGGAAGACAACACAGACAGCAAAAACAGCAGGGTGGGAGGAGGGGAAGGGGGAAAATAAATAAATCTTAAAAAAAAAACAACACACAAGTAGATGTCCAAAGGTCAATGTCTGGGACACTCCAGTGTGATGAGGATGGGGAGATGTGATCAGAGGGGACTGAGAAGGAGCAGCTGCCAAGGTGGGAGAGCAGGAGTGGGGTGTCCTAGAAGCCAAGTGAAGAAATCCTCAAAGGAAAAGGGGTGATGAACTGTCAGCTGCTGCTAATGGGTCAAGGTTGGTAAAATGCAAGAGGTGATTTGATTTAGGGACCCTGGAGGCAGTTGGTAGCCTTGAAAGGAAGAGTTTTGGAGGAGCAGTGGAGGAGAAAAAGCTTCAATGGAAAGAGCGTGAGAGGGAGGAAAGAAATTGGAGACAGTGAGTGCAGACAGTGCATTTGAGGAGTTCTGCTGGAAAGTCAGAAAAATAGGCAGTAGTTGGAAGGGGAAGTAAGGTCAAGAAAGGATTTTATTTTTTAAGATGGGAGAAATGCTAGCATGGTTCTAGGCTGATTTGGTGATGAGGATGAGCCAATAATGAGATGGTGGTGGCAATGCCCAGGGACCACTCCTACTCTTTCAGCTCCTGGTGCCCACCTGGCCTGCAGCCTGGACTGGAACCCAATCCTACTAGAAGGGATCACATCCCTGCGACATAAATACATGGTGACTTAGCAAAAACCTGATTATATATACAATAGATATTATATATCACATGTACATGCTCACATGCATATATGTAAGTTCTCATTTTTCGCATATTTTAAAAGAGTATGGTCCTAGGGAAACTTTCGCTCTACTCCCTACCTGTGATAAGGTTCTTTCAAGCTTTTCAACCTGAGGAATCCTTGTACGTATCCAGAAATTCCCTGATCCCTGCCCTCCAAAAAGAGGAGAAATAATTCACTGACAATTTATGCCCTAGGGGCTGATCCTGCCCTCCAAAAAGAGGAGAAATAATTCACTGACAATTTATGCCCTAGGGACTACGCTAAGTACATTACCGATTTATTACATAACAGTGTCAAATGGTTATTAAATACTTTCTAGATACTCTACTAAGTATGCTACACATATTGCCTTATCTCATCCTTGCAATAAAACTACTAAGTAGATACATTTGTCATCTCCATTTCATTGAGGAGGAATCTAAGGCCCAATCCACACCTTAGGTAGATATTGATTACTTCGGTTTTGCAAATTAGGAAAGGGGGTGCTAAAAGGGTAATTCTTTCCCAAGATCGTATCGCTGACAAGTAGTAGGGGTAGAATTTGCACATCCATGCTTGTAGGTCTAACAGAACTTTTAAGTTTGTTTACATAAGCCAATTCTGGTAACAATTTTAAAGTTATTTGGAGATTAGTATTTTTCCCAAACTTGGAATTAGTACATTCAGTCTGTATTTAACAGGGAATTTTCACAAGCATTAATCTAAACTCTTTCAGAGATTTCTGGAAACTTGTGATTTGTCTAAGGTAAGGGTTGGCAAATTTCATCCCACAGCCCAAATCTAGCCTATCACCCATCTTTGTAAATAAAGTTTTATTGGGACCCAGCCATGTCCATTTGTTCTGTGTGGTCTGGGCTGCTTCTGCACTATAATGGTAGAGCTGAGAAACTGAGAGACTGTATGGACCCCAATGCCTAAACTATTTAGGATTTGGCCCTTTACAGAAAAAGTTTGCTGACCTCTGGTCTAATGGTTTCAAGAGAAGCAAGTTTTGCACATCTAGAATTCTGGCTTTGGAAATAGGAAACCGCCTGTGACGTGGGAAGTTAATATTTGAAAGCAGAAGGAACCAAGGAGCCATGATGAAGCCCCATCAAGGCTCTTTTTTTGTTGCAGGGGCAGACAGCCCTCAAGAGAGCACAAGTGAAAGGTCAGAGGGATGCATTTGTTTCCACACACGGAGAGGCCAGGGCAGACCTGGGCCGCCGGGGCCTGGAGGCAGCCCCCTCCTCTCCACCCTCCCCACGAAGCTCATCACCCATCTGTCCTCGTTGGTCCCCTTCTCCCCCCACACAGACCACTTCCCTGCATTACTCCTCAGCTTATACTTGGCTCTCTGCCATTTCAACCTGTGTAAAATTGGGCAAGGCCTCCTAGCTAGTTTTCTCTTCTATAAAATGGGGGTAATAGGTAGTAGTCCTCCAGAGTTGTAAAAATTAAATAAGAGCTCACACGTGAAAGCATGTAATACGTCCCCTGCTACGTAATAGATGCTCAACCAATGCTGTGCCTTGAGAAGGTACAATGGGACACTCAAGAAGCACTTGTTGAATGTTCCCGATGTACAACAGCCTGGAGAGGTACCCTGAGTGGGCACAAAATATGTAAAAGCTCAAATCTCTCACTTCAGAGAACTTGCCATTCATCTGGAAAGACCATTCTTCTGTTTCTCCATCACACAGACTTTCAAACACCAACAAGGCTACATTTGGACAAGCAGAGGGCCCTCCGGTCCTAACCTGCCAACAACTGGCCATGGAATGTTGTGCTGAGCCTCCAAGGGCCTGTTCATAACTATTGTAAAATAGAGGGCTGGACTGGGTTCCACCCACCTCTATAATCCCATGACTTTGACCCTAAGAATAAACGAAGAGAAGTGCTGGGGTAAAAAGCGTAATCTGTCTTCATTCAGTGAAGAAAGACTGATGGAGCTCTAACCACCACTGGGTGCCTGCTCTGGATAAGGCCTAGGGGACAGTGTGAGCAGAGCTGACGGGTTTTGGCCTGGCTCCACAATTCTTCACTCTCTGACCTGGATCTATAACCACCTGTGCCTTAGTTTCACAAGGAAGTGGAATCTAGTGACGGAGGCAGATTTCAAACTTCGACCGTACAGTGCCAGGGCTCATGCTTTTAAGATGTGAACACAGCTTCTCAGAGCTGAAGAGGATGGAGACCCTTTCCCATGGGCACCCCTCTCCTTTCCTGGGCTCATGAGCTCCGTCTTCTGTGGAGTGAGCGTAGTGTGCTACATTGAAGCCTGTGTGTTTCAGGAAAACGGTACACAAGACCCTACTTGGAGGCATCTTAGTCGTGACGTTCACACCAGGGCTGTCCAAGGCCCCATCAGCCCTGATGAAGCTCCAGGCCCTGAGTCTGGCACAGGCTAGAGAGAGATGAATAAAGCACAGCCTTGGCCTCAAGGAATTCAAAACACAACACAAAGCCGAACAAAATCAGAACAGAGTCAACCAGTGCCACAGACAGGCAGAGAAACAGAGACCTGGGTAGTTCTGTGTGCCACGCAGTCCAGAGGCAAGAGAGGCTAGCGGGGGCAGGAGGGAAAATTAGGTGGAAGGAAGAGTATGACGCGACTAAGTTATCGTGAAAAGAAAGGGGTGGGCATTGGGCGCACTTGCCTTGACCAGACCTAGTCTGGTCCCTGCTCTTGTAGTCCTCGGTGATGGTCTAGGTCACGGCAGTGAACAAAAGAGGCCAGGTCCCTGCCCTCCTGGAGCTCCTTTCAGGTCTTTTTCAGTGTGGACTCCTTGGTTATTGATTCTAAGCCTGCAAAGATGATTTGAGGCCAAAGCTGTAAGGTGCCACCAAGGCCTAGTTAAGGAGTTTAGACTTTTGCTCACAGAGATTAGAAACCCTTCAGAGTTTGAGCAGGGAAGAACTCGAGAACAAAGGTGTTTTTAAGAAGAGAGGTCTGCCGGAGGTGTGCAGACCGGTGACCTTAAATACAGCTAGGCCACGGACCCCGCGGTAGTCAGAACCACTCCTTCCTGGCCATTTCTGCGAGCTTTTCCATTCTCTACCTCTCAGGAAACATGTAGAAGGCTCCAGCCTCTGAGAGGGTGGTAGAATCCAAAATGATTTAGTGGAGGTTTTCAACCAGGGAACACATTCGTAGCAGTTTTGTCCTCTTGACAAAATCCAGATGTTCAGATTTACCCTCTTCGTCAGGTTAACCTCTGGGTATGTGGCCTGGGCATATGAACTATTCGAAAATCTCTTTGGATGATGCCAATGTGCATGTTGGGTTGAGAGCTCCAAAGTTTGGCATAGAGCTACATCAGGTATTTTCCAAAATCTGGCACTATTTTCCTAACAAGTCACCAAGTAGGGCTGGCATCTGACAGCACTTGGTTGTACAATTGCTCCCTTATAGCTTCTTACTGGGCTTGATAGATGCACAGTCCTTTTCTTTGCCATGAAACAGAAACTTCACTTCACGGGGAAGGAACTCCAAGGGGAAGGAACTTGGGTGGGAACTCAGGACTGGCTTGTCCTCACTCCCAGGACAGCATTTTCACTGGATAAGCCAGGAGGGACCTCACAGAACATCGAGTCTGCCCAAACATTCTAGAGATGAGGAGTGTGCAGGGTAGAGAGACAGAGAAACACAAGCCTGGGTGGTTCTGTATGCCATGCAGTTCCCTTTTCATACCCAGGAAATGTCCTTGATGGTCATCAAAGCAATCATCGGCAGCTTGGGAGCAGGGAGAGAGAAGATTCACAAGCACCTGATGGCGTATACAAAAATGGAAACCTGGGCCTTTTGCCACCTTTCTGACCCTCCTCTTAAAATGGAAATAAAGTAATTCTGTGTTTTAAATACAATCCTTGGGATTAATTGTGGTTTTCTTTTTCCTTTTTTTTTTTATTAAGATTTTATTCCTCTCCCTTCTGCTTTTACTGTCTGTATCCATTCTCTGTGTGATCTTCTGTATCTATTTCTCTTTCTGGCCTTCTCATTTTGTCTCCTCTAGGAGTCACCGGGATTCAATCCTAGGGACCTCTGATGTGGACAGAGGTTCCCTGTCAATTGTGCCACCTCAGTTCCTGGTCTCTGCTGTGCTTCACCTTGACTCTCCCCTTTGTCTCTCTATCGTTGCATCATCATCATCTTGCTGCATGACTCACCTGCGCAGGCACTGGCTCACTGTGCGGGCACTTGGCTCACCACGTGGGCACTGGCTCGCCACATAGGCATGCTTTCTCCTCTTTTCACCAGGAGGCCCCAGGGATCAAACCCAAGTCCTCCCATATGGTAGGGAGAAGCCCCACCACTTGAGCCACATCTGCTTCCCAGTGGTTTCATTATTAGACGCATACCCTGTGCCCATGCCTACCATATCCCTGGCTGGATGTCAGAGTCTTGTGTCTTCTTGTGGCACCTTCAGTTCAGTTTACATGATGGGAGTTCTGGCAGGTGCCCCCATGAGGCATTAGGGAGCCGGAGGTGATGAAGCTGGTCCTTTGCTGTCTTGAAGCTCACAGTGTGGTGGGTGCGGGTTGGGGAAGATAGGCACACAATCACCTAACAGAAAACCCAGCTTCTCCAGTCTTTGTTTCCAAATGGCCTCAATACATGCAATGAAACTCCTTTAAATAAAAAAAAACCTTGGCTGCATGTCACCATCCAATGTTCATGTGATTAACATGGTGCAGGCCTGGGTTGAGCTTGAATCAAAGAAAATCATAATTAAAGCCTCCTATCACTTAAGTGGAAGGGATTTATGCCAATAGCAACAAAAAATGTATAAAGAACATACTATGCACCAAGGAATGTGCTGGATATGAAGATGCTTTTGGCCTAGCTCAGAGAACAGTACCTACTCTACCCTGATGACAGAGGTTAGGAAGGCAAGAGCTAGGCTTGAGGAAGAGCAGAGAGGGGAAGGGCAACAGGTGACATCTGAGCTGAGCTTTGAAGACGAAGACAATTTCATCCAGAGGGCAGGGGGTAGAAAAGCAAAGGCAAGAAAGAGGCTCAGCTTACTGGGGGACCAGGCTCTGGTCAGCAGCCACGTGGGCAGGATGGCCTGAGAGCAGAGTACAGAGGCCTTGAGTGCCATGCTCAGAAGCTTGGAGGCTGCTCTGGAAAATGGGAGTTTTTAAGGATTATGAGAAGAGGGATGACAGGATCATATTCATTTTAGAAGCCAAGTAAAAGTTTAGGGGATTGACTGACTAGAGGAGGAACAAGAGGAAGCAGCGATCAGGCCATTAGACACTCAATGGCTACTTCGTTGAACGCCACATGCCAGAGCTCTGGGGATACTAGGGTGAGAAGGGAAGGCCTATGCCCTCTTCTCATGGAGGTTACATTCTAATCATTAGAATCTAATGGATGAGTGAGACAAACAAGACAAGCAAATAAAGGAGCCTGAGAACTAACTTCAGAATGGCAAGTGCTATGAAGGAAATCAAGCAGGGTGCTGTGGTAGTCATAGGGGAAGGGGGATCATTTAAGCTGGGTGGCTAGTGGGAGCCTTGCTGAAGAGACAACATTTAATCAAAGGCCAGAAGGATGAGAACTATGATCAGTGTATCAAGGCAGAGGAAACAACTCAGGTAAAGTACTAGTGAGAAGGATGAACTTTGTTTAAAGAACATGGAAAGGAGGCCAGTATGGCTAACCAAAGTGGGAAGTAGGGAGAAAGGCAGGAGACCAAGGAATCTAGACAGGAGTGCAGTGCCAGCTCTTAATTTCTGCATGAGCTTATATAAGCAAAGCACTAGGAACACTGGAGCTTTGCAGTGAAAGGGCAGATTCACCTCAGCAGCCAGATCGCCTGGATTCAAATCTGATCCTGCCAATTCCTACTTATGTGACTTTGGGCAAGATATTTTACTCTCTCTGCTTCAATATGGGAATAACAGTACTGTCAAGCCTGGGATTTGATTTCTCCCTCCTTATAATCTAAGTTAGCCTGTTACTGTTTCATGGATGCTGGGAGAAGACAGGAGACTAGGTCAGAGAAAAAGGACTTTATTACTCACAGTACAGCAAGTGGCATGAGCCGTCAGCTCATTAATTGGTTCCCCTGACCCCCAAGTCGCATGAGGGAGGTATAGTCATGGCCTAGATGGATGCATGCATGCAGTAGGTCTGCACTGAGGCTGAGGAACACTGAGCTTGTGGATTCCACCCTATTTTATAGCAGGTAATAAGCAAGCATACTCTTTGTGGCAGGATATATGACCTCACTCCTCAAGCTTGCATGCTGCAAACACAAGCCCCAAGGGTGGCCCTAACAGAGAACAGTTAGGGCATTGCATTCTTGGGATACCTGGCAAGAACTGTAGGAGTACAAAGAGCCTGCCAAGCACCTACCTGCCCTACAGGTGGTCAGGAAGTGCTTTAAACAGTGCTCTGGGTCAGCCATTATTACTAGGGGTGGCAATATGGATAAAGGCAGGCTCAAAATTGTGTCATTTACGTAAGAAATGGAAAAAAATTAATTTAGTAAGTATTTACTGATATTTACTGTGTGCTGGGCAATGGGGATAGAGCAATGCACAAAGCTCCTGATCTCCAGGAGCTTACATTGTGGTACAAGGAGAGAAACCACAAAGAAACTAGTAGGGAACCATGTTACATGGCCTTGTAGACCTCGATAAGGACTTTGAGCTAAGATGAGAAGGCACTGGATGGTTTTATACAACGGTACATCATGATCTAACTTACGTTTTAATAGGGTTATACTCGTAGCTGTAGGGGAATAGACTTAGGGAGCTGGGTATTGCTGGAGTAAAGATGGAACAGGGAGATAGGAGACTAGAGACAGGTTTGGGAGAGTAGGCCATGCCCATGTTGGGTGGCAGTGTGTGGGGGTACACTCATTCACCTTAGCCTGCCACAGTACGACATTCAAGTCAACAGGTCTCGAGACTCTTCTGTGGTCGTGAATACTCCAAAGTTCAAGGAGGCCAACTGAAAAGTATCCTACTTTGGATGTAATCAAAAGGGTGGCTGCTTCAGGGTACTGGAGATGGCAGCAGGTTGAGGAGCAAATAATTGGAGTCAAAGAGTGTTAGCTTATTCCACAAGTGTGTCATGGGGATCTTGCAAAGTTATTTTTTTAAATGCATCAAAAGATCGAAGCATGTTTAAATGCTGAAGGGTATAGTAGAGAGGAAAAAGGTTGGTCATGCAAGAGAAAAGAACACAAAGCAAGGCACCTGAGAAGGTGGCAAAGAACGGGATGCAGAGCACAGGTAAAAGGGTTAGCCTATGGTATGAAGATCTCTTCCATTCTAACAGGAAGGAAAGGAAAAGAATGGGGATGAGTTCAAGCCGCTCTCTAGATCACGTAGCAGCAACACATTCATTCAGGGAGATCCTGTCTGAAGGCCTAAGTTTTCTTCATGAAATAGGAAGCAAGATCTGCTGAGAAAGTCAAGTTAAGGGAAATGGAGATTTGTGGAGAGTGGATAATAAGGAAAATTTCAGAGATTTGGGAATTATAAGCAGAAATATCATGGCAGCGAGGGAAAAGAAAAGGGCTTAGCTCGACACTCAGGGGCGTTTTCCACATTTAAGGAAAAGGCAAAGGAGGCTGGGTAGCACCAGGAGAGCAAGGGGAAAGCAGTGACAAAGAAGGCAAGGGGACGAGCACCAAAGGCTTCAAAGTCTAGCAGGGAGGAGGACTCAAAGGGGACCCCGGGAAGGACAGTTTCTGAGATTCGGTGAGGGCAACAACTCTGAGCCTAGGAAAGGATGGAAGGCAAAGAGGTAATGCCAAGAGATTTCAGAAGCAGAAGCACAAAAAGCAGCTTCTGGAAAGACTGGAGCTCATCAACTAGAGGAAGCCACAAAGAGAAGTTTACACAGTCCCAGGTTTTGGCCTCATTTACCTTATAGCTTACCATGATTTATAATATTTTACATTTTTAGGACATGGTTATGGTTTTCCTTCTTTTTCCCTCATCTTAAGAAGTCCCATCCAGGTTTTATCTTTTGAGCCTCAGAAGGTTGCAACAGAGAACAAGGATCCACACACAAGCCAAAGGATGGTGTTTCTCTCTTTTATTTAAAAACAGTGCTTCATTACCATTTGCAAAGGCAGAGGCAGTGCTCCTCCTTTGCTTAGAGTTTATAAAAGCCAGCAACATGATCAATAATTTATACACATGGATAGTAATACAAAAAAAAATAAGGAATAAAAGCTAAAGATCTAACTACTCCGACCTTCACAATTCCAGCTACTTGATAATAATAGGAGTAACCCAATGAATACTGTATGGTCTGAAAGCTACTATACAATATGATTCTTAACAAGAAGGGAAGGTAATTAGAGACTGTCACAAAGCCCTGGGATGCTTCTCTGGAGTCAGCAGGGAAACAGGACCCTGGGCAAGCAGCTCGGGTGTCCTAGGAAGTGATTCTGGGGAGGGTAAGAGGGAAGGAAAGAAGGCTAGGTGGTCAATTATACAAGCATCCCCACAGGATGCCCCCCCCCCCAATTCTCCAAAGGTACCTGTTTTGCCATGGCAAGGGGAAGGGCTGGGGAAACCACAGGGTTCCAACCCTGCCATGGGGAGTGGGGAGAAGAGGGGAGCTTCGTGGCATTTTTAGCCTTGCAAATGAATTGGACTGAAAAGCTCAGAGACACAGGTAAGTCAGCCTGTCAGGGACAGGAAAATGTCACTGGCTCTTTATCACTTTGCAGCCCTAGCTTACGTGTCAGCCCCAGGTTTGCTCCAGCTATTCACAAGCAGAATTAAAACACAAGAAAAAATATCCCTTAGGGAAAAAAAAAGAGGATCAATTCATCACTCGATAGATAATACAGCCAAAATGAGCTGCCAAAAACAAGCACACACACACAAAAATACTGTGAACAGAAAGATACAAGAAAATAACTAAGCTGGGAGTCTTGATGGGGTATAATAGACATTGCTTAAAGCACTTATCAGTCCCCAGAAAAACCAAACCAAAAAACATTTTCAAAAAATCCAAAAGTTCATGGACCCCCTGGGAATCTGGTGGTGGTAATAGGGGCAGGGGGTGGGGAGAGAAAAGAGAATCAACGTTCCCTTTTTGCTTGCCGGCAGCGTGAGCTGAGCCCTCACGTGGCCGGCATGTATATAACTACCAGACAAATGGGACCGAGTCTCTACTGCTGGCAGTTTCCTTAAAGGCAAGGTTTGCGTCTTGGCTGATGAGCAGTTCTCTCAGTTACCAATCCCTGCCAACCAGCACTACCATGGCTGAATTGATCTACCGTTTTCCTGAGTAAACTGTAACTGGCTACAGTTTCGGTAACATGGAAAAGAACTCAGCTACTACAGCCAACTGCGATGCTTCAGGAATCCCTTCCATCCCTCCACTACTCCTTCCTAGTGCATTCAATGCAGGAATTTGATAACTTGCTGTAGTCCGGTCAGTAAGACTTACTTTCAAAGAAAAAGTGCCAGGGACTCTACTGTATTCACTAAACCAGAGGGCACACGCTGGCTTAGGACACCCAGAGCCTACTTGGAGAGGGCCCTGTTTCATGCTTTAGCTCTTGGATGGCTATTGCCTTGTTGATCAGTAAAGCAAGTATGAAGGGAGTACATAGGAAAAGGGGAAGTGAGGGAAGAGGCTTGTGGACAGTAACATTTCCAAAAAATAGTGTTTTATGCAACAAAGAATCAAGTTTCACTGGTGTATACTATAAATGGCCAAACATTTTCAAGAGCATGGCAAAATAACAACACAAATTTACATCTGATGTTCACCTTTCCCACTATTTTTCTCCTATCTTAAAACAGTGCAAACAGGTAACGTAAATGCTTTTAAAACACCACAACCCCTTCCCCACCCCCCAAAGTCCCTCTCCTCCTAGTATCTGGGGGAAAAAACTGCAATTCTGCAAATGCAACTGTGCTAGAGGATTTTAAGCAGCAGAAAACTGGTTGGACTTGGCAAAAGGGGAATAAGGTTCAACATTTCCCCTTTTCCCTCCTTAAACGTCTTAGTGCTTTCCAGATTGTCCCTTGGTAGGCTTTTTTCTCCTGCCAGGGTGGGGAAAGGGTAGGGAGCGGGGAGTAGGGGTGGGGATTTATCATGCCCTTCTTGCATATCCTTGGGAATGCTTCCATCCTGGTTTCACTCCCTCATATTTGGAGGATAATGTCTAGTTACAGGATGGTGGTGACTGACTTATCTGCTATGCCTCTAGTAAAGTATAACCTAAACTAAGGGCAGTTCAGCCCCTGAAGTGTCACACGTTTTGAGGAAAAGCTGCTAGCATTGATTTCTATGGAAAAGATCTTCACTAGCTCCCCTTAAACTAAGAGTAGAGCCCCAGTCTGCTTCTTTTTCAAGGAAAAAAAGGTGGACTCAATTCAGACTGTAGCTGTTGGAGGATGATGGTGGTAATAGGTTTTTATAAAACCTCAGAGCCTTAAGAATGATGAATCACAAATGTCTAATCTGGGTTAATGCAAGTTGAAATTTAACACAAGGAATTCTGGAAAAGATCTAAGGGCAGCTCTCTGGGCTGAGAGAGGGATATTCAGATAAAGGTTTTTCACTAGAGGTCTCCTCAAAGGAGTCGTGCTTCTAAGAGTAAAATGCTTAGTATAGAAAGTCCAGATCATGAACTACAGTAAAGCTGTGAAAATCACTCATGTACTGTGATTCAGTAGCAATAATTTTTTATGGAATTATCAACCAGCATCCTCTAATGAATTTATATGATGGCACACTCTCTTCTGACTGTTCTTAATCCAATGAGAACTAGAGTTGGAATATACAAGCATGGATGCTTCAAGGAACCTGCCTCTGTTTGGAATCTCAACATTCAAAAGTTGATAGGGAGGTTGACACCATGAAATCTAGGTGCTTAGGAGAGTCCCCGTTTTCAGCACTTACCATGAAAATCAAAGACCCTTTAATGAAAAGCAGAACTCCATTCAGTCTCTCTTAGAAAAGGGAGCTGGAGGAAGCAATATTAAAATTCATTCCTGGAAATTCAGGAGAAACCCACTGGAAAACACAGAGCTTGCCTGCGGGGTGCTCAGCCAGAACCCGCTGAACTGAAATGCACGCGCTACTTCCAGCTGAAGCTTCTGCCTCTTTCAAGAGGGCCAGGAGAGCTGCTTTCTCTACCTTTCCCATCATGCTTCTCTCTTTCTAAGAAAAAAGATGAGAAAAATTCTTATACACATTCCCCTGTTCTCCCCACACTGCTACAGGTACAACATTTAGAATTTGGCCTAGTCTCGACTTAAGTGACTTGCCACTTTGTGAGAACGGCCCCTACTGGAACATGACAAAAAATTTCTCTCATTTTCTGTAGTAAGTAAAAGCTCTTCCTCAAAACAGAAACAAAAGAAAGAAAAAATCCTCCCTGCCCCCATTCCCTAGAACTGTAAAAGTCCCATGTCCCATTTTCCCCTCCTCTAACTAAAATATTTATATACATACAACAAAAATTGTCTTAACAGCAACAAACCAAACTTTGGCTGGGGGTATGGGGTGGGGTTTAAAAAAATGGTCAATGGACTGGGCAGTTTAGTGTCCTCTTTTTCTACGTATTTCTCCCCAGACTCAATAATAATTGCATTGAAGCCTCTAGCTTCCTTGATGTCTCCTCTAGTTTCAGACACAGCCTCTCTCCCAGTTATCAGGAGAGAGAATTCTGAAAGGAGAAAAGATATGTATTATACACAACAGGCCTGCACCCTCCCAGATATAACACTCTGCTTACAAAGAAGGCTTGATGTTGCCATATGTCAGCATTTTAATTCAGGGACATGAACCAGTTACCAGTCAGGAACACGTGTGGAGGCAGGTGTAAGAAACAAAACAAAACAAATCAAAACCAAACCCATAACGAACCAGAAGCTCCATGTCTCTGAATTACTCCCTTTAGCAGCTATCCCTTGGGTGAAAGGTCACCCTAGTACCAATGTGAATAGACCAGGGAGCCAAACAGACCGTGCTTTTCTATTTTCTAATGCCTTCATTTTGGAAATGCTGCAGGATGCTTGCCTTTATCTGTAATAGCCAATAGCTGGAAGAGAAACACTTTCTCTCCCATTTTGATGATCTGTAAAATTGAAGCCAGAGAGCAAGAGCAATGACTTACTGACATGGCCATGGAATGACTCTTTCTGGCACTATATAAGATCCTTGCCATTTCAGATCCTCCTTCCAGGATGGGAGGGGAGCAATGTCAGGGGCTCTGGGTTTTGTACCAAGTGGTCCAGGTGCTCAGCTGGATGTTTTTGGAGGATAAGAGAAGCTGGGTGGAATGGCCACAAGGACTCACGACTGTGGATACAGAGATGACTCATAAAGGCTCTGGAAGATGAAAATTCCTATGGCTTTGAAGCTAGTACAAAGTGCCTTTGCCTTTACTTACATGTCCTAATCACCAAAACTTCCAGGGACAGCTGACTTTGTGCTTTATCTTTTTCCAACAGACTTTATATTTCTTATACTTTGTAGTGACTTTACTGATGCAAGAGAAAACTAAGGCCTATCAGAGTGATTTGCTGAATATTATCTTATCTCCCTTTCTCTTCCTCACTGTTTATAATGGTTCTAAACAATTTG